>NC_036455.1:17842111-18459211 GCF_002775205.1 Xiphophorus maculatus | reverse complement strand
CATATCAAAAAGAGGATTTCGGGAAAATGGTCATTTTTAAACAGCTTTTAAATGCTGGCGTTTAATTGGACACGTTTACAGTGCCTGTGAGTCAAATTACTAAACTTATAACAAATCCTGACACTTAATACATTTAAAGTTTATTACATAATGCTTACAATAGAGCAACTTTACTGCAGGAATAGACTAGTCCTCTAGTTTACTACTACAAGCCAAAGAAAGGGAATCTGCACAGTGTTAGCTACCTTGGCCTTCTTGCTTTAAATTTACTGTCATACTGTAAGTGCAAAGAGATAAAATACAGTATCCTGTATTGATGAAGAACTTCTTATGTATTGAGGAGACATTAGAGCCATGACATCAGGATTGAAGTGGGTTTCTAGGGTGATGTCAGTCCCTGCCTTGGCCCAGTTCTATTTGACAACAGTGCTGTGACTGAGCGGAGCACGATGGTTTAAATATCACTTAGGTTGGCTACAGTGTGCTATGAACAAAAAACTGCTTGTAAGAGCACGGAAATTAAAAAGCAAGAAAAAAAAGTCTTAAAACCCGTAAAGCAAACTTCACTTTATGCTGTGTTTTTGCTCGAATGTGGATTGATGATATAAAAATAGATCATAAAGGACCAGAGCAAGCAACTAAATGTAGCTGTGGTTTTGATTGTGGAAGGAAGGTTTTTTTTGAAGATGCCTCTGTCCTCATTTAATGACATAGGTAGCTATCTCCTTCCAGCAACGTAGTAACGGAAGCAGCGCAGCACAAAAGAACAGCATCTTCCATTCTTCAGGAGTTTTGAAATGCAGTTACTGGATAAAACCTTTTGTTTCTTTTTCATTTGTGAGACTGATTCGTATGAAGCAGATCCGTGTTTATCCCCAAAATCTCATCCCATCTCTTTATTTTTATAAATTTGTGCCTAACAGTTGTGATGATACATGTTCATTCTGTTACATCCCTATGAATTGTCAGGTGTAATTGTCAAAAAGTATCATACTTGGTGCACATTTTTCTTGCTTTTCTGACGTGTCCAATGTATAATGGTAAATGTTTTTTTATTAATTTAGTTTTAAGACATGTAGTGTTTGTTTTTCTGATAAATACATAAATACATATGACTACTGTGCCAAACAGAAAAGTGCAGGTGGTCATTACTACTTTTCTTTAAGCTTTTTGGAAGGATGCAAAACAAAACTTAAAAAAAAAAATCTAAATTTCAGACTAATTTAAGGCTTTGAAAGTTTAGATTTGTAGATGAAGCTGAAAGCAAATAAGAGTTGGCAAAATTACCATTTGTTCACAAATGTTTTTTGGCTGAAATCCTCAACTCTGTGTGTAATTATTAGCTATCTTTACATTTATTTCAATTGTGTTAACATGGTCGTATTTTTATTGTGAAATTATATTCTTCTGATATTCCATCCCTCTTCTGTAAGGATTAGCTTATGTAAACTGAGGCTATTGGTTTACATTAGTCTGAACTCAGATGTAAAACTTTCATTACAGATTTTTGATAACTTTTGAAGGTCCGGAATTAGCTGCGTAGGTTTTGAGATTGAGTGGCGAGTTGTTTAATGAGAGATCAATCTCGAGTATGGCTCAAATACATGACAGGTGTTAAACTACCAAAAAAAAAAAAAAAAGCTTCTCACTCGGGTGGGTTACCCTTAATTCTTCACCAACTGTTCTTCCTAGGGTCACAGCTGACACCATAACGGTTTAAAGCCATGTTTTATCTTGTACGCTGACATTCAAATAAGACCTGAGCAAGTTTGATGTTCCAGCACCTGCCAGAAATTGTACTTGCTGAAGTGAACAGATGCTCCAGAAACAAAGACTGGGCAAAGGATTCAGGCACATTCAAGGTGGAACACGTACTTCAGCTAGCACTCGGATTTCCAAAGGACTTCAATGCTGCTTGGTCAAAGATGGCAGTTCTTCAAAGAAATCTATTTTTTTCCCCTTTTTTCACATATTACTGCAGGAACCTCGACTATTCAGGGTTACCTTGGACGAATTAAACCAGGTAGAAATGATTGTCAGCGGACTAAAAATGAAGGGCGATGAAAGATGTTTTTTGCGAGCGGTGGATGGGGAGAAAGGGGAAAAGTCAGGAACGCTGGAAAAGCTGGAATTTAAAGTCAGATGGAGACAGACTTAGGAGAGAGCAGATGGTTTCAGCGTTTTGCCCGAGGCCCTCCATACTCAGAAATGACTACAAGGAAAAGGAGAGAGAGAAAAAGAGAGAGAGAGCTGGGGGAAAGAGGACTTGAAATACTAACTACACATCTGCCCTTCCTTTTCCCCCAGTGCTTCAGAGGGGTGGAGAGTAAAGAGAATACTGGAGGAGTTTTGACAGGCATCACCATCACTGCGCTGGAGCAGTCATAGATGGGGGAGGGAGAAAAAAACAGCTGACACACGGCATCCATCATCTCATGATGCGCATCTACCGGCTCACTTTCTTTCACAATTTGCTGAACCTACCAGATATTTTCATTTTCTGTCATACAGATCTGCAGCAGTCTTAAGACTCATGACTATTACACAATTTGGTTTTTTGTTTTTACCTGGAAACTCAAGCTAAAATGCAGCAGATCCCTCTGACCCTTATCAGATACCGTCCGAGGATCTAAATGGAATTTGATAGTTATGTAGGATCTCGACTAATATCTCCTTTAAATCATCTATGTTTGAATATTTTCTTAGTTACACCTCCAAAAGAAGTTACTCTGGGCCATTAAATTACAAATGCAACTTTTGGAAAGTTTTGACTTGGTGATGCAGATTTTAGCTGAGTCAATTTTCTCACTTAGAGGTAAAATATAAAAAGAGGCTTTCATAGTTTTAAAGTTTTATTTCTGCAGTTTAGGGGATTGTTTTGTGTGGAAATGCGGAGGTTTTAAAACTTAAAGACAAAATATTATTCGTAGAGAAAAGTATAGTCTGACTGGACATCTCTTATTTTAAAATGTGATTTTTAATAACATTTAAATTTTAATTACAATTTTGATTAAGCTTTATATAACTTTAGACGTGATTACATCAGATTAGGTGCAAGAGGAACGCACCTGTTCAGCCGGATATTATTTTTTCCTGTTTACTTTAAGGAAACCCGTTATTTTTATTGAATGTCATCACCTTCGTAAAATAACAACCTGTCATTTTTTGCCACGTGATTTCTTTTTTCTTTTTTTTTTACTCAAGTAATTTTTTGGTAAAAAAAATAGGTGCTTTTTTTATTTTATTTTTTTACATACATGTAGCATTTTTAAATATTCAAAGCCAAGATTAATCATAATCAAATTCATTGTTTTATCACACAAAATATATACACATATTTGTAAACCGGACTTGTTCTGGAGCTCTTGGAGGCCCCCTGTTGGTCTGGCGCCCAAAGTGTTTGCTGGGTTTGCTTATGCCTTGGGCTTGCTCTGACAGACGCAAGCCCAAGGTATTTCTCTGCTAACTGAATGGTAAATGGTAGATGTATGCGACTTGGTAATGTCGCCGTCTGTTCCAGGATGAGAGCGGAGAGCGGAGGGCTCCATCCCAGCTTTCCATCCACTTCCTGTATGCACTCCTCTGACATCTTGATGGAAGTCTGCCTGTGTGCTGAAAAGATTCCCAATAAACCAGTTCCTCTCAACCAGGGCAGCTCAAATTATAATACGATCATCGTTTAAAAATACGGTAATGCCTCACAGCATTAGCCTGGAGTCTGCCCAGAAGCTCATTCCCCCATTCCCCTCCCCCCCCCAAAAAAAATCAATCCACCTTGCTTCTCTTCTCTTTGAGAATCCGTCAACGTCGCAGTGCCGCGCAGTCTATTTTCTCTAACTCGCTCTGGCACCGTCTGCGTCACCCTTGTGCACATGTGCCGCCTAACTGCCTCTCCATCTCTATTACACGGCCCGCCATTCCCTCTTTACACGGCGGCAGCCACTCCAGAAACAATTGACATCGATCGTCTCGTTCCTAACGTTTTGATCGCTTTCTCAGACTTCACTGCAAGCAAGATGGAAGCCACGGGTTCCAGTCGCGTTTTAAACACGCGTTGGAAGAGGGAGATGATGTGGCGGACCTCAACTTTCATCCATTCTGGTTTCGTTCCATTTGTGTCCAACGCCATTTGATTTATTTATTTTTCCCAGATGAGTCACGGACAATATGGCATGATGACAAAGTGTGAATGGCCACGGCATTACCGACTAACAAACAAGCAGTCGTGCAGAAATGCTTCAGAAACGTATACGGCATGACGCAACTTTAATTACCGCCAGCTACGATTGTGTTTGTGAGCGTGAGGCCTCTCGCGTCTTGTCGCCTCACCCTTCCCTCCCCCTGCTGATGACTGGAAGTTCACCGCCAGAGTGTCACACACTAAAGCCAGAAGACAATTTTGCCCTTTACAGCAGAGTATTGGCACTAATTAGTCACTGTAAGCATGTCACTGGACTTAATGTCTGTGACCATGGAGCAGCAGCTCACCTTCAAATGATGGAGTACCTTTAGTGCACCCGTCAATTTACTGGGAGGTGAGGTAGGGGGTTTCATTTCGGCGCGTATATGATTTCGAGGTTAAAGATCTGATGAAAAGTTGACATGTAGTCGTCATCATGGGTACAAATATTGTTAGATTTAACTTTCTTATACTTGTGTCTTTCCAGGGTGAAATTAAACATACAATATACAACTGCTGTGTTTGCTGAAGGGAATGATTGGCGGCTTGGATTTATTGTTGCAGCTTCCGGTTGAAGACGAGTTCTGAAATTATTTATTAGGCCTCAAAAATATGGATAAATATGTAAAATAAAATAACCGGTATGATTTATAACAGATTTTGATATCAGTTTTAACTGTAATTGAAAAGTTTAGGTATTGTAACCAAGCTGTAAAAGAATCCAAAACGTTTTGTCAAAATGTTGTAAAAAACACAGGCTGTTTATTTTATTTTAGTTGTTGATGATGTTGGAGGAATTAAATAGGACACCCTTAAATTTTCCTGTTTGAATTTGCAGAAATTCCACATTGATGGATTATATTACATATATTTGAATACATTTTATTTCCTTTTTCTTTAAAAATTTTTAAAAAAATCTATTAAGGTATCTTCTTATCACCATCTCTACTCTGAGTTTGACCTTTTAACCTCTGGATCTCACTTTGGATTCCCTTCTGTTCGGAGCAGTGGTCATAAACATTAATTTATTCCTAGTGTTGTATTTGTCCATAATGTGGTCAGGGGTTGTTAGTCTTATAGCTGATATGAATGGGTTGTGGTCTTAACCACTGGTCTGAAATAGTGTGCTGTCTCTTAAAATGAGAGATTTCACATTTTAAGCACTTATTGGTTTATTTATTGTTCATCTTTTCAGTTGTATGTTTTTTTTTATATACAGGTTTTGTGTTTTAACCTGCATTGGTTTGAAGTGGATGACCTCAGTGTCACGCCCTCTAGTTAAATATTAACTATTGGTGTGGCATTCTTTTTATTGACTTGCTGTAAAAATCAATCGCCCATTGCCACACAAATAAAGACCTGAAAAAAGACTCGAATGAGTTTAAACCTCTGACATTTTGCTGGCTGTTTTCCTCTGACAATAAACTCCGTTGCAAGACCTAAAGAACCGTCTCCGGTCTTCAGAAAAAGGATTGTGGCAGCTTATGTATCTGACCAGTGACTTAACATCAGTTTTCATACTGCGAGGTAAATAGTTTGCCATCTGAGGACGTTCAAAGCAAGTTCCCCACAAAACTGACTACAAGATGCTAAAAGAAACCTCCAAAAACCCCAGCATGAAGGCCATGCTGACGTTTGACTAGGAGAACATTACAAGAAACGTTGTTATGCTGTTCTTTGGACAAATTGCTCCACAACTGAGGCTATTTTTGGCATAAACTATATACAGATAATCCAGACAGATTATTGAAATGAGCTCAATTTTTATTTATTTTTTTCACACAGGTTCTCTGTCTCACAACACTTTAAAATATTCTTTGTTTGAACTGCCTCTTGGTAAATGTTGATCCAAATGTTTTGTTTTCACTGTTTTTTTACCTTTCCGTTTCAGTCCAACAACCTTTGAAGTAGTTTTTTTTTTTTTTTTTAGATGTTTGGTTTGTGATTATTTTAATAGCTTGGCTGCTTATGCTTAACTTTTAATTGCTGCTCTCCCATGTAAAGCACTTTGTGCATCTCAAGTTGTTGGAAACCTGCTAATGTAAATAGCCTTGACCTTGACCAGTGTCAAATCCTCTTTCATGCTCGTAAAGAAAAACAAAAGGAAATTTCTAACGGTATCTTTTCATACCGTTAGAAATATAAACTGTTTCTAACTGGCATAATTTTTTCTTGTCTGCTCACACATATTTGTTCACTTTTTCATTAAGTCCATTTTTATCTTTTCCCACTAACCGCCTTTGAATCTTGCGTGTTTATCCTTCCAAGAAACCGCGTTCATTCTTTAGCTGTGATCTGAATAAGCGGGTATTTGAGAGGTGCTCAAAACCCTCTTCATTCGCAGCTTGCTGGTAGTTTCTGAAAACTTGTTCAAGCTCAGTGGAAGCAGACAAATTGGAAAATAAAAATCGTACTTATTTTTTACATGTTTTCTGAACAGTTGCGTTCCACTAAACCCAAAATTGATGCTGATTTTAGGGAATATGACTGGCTAACGACACAACAGATATGAGGAGGAAACCTACAGAGACCTACAGAGATGCTCAAGGCAGCATGAGTCTTCACGTAGCGATCGCACTTCCTCTAAATTACTCTCTAAACCCGCCTAATTTACATAATCCATGTCGTGACATTTTAAAAGCTTACTTTAGATTAGATTTAGATTGTTTTAGGCCTACTACGCTCACTGTGCACATATTTGGCTGACCTGCGTTAAAAGAAAATCTATTTAAGGTGGCCTTCAATCTGCTAAACTAATAAGAAATCCTAAAAAAAAAAAAAAAAAAATAGAGAGAGAAAACAGGGGTGGCCTAAAACGTGAACACCATCGACAGCTGAGCGAGCTGAAGAAAGGCTTGTGCTGCTTATTGCAAAATCTAACAGATTCTGTTTAGAAACCTAAAGTGATTGAAATTCTGCAACAGAAAGTTCTGAAAATCGAAAAATGAACCTGTGGCGTTTTAGAGATGAATCAGAACTGTTTGTTGAAAACTTGGAAAATCTCGCGATTATTTATTTGCAGACAAATTGCTGGATTTCATTCTGAGATACTACGTTCGACTGAGGCTCAATAATAAACAGCTTAATTTCGGCGTTTGTGTTAAAACAACAAAAAGTCTAAATCATCAACAGCAGCTGCTTACAAATAACTTTGTCTGCCAAGACTTTGTGCCAATAATAGCTTTATAGTTTGATTTTCTTGTGCTTTTTGGGCTTTTGTTTTTGTTTACAAAAAAGAGCTGTTCCCAAGATAATGTAAAATGAAACGGTAGAAGTGATCAAATTAATTTGATGGAAAAGTCAAGAACAGCTTGTTATTCACCGTTTAATAATAAAACTGGAATCTCTGTAATTTACTTTCGGTCTTTCTGTATGAATGGATTGAATTGATTATGTATTTTTGTTTATAACTAGATGGACGTTTCTGATGATTCATGTTGTCGTTTGGTGCCATAAAGGTCATCTAAGGTTTAGATGTTCGAAGGACTTCTAATGCAAACTTATTAGAGATTAAAAGCCTCACAATTAATCTGGATACATTTCTAACTGTTTTTTTTTAATCAACTTTGGGATGAGTTCCTCTCTGACTTCCTTTTAGTGGCACCTTTCTATGGCGGCAACTTATTTTTGTTCCTCCAAACTGATTAAATGGTCTATTATATCTAAAGCAGGCAATTTATTTGCTGATAACTCTGCATAACACCCTCTTGACAAAAAGCAACCCAACACTCGCAGCATCACCGCACCAGATTTTGATGAACCAATCAGTCTCTTTTTCTCCGTACGTACATCACGCCCAAGTGAGGGAGTTAAAATAAAGTTTGCAAATTTTTCCTCATGATTGGACACATGTCGATTTCGCGTTCAGTAACCTGAAATCCGTGATACTATAAATAGCTGCGCCGTCCATTACCATCCAGATTTCCAGAGTGCCCAGATGAAAGTCCGCTTTCTCGTTGCTGGATGGGTAAAAGTGCTCACTCGTGAAACGTCCTCCGCCAACTGCAACAAAGACGAGCAGCACTTTCCAAGTGTTGTAATGCGCTGTTTGAGTCGAGTGGCTTCCTCAAAGTGCTTTGTTCAGTTCGTTTTACCTTTTTATTGAATCAGCTGTCTGTGTTAAGAACCTTTTGACAGAAAACAATGAGCCTCTTGAGGCTATGCTGTATTGAATTGTAAAGATGCTGCAGCTACAGTCTCTGGCCTGTTTTTTTTTTTTTTTTTTCCTCCCCTCTCCTTCTGCATAGCTAAACATTATTAACTCGGGGAGCTTTTTCAAAACTTTTTAAAGAGGAAAACGTTTTACCAACTGTACAGTTGTCAAAGTTGTGAAAAGTCCCTCACTCCTGTCGTATATTCTTCTTTCAAAGAGGACCTGATTGATGCCGTTGTGACGGGATTGTGTCCAGGTTTAATACCGATATACCCACTGGTGCACTTTAAGATGGACGCCAGTTTATTGCGTCCTGAAGGATCCGGTGCTGGCATTAAGCTCGTCCTGGTGGAATACAAAGAGCGTGATGCGGCCTTCTGAGTCTCTCTCTCTCAGCTCTCTGAGTGTCTCATGCTCTTCCAGGCTAACAGACTGTAACCTGTAACCGGCTCGTTTCATCGTGCTCCTGCTCTCTTAGGGCGCCAACTCGGAAGTTTTTGGGTGAACCTGAATCATCAAGGGAAACGTTGTCTCGGCTTTAAACGTATAATGGCGACTTAAAAGGAACGGCGTGAGCTGGGGCTGGGTTGTCAAAAAAAAAAAGAAGCTGTTTTTGACTATGAAAGGGAGATTGGTGCATATACGTGTTCTGTGTTTTCTTTTATTATTTCAGTTTTAATGAAACATGGACATCATCAAGATAAAAAAAATATAGTTTAAGGCGACTCTAATTTCATCACATACTTGGTTAACCTCTTCAGCCTAAGATCTCCTGTATGCAGAGCTGATTAACTCTTCGAGGGTCGAGTTTACTAACTCTTCTCATGGCAACATCAGGGTGAAAGCTTGGCATCTCATTATTCATATTTAAGCAAATGCTTGGACACTTTGTGTAATATATTCTCCTTTTTTTTACAATCTCCTTTAAAAAATTTTCGTCCTACTTCTGCGCATTGCTTCCATTACTTTAACCATGTGTTTTGACGAACTGGTAAACATGAGAGGCAAATTGATTTACGTAGCCGATCGTTTCTTTTTCTCTGTCTGAAAAAGCAAAAAGAAAAGTCGGCTGTTGAATTCTTGTGAAACAAAGCAGTGGAAATGAACAGAGTGAATGCATAACAAATCGAAAATCCTAATGAAGGATGCAGGCAGTTGACTCAAAAGCGTAAACCTGTGGACTCGGGCTTTAATGAGTGTTTTTCTAATTATAATCTAAATGTGGTGCTGGGGGGAAACGTAAATACAAAATATTGAATGCATAAGCAGGAATCGTCTCCATATTGAAACAAGCAGCTGCAATTGTCATCAACTTAAATAACACTGTTTTGTTTTGCATCAGACGTTTAAATTTGTTATTTTGTCGTATTAATGTCATTGCAACAGCAAAATAAGGCGAATTCTGTTACAATTTGTACTTCTTTGAATCTGTTGTATACGGCTCACAAGCTCTGTGAATCTAACACACAAACGTTTAGTTGTTAGTACATTTCTAATGTCCATATCCGTAGAGACAGACGCGCGTTTGTGTGGCAACGTTCTCGTTTGCGCCGCGGATGTGCTCCGACAAGACCGCCGGCGAGTGGAAATGAGCAGCAGGCGAGCCCACTGTGATGATATGCGGTGCTACAGCTCACGAGAAATGGGTTTTGCAACACACGGTTTGGGCAGCGCGCTGTTATTTGGGCTGCGAACTGCTCTGTGGAAGTTTTACCGGTGCGTGAGAAATGCATGAATTTAAAACGAGCAGAGACTTGCACAGACGCATACGGCGAGCTGGGACAGTGATCACGCCTGACAACTCGCTGTGGCTAAACACACACACACTGCTCTTGCTCCTGTAGAAGATCAGCTTGCATCCTTAGCACAGCATTAAACCATGTTGGGTTTCTTTTGGTTTTTTGGGGGGTTTTTTTTGCTAAATTTGATTGGTTGGATGCAATGGGATCATGTTGTAAGCCTAAATAGTGTTTTGTATTTTTGCACGCGTGTGTCGGCACTTCATTCCTGTGGCTGTGAATGGATGTTTGTGTTTTGTTGCATCGGCATATTATATAAGCATTAACACAGCAACGTCAACTTTAGCACCAGGCTCATCAAACTCATCTGCTCCTTTATAATTTGCTTGTCGAACAGCAAATTTCACCTGCTGGCTTCACTGACTGGCTGTGCCACACGGGTACAACCTGATTAGCAGCTATTTACATTAGCTTAGCCATAGCTAATATCTACAGTACTGAAGACGCTTTGAGCTAAACCATGCTGTTGTTTAAGCTGTGTGTTTAGTTATCTTGTCAACAGATTCTCCCACCTAACCTTCTGGATCTCTGTTGCCAGGGAGATGTTCTGTGTCTCTATGTTTAATGCTCATCAGTTTAGGTGAAATACTGTTTCCTGGCAGGCTTGCGGTCATGTGATTTGCCTTTATTTTCTCCACTTCTCAAATGATGGACTGAAAACTGTGAAATGTTAAAAACTGTGGCTTTCATATGAACATTTAGCTTTATAACCTAACCTTTGACTGTATTAATTGGTCGTCATAAGATTCAGTATCGGAATTGGGCGACTTCTGAAATGGCCGGTTGAATTAGGTTTCATTTTGGGATGTCGGATTGGGGTTTCAACATGTCCACTTTTATCCTTAAAAGTTCTTAAACTCTATTTTCTTTTCACTTTACAGTATTGCACAACTTGGTGTTCCTCTATCGCTTTCAGATAAACTGCACTGAAGTTTTTATGGCTGCAAATTGTCAACATATGAAAAGTGTTCACCGGATGTAAATACCTCTGCAAGTCACCATAGACCTTTATGGATATTTTTTTTTTCGCACAATAAGAGACAAAACAAATGTTGTTTTAATAATAATATTAAAAAAGGTAGAATAAAAAACTCCGTAAAAACCCTGTAGTGGTATATATTTCTTTGCATAACCTGCCACCCTTCCTCTGAAAACAACTCGGTAACAAAGTGAGAGCTGAATTCTGACTTAATTAGAAGACATAATTCTTCTCTTTTTCCCCTCTTATCACAAGATATGTATTTTTAAGCTCACTTCCACTTTGTTCACTAGGAGGTTTACAGAACAAAGTTCTAAACTAACCCATGTTTTTTGCCTCAGGGCGACGAGCCAAGCGGTAAAAATGGCCTCGCACAATTCCACACCCTGCAGATGAATCTCAGTAGGAGAGAAAATGAGTTATCCCACCTTTTTTATATTTTGTGGAAGAACTGATTTTATCTGACTCTTTTTTTGTTTTTACTACGCCTTTCTATCTGACTCCATATAATCTGAGCAACATTTATTTATTTTCTGTTGCTTCTTTAGCTTTATAATCCTATAACCAGATCATATGTGGACGTGGCACACAAAGAGGCACTTGGGTAACACACACACACACACACACATTGGCATTTCGTCTGTTCATTATTACCTGGCTGGCATTTTCCACATTCATCCACTTATGATAGTTTTGCCTGACTTCCTGACCTCTGTTCTGCATGTTCAGACATCGGCACACTACCTGCTGAGAGGGAGCCTGAGAAAAAATATGTAAAAAGTTTCAAAATTGATAGATGAATGTAACCGGTGTCAGAGAAACGGGTAGAAAAAGGAGGGAGAGGAAAAGAGACAGTTTGTGTGTGGGTGTGTGTGTGTGTGTGTAGGTCACCAGAATAATCAGCATCACCACATCATTACTGCGGGCGAACTGCAGCCCGCTGTAGTTTGATGTCGGCGATCACCATGTGCGATCCCACACAAACACACAAACCCACACACACACATATAGTAAATGTGCATGAAGACATTATGGTGTCAGCCAATTAGCGGGAGTGATGGGATGGGAGAAGAGGAAGATGAGAGGAAGAGTCTACATTACGACATTTCTCATTGTCAAATCTCTTAGCGCCTCTTTGCACCCGTCCGCCAATTAGTGTTTGGTTGTCCCTCTCTTTCCGTCTGTCTCCGCTGGCGGTGCATGTAGGTATTTCTGACATTTTGCGGTGCACAATAATCTTCTGCAGACATTTTCTTGCTAATTGGTGTAAGCCTAATATACATATGCATGTGTACTGCCCACCACCGCCGCCGCCACGCCTCCCCGTTAGCGTGGGAGTTTGTATCATCAGCGTTTTTCTGGGTCAAACTGAAAGCCACGGCGCTTCGTACGTCGCTAAACGCTTTTGCACCCAGCTAGCTCTTCTAATCTCACTTGATTCCCAAGTTTCGTGATGTAGTAAATATCGCAAACTAATTGCATTGTGTCTTCAAAACACAAGTGCAGCAGTAGCCAAAGTTCAGAGTCATTGTCTTATTGTCAGGTTCCTAAAAATAATGCCCTTTTTTTTTTGCCAAAAGTGAGTTTTGTTTCACTTAAATCATCTTTTGGTAAAAAGAAAAAAAGACTTGTTCCATGATCTCAGGAAGGTGACGATATGGTGAAATGCAGTTAATTTTCTTACATCACCTTATGCAGTAGCACCTCTCAGCTATGCTTCCATGGGTTGCTAAACAATAAACATGGCTGTGCCAATTCCAGTCCTTGGATCTGAGGTGTCGTCATACATTAAAGAATGTTGGCTTGAAAAGAGATCCTTGCATCCTAAAAAAGATATTTGACAAATGGTTCCCAGAGTTCAGGTCCAGATTGGGTCTGATGGATCATCAGGAATTGAACTGTGCAGGAAAAATTGGATGTATTTTAATTCTGTAAGTGATTTGACAAAAAAAAACAGTTTCATGTTTTATCACAAGGTCACAACTCAATGGTAATTTATTTTTCTACATAAATCAAAGCTCTTGAAGAAAAAAAAACTAATGTAATGCAGCACTTTTTTTTTTTTTTTTGCAAAAAGCATTTCCAACCATATTCTAATCAGTTTGTACATTTTTTAAACTAAATACCTTTATTAGTAACAGTCTGTATTTTTTTTTTAAATCACTTTATCACACGTGATTACCTGTGATGGATTTCCGATAGGATTGGATGGACATCAGCCCCCATGTTAGGAAAAGTTGCTGTGGACGATAAATGTGTTTAGCCTTCAGCATAAACACAATGAACCCTTATTGTGAACACGAACGAAGATCACTTTGCTTTTATATTTGGAACATACTGTATTTTTGGAATATCTAATCTGTTTTAGATTGAAAAAGTCTGCCATCATATACAGTATTAGCAAGGGGAATTTAAAACAGAAACATGATTTAATTATTTAACTGTTCATTTCTTTTTAGTAACTCAATTAGCTAAGTGAAACACATTGTATAGATTAATTATACACACACTGGTGTTTTAAAGCCTTTATTCTGTTAACGGTGAGGATTCTCCACTTACAGCTAATGAAAGCACATTTAAGATTAGAATATTACATGAGACCGATAAAATAAATGTTTTTAATAGAACAATGTGGGCTTAGTAAAAAGTGTGTTTTAAAGCTTAATTACAGAGCTACTTTTAATCTGACTAATCTCATTAGCTCATTAAATATATTGTATTCCAAGCGAAAATTTCAACTTCCAATTATTTCTTGAACAGATTTTAATGGCAGAATTTGTTCATTTTATTTTGACATTAGCTGACCTTTACTCAGCGCAGACAAAGTATGTTGAAAGTGAAAGGACTGAGAATCGCAGTTAAACTGAGATCTATTTAATGTATCGCTTGCCAGAAACGGTCATAAAACATTGTTTTTTGTTTGTTTTTTACCTGAAAAACAATACATTTACATCTCTAATTCTGAAGTTTCATTGTGGATTTAAATAGCTTCTCTCTGATTTTTTTTTTCTTTTTTTTTTTCATTTACATTTGTAAAAAGTGAAATTTGCTGGATTTGTTTTTAGAGGTCTTTTGAAGTTTGTTCATAAAAAAAAAAAAAAAAAGACGAAATGATTTTAAAAGCGTAGATTTCAAAGACTTCTGGTATCTTGCACTAATGAGGCATCACTAATGCCTCACTACAGATCCTTATTTTGCCTAAGGCAGTCCCAAAAGGCTGAAGACGTTTCAAAATCCACCATGATCCACCATACAGTAGCTGAACGTTTTGAAAAGATGAAATAGATCAACTTTTTCGGTACTTTGTTCAATCAACCCGTTTTAATAAAAATCCCACTGTTAGTCTCCGACAGCCTGAAAAAAGCGTCAGTCATCCCCTGACATGCCTGGACAGTTTTCCTTCACGTGGTCTCTTGCATTGTTTTTTTTTTTTAAGCATAATATGAGGATTGATAACTTTCCTCTACTTTCTCTTGCTGTGATGCTTACTGCATCACTTGAATCTTGTTTTTTTCAAAACACACAAATAAAAACAGATTTGTGCAGGCGCTCCGCAAATGACTGTTTAGATCAGCACCCCAAACGGGAGACGTGCAAGCGGTTCAGACGCTTGGAAACTGTAATTAGACACTCAAATCAACTGTGCGCGTTATTATGCAAAGGGAGAACGATGCAAATTGCGGCAGAGGCAGCCGCTCTGTGACAAAAAGTTGGGACCCAGCGGTTTTGAAGGTAAACGCGTTAATGACCTAAAAAACTTTTTTAATTTATTTTTTTGCTCACCTTAAATATCTGTACCCAGATATTTCCTTACCTTTTTCTCAGGTATTCCCTTTCAATTCCTGTTTTCTTTTCTTTCTTTTTTGTTTTTGAAGCATTTGTTTGCTGCGCCACTTTTGTTTTCTGACGATGTGGCCTTTCCCAGAAACGCGTCCGACCACAAGCGCCATGTGCTTCTTCAAACTCATTTAGCACCTGTGCACACATGTACCCATGCAGGCATACGAAAACTAATCCCCCCTGCCGCAAATTAGGCTGGAACACACACAAACACAAGCGACATGTGCGTGTGCACAGTCCTGATTGGTGAAGCTAATTTGCCCTGAGCGGACGGAGACTCAAACGAATAATGAGGCTTTGATGACTTCATGTGAAGAGACTCACCGGCATCATCTGTGACCTCGGCGTGACCCCCACCCCCCTCCACCGCTCCCCCGTCTCTATTCTGATTTGTTCACCCCCCTCCGTTCCAGCCCCCGCTCCCCCGTGAAAACCGCCTCTCCTCATTGGCTGCCGCTCCCTGTGCCAGATAGAACGAAACGAGAGCTGATGCCACGATTTCTCACAGACTGTCAGCCGGGATGTGTTTGAGAGGGGTTAGCGGAGGAAACAGGATTTGGTCCATCGAGAGCGAATCAGCAGCTGATCCTGTGTGGCAGTAAAGCTGAGCCAAGGCTTGCTTAAAAAGCAGCCTGTTTGGAGAATTGAAAGGGAAAAAACAACACACATCCTGTTTTGTGGGTGTATTTGTTAACCTTTATGCTGAAATCCAGTTGTGAACAGAGTAGAAAATGTTTTTTTATCATTATTATTTTAAGCATTGTTATAGCAACTGGATAGTAAGTTAAATATCTTAAACTGAATCTGTTTTGGTCCAGGCTAATCATGCCAATAACTAATTTCATGGTTCTATGATGGTTTGACTGATATCTGCTACCACAGGATGATGGCTAAAAGCAATTTTTGACAATTTAGAAATTGGCGATTTGGGAAGGAAAAAAAAACAAAACACTTTTTGGCAAAAAAAAAAATTACCTGAGCTTCTATTTTATGAATCTCACATTGTGTTATTAATGTATGAATATGCAAGGCTGAAAACAGTGTATGACTGCTTCAAATGGTCAGAAAAAAAACATTTGCTGAATAAGAAAACTGATCCAACTCCCCCTGTTGTGTCATCCTCTCTAAGCATTTGGTATGCTGTGTTGAGCGAATCATCAGCGGTGCAAGCAGAGTGTCTGCATAGTGCAACATGGGATTAAATAACAGCACTGAGTCACGGCTGCGACATTTTAATTCCAGTATTTGCACATTTCATAGCAGTAGTGCGTAAAATAAACCACATTTGTTTGGCGCCACTGAGTTGAGCCTGGAGATCACAACAAGTATGTATGCTGGAAATTTTTGTTACTTCAAGTCTCGTATCTTCACATAACACGGTAATGGAGGAAGATAAGTAATGGTGTGAAATGGTTCCTTGTTTGGATGGTTGTAGGTTGTAAGTGGAAAGATATTAGTCTGTGGACCCAGGATGAAACCCTAACCTTTTTTTTTTGTATTATAGGGTATAGAAATTGATCCACCTTAGAGCTTCGCAGGGAAACAGTTAATATGCGCATCATTAAGGTGCCATCACTGTTTCCGTTTGATGATGCAATCTCCCAGAGCCTGGATTTAAACAATCCATCTGACAAAGGAGGCTGTGCATGCTAATAGACTTGCATTTAAATCACGGAATATACTAATGGCCAGCTGAAGCTTTGCAATGTGAAGTTCCCTGCAAGTTTAGGAGATAACAGGTACCCTGTACACTGTCGCTGGGAGAAGTGCAACATGAAGAGATTCCATGAAATGTATGTTGAGGACATTTAAACACAGAGTAGCTAAAGTTTGCACTGGTGAAAAGGTTAAGGGTGACAAATGCAAACATTTTATTTAATTTTTTTGATTACAACAAATAGACCTTCTCACAGGTTGTTGATGCGAAAGTGGTGAATTTAGGAATCGTAGATGATTTGCTTGAATTCAGAGCATCAGATTGAAAAAAAACGCTTTCAGAACCTGTTGATATTCTCACATTCTCTTGGGTTTTCAGAGATTGGCTTTAGCAAGAGAAAACATCTAATGAGCAGCAGCACTGCTGCTCATTAGATGTTTTCTGGAGATCTGGAGATTGGGGAGAGTGGTTTGGAACAACTGACATGTGAAAGATTGCTCAAATTACCACTCATTTCAACAAAGTTATTTCAGCTGCAACATTCAGATAACGTCAAAATTTAGCTTGAACAACATAAAAGCGTAGATCCTCCCTCCCTTCACGGTCCTGGTGGCGGTGCAATCTTCTGGGGAGACTTTCCCTGTTTCACTTTGTGTCCATCAGTCAATTACGCATAATTTAAATAGCACAGCCCACCAAAGTATTGTGGCTGATGGTGTCCATGTGTTATCATCCTGTCATGTCTCAAACCAGTCCTCTGAACATGTCCATATGTTTACTGTACTACCCCATACCACATATTGCCGGGTTTCTGCTTTCCGAAACCTTGTTGAATCTTTGCAATCACATATTGGGGCAGTTCCATGAGTCCAACCAAAACTACTCTGAAGGGTTTTCTAATCAAGTGGCTGGTGAGTGAATACTTGTGGCTATTTATTGATACAAATCCTGGAATGCTCTGTCAGGCTCCTAAAGTGACCTTGATATGGAACCATTAAGGAGGTTTAGGATGACGCAGTGCACCCTTACTTGTAACCCTCGTGTCACATTACCAATACTGTGCAACTAATGGACGTTTACTCATTGCCTAACCGACTCTGACCTCTCTGAGTGCAACTAAGCACACACACATGCTCCGGCGCACACATACAATTGAGCAAAACAGCACGCATCATTCATTTCTGTAATCAGCGTGCCAGCAGTATGTTTGTCTAATGATCCGTGACGCATTAGTAAGCTTTGAATTGGGTCTCAAGTGACTGGACACGCATGAAAAATGACACTTTAAGTATGATATGTGTGCGTGCACACTTTGAATGTGTTCTGTCACTATTATGTAGAGGACGTTTTGAAGGTCTGCCATGAGGAAAACATTTACTGTTTGGATGCTCTGGGGGAATGGCAACCGCTCGATTCACCAATGGCGTCTTCCAAAGGAAGGGAGTAGCACAAAAGAAACAGAAGCAATCTTGGGTTGCACAAAACCAAAGTGGATTTCATGCTGTCGATATATTTCCAGTGCTTTTGCCATGTCTGCTTTGTTGTTGCTCATCGGCCAGGCCGCATCGGCAACGCTCGAGGGCAGGCGAACGAAAAGGTCAGGCGATGCCGAGAAAAGAGGAAGGAAGGGGAGAGAAGGTACAAATTGGAGAAGTTCCAGGCAACGAGGACAGGAGGACTGATTGAAAGGGATGGTACAGGGTGAAAAGAAATGCCCGGCCATTATTCCCAGCTGCTGCAATGGAATCGCTTAATGAGAATCCAAGCGATCCTCAAGACTGGAGTGAGAACAAAAAAAAAAAAATGAGAGAGAGAGAGACGAGGCAGTAGAAATGTCACGGAATGGTCCACTGCCAAAGGAGTGGGAAGCAACGCTTAGCAGTAAGTGATTTGCCTTGCTGTGAATGATGAGCCACATCTGCAAAATAAAGTCATCACACAGGTGTACCATAATCTCCCACTTTATACTTCCATCACATCCATCCATCCATCCAGCCAGTCAGCCATTGTGTCATCCGCTTAAATAAAACCCCATGAAACCTTTATCTTTTTCGACTGCAGTCTACCCATTTCCCCCAGAACATCCCGTCTCTCCGTGTCCCCTGTCTGGCCCTTTAACCCTCCTTTCAGCCACCCGTTGCCCTCTTCTCCTCTTCTGTTCAGCTCAGCAGTGCTGGCGCTGATTTATGCGTGCCCTTCTGCCAGCCTAAAAGCACCCCGTCACCGCCTCCTCACTTTGATGCGCTGTACGACTCCGGGCGGGCTCTGAGCCGATTCCCTCGTTTTGATTTGTGCACAGTCAGAATATGGTGGGAAACCTATATTAAAAAAAAAAGATGCTGGTAATGTCGTTTCGGCATCTTGGTGTCTGTAAGTGTCAAGGCTGTCTCTTAGAGCAATTATCACGTTTGAACAAATTTGAAAAGCGAAGCACACTTTGACTCGGTTTTGTTGCCAACTGCCTCGAAGCACCTCTAATTAACGATGCTTCTAAACAACGTTACCCATTTGACAGGATCTCTCTTAAACTGTAATATTAACTATACATGGAGTTTTCTGGGTTGAATGAGGACGTGTTTGTTTGTTTTTTCAGGACTTTCTGCTGCGTACTGAAACATCTGACTTCGAGGTCTGCTTATGCAAACAAATATGGACTGTCAGCAGTTCTTTGTTTCCATCAGGTGCCAATGCATCTTTGTTGCATTTAGAGGATATTAAACAGACTTGGAAAAGACTATCCTGTTCCACCTACTCCGCAAAAGTCACCCCAAAAACACTTCCGTTCATATTAAAGGGTCCATAGGGACATCAGTGCCCTTATAACCGTTAAAGGGTTAAACTTGTCATCATATTTTCACATTACCACCACAAACATATGTTTTCTTATCTTGATTTTATTTGACGAAGTCAAAATAGCAGCTTTGAAAGGGCCTTTCAAACTTTTGGAGTTTGCGTTTGCAGTTTTGACTTGAAGTGACACAAAGGGACTTTTTGCCATTTCCAGACACAAACGCCTTGAAATGGCATTTGTGTCTTAGCGCTACTTAACTCAAATGTATTAAAAAGCAATTAATTGAGGACAAACCAAGAATACTGGTCAACATAAATTTGCCAGGCAAGTAGATTTTCTATCAGAAATGTGGCCAAGAGATCCATTGCAACTCTGGAGAAGCTGCAGAGGTCGACAGCTCAGGTGGAAGTCTGGGTTTTGGAGTGAAATGGAAAGAAGAAAGTCATAGTTGAAAGTAAACCTTAAGAAACGTGATGCTTTCACCACCATCTTTCACTTTGGGGACTGTGTGTTAAATGAGGTGAGCCCATAAGGTTTTATTTTGTGTCACATGACCAGAGCGCCGTCTTTCACATGTTTACCATAATCGCTACGCCGCTAGGTCAGACTGCAAAAGGAGATATTACACATCTTTGAATGTTTAAAGGCATGACTAGCATTTATCAGTTTTCATTCACTCCCCTAATACACATCTGCTGCTTTGTGTTGGTCTGTCGCGTAAAAATTATTTCAAATTGCTTTGATGTTTGTAACTTACAATACTCGATGTGCAAAACAAAACTCACTGAAATGCTGCTCACCAGTATTTCAGTGAGTGTGTGACCTTTTAGTGCCCTTCATTCTTGTTAGCAGAGTTTATACAAGATAAGCAGAGAGAAATTAGTGTATTCTTTTTTTTTTATCAAAGGTTATGTCTCCATATTTTCTGTTTATATGCATTTTTGTATTAGTCAGGATCGGAAACCTCTGCAAAAGAATAGAGATTAGTGTTCTGCCTTTTAATATAGCCACGTATTAGCATGGAAAACATTTTTGCACTTACATAGCAGACAGCTCTGCTGGAATATGAGTAAACAGCTTTTATTGGTGTAGACCTTTGAGTAGGTAAAAAAAATAAAAAAATTCTGCCAAGGGGGTCAATGCATCGCTGCGATTCGGTAGTGTTTATGTTCCGTCTGCACTTAGGCGTAATGCAGGAAAAGGCTACGGCAATATGAATGCAGTGGAGTGGAGTGTGGGCATAAAAGCGAACAAAAAAAATAAAGAGAAAAACCATCAGGAGGTGCGAAAACTAACATGGATGTAGGATTTAGTAAGACATGCCTTCTCTTCCTATGCAGTGGATCTCAAAGGTGTACACACACTTCACTAAACCCAAAGGCCACCAATGGAGAGACGTGATGGTGTGTTGGATGAACGTTTATTCAGATATCATTTTCGTTGAGGTGGATGAACTTTTCCAAATGCTGGTCCCTTTACTTAAAACTTTCAGGCTCCTGTTAGGTTAAAAGTGAAGAAACATTTAAGAAGCTCAAACTGAAGAGATTGTTCGGCAAAGCTGGGAATCAGGTTATTGCACATTTTTAAGACTTCACATTTTGTTTCATTTGTCGGGTGGAAAAATATTTGCAGTGATTTATCATCAGAAGAACCTGGTATTTTAACAAGGATCTACAGTAAAATCCACTCTTTCCCTCATAAAATTGAAAATATTGATTATGAGTTACTGTGTTCAAGTCCAAATATTTTTTTTAAAACAGTAGAATATATATTAATGTACTTACACATGTAAATACATGAGGTTGTAGCCAAGTGGCTGATTTCCATTTCTAGTCCCATTGAAAGGTTGATGCTAAAACACATAATAAAAAAACAAAGATAAAAACCACAAAAAAAACATGCAAGAAATTCATAAAATCCATTCATATTTACAGATTGATGCTGTTCTAAGGGATTTTCTCTAAGCTGCTTCCAAGATCGCGCCTTGGTAATGGAGACATGTACTCACACCAGACACAAAAGTTAAGAAATATCTCTTAAAAATAAGGGTTGATTTCAGTTCTCGACGGGGAAATCCAGCAGAACGCATGTGCAGCGAGGCCCCGAGCAAACACTGCTGTGCTCCCCATCCATTAAAAACCCAGTTTACTGCTTCTCTTGGATATTAGAGACAGTAAATCTCACATTTATACCCAAGTTAACCTTACAGATGAAAACTCAACTTTGTCTAGAACTATAAAGCCTTCCTTCATGTCTTTTTTTTCTTTTTTCTTATAATGTTCTCAAAACCCCATTGACCACTTCCGTAGGATTTGAGACGGTAACGTATGTCAGTGTTACCAGTAAACGCCAAGAAACTAAAATCTCTACGCATTCATTGTCTTTCAGCAACCCGACACATTTTTTCTGATTTGAAATAAAACAGCAGAGTAGAGATATTAAGGTTCATACCGCTGATTTGAAAAAAAAAAAAAAAAAAGACATTAAAACCTTGCCTCCAAGTTAAAAACAATAATTTCTTTCATCTTTCATTGCCCACTGTTGTGATCCCACTTCAAAATCTTCATCTACCTTTGCAGCTAACTGGGGAAAAATTTTAATGTCTCCTCTCCACAGACACCTGAAGCCCTGTTATTTTCATTTTTTAAGCACAAGTTCCATCATTACAGTACATATGATCTGCCACACTAAAAGCACGCAGCGTGTATATGTAATGAGAATTATTCCTTCCTTCTACGTCTGACTGAACGATCGGCACCGTTGTGCGTCTCCCACATCTTCACAGCACGATGGAAAGTAGAAAATCAGAATTCATGCCGGCAACTGCTCCCCAGCTTTTCCTCCTGAGCTAATCAGAATCCTCTATAGGGTGTTTGCAGTCACTGTTCTGTAATAGGATCTTATTCGGAGTGACTGGTTGTTAAGGAAGTTGCTTGGGTTGTCTGAAGATAATCCTGCGGAAACCCTGAAGAAGGTATTAAAAATCCTGATGCCATGTCATCAGTGTAGGACTTCGGTGTGCAAATCTTTTAGACTTTCAAGTTTGTTGTTTTGCAATTCATTTATTTTTTTACACAATTATTATGACAAATGTTAAAACTGAAGAAAAATGGGGGGTAAATAGCTGGTATTAAGGCAATAAAAAAAAAAAAAATATATATATATATATATATATATATATATATATATATATATATTTCCCTAACTTATTCAGTTGTCTTGAAAGCTTTCACAAGGATTCCTGGACGGTCAAACCATGCACTATGTTTCTGAAACATAGTGCATGGTTTAAAAACGCTGCATAGACAAGATTCCATTTTCTGACCAATATTTGATGTACTTGCATTTCCTTTAAATAATACGTCTTTGACTATTTGTTCACATGTTTCTGTTCTTGTTGAGAAATCTACCCAGGTGGATCACACTCTGGAATACACATTTTGTACGCGTTCATATTTCTGAGTTTTTACCGAAAAACACGTAGTAATCCAAAGATTCACCAGCCTACCTTAACATGTCCTACTGAATGGTAACGACACTAAGCAATATGCTTTACTCTGTATTTAGTTTATATGAAAATGTTCAATGAAGTTATTGCAAAAATATTTCTTTGTTACAAAACCGAACATGTGGTCCCTGACCTTACCTTACCTTTGTTTGGATCCATTAGGTAACTAAAATTCCAACAACGCATTTTATTTATTTGATGCTGTGACCTATTTAATTATATTAATGTCTATACTTAGCGGAGCAAAGATGGTAATTTTATTTTTACCTGTTGAAAAATCCCACTGAATCAACAACAACCAAGTTCACATAACTGCTGTGTAAGTATCATTGGAGGTTGAAAATATTTTTACCCAGCATAATGCTACTGTATGCTGATGCTCTGTCTGCAATGATGAAGATTTTCTAATCTTGGCTTGCTGAATGCTTGGAAGCCGGAAGGTTAACTTTCGCAATTGTTTTCAGCTAAAATAAGAGTGACTTTAAGAAGTTAAGATTGCTCTGTGCCTATCGCCATTGCTAACGTCCCTTGTTGTCTCCTGATTGCTGTGGTCAGGGCCCAACCTACCATCTCCTGACCCGGTATGAAACGGCCTCGGCGCACAGCCCTGCGGAGGGATCGCTGGAGCATGTCTGGCACTAATTAATGCCCTTACTGCAGCCTCTTGTTAGACTAGGAGATGTGGGGTGAGGAGAGAAAGCAGGAAAAGAGGGGACAATCAAGTATCGATTGCATTTGCATAAACCGCTGCAGTTGTTTTAAGCCCTCCGTGACCCCGCCGGCTCACAAAAAAAACAAAACAAAGATGGACCAAACAGGAAAAGAAAAGAGGCGATTAGTCGAGTCGAGAGAGCCTCTCCTGCAATGCGACATAGGCGAAAGCTTCTTAATCTCACTGTTCCAAAGGCTACGCCGCAACTTGTTCGCTTTGTAATTTGCACCAATTATGGCTCCATTAGTGGAACCACTGTAGGGCGACAGGAGATAATGATGCTTTTCTCTTCAGTTGGTCATCAATATAATAGGTTGAATAAAACTCTGGAGGTGATGAAGTCACTTTGGCTTTGTTCTTTGCAATGGCACCGGCACTAAATAAATTAAACCTCAGAGAGAAACAAAGTGTAACGCAGCACAGGGGAGAGAACAATGTTATTGCTCTCCTCTCTTATCCGTTTGCTTTGTGCTGTCCGTCTGACTGGCAGATATTTCGGCCCAGTTGACGGATGATTTGGAAAGTGCCAACTTCTTTCTAGTCGGGCTTTGAGAACAGATTTTGAGTTATTTAATCCTTCTCTATGGACACGCTTCACTTTTTTTTTTTTTTTGATAGCGCCATGTTTGCAAACTAATCTGCCAATTAACATTTTTCCTTTCAAAGCAGTGCTTGTACATGGAAATGAGCTTTTCTTGCTATGTTTAGCTGTGCTAAAAGATAAAATGCTAATGACTAAAGCCATATGTAAGCTAACCAATATTCATTTTCACTTAGTAGTAAAAACCAAAAAAATCAAACGGGATCCCTGAGGACATAAGGTTATGCCAAGTGGATTGTCATCGCATATAATAAAAAAAACCCACAAACAATATTTGTTCATTTAAAGCTGTTTTCGGTGGGTTTGGCGTCATTTTCTTGTTGGAAAACATATTTTTGTCACGTTTTACCATCAGACTCGCACTAAGAAAGGAAGGTTGAAATTTGACCAAAGACCTCCAAACCTAAAGCTTATCAATTAGAAAGTTCTGGTTTAATTAAGCAAGTTTCACACAGCCAAAACTGAGACCATCTTCGACGTAAAACTCTGCAACAGAAAGTATTTTGTCTTTTGTGAGGCCTTAATTATTAGCTGGCAATTTTGTCTTTTTTATTATAATTTTTTTAACTGCATCTAATAAAAAAAAAAAAATTAAAAAAGTTTTTTGGAGGCATTTCTAAACTTGCTTCCTGTTTTATTCCAGTAACCAGCATCACTCTAAACTACTTCCATTTTACATCACTGGGTATGGGAAGTGAAATGATACGCTGCTTAGCTCATCATTTGACCTTAAAGCAGATGAATGAAATTTCATGGATTAGATCTCGCATTTGACTTTTGCTGCAAGCGAGCAAACTTTGAATAACTCATTTGCTCCCCTCACCGTATCCATAGAAGCCGGCGGTAAGCGTCCCACACATCTGGGGCCATCCCTGGAAGCGTTACCTGCTGTGTGCATGTGCGTCTGTGTGAGCAGAGCACAGACTGTGTGTGCCATCAGCATGCAGTAATCATATGCGTGCTTGTGTGTGTATGTGTTTGCATACGAGTTTTAATTTCATCTCTTGTGTGTACGTGGGAGCTAGCAGGGCAGATCAGTGTCCATGCTGAGGGCTTTGTCACAGCTGACCTATATTAGATGAAAGCAGCTGGATCAGTGGCCTGCAGGGACAGCAAAAGAGTTGTGTTCTAATTATCTCTGCTGCAAGCTAGCAACACATCACACACATGCGCACGCAGACGCAAGCGCGCGCCGGCATACCACGCACACTTCCCTGCAAATCGATAAGGGCCCGTGAGAGCATCTGCCATGTTCTGTTTGATGAGCGGCGGCGGCGGCTCCTCCTGTGCCTCATGTCATACAATGCATATTAAAGCCTCGTTTTTGCTGTTTTGTTGAGGGGTTTTTTTGTGATGATGGTGTCCTGCGGTCTCCGGGTGCAACAGCACATCACACATCTCGGTTGTGCTTTGCGAGACGTAATTACAAGGTGATCACAGCGAAAATGAAATCAAACTCTTGTTGTGGGGCGAGGGAATTGGAGGAGCGCGCCTCCTCCAAGACGGTTCAAACTGAGCTGGTGCGGCGCGTCTATTAGCCGCCGTTGCTATGGAGCCCAGAACTAACACATGCTGAGGGTGAGCGTTTGTTTTAATGAGGCGCAGGGAAAGAAAAAAAGAAAAGGGAGCTAAGGCTTTCAGTAATCACTATAGTAATGCTAAGGCTAATGGAGGGGTAATAAAAGCACGTGGAACCCTGTGGCACCGTTTAATGAGACTGCAGTTAGCTCTGTTGCTCTTAGCTTATGTAGCATGGAGGGGATTTATACGACCATATTCATTTCGTCTAATAATTATCTCAATTTCAGTGTACAATAGCAATGCAAACACGCGTTTGCATTGCTATCAAGCAGTGTGTTCTCTCGTAGAATTACTTCTGCTTTTGTCTCGGCCAATCGGTCATTTGCATTGAGTTCTTTACATCAGTGTGAAGCAAATTAGATCCACTTTTCTTTGCAGAATGGCTTAAATTCAGGCACACAAAAGTGTTTCCAGCACAAACGGTCTTGTCACGGCCATACATTACAAATAACATTCAAGTTCAGACTTTGACTTGGTCAGTGGGAGTCATACTTGCTGGTGTTATCTTGGTTTTGTTTTGCTGGATTAGTCAAATGTGCTTGGGGTTTAAGGTCAGGAACTGGTTGGTTTGATCTTCTACTTCAGGATTTATTGGCAGGTAACAGGAATCGTTGTTTTATCAGATACATCATGTCACCTGTGTCTCAAAGAAGCAAAGCTGTCCTGCGTCATGATAAAACCACCAGCTTTACGGTTGATGTGTTTTTGTGCGTTAGTTCTATGCCAGATTGAATGCAGGGTGTAAACTCCAAAAGTCTCTGCTTTTGTCTCACTGGTTCTAAAACTATTTTGTCTTTAAGGAAAACTGACCAAAACCCTTCATGTTTTGGTCATGATGAGTTTCGTCTTCAAACTTCCCAATAGAGGGCATTTTACTTCCTTTGTTATAAATCATTAGAAATGACCTTAACGGAAGTACAGTGCATTGCTCTGGGTTCATGTGTCACTACCTGGTTGAGTTATTTGCTGCGTTTCCATTACAAATGTGCTCAAAACTTTCACTGTTCCGCTAACGTCAAAAATAATTCACCATTGCTCCGTTTGCATTAAACAAGAAATGCAATTAAACTCACACGTGAATACGTTTGTTAACGCGATAAGTCATTAAAAAACATGACGCGTCATGAAACTCTAACTACTTCCTGTTGTCGTCGTCTTTGTGGTTTGCGCCAGCGCCAACATCCAGTTGTTGATTATGTGATGCTAAAAAAAAACAAAAAACATTGTTTCCATTGCAGTTTTGCTAAATAAGTCAATTTCGATACGGCTAAAAAGCTACCTCATCCTTGCACCAAAACTTTTTATCAAAAAAGTTTTGGTGCAAGGATTATTAAACACTGGAGTGTTTTTTTCAAAGTTGGCGTGTCTAAAGAAGCGGTTACAGGTTTTACAGTCATCTGAAGTCATCTCGGTGGTTTCCAGGCAGCCAACAATTGCCTCTAATAAGCTAAAGTACCTCTCTTATGGGAGTTGGTCCACATGGGAGGGCGAGCTCACAAATGTGTTTTTATTTTTATAAACAATTATAAACAATTTTATTTTTCAAAATGTCAAGTGATGCAAGTATGCGGTCAAAGAAAATGCAGCTATGCTCTTGGAGTGTCTTTGGTAGTCATGGCTCTGTTTCTTTAAACTGGATCGTCACATGATGCTTTTTGGGATTTTTTAGCCTACTTCATGCTGTTAGACAAGTCCTATTGCAGTGATTTATTTATTTATTTTAAATCTAGTAATTTGGCACGAATTGTATCACTCTCAACCGGAAAATTGTAGCGAATTACAAATAAGTTATGGATCAACATGCTTAGGTATTTTCGCATGTTTGGTTTGGATATGTTTATCATTTGAAAAAAAGCTTTTTATATTAGATGCTAAGCTGGAGTATTCAAGTTTAACAAAAAAGCAAAACAAACAAACAAAACCTTCCTCCTCCAACACTGCAAATGGAGCAACATTATTTTGTTCTTTTCTGAAGTTCAAATCATTTCACACATGCTACCTTTTGGATGTAATTGGAGACAGAAAGCACTCAATTAAGCCAGTTTAGTCATCCCCTCTTCTTTCCTTCTTTCTTTTTTTTTTTATTGCTTCCGTTTCTTTCCCGTCCTTCACACACAGCCCTTTATCTCCGTGGCAAATTTCACTGCGCTGTTCCCTCCCTCTCCTCTTTTTCATATCCTTCTGCCATCCCACCGTTTGTAGCTCCAGGGCCTGTAGAACAGAACAGTGGGGAGCTGAAGTGTGTTAGTAAGGCAGTCGGGGGAGCTTCTTGTTTTGGGACCCGAAAAAGAGAAAAAAGAAGCAGCACACAGGCGCAGATTTTCCACCACATTGCCGGCGCCGCAAGGGACCCGTTTACAGGTCAGAGCTTATGGGGAGAGGTACCTTCCCCCCGATATGGCGGGGCACAGTGTAAAGAAATGGAGCTAAATACTTATTGCCAGAAATGTGTGATGCATGATGTGAGGTTTGTCTTGTGTGTGCTTCCCTGACGGTTCTCTCCTTTTCTTTCTCTTTGCTGTTTTCCCCACAGACTGACTGGTTCTGATTTATTGCACTGTCCCCTTCTACGTAAAGACATGGAGCACCTTTTTCTGATGAGACTGTGGTAAGCTGATTGTGGGCATGAGCACACGCAGGCACAGGAGTGATTCCTGGAGCTGCTTGTCACCTGAGTTCTGTTCAAACTCCAGTCTTGTCTCGTGCGTCCTTGAATTCCAAGCCCCGGAGAGATTAACCCAGATTAAGGGAAAAAGCTTAATACAGTGCCTTGCTAATATATGCACGCCACTTAATTTTTTCACACTTTGCAATCGCAAATTTTTCTGTATTTTATTGGATATGTTAGTCCAGTATCCATTCAAACCAGAAGGAAAGTAGTAAAATACTAGGGTACCTTGCATTTGAATTCAAGACCCCTGAATCAGTATTTCGTATTAGTTCTACAAAGCATTTTGTGTCGCATTTAAAGTAGAAATTTGTATTGGTCCTTTTTGCCAAACAGCTGAAGTTCAGTCAGATATGGTGGATGGCTACTGTGAACAGCAGTTTGCAGGTCTTGCCACAGACCAGGGATGCATCTGGGACTTCCAGGACTCCATTACCCAAAGACCGCCAAATCATTTCCATGTCACAGTGGATCCATGTTTATGGTTGCCAATAATGAATTATCATCTAGAATCGCCCTGTATTTGGTTCCATCTATCTTTCCATCAACACTGAACAGTTTTCCCAACTCTGTGGAAGGATAGCAATCCCAAAACAAGATGATGCCGCCACCATATTCGTCTTATTCAACCAAAACACCTCCTTCCACATGTTTGCTTTGTCCCCTACTTTGCTTGTGTGAAACTTCAAACTTTGAGTATTCACTAGCGACGTAGCAAGATCTTGCCTTACAACATCTTCTGAAATTAAAACGTCACATTGTTCGTTGCAGTAACTGCTGTCTCAACAAGTCCTACCAAGTTGCAGTCAGCTTGGAGTTATAATAGCGGATGAAGTTATAATAGCGGATGCCCCAACCATCATTTGTTTGGCAGCAATTTGGGTTACCAGTCGGAGCGCGATAAATGGCCACAGAGCGACGGACAAAAACCAAACAATATGTGAGCACTGGGAATTGTTCAGTTGCTGAAGTGGGCAGAGAGCATCACCATAACAACTGACGAAATGTCTGAGAGTGCAAAGAGCGACATCACAATCACAGCCGCAATCAGTTGAAACTAGGAAACGGTAAGCGTCGTACTGCAGATCATGCGTAGTTGAAGCTCTGTCCTAAGCTCTGTAGAGATAAAAAAAATCAATCAGAAAAATGCACAAGTTTGTTGAGTTTGTAGTGAAAATCAATAAAATACAGACTACAGGTCTTTTTGAAGCATAAAGTTGATTTTTGAAGTTTTCTTGAAAGTAATATTAAATCTTACATCTAAAAAAAATATATTGTGACTTGTCCCATCTTGTGAGTTTTAGGTATCACTACATCTCTAGTAGGTACCAATTAGTTAACTTCTGGAAGAGGTTAGAGCAGGATTTTATTTACGCATTTCAGAGTAAGATGGATTCATTAGCATGCCACAAATCTGATTTTTCCAATTCACAAATGCTACGTGGATGAATAGTGTTATCTAAACACTGTACCTAATGGGATGCATAGAGTATTTATTCATGGCCCTAAATTGAAAGCATTTTGAAAGGTTTTTGGTGTTAAATTTGATGTTTTCAATTTATCACTTAAAGTTCCTCAGATGATAATACAGCAGTTTGAGACGCAGCACTTCTCAGGAACCGGGTCGGCCCGGTTAAACACACATATAAGAAAGTTCTGCTTTTAGCTTTTCTGTTTGCCAGAGAAGGAGAGCGAAACAGAACGAGATGAGAGATGTCCGACATGTGGCTGACACAGTAGTAAAGTAAAAAATAGCAGCCAGGGTTGACCGATTGTGCTGGCTCGAGGTTGTACTTCTATTCTTAGACTTGCTCTCCTCCTTTCCCTCCCTCTTTCCTCTTCTTTTTTCTCGTTTGTCTCATATTAGTGCTTTGACATCAGCGCTCAGTCCATCTGGTGTCTAGAAGTAATCTGGATGCATTGCCTCTCAAATGGGCCGAAATGACCTAACGATCTTCCTCACGATCGACTGTCATTTTTATTTATCCGCTGTCCTCACTCCCCCCCTCCTTTATTTTATCAATCACTTCCACAACTGATAGAGCTATGCATCTGCTTGTTATCCTGAGATGGGTTTAGTAAACTCTGAGGCTTCCACTTAATTATAGCTGCAGAGAGAGTGCTACTGAAAGACTGAATGTGTTCTGTGTTTGTGTGCCTGTTTTGCTGATGGCATTAAACCTCCAAATGACTTGTGATGTGCCACACTGCTAAAATTGCATCAAAACATTGCTCTCGGAGCTGAAAACCTTTATTGTTTAATATAGCTGAGAAGGCTTTGCACTGTTGCCATAGCGATATGTGTTCATACAAAACACGTGGGACGTGGCGGTCCGGAGCCCTCCGTACGTACATCAGTGCTGAGATAAGTACCGTATGTCATTTTGACGTTATGTAACATCGTGCATTGATTCAATGTGTGTGTTGATGTTTTCACCTGATTTGGCTCCTCTTTCCATATCGTCCGTTAAATCTCACACACACTGAGTGTGTGTGAACGTATGACTGACATAACATGTCAATCAGCTGTTTGTTAATTATCTTTGCTGTTGGTGCTTGATGTGGGACACTGATTCCTTGCATTTTGATTTCTTTTTTTTTTGCTGACTCATGTTTAGATTCCTAAAAAGTTACACACTGGCTAATCGAGGTTTAACGCAGTTATTGGTTTCAACAGCCATTTATTGTGGACACGTCTCATAAAGCCTCCCAAAAATGCCATCAGAACTAAAAGTAAGGCAACATAAACTCCAATTAGTTCACAGGAAATAGAGGATTTACATACTTAAAAGATGGAAATAAAACAAAACTGTACCTCATTATCCACATCGACTCCAGAGGAGTAAAAATGAAAAACCTCTCAACCAGCTTCTTCAGGTAGAATGCCCCATGTTTTAAGTGCACCAGCTAATGTTTCCCCAGGGCAACAACGTGGCTTGTGGAACGAGATATAAGTTCCTCATCACATTTGAACGCACCTTAACCAAACAAAGGAACACAGTGTGGCCATATACTGTATGTGTGGCACTGAAAGCTGCCACACATACATAACTTAATGTTTCATATTAAATCATCATCGCTGGGAAAAGTCAACACTGGGGTTTGCAATGAGGTCTTGTTCCCAGGAATCCTGCGATGCTGAAATTTCTGTCGCGGGTGTGTGTGTTGAGAGCACTGTGTGAATCAAATTAATGCTGACACTTTATCAGGAGAGGTAAACAGCCTAATAATTAAGTGTTGAACCCAAGACTTGTCCAAATTAAGTGTTGGCCAAAAAAGGTTTTCCTAGCTACCCTTTATTCTTGCTTCAGCCTGTTTGTTTGTTAGAGGATGCTGCCGGTGCCTTGAGTGACAGAGTGGGCAAGAAATGGCTTAACCTGGTGGAGCAGTTTGGGTGTCTCTGTAAAGGTCACCAGTCCATCACAGGATGTCCCTGGGAGTACATGAAGCGCGCCCCAGTGAGGCTTTGGGAGGGCATGCGAACTCTACAGAAAGACTCTGGCTAAGATCTGAACACGGCACCGTTCCAACAGATGTCTTTACATGGCTGTTTTATGTTTCCTAGTCCTTTCATTTTTTTTATTTATCCATGAAAAGAATACACAAAAGACTGGACTTGTTTAATCCATAGATATCGTTCAACTGTATTCAAAACCCGAATCAATTTGAGCCACCAGGACCACCTTATTGACACATCAGTCAACATCTCCATGTAAAACAGCTTTTCACTTCTCAGAGACATTTTTCTTGTTGCTTTGACAGAAAAAAAAAAGATAATCTCCTCCTTTTAGGGCTATTTACTTGGGTAGTTCTTGCTGTGAGGAAACCAAGTAATCACTACTCTCCTCTTCTTGTCCTAAACAACTTCAGTTCACTGTTCAACTAACAGTGAAGAACAACAAACACTGTGTTGTTCAGGTCAGACTCAAAATAACATAAAAGGGGACAATTTCTGCTTTGTGTGAGTACGGTGCGGGCCTACGTGTGAAGTCCAGCAACAGCCAAGATTAAAACCATGGAACTTTGTTACATGAGTTGACAATGTGGACAATTATTTTTGCTGGTTTTTTTTTTTTTTTGAAGACACTGAATTAGAGCGAACTGTATTTCTGACTGAACTAGACCAGGAAGACCCTAAACTGTGCTTCAGGCAAGTACAAAGCCACACAGATCCAAACTGTTGCCTAAATGAAATTATGTCGTTTTGAAGCATTAAAGCATTAATCTACCCAAGTGGAACCTAAATATAAGACTGTAAACCTCCCCACAAATGAGCATAACATTTCTTTTCTGTTAAACATGTCTCTTTAACAATATGGTAAGCTTTGCAAAAAACGTAAAAAGATTACTCAGATAAAGCCTCCTGTGTCCGCTTACGCTGGCGTGACTCCTGAACCGCTGCCTTGTGTGCAGCACAACACATGTATCTTTATTTCACGCGTGTGGGAAGTGGCCGTGTGCCCAGTTGTCCTGCTGTCGGCCGACTGTTTCTGGGCAAGTGACTTCAAACGCCAGCTTTTTGGAGCGCTGATGGACAGCATCTCATTAGAAAGCACATTAGGGTGTTTGTAGTTTGGTTTGCACTGCTGTGATGAATTGGCAAGAGAGAGGGGTCCTGCAGGAGAGCCCGTCACCATGTGAGCAGGGGCATCAGTATAATAATTGCTTGGGGTGACGTTTCTGACGCTCCTGTGTAATTCTGTCTTTTTTGTAAATCAAAAATATTAGAGTAGGGATACCATAAAGTACATAATTATAAATTGCACAGCCGACATCACCATGCAACTGGTTATAGAGCCATTGTTGTTTGTTCAATGTGATACTTTTTTTTTTTTTTTTTTAGGTTATTTTATATTGGTTATTCTGTTTAGTTTTGAAAATAGGGACAATAGAAGTCACAGAGTTAGCACTTCCTGTTTAGCCATGCGCTTTGTTAGTTATTCTTTAGGCGGAGCACAGCCTGTAGGTTTGTGAACAAAAAAATCACATGTAGAAGCACATATCTACAATGAACAGCTAATTATATTGGATGAAACAATTTATATTTTCAGGTAATGAAAATGATTTAAGAGCTAACAGCACATTTAGCATTTAAGCTGAACATGAATCAGCTTCACATGTCATTTCAGCATCTTTTTTTCTTTTGCAGTTTTACTCAGACCAGTGGTGTGTTGAATAATAAAGCTAATGACAACTATTCAGGCTGCATCATTGGGAAGAGTTATCTATCTGTTTAGCAACCACGGCGAGGGCAGAAAATGTAGTATGAACACCTTGAACCTTTTCAAATTTCTGTTGACTTAAACATGTATTAGTCGTGCGCTCCACAAGTCTTTTTAAAAGCTTTTGTTCGAAGGAGACCTTACAAAGCTCCATTTGCAGTTACACACAAACCTAAACACACCATTCGCAACAAGAAACACAGTGGTGGCAGCATCATGTTGAGGATTTTTATTTTTTTTCCTCATCAGGGAAATTAAAGTTGAAGGGATGAAGGACAATGGCCATATGCATACTGCGAGACTTACTATACTGAGGTTTAGACCAAAGTATATACATTAGAATAGTCCAGTCAAAGTCCTTATGTAAATTTAGCTTATAGTATGTAGCAAGGCTTGAGCATAAGCATGACTATAGATATTAATAGGTTACTGTGTAAGTTATTTCCAGGAGATGAATTACAATAATCCAGAAATGGACAAAGACTCCTCCTATTTATCTCAGCCAGCAGCTAAATTAACTTTCAGAATATGATTGTAGAAAGTTTTTCACACCATCCAAAAAATGGTTACAAAAATAAAAAAATCACACAATGAAGTGAACGCTTTGAATCGGCAGTAAGAAGTGAGGGCTTATAGTCTGTGTGAAATGTGACACAAGTCTGGTTTAATCAGTTTCTAATATTCACTTCTTCCCTCAAACTCTGTGCTTTATCCTCCAGCTGTCAGTTACTTCGCTCTCTTCCTCTTTCAGAGTGATTTATGGATATCTTTTATCATTTCTGAAAGTAGGGTTCATCTGTACTGAACTACACAACTCCCGAAACGGGGAGAAAGGAACACAGTAAAGATTCAAATAAAGAGGCTACATGCCGCGTGCGCACGCCTGGGCGTGTGTGTTAACAAGAGAAGAGTAGGAGAGAGGGGGAGCGAGGCGCTACTGTCTCAGACTTCACATGATTTAATCAATCCCATCCATCACATCTGGGTAATTAGACAGCAGCATGGATCGCATGACCAGAGTCCATCAGTCAGAGCGCAAACACACGCATGCGCCCCCACACGCCTCTCCAGTCTTACTCAAACACATCGCAGCTTGACAACGAGGGGAGTAGGTGTCGTCACCATCACTGCGTCCATTGAGGGTTAGGGCTTTTAAAAATGTGCAGACACAAAATCTTTGGGTTTATATTTTAATCTAAATGTTATATACTGTATGATTTCTGTTTTTTTTATTATTGTCTTGGTCTGAAGAACTCTGCTCATCCTTTTGAAGAAATTAGTTTTGAAATACGGCTGCTGAGATGAGCTCCTCCTTCATCTGTCTTGGTGTTTCACCGAGCCACCGCCCAGGCTTGCAAATTACAGACATACATACAAATGCACATTATTTTTTACACTTCTATTGTTAGAAATAAAAAAAAAATAACCATTTATGGTCACGCTTTATTTGAAGTTGTACTAAAAGTTGCATTAACCCTCTATGGCATGACTTTTTATTTTTGTGGGGAAGAAATATTTTCCTGCATTCTTTGGGAGCTTGGTGGTCCCTAATTACATGTCAATCATAAAATCGGACTCTGACACCTCCTGGAACCAGATTTGGGTTTGTTGCCTCAGGGTAACATTGGTCTAGAACACCAAGATTGTCTACACTGATTATGAGAAATGAAATACAAATCAAACAAAAACTATATTCATAAAAAAACTTTTTTTTGGACAAAAATATGTCAAAAATCATGCCCCCCAAAAAATAAAATAAAGGAGCAATGTGAGGTACAGCTATGTGGTTTGTTGCCTGAGGGCAACGCCATGCCATAGAGGGTTAAAAGTCCATTAGAATTGCCAACTTTGTCCTGTTCAGTGAATAGTGACACTTTTAATGCAAAATTGTACTAAAGCTTGCATTAAAAGTCCATTAGAAGCGTCAACGTTGCATTAAAAGTGTCATTATTTACCGAATGATTCTTCATGACGACAGTCATAAACATTCATAAAGACTCCTTCATGTTCATGACAATGTCATGTCAATCTTATGCACACCCTTCAAATAATGTGTTACCCCATTTATTACTTTCATTCCTCTTCATAATTGTGTTGGTCTACAAATTAAAATCCCAGACATCCAGAAGACTGTTTAAATTGTGAAAAAGTTCAAATGTTTTATTTTTGCAAGGCACGGTACATCTAAATGTTTCTTTAGCGTTAACCGAGCACCGCTTGAAATTTGAAGCCGAGACAACAAAATGCTTTTCGACACTGCAGACACATCAAGTCTTCATTTAGATCCTTTCTTGTACTGAGAAAATGTTCCTGTTCACGTGAGGGTTACATGTCAATCTCTTTCGAAATGAGGAAGCAAAGAACGGCGACTTTCCAGAGAACACAAAGCGGATTTTGAATAAAGATCCACAAACCTGATTATCGTGTAAGCGGCTTGTTTTCAGATCGATTAGCCGTGACCGTCCTGTCAGTCTGTGATGAGTTCTGTTTCCTGACATTTAAATTTGAAACCCCGAAGAAATCTGACACAATTACAGTAGACGAACTCCAGGCGCCAACAAACGGATATCGACAACCTAAAACAAACAAAATAGAACCTGTGTTTAAACACATTCGGTGGAAATGCACAGAACGCTTCAGCGACATGTGAAATGTTTTCTTGCTCTTGTATGGAACGTTGTGGGAGCGAAATATTGGCTTTGCTCCTTTAAAACAATGGAGGCCTTTTGTCGCAGCGTGAAACCCATTGCATCTGCTTTGTGAAAATTCACAGATTCAAACGCCACAAATCAGTAGCTTATGATCGAAGGCGTTGAGGGACAAACGATTCCCCTTTCAATGCAAGCTGCAGTCTGAGTGCAACACGGAAATGAGCAGCAATCTCTGGATTCGGTTACAAAACAGCGGCATTGGTAGAGCTACCGAGAGAAAGAACCAAAGATCTCCCCACAATTATCTTCACGTGTTGACATTTTTATGTATTTCTGCATTTTTTTTTATTTTTTTTTTTGTTTTAAATTCAAAGCTTAATCTGTGCCTTCAGGCTAACTGAGACATCACGTTGCCAAATGTGATGCAGATTTCTGTCAGTGTCGTTTCCCACCGTATGGTTAAAATAATTATAGTATTTAATAAATCAAAAACCCCCCAATAACGGTTCCTGGATAGGAGCATGATATGCGTTTAGCATGCAGATTAGCAGTAATCCCTTTAAAATGAGTCGCTATTGTTCATTTGTAATCGATACAGAATAGAATCTGTACGCTTTGGGTTTATGTTTACATTAATTTGATGGGAGAGAAAACATGAGATTATATAAATTTGTGAACGTGTGCCTGTTTCATGAACGCCTGTGTTTATGTTAACGTCACTGTCTGGATAATTTACTACGGATTCCTACTGCGTTCACACACTTATCCTTTTAATTTCCTCTGTAAAATTAAAAAGGATTCCTACAGATATTTAATGAAGAATTCCGAATGTTTTATGGTTACGATAACTTGCATTCATTTGTAAAATTTAAATAGAACGTTTTCAGGCATTAAAGAAAAGCATAACTAAAAGAGATAGGTGGATGGACAGATAATCAATGCACACATGGAAGCAATCCTTCAAACGAGGACAAAACATAAAGTCTATGATGAATGATGTTTATTTCCATATTTATTCAGACCTGGGAAATAGTGCCACTTGAAGAAAATTGCTTACTTTCCCTGGCTGTGTAGCAATCCTGTAATTACCTCAACAGATGACAGAGTTTTGTTGTCAGAACATGTGGCAACGGAGTATTTCCTCAATTTGCCTTCGTTGGCTGCGACATTTATCTTGTCGTTTCCATCTTCTGCTTCGGCTTCCAGCGCTCGCTCTTAAAAACCGATGCAACAGCAGATCTCATCCTCATTTGCCATTATCGCATCTCGCGTTCCGTTGCCGCGTTTGTCGCCCTGTTTCATTTTTAGCGCTCACAGTTGTTGTCTGAGCAGGTAAGAAGATGACTTGCATTAAAAATGAAGCACATTTGTCACGGAAAGCAGAGGACGAGAGGCGCAGTTGTAGAATTGACAGGATTTAAATCTTGCTCAGTGTACCAGTCTGCTGGGCCGACTGTGTGCATTGATGTCTCTTATGTTCTCATGTGTACCTGCTTATACAGAAATAAGGTAATTACATAACTTGGTAACTTCTACATGCTTTAAGTCAATGCAGTGGTTCCCAAAGTGTGGGTCGCACCCCCTAGGAGGGGCGCAGTGCCATTGCAGGGGGGGGCGCGGTAAACAGTATGGATGAATGAAAAAAAGAAGAAAAAAAAGTGTTTCACTGTAAAGATGATTTTGTTGCAACCTGAAGTGCAAAATAAATGTCAGTGGAGTTTGAAAACAAAATATGTGTATAGGTTTATGTCTGCTTGAACGATGTGTGTGCCCAGTTGATTTTCTTTTTCTGTTTTGGGGGGGATTTTATTGTAATCCATAGGGGGAGCCCAGAAAATCTTTGGGAACCACTGAGTTAATGTGATGCCATGTGCAAGACCCCACATAGCGAAGGAGAGGGAAGTGTTTGTGAACCGTAGCAACTACTTTAGCGTCGTTTTGTACCCTGGTTTTCCAACTGACCACTGGATTATGGTTAAGTTGGGTTTGATGTTTGTCCCGGATCCAAACCAGAGAAGTATGTTTGGCCCCGTCCTGTTCTTGGTTCATGGTCGTATTTTGCTTTGTTAAAGTTGAAGCTGATGAAATATTCTCCACCTCACTTCCCTTTATCAAATTGTTTCTGTTCGAAATCGAGATAATTATCTGCTTGAGCTCTCGTCCTGTTGGTTGTTTTTGACTTGAGCATATTAGCTCTGCATCACAGTTAATTAGCTCTGTATTTACGCCAAATATTCTTTTGAGTACCACTAAAGGCAACTCGAGCACCTCAACTTTAAAGAACGCTTTGAAGTCGAGCTTTCTCATACTGTTTTAATTCTTTTTTTCCCCGTTCTTCTAAAGATTGTCTAATGATGCAAGCCGACACATTGGCTCGCTGAACCACTGCGGGTCTTGATTCGTTCTGACGATAACGTATTGCTAGCGTTCTTTCAAAATCCGAAGAAGAAGTTCACACGTGTCAACAGATGTATTCATTAATCACATTTTTGAGATGCTGCAGTTTAGTGGCTCTTGCTAAGCTGGCATTTCTCATTACACTTTTGTGGACACATGCAGACAGATTACCCGGCGTGGGTTCAAGGGAAGAATGAAATTTTAAAAAGCCGATGAAGATAAAAAGGAATAGGGAGTTTCTTTTAAGTCGAGACATGACAGAACACCGGGAAGGAGAGTGTGGGGTACATGAAATGCAATGCATCACTGAGCCACCTGAACTGCGGAGCACTTGACTTTTTCCTCTGATTATATATTCTGTCCCTTTCCGCTGCCGCACGTCTTTTCACATATCCCCTTCTTCTCTCCAACCCTGGTCTTTTTTGAAATTTTTTTTTATCTTGGCTCCCCTGACTGTGCCCTGACACTCCAAAGCTCTGCTCCCCTCATTAACTCTCTTTCATGGAGCTGCAGATGACAATAATTGGTTTGAAAACTGAAGACAATGGCAGACAAGGATTATCCCCGGCTCACACCCACTGCCACCCTCCTAAACCCCCCGCCCCTCCCTCCCACATGGAGGACGTGGGTATTCTGCATCCTCCCCACTTCATTCACTTCCTTTATACATCTTATTTCTCTTCCGTTTTTTTTTTGGATAGGAGGGTTCTTTAAATCCTCCTTCTTTCTGCGTCGCTCAGAGGGCTGCGAGATGTCTCCCTGCGGGGGAAACATAGCCTTGTTTTAGCTAAAAACCAAACGTGACGTTGCTGATGCGGCGGCACACACACACACACACACACACCCACACACACACGCACACACACACACACACACACACACACACAAACGCAAACAGAGAGACAGCTCCGTGAAATGATGATGGCTTTTGATTAAACGGCGTGACTGATACGATGTCATCTTTCCAGAGAAACCATGAACTTGTGATGGAAGGAAAACAGAACTGCGTTGCACATCTAGAGGCAACTCAAGCTCAGATTTGTAATATTCAAGTCCTGCAACAGATTCTTGATTGAATTTGGGATCTTTACTTTGACTGAGCCATTTGCAATATGCTTTCATCTAAACCAGTCTTCTAGCTTGTGGCTTACGTTTTGTGATTAGTGTTGCATCTCTCTCTTCCTTGCTTAAGAAAACACAACACCACGCTGTCACTGCCTTGTTACTGTGCAGGTTGGATGTTCATGGTGATGTGCTAGTGTTGCGTTTTCTCCAAACTTGGTGTGTTGCATGTTCAACACAAAGTTGAACATGTTTTCTGTCCTCTGTGTTGCTTTTGGCAAACTTTAGAAAGAAGCTGCATATGGTTTTCGTTTAACAATCATGCCAACTTTTCATAAAAGTCCTATATGTGGAGTGTACTAGCAGTCTCTCACCCAACCTGTGGATCTGTGCAGAGATGAATACAAATTCATGCCGCACTTTTCTGATTCTTCTTTTGTTTTTTATATTCACAGTAAAAATGACGGTGGATGAACCGCAGAGATTTCTCTACTTTGTGTTTGGTCTGTCTCTATCACGGAACAGCCCCGATAAAATATACCAAGATTTGTGGTTACAATAGACGAAATGTGAAAAATGTTCCTGGGACATAAATATTTTTGAAAGGCACAGTGTTACAGTGGCAGCATAAGAATCGCATTATTATCCACCCCCCAACCTCACAAGTCGTTTTATCTCCATTGCCTTCTCCCAGTCCGTGGTCTTTCTCTCTCCGTTTGTGAGAAACCTTGGCTGTGGCTTATCTCTCCCTCCCATCTCTTCCATCCAAAGGGGCTCTCGGGTTTCCCCTGAAACTGCTTCAGTGTAGTTGATAATGGTGTGTAATTCACTTCTGGCTCCCCTCGGCTGGTCAGAGGTCCACTTGTGTACGAGAACAGAGGAATAATCAGCACGTGTGTGTCAGTGTGTGTATGAGAGAGACGGGATAAGTTGTGAGTCTTGTAGATTTTACCGCCTTGTCATAAATGACTTTGAGTTTCTGTGTGCTCGTTCTTCGGTGAGTTTGTGTGTTGGAGATTGCAACCGCCAGTAGCAAAGGTAACTTTGGTACCTTTGCTACTGTGGGCAGTAACAATACCTCATTTTACACAATCTATTGATTATGAAATGGGACAACTAGGACATTCTATGGCAGGGGTGTCCAAACTTTTTGCAAAGAGGGCCAGATTTGATAAAGTGAAGATGCCCGGGGGCCAATAGTTTGTTCGGACATTTTTTAACTACAAAAGTGTCATGCAAATACACACCGTTATAAAACAATTTTCATTGTCACAATTATCTTTATTTTTCAAATGACAAAATAACCAAATATAAGCCACTCAGGCAGATGAGAACAACTCTAAAAACCCAAATTCTGCCTTTCATTCATATCTGGAGAGCCAGATAACATTGAACAAACTGTATGAAATACCTTAAATTTACATATCTTTGCCTCAAGAACATTTTAAACAGGAGTTATAAGTAATGCAAAGTTGTCTATTATTATTAAATCTTAAAACAAGTTAATTTCGCTCTTGTCATTTACAATATCTTTCAGAAAGTAATAGTTTGTCACATCTACAGGTTCATAACATCAACAGTAATAACCAAATCTTACTCAACAGTTTAATAAAAATATGTGCCATAAATGTTCTTTTGGCTCTTCACTGCTGATAGTGACAGATGTTACCGTTCAAAATAATCAGTTTCATGTCCTCAACTCTCAGTGCCACACTGTTACGTGCCAGGCAAACATTCGCAAATTCTTGCTTCTTCTCAGGGCAAAATGTTCTCCACCATTTTCATAACACAGTCTTTGATAAATGTACCTCCAGTAAAAGGTTTGCCATGTTTAGCTATTAACATGGCCACTTCGTAGCTTGCTTTGGTGGTATTTTCTTTTGACTCACAGGCCCGCGTGAAGAATCGCTGTTGTGATGCCAGTGCAGCTTGGAGCTGCTTTAGTTTTTCAGCACGGTCACTTCCTGTTAGCTTGTTGTATGTGTTAGCATGTTTAGTCTGGTAGTGTCCTTTTACGTTGAAATCCTTAAACAAGGCAACCGTCTCATTACAAATTAGACAAGCACAATTGCCTTGATTTTCAGTGAAGAAGTATTATAATTCCCATCTCTCTTGAAAGCGGCGGCCCTCACTGTAAACTTGTTTTCTTTGCAGTGGCCATGGCAGAAATGAGTGGAGAGGGGTTCGCTGCACGGAGGCAGAGACTGATAGTATTAAAGTGGTGCTGCCACCATTTGGTTAAAGGAGGAATTACAGTTTCAAGTTTTATGATTTATTTATTCTGTTTGACAGTGGAGGCGGGCCATAAATAATACATTATAAGACCGAAGCTGCGGGCCGTATGAAATCTGACCGCGGGCCGTGATTGGCCCTCGGGCCGGACTTTGGACATGCCTGTTCTATGGGAACAAAGAAAACCACTGGAGGTTGTATGATGCTTTGGGGAATGTGAAGCTGGGAAACCTTGCCCTACCATCCATTTGGATGTTGCTATGAGACATACCACTTACGTAAGCATTTTTACGAATCATCTACAGTACATCCTGTCACTGAAAAAGTATTCGATAAAGGCCATGGGCTGTTCTTGTAGGATCATGACTCAAAGGTGACTGGACAGTATAGTACAGGGGTGTCAAACTCCAGTCCTCGAGGGCCACTGTCCTGCAGTTTTTAGATGTGCCATAGGTACGAAATGCTGGAAGGAAATGGCTTAATTACCTCCTCCTTGTGTAGATCAGTTCTCCACAGCCTTGCTAATGACCTAATTATTCTATTCAGGTGTGGTGCAGCAGAGGCACATCTAAAAGTTGCAGGACAGCGGCCCTTGAGGACTGGAGTTTGACACATGTGGTATAGTACATGTTGAGGGAAACAACAATTCATTAGGGTGTTGCTGCAAACATCTTGGTGCCCTGTGCAGCACAACACACCTTCATGGGTGGACCAAAACACTATTAGGCAGGCGGTCATTATGTGATGCCTGATAATGTGTAAATTACAGTGTAATGCTAAATCGAAATCATCTGACGTTGTTGCATAACTTCCAACGTTGAACGTGATTTCCATCCACAAGTAGAGAATGCAAACACAAACTCAAAGATTGCGATGAGGCAACAAGGAAGCAACAACCCTCCCACCCTCAAGCAACAGAGGAGAATGAATAATAAAAGGATCCCATATGTTGCAGCTTGTAAAACTAGATCACCAACTGTGTGCCCAAGGATGTTTGGGATGCTCAGGGGCACCTCAGGGCATCTGGGGTGGTCGGCTTCAGACCTAGCAGGCTGTCCGCTGCACGTTGCCCACCTCAGGGTGACACACACACACACACACACACACACACACACAAACACACACACACACACACACGCCATGAGGACTTATAGCGACCTCAAAAAACATGGCAGGAGCCCCTGTAAAAGTTCCCTTTTTCCAACAGTTTTCAAACAGTGGACAGCAACAGTTTATTTAATTGAGCAGGCTTTAGGTTTTTATTCCATTTAGTAAATATTTTACTGGGATTATCATTATCAAAGAGGGTGTCCATTACAGCATGCCAAAACGTTTAAAGCATTTAAAGGTTTTCCATGCGTTAAGATGCAACTACCAAAGCAAAAGGACGAAACATTTTGCTCATGTTAAGATAAAACTTGGGTTCTTGAAGTACTGGACTTCATTACTAACTATTATAAATTAGCAAACTAGTTTGAGTTAGGCTGAAGTGTTAGAATAGGGTAGATATTTTTACAAGTTGTTGCTTGTACATCCACGTCAAGAGTTCAGTCTTTTATGTCGAGTTAAAGTCAGGTATCAAATCTTTAGTCTGAACTAAAAGTCCGGGTCTTCCATCCCAAGTCCAGTTTATGTGTCAAATATTTCATCCCATGTCAAAATGGAGGTCTTTCATTTCATTTCAGGTTTAGTTTTTTTAAGAAGAAAGTTATAATGAGGTCTCAAGTCCCTGAAAAGTTGCTTTTTAAGAGGTCAGTTCAAACCAACTCTTAAGACCTCATCCAAAGCAAAATGTAAGTTTTAAGTTTGTCAATCTATGTCAATGCTGAAGTCCTTGAAAAGTAAGTACAAGCCAAGTTCCAAGTTAAGTCTTGCATTTTTTCAGTATTTTTTTTCCAAAAAGTCCAAATAAAATATCAAATCTTCTCCTGTGTCCACTTCCCAGATATTGACAAACCCCCAGGGTAGAATCCAAGACTCGGAGTCTCATATCTTCCATCCAGACTGGTAGTCAAAATGAGGCACAGGTCAAAAGCCCAAAAATCACACGATCAATGAGAGAGGCTGGAATGCAGACAGAAGTCGAGACAAACTAGCAAAGAGGGGAGAGAACCTGAAGGATTAGATACTAGAGAAGTGATTCTGAAACCAGGTGTACAACATGCGGGCAGGAAGACGCTGGACTTCAACACCCGAGATAACAAAGGAATAAGGCAACCAAAGTACAAGGTATGACGGATATAGCTATTATAGCTAACTTTGTAAGACTATAGTGAGGGTCTAAATGATTTCTTGGAACGTGGCAGTGAAAATATGGCAAATGTCAACTCAAGTAATAAGTAACGTAACTTTTGTCTTGTAGTGTTGTAATATAAAGGAAAAAATCAGCAATGAAAGCATGTTTTACAATAAAAACCATAAAATTGCAATAGAATAAGGGAAAGATAAACAACCCATAATCTCACATAGGATGACATTTGTTGCAACATGTTTTGTCCTATAAACATGAAATGGTCAAATGAAATCCTAATCTGATTTCTGGCCTATATTTTGCACTCTACGTTTAAGATAAACACAAAGTAACCTCAAACCACAATTACACCGTTCACAAAACGAAAACTACAGCGTCGACATGAATCCCTAATACCTTTTTGGGTTGTGTCTCGGAGCACCAAGAGTTGGCAATCATAAAGTACACCAGCAAGTCCCACCTCTCCGCGCCTCTATTTGTTGCTCCACTGCACTTTCGAATTAAGCCCACGGATTTGTTTTCTCTCTAACACTTAGCGGACTTATCAGGTTCTGACATGGGTGTGCTGTCGCTGTCACAGCCCTGGCCCGTCCCCTCTGTTGGCAGCGAGCGGGAGAGTTGCTTTGTTTGTCGAGATGTGTTCAGCAATTCAATTTTCTCTGCTTCGCAGGACAACTGGAAAAGCAAAAGGATTGAGGAGGGCAGTAATTGAAAGCCAGCAAAGCTCATTGCAGGGGATCCTTTTGTACGCCTGTTTGTCCCCCATTTTGGGTTTATAACGCCTACATTTACTGTACATTTGTCATGTCTTCTGACCGCCCATCAGAAGTCTCTGTGGACGGTCTGCCTGGTTATCCGTGAAATGATCGATAGTCACGCAGAAGTCTGTTTTTAATAATATACCTTGTTTTCTTCTCAAAGCTAGATTTCTGGTCATGTTTTGAACCAAAAGATTTGAAAGATGTGGAATTTGCGTGAAACATTTTCCACAAATTCCTTTTGTAATTATTGAAAATTTACCAAATCTTTTTTTTTTTTTTTTAAGTCACGTCATTCGGTTATTTGTACAATTATGAAGAATAATTGTGCAAAAAACTACATCCAACTTTAGGTGCAGGTCAAAAGAATTTAAGTTTATTTGGGAAGGGTTTTTTTTTCTAGCTTCTATGACTTTGATTTCTACATGAATGCAAAATTTACTTTCATCTGAAAAGGATTTGTATGCTTAAGGAACAATTCAGTCCTTTCTCCATTGGACAGTAAGACAGCTCTGATACGGTCAAAACCCAAGGAAGTGCAACAATTGCAGTTTCCCCCCCCCCAAACTCTCTACCATCCCTCTCAAGACCTCAATTATCTCTGCTGTTTGTGCACCTTTTTCTACCACGATTTTTCCTTCCACTCAACTTTCCATTAGCTTCTTTCGATCTAGCACTTTTTGAACACACAGCTTATGATTTCTCTGAAAAGATATTGTTTTAACCTTTAGTTTCAATGGCATCACAAGATGAGGGGAAAAAATGCTGAAACATTTTTGTGGAGGTTGAATATGACCAAGTGCTAACAGGTGTAAAGTCATGATTGTGATGACCATAACATGACTGTAGCAAAGCAGCTTGGTATTCAAATATATGCTTTTTATCATTATTATTATTATTATTATTAATATTATGTTAAGTTATTTACTATATAAAGTATGGCAACTACATTAGGTAGTAACAAATTTATCCCCTTTAAAAAAGTTGTTTACTTGAGGAACTTCAACCTTGAAACTTTTTAGTTTTCAATTTTGTAGCTTCTGTGATCTCGTGTCCTATTTCCAATGTTTTCCTCAAACAAAGAGGGGCTTTTTATGAGCGCATAACTGGGTCTGTGTGAATGTTTCTGGCTGTTACTTTGGCCTGAGACAAGATGTGGAGTCACGCTGCATTATTCAGATGGGATGGAAGATTATGCACCATCTGTGTCCATTTCCCTGTGGCCCTGTCAGAATTGATCCACAACCCTTGACCTTTTCGGAGTGCTTTCCAGCCGATCCGTCCTGTCAGTGTGTTGCTCTACAGGCGCGTGGGTGTTTTGTATATTTGCCATGTTTTGGGCATGACTCAGCCCGCATTTCCATAACCTTTTCGCTCGGTAACAGAGTCCAGGTCGGGCACACGCAGAAAGATGTTTCTTTCTGCTTTTACGTTGTGGCGCACATCAAAGGTCAAGGTTTTTGTTTTTCTCCTGCTAGGACGGGATACTAATGCACAACATAAACTGTTTTTGCTAAATAGGTCATACTAAATAATGAATGTTTCTAATTTTTCGGCTAAATGTTTGTGCTCAAACAAGCGAGCTTCGTAAATAATACACAATGCTAACCTTGATCACGAAACAAAAGATGTGATGGTGCTTCAAAGTGTTCGACGACACATCAGTGTAAAATTGATGTTAGTTTTTATTTATCAAATACAGTTCTAAAGTACCTACACTATTTAGTAAAGGAATGATCTCTGCTAGTGGTGAATGTGTGTGAGGGATTGAAAAAAGGTCATGGAAGTTTAAGTCTCATAAACATCGAGGCATTAACAGTGATGACCCACAGGGTCAAGGTGTTTATCGTATATATTTTTGTTGTGCTTGTAAATTAGATCGCATTGTAGTCAAGTTATCTTTGTGACTGAGCAACAAGAAAATAAATAAAAAAATAGATCATACGTACATCTACATGCATAACACACACACTCTTTTAAAAATCACTTTCGGTTCCTATGCGCTCTGATTTCTCGAGGTGAAGTTCAGAAATGTTGCTATGAAACACAGTCTCCAATAAATAACAGAAAAAAAGTTGTTGGACTGAAAAGCGGACGCTAGAGGGGTCAGAAAAGTTAATAAATAAAGCAACCAAGATACTAAGCAGGCAGCAATGCGTGATTTGAGTTTGCATCTTACTGTCATATCAATATTAATATCTGTTTATTGAGTATAAGTGCAGGACTCAAAGTTTTTACTTAAATCTTTTTTGTTTATTCACATTTCTTTTGATATATTTCTATGATAACACACGGATAACAGCTGACAAGTGTTAACACAAGCAAGAAATTTAAATAAAGACACACAATCCTCAATGACTTATCTTTACCGATTGAATACAGTCGTGTGTTCCTTCTCGAACCGGACTGCGCTTTCGCCTCACTTAAGCGCGATCCATTGGCTTGAAAGGAACGAATTGCCCGTGTGATGAGCTTCAACTAAACGACTAACTTACAGTAATTCTGGGCCAGGCGTGGGACGCTTGAATACAAAGTAGAACATGAAAGGCCAGGAGCCTCGGCTCTCAAACAGAACACATCAAAGAGCAGACAGGCGAGTGACACCAAGCTTTCCTCTGATCCTCCACAAGTCACAAAATGGGAACAAGTGCTTGACAGTACTCCCTAAATCGCTCCCTAGCTGAGTGATTCTCCAGACTCTTCTTCTCTAAGCTATCTGCTCTTCATCTCCCCTTCTCAACTTCTTTTTGATTTATTTTTTTTTTATCTTTGACTTTTTTTTTTCCCTTGCCAAAGCACAGCTGGTTGAGAAGTTAAGGCCATTAGGGGTCAGTATGGTTTTGATGAGCTGAAATTGTTCCGCTTTAATGGCGACCCGTGAATGTCAGCGAGGTCGCACTCCAGGTGACGTGAGCCCGACTGAGGCGTTCCCACCCATCGAGTGGATTCCTCTCTGGGATGCCTAGGTAGTGCTAATGTGGTGCAAGATTCTCTCTCTGATTGAAGTTAATTAGACCTTGTGAAGTGTGGCACTGATAGTCTTCTTATTCTGATTAGAGAGATCGGCTTCCTGCGAGAGGCAGAACTGATGAGGCTGTCTTAAGCAACGCACCCTCACCCCGCGGAGTTGGCTGTTCTGCCCCGCACCTCAACGTCTGAAATCGGCGGCTCCTTGCTTCTTTTTTTTTTTTTTTGACTCCGTCGGTCAAATTGGATTTGAAAGAGGTCTTTGTACCGTCACCGCCGCCTCAACGCACGACAACAGCGTCAGGTCCAGAGTGACAGCAGCACTGGGAGCAAACAATGTGGCTTGCGGAGCTCTGTGGGGGGGGGAGGGACAACATGGAGAACAACGGTGCATGGAAAGATGCCAGAATAATAGGTTGCTCTCATGCTCAGGGCTTGATACGGATCCAATCTGAATCACTTGCAAATACCACTGCAGGCAGGCGTTTAGCAACTTCTAAGAACTCTAATGTAACAAGACCATCATGATTCAGAATAGTTGGGTGTGTTATGTGTTGCTGCAACTCTGAGTGTGGTTTTGAAGGTGTTTTGTTTTGGGTGCTTTTTATACTCAGTGACACCTTATGCCTGGGAGGTGTACTGCAAGGAGTGCAACTGGCATAAACACTGGATAATGCTGAATTTGATACTCATTTGGTTCAGTTAAGCTATGCACAAATATATTTGGTATTGTCATGTTTATCTTCTACTCAGATAAAGACTTAATCTTTAGTAGTAGAAATCTGAGTTATGTTAGCTAAATCAGTCGAAGCAAAACTGTTTGTGAATTTAAAACCTTTGCAAACGTAATGAAAATGAACACAAGAACCCATTTTTTAAATGTGATCTCTGCATACATTGTAGTGGGGCTGCAGCCTGGCAGGAATGAGCGAAATGAAAGTAAAGCTCAATGATGCAGCAGTGGGTAATGGACTGGAAATTACAAAGGTACAGTTATTCACAGAGCGATGATGAGAAATAGAATGCCATATTTCACATGTGTTGGACTGTTTTTTTATTTTCAGCTGGACGTTTAATGGCCTGCTTTTGAGCCCCAAGTGGAAGTCGTGAATTGTGGAATTTTTATAAATAATGTAGAATTTGGGAATTTGGTCAAATATCTTTAAGTTTTCCTAGTTAAACAATAGAAACATATTTATGAAGTAGGAGAACATCTCTGATCCACTTATCAGCAGAAGTGAGATTTTCATGAAGCCATGTGTACCGAGTCAGAGTCCTTCAGCAGTAAATCTGAAAAATAAATACAAGTCTAGTTGGTGTCAATAGAACATAAGGGCAGCTCCCTAAACCCTGCTTGAACACAGAGTGGATTATTCCCCTCAGAAACTCATGTGGATTCTGCTTTATAAGTGGATAGAGCAGTATCCACTTGTTAATAAGTGAGGAAACTAGAGCACAGTTATAATCCTACTGTAAACTATGTAATGTGCTTTGTGGTGCTAGTGCTAACAGCACAGGTAACAGGTATCAGAAAAGACGTCTGCAGTGACAAAAACTGGGGAGGACATGCAACAAACGTCCCAATTTAAACCCTCTGTGTACCTATGCTAGGCTTAAATTTTAAAAGGATCCTGCCTTTCATCGATTCTTTTTTTTTGTTTTTTAAGAACAAATTCTTGCTTGTATTTTAATCAGAGATTTACATAACGTTAAAGACGCAACAAACTAATTCTCCAATATTGCACAGCAGTAAACAGAAACCTTTATTTCAGCTGTTTCCAGTGCCGTACAGTGTGTTGCTAAAAGCTGAGCTAGCTTAGGGCCTTTGACCTATCACCCTTGAACTGCATTTAAAAACCAGTGGTTAGAACTGCTAAAGTCTTTTCATCTTTCACTTTTCAGCATCGGTTTTGAAGCGTATTTCTATATATTAAACAGAAAATTGTAGATAAACTAAATGAACTGCAGCCATTTATATGGGACAACAGACAATTCCTAGAGCTAGCAGAGTTCTTCCTGTTTGATTTTTTATTTTTTTACTTGGGGATCAATGTACCAGTGCACAGGATTGGATTTCTTTTTTTAAAAAAATAGATTTTTCTTCCTCTTCATAGAAGAAGGCTCTCCCGAAATGAAAACAAACTACTCCCCTTCACGAAGGATTGGTCGACTCTTCTGCAAATGTGTACAGACTGAGTTAAAGGGGATTTACTTTGTGTAGAATGTTTTCTCAGCTACAGCAGCCTGGCTCTTCTGTTTCCCACAGATGGCTTGTCAGTCATGCAGTCTCTAACTCACCAGAGATCCAGAAGTCTTCTAAAGATTTTTTGCTAAACATATCCGTGTGAGTCATTCTTTGTCAAACTTTGCCTTTCTCTCTTTTTACTTTGGTTCCGTCGTAGAGATGGTGTTTTCACGATGCACAAAAAAAAACCACACACACACACACACACACTTTTGGGGCCTACGGAGCTCCTATACTCTGTAATACATAATGCAGCTCCAGCATGCATAAGTAAAAGGGTCAAGGAAAGGATAGAGCGGTGGAGCTCAGAGGTGTTTAGATAGCACAGACACTCTCAGAGAAACTTGAATTTAACTGTTGGAAACACAGTAATCATGGATACATTGTGCGCCATTACCGCGAGTCAGGTAGGTAATCAAGAGGCTGTTTCCGTGAGTTCTTAACTCATTAGCTCTCATTAGTGCTTTCCTCTTCACTACCGCTTCCATCATCCTGATAACGACATCTTTAGATGTGAAGACGTTGGCTCAACAAGAACAGAGGCTTGTTGAAAAGCAAAACTACAAAACAGAGCTCATTTATCCACCTCACTTGTCCTACTTTAACAGAGAAATTTCAATTACCTACAAGGATCTGTAGATGGGAATACATTCAGGGCTTTAATCTTCTGATCAAAATCTTAAAATCAGGAAGGGAAAAAAACTGCAGGTATTTGCATTTTGTATCGCCTAAATCCTTACCAGGTTTTAAGTGGAGCTTCACAAATGAAAACAGGAGAAACTGGAGCAGGAGACAAAAAAAAAAAACTAAGAGTTTGCAAATGGTTGAAAATTGCTTTGAAACGCTAAGAGATTATCAACCTCGTAAATAAAAACCCAAAACAAAACAAAGAACCACTTGTTAATTTGTAACCATTAAGCAAACCTAATACTCACTTTGACAAATGATTGATTTAAAGTAGTTTGTGGCTATTTACTTGTGGTCTGATGCATGGAAATGTGACTATGCGAGACTCTTAAGCTATGAGTTGGACTATGTGTGGATGGTGGTGGTAGGAGTTTACGTTGTGTCCATAGTCCAATCGCCACGCCTGCTGGTGGTGGTCAGAGGCCCCAGTGGCACTGGTGCATGGCAGCTTTGCTTCTGTCAGTGTGCTCCAGGGTAGCTGTGGCTACAACCCAGTAGCTTGCCACCATCGGCGTGTGAATGTGTGTGTGAATGGGTGAATGTACTATGAAGCGGTTTGGGGTCCTCTGAACTTGAAAAAGCATTCTACAAGTACAGGCCACTCCAAAATATGAACTAATTAGCTGGAAAACATCAAAAGTTTGAGTTAATTGGGGTTCATAATCTGACATCCTTAGATAGAAACAACTGCCCCAAATGGGCATCAGAAAGGAAATCTCCACTGTTCACAAAAATGTATCTAGAAGCTGAAATAAGTGGATACCAATGATATGAATACAAATGGTTTGTTTCAGATAAGTCGTAGAAGTGTTTCTGCCACATCGTACCACAAAACGCTCCACCAGTCATGTGTCACTGGAGTCTTCAACTCCAATCACTGCAGGATAAATAAACTCCTGAATCGTGGCAGTTTGCTTGGGGTGGGCCGATAAAAGTCTCTTGAGGGCATTCAAGGTTCCAAGATGTGTTCAGGGCACGCTGTCTCCATCGTCCTCAGTGACGTAACCGTTACGTTAGAGTAACAGGTCTGTAGTCATTAAGGACACACAGATGAAATTTCTTGGGTATTGAAACAAGGCAGGATGTCTCCCTCCGGCATTAGAGCTTTCTCCCGGGTCAGGCTAAGGTTACCGAAGTGTTACCTAATGCCACATACCTGCAGCCCATAAGCCGTCGTGTCTCTGGAGCTGAAACTATCTGGGCCACTTCAGTGTCTCCGGCAGCCATTTTCACCTGACTCCTACAGACGGTTAAATGGAAGGGAGAGATGAAGGGGCCACCAGCGTCACTTAATGGAGGCATTAGTGGAGAGTTTCTAAGCCTGTTCTACTACCTGCTTCATTGTGACTAGATGATTTTTAGGGTTTATTATGTCCACCAATGCCTCTCAGGTGACTACAAGCAGAAGTAGATTTAGAAATCACGTGTCTGTAATATGTCAAAGTGATTGAAGCTCTGCACACGGAACAGACCGCAGGAAAGTGTTATTATTCTGCTTGGTGTTTTAGCTCCTACATGGGTTGTCTTTATTGAGCAACACCGAATCCCTGTTACAGAACATTATGATGTGTTCATGTCATACGAACCTCTTAAGGCCACAGGCATTTCATTTGAGACATTTATTGTAGCAGCGTTTTACATGGCACACCGCCACAGGAGTGCAGGAGAACACATTGCTGTTACTCATAACCGTCTAGAAGGAAAATGGGCGTCTGTGCTTTATTCATTTTTGCATAACCCAGAGTAGAAACCAACTATGTTCCTTTCACCAGATCAGAAAACTCTTCTCCATTGAACCTGTTAATTTTGTGTGTCTAACATTTCATTGAACCTGCGGCTTTCATAGCTGTAAAAATCAAAGGCGTAGTGAGCCCGTAGCAGCAGGGTGACGCTGTTCTTCCCGCCTCCTCCGCACCGGGAACTGCTCCGTTGAATTGATTACGTCTATAAAGGTGCGCGCCACCTGTAAAACGGCGCAGCGTGAGCATGCAGAGATGTTTGGACGTATGTTGGCGTATGTTCCGTCTTTCGGGGGGGGGTGGCATTTCTGCTGATTATTTCGGCTAGGTGGCAAGTGTGAAAGTTGCCACAATCAGGCCCTTTTTTTTTTGAGGACATCTTGCTGGAGGAATTTGTATTGCTTTCAACAATGGCGTGATAAACGAGGGCTTGTATCAGCACTGATTAATGAAGTCTTCATTATCTCCAGCTTTCCCTCCGCGTTTCACTCTCGCTCTCTCACTGCCTCGCATGGTTAGGCCGCATAGATTTCGCACTTTGTGATGGGGCTGGGAACAATAGGACAGTGCGCCTTCCCGTTCTCTTCCTCGTCGTAACTCGCTCTTTTGTCTCCGTTCTCAGTGACTCATGAATGTCACTTTCTCGTGCGCTTCTTCCTCGTTTTCTGCGAGCTGAATGGCGAAGGGGGGTGAATAAGGAGGCATCTGTATTTATAACACAGCTGACTTTTCATCCAGCGCTGTTTTGTAAACGGCTATAAACACCGATTCATAAAAAGCCTATTGTTGTGCATGTGTGGTTTTAGATGACATGTCTAAATGTCAAACTGCCAGCGTTGGATGACATTCAACGCTTGGAGCGCTCGGCGGTCGTAATGCTACAAGGCACCACGCACATCCTGTTTGATGGAATCTATTAGAGAAATGAAATTGCCCTGAGTTAATTTGATCTGGGTAATATTAGCCTAATAGAAGAGCATCGCGTTCTGAGCTGAATTTGAATCAAGGAAGCAGAATTACACATTCACACGGCATACAGCTGCAACCTCTGGAATGCAGAATTGGCTGTTTCGAATTTTTTTTTTTTCCTCACACACCCCTCCCCCGCCACTCTCTTCATTTGCTGTTCCTCCTTCCTACTCTGTCTTTTTTCCCCCCTTTTCCGCTTTCTGTCACACACTTGACACAAAAGACTTGGTAATAACAAGAACTGTGCTCCAGCAACAAAGTCTTCACTAAGTGAAATGGATCGCTTTAGTCTGGCGGTGCGCCCCTCAAGTGACGCATCATCGGAATTACACGAATCAGTCATCTCTACCAAAAAGACGAAGTAGGAGAACTTAAATTCTTCTGACGCTGACAAACAGGCCATTTCCAGTTCAGCAATGCACTGTGTAGTGCAAATGAACACAGGCGCGCTACTCAATTGAGCTCTGGTGACTGTGAACTCATTGTCCTGTTCAAGACAGCAGTTTACGATGATTTGATCTTTTTGAAGTGGAGTATTTACCTGCTGGAAGAAGCCATCAGAAGATGGGAACACTGCGTCTATAAAAGCAGTAGGTGTGGTCAATAGCAACACCTGATGGTTTAAAGAGTGTTCAGTTAGGATTAAAAGAGCTGAAGGTGTTCGTAGAAAATATCCCCCACACCACTTTACGCCCTTCCACCAACTTGATTCGCCAATACATCTCAGGACATGGCTTTCATTTTTAAGCAGCCTGCCCATTCTCCTTAGATTTCTGAGCTCAATAAGGTTTTTTCCCTCCCACAAATGCTGTTCCTTTCTTTTTTTTTTCTGACCGAACTGCTTCTGAGTGACCGTCCGAGACGATCAGCAATTCTCAAAATACTTAGACCGGCCCGTCTGGCACTAGTAACATAAATCCTTTAAGTCCTCCGTTAGTTTTTTTTTTTTTTTATGTTCAGTTTAAACTTTATATAATTGTTGTCAACACATCTAGATGTTGCTACACCGTGATTATACAGATTCACTAATTGTGTTAAGCCATTAAAAAGGAGCAATGTGTTCAGAGACTGTACATATTAAGCTTAAGTCTTGACACCACCTTTGTCTTTAAACCAGCTGGAGGTTTTCTACATTTTTTAGCAACAAAAATGTAGAATAAACACCAAACTTTTGAGGCTTTTAAGTGACTTTTGTACAACATGTTCGTTTTTACTGTTCTGCTATTTCGGAAATAACGTAAGTATAAAAAGCTGATACCAGCTCATCAATTAGTCAGGCTATCTGCTCAGGTAGCTATTCCGTTGTCTGTTCCTGGACGTACATGCTGCTAGAAGCTTTCCAAATGTAGCTTTAAAATGGTCTTCTAAAATATTAGCAATTTTGCAAATTTCATTTTTAAAAACTTGATAAACCTCTGTGCCAACAAACTGCCCCATCCCCACTAGACGGCAAATTGTTTTGTTCTTGTTCTGAGTGAATTCATTTAGTTGCTATGGATAATTTGCTTCCTTTAACCAAAAAGGGAATATTGTGGTAGTTTTAACTAGAATATGTCACAAGTATGACACTAAAGTAGAACTTAATTCTGTCAACAACAAAAAAACAACTGTCCCCTTTAAATTTTTGTCCTTCTTAAAATTCAGTTTTTTTTTCCTTTCAAAGCTGTTTTATATTTTTGACTAAATGAATCATTTTAAGTGCTGAGCTACACTGATTGTCACATCTCTCAAATTAAAGTCAGGTAGTTAATTGTGATTATACAACTGTGATCTCTTGATTAACTTAAGCTCACAATTTTCACATACATTTCCAAATTTCTTACTGTTAGCATCTTAGCAACAAGGCTAACTTTGTGTCACGCATGTTTGGTCAGTGTTAGGACGGTCCCAACAATGGGAAAGACTGTAGGAGTCCTGTTTCTGAAGCTCTTTTCTCTCTCAGACCTGGCGCGTGTGAGTGTGTGTGTTTGATTGTGGCGATACTGTCTTGTAGGATGCAATCACTGGATGGAGCTAAGCTAGTGTTACAAGCCTAGATAGTAGAAGAAATCCCACTATCTCTGTCAAAAAACAAGTGTTTTCACTTTTTGCACAGTTGCACCCTTCCAGAAAAGACACTTCCTGTGCTGAGGTTATTTTTGTGTTGTCTGTTTTGTGTTTGTACCTACGACTGTGAAATATGGGGCACAGCTAGCAAGGCTGCCCATTAACCTAATGACATATAGACTTCTACATATTCATTTTGCACCTTAATGACTTGAAGTGTTATTGGGTCTCTTCCATCTGCTCATTACCGGAGCTGTGCAGACCGCATGTTTCACTTTGGGCAGTGATATTAGTTAGCTCTAATAAGGTGTTGTGAGGAAAGTAAATGAGGCCCGTTTGTAGGGAAGAGATAAAGTGATATGAATAATGTAAAGAAGGGAAATCCAATATAGCAAAGGTAAGAATTAATGTTTTGCATATTTCATGCACGTTATGCAAATTGATAAAGCTTTTTGCACTTCTTTTTTTTTTTTTTACATTTCATTTTCATGTCAAACATTTTGAATTAAACGATGACAAACGAGTTAAGCTGCGCTTCCGACACTTTACCTCCGTCGGCACACGAGTGGAGAATAATAGTCTTTCAGTCTCACTTTTCCATCCCACAGAGTGGCGACACCCATGTCAGATTTATGCAAATGCATTCTACATGTTAGTAAACCAGTTCACCAAGTAACCTAGCAACACTAGAGTCAGCTGGTTATTGTGTGGCCATCCCTCAGCTGGCCTGTCTTAGATTTGCATCCTCGGACAGAGCTGTAGTTGCAGCGCTTGGAGGAGTTTTGAAATGTCCCTCTTCAGGAAAACGGCAAACGATGGTGAATTCGTCCACTACCACCAGAGTGATCCACCACAATGCATAATATTCATTTGTGAGTAACTTGCGATTTCTCTTGGTTGTTTGTATTGTGATGGTTTATGTTTCAGGCCATTCTTTTATAAAAGAAGAAAATTTAAATGACTTAAAAAAAATAATAATAATAAAAAGAGGCACTGGACTTTCTACAGTGTCTTCTGAACACCTGAATTGTCTTTTTTGTTTTTTGCCTCAATCATGGAATAATAACAGAAACACGACAATTTCAAACAAACTTATAATTTTCTAGAAAAGGCTTTTGCGCTGGGAGGACATGGTTTTCAGCCAGAATATATGGATTTTGCTAAACTGCAATGGAAACACTTTTTTGGCATCAGAAGAGTCGCGTGATCAACAGCCGGATGTTACTACTGGTGAAAACATTGAAGAAGGCAACAGGAAGTGGTCGGAGGACGATGTTTTTGGTTTTTTTTCTGGATAATGTGCAGCTTGGCTCCACCAGAGCTCTCACAGCATGCACAGTTCATAAAAAGTTGCGTCATGTGAACACGTTGAATAGATAAGTCTTCTGTAAAATAGACAATTACAATTTCCGTAAAACACAAGTATAAAGAATTTGTCACTTGATGCGACAAGCTCGCATCAAGCGATGCGAAGATGGCATCTTCTCTGGCATCTTCTCTGGCATCTTCTTCAGAGAAGATGCCATCTTCTTCTCTGGAGGCCGATGGACACCAGGTAGTAATTATGAATATATTTTATGTGTTTACATTCGTTGCTGCCATGGTTTTGAATGGCTTACTGCGTGACCCAGCTTATTTGTGTGTGATTTTAATTTCATTTCTTATTTAAAGGAAACACCTCAATTGCGAAAATTTTTTCTTTTTTGACATTAGCAGAATTTAGACTAAGATTTGCGCACATTTGTAATGGAAACGCAGTTAATGTTGGTCTCAGCTGTCCTAATGTTTAATATGCAAACTGTATACCTCTGGAGACAGAGGGAGTATGTATTTTACAAATAAATGTTTTACCTGTGCAACTTTACCATGCAAGATTTACTTGCTCAGTTTCTTTTTTGACTGGTCCTGTCATGGTCATATAACATGCTAAAAGATTAGCATGTTAACTCGGATAACGCTTTAAGAAAAAAGCTGTTTTTTCTTTTTGTCTTGGTGTTAAATGCTGTGACCCTGTAGTTTGACTCTGATGTTCACTCCTGTGAAGATTGAGCTTTCCGCTTGTAACCAACCTGCAACATGCTAAATGCATGGATTTGAAATTGCCTGCAAATGTCATTCGATTAGCAACGACTACGGCTGCTGTCCCTCAGAAATCCCAAGCGAGCAGCAAGAGTTTTCCTAGTGCATTTCCCTTCAATGCATTGACAGTCAAAATAAAATGTTGCAAATCAATGACTGCTACATAAATTAGCAGTGAAAAGATTTTGACTCTAAAAAGCATTGATTCTTGTATTAAATTCTCCAGGTTTTCTAAGAGATTTCTTCTTTTCAGGAGATTCTGTGTGAAACATCTAAAGTTTTTTTTTGTTTTGTTTTGTTTAATGTCTCTTTGTATAAAACCTTGACTAAGCATTAAAAAATGAACATAATTGATCTACAATTGTTATTTCTGTGGAGACATTTAAAGAAATATCAGCCAGTGTCATTGTGACAGGATGTCAGAGAGCGAGAGATCCAATCTGTTATGTGTGGAGACAATACCAGCTGGCCCCTTGGGTAACGTTGCCTTTTTCATGCTAGAATGATTCATAGGTCAATACTGAGTCTTTAAAACACTCAGCAGCCCAAAATTGGTCAGGCACAATTTCTGGTCTGAAAATGAGTGAAGAAGCAGCAATTTATCTGATGGTCAGACCCCCTAGGAAAACTGTCAGCCACTCCTTGCAACACTTTACCTAACGGAGGCAACTTGTGATTTGCTTTAGATTTTAAAAAACAAAAATCTAAACTATTGATATGCCCTGTAACCATGGACGAGATGATACTGTTTAGAAAAAGAGAAAAATAAGTTCAGGAGTTTGTTTTTTTAAAACATCAAAATGTAAAATAAATGGCTCATTATGCATTAGGCTCATGGAGGTAATAGGAAGAAAAATATGAATGCGACGTAAAACATTAGTATTGTTGTTTCTAGAGGAAAATGAACTTGTTTTTTATTGCGTTATTTGAGGGCTGAAAGTGCTGCATCTTTGTCGTTATTTTGACCGTTTCTCATTTTATGCGAATAAGTACAAAATTTATGCTTGGAATTTCAAAGACATGTTGTCAGTAGCTGATAGAATTTTTTTTTTTTTTAATTAATTTTACTTAAACAGGTACCTATTAAAAGTGAAGTCAGAGAAAATGATCATTTTAAGTGGTCTCATAGTTTTTTCCAGAGCTGTGTATAGTATGTGTTTAAAGAAAGTGTATAGTGCATGTAAACAGGGAGGAAGGTTTTCTTTTCCCACCTTTAAGGATCAAATCACGGTGGATACAAATGTTAAATTCACTGTGAGTGCCCCTAGTGGTCAGCTGAGCTAACTGCACAGGCTCTGTTATGATCTGGCCTTGTGTCCATTGGTCAAGTGGAGGAATGACTGAATGTTCGACGTGACTAAATCTTCTTCCTCACTAAGCTTTTGTGTCTCTTCATAGAATTCCAAAATTGATTGGAAAGGAAATTAAATGAAAGAATGAAATTCAAATGTTGTGTTTCATGGTCCCTTTTTAAACAGGTGGACAAAACAAAGTCCGCCTTTCAAAGAGAATCTTTGGGACAGTTTGAGGTAGACTTTATTCAGCAGTTTGATTTAATAATAATAAAGTATGCACAGAAAGATTAAAGAAACTTGAGGCGGAAATGAATGCGATGACATTTCATAAGCTCATCTGAATAGCGTCATGATAAAAACAAAGGTGATGCAGAAAAATTGTAACATATTGCTTTTTTTGTCATATGGTTAACAAAAACAGGGTTTAAAAAAAACTGTTTTAATAACTTTACATTTTGAAAACAGCTGACGTAAACTCAGGATACTTTCATGCTCCACCTTTCTCACATATTTGCGATTTGGAATCGGGAAACATTTGTGTCTTGAACAGAAAGTTCTAAAGATTGGCTCTTTATATTGATGCTACTTCATGACACCGGGGGAAATGAAAATCTGCTGTGTGAGCGGGTGTGTGTGTGTGTGTGTGTGCGTGTCTGTATGTGTGTGCTCTGATTCTTTGCCACGCTGTAACTTTCTGCATCGGGCCTTTGACTTCCTGGTAGCAGGGCTTGCAATGAATCGCAGCAGAAGGAAAGAGATATTTAGAAGGAACAAATGAGAAAGCCTCCGATGGCGAGTGTGGGTGCACACATCCCACTTTTCAAGAAGACGACCTACTGAGGGTCGTTTTAAAAACCTGTGGAGGTTTAGCTTCAAGGCGGACGGTGAATCTTTTTAAGAGGCTTTATAGAAAGTTGTGGATGCAACGGAGAACAGAGAGGCGTGTTATTTTAAGCGGGACAGTTCCTGCCATTAACATAAACTACACAGGCCACATTTCAGAGATTAGTGAAGTCCAGCAACAGATTATCAGCGATGTCAAACAAATGTTCACTTCAGGCCGTATGACACGTGTATTCAAAGCGCCGGATGGAGCAGAATAAAAACTACTGATAAAGTTACCGTTAAGCAACTGTTAAAATATTAAAAAATAGCTGTTTCAGCATTTAGTGAGCATTTCTTTTCATATTGCTGTAATTTGGCAGTGTACAGAAACAAATAACTGGTTTGATTTGATTGATAAAATAATATGTTATCCTGAAGGTCCTGTTTTTGTGTTTGTCTATATACCGTTTCTGAATTATTTGCATCGTAAATTGTTTTCAACTTTTCTAGCAGAAATTTTTTTTTTACCATCGTTGACTTGAGGTGAGAGAACAAGCAAAATAATTTGAAGGGCCACAAATAGCGCCGGGGCCACACTTTAGAATATTACTGAAAAGCCCGTTTATTTTGATAACTTTATCACTAAGTCAAACATTATATAAATTACACACAGACGGATGTTTTAAAGCCTTTATTTCCTTTAATCCTGATGATTTCCTGCTAACAACTAGTGAAAGCATTACATTCAAAATTAGAATATTGCATCAAAACAATAAAAATGTTACTAAAAAAATTACAAGTATCCTTTATATCAACGGTTGTTGTTTATGAAAGGTGTTTTATTGAATGACAGTGCATAATTTTATTTCAGTATTTTCCAGATTTAGACAAGTTAGAAAAAAAAAAAAATCTAGCAAATCATTTGTTTTCAGGCTATGAAATAGCATACTATGACAATAGTATGCTATTGTCAAAATGTTCTTTAATCTCCTTTTTAGCATCCTTTCATTTTCCCTTCCGTCATTCATTGTATCCTACTTCCTCTCGCTCTCGTCTCTTCCTTGTGCCCTCTCTATTCCTCCCTGCATTTTCTCTTCCTTTCTTTCTGCTATCTTTGTTCACCCGCATGTCCAACCTCCATTCCTTTACCTGTTTTTCTGTATTTTCTTGTCTCTTCTTCTTTTCCACCTTTTGTTCTTTTTCTCATTCAGGTTCCAGGTTTAAAGTCCATCCGCTACACAAATTGCCACCATGAATTTGTAGTGTGAACTTTAGTATTACACAGTTACAATGGTCGTAAAGGAAGTTCAGTCCTGAGCGATGTGTTGGAACCTTGAATGGAAAAATTCAGCCATCTGTAAGCCAAGACAATATTTCTCAAATTTAAATAAAAAAGCCACAAACAAAAAATATACAGAAATAAATTCAGTATGAGACAAAAGCAGCAAATGTCAGTTTTTTCCCTAAACATCTTAAAAGCAGCTGAACTTTGATTTCTGGGACTAAAACGGCAAAGCTAACGTTTGTGGAGTTTAAAGTGCAGTGTTAGCCTCGTTCCGCTGAACGCGTCCCGCGGTTCTGTGTGTCTTTATTCGGGTGAGAGTTGCTCAATATTGATTCGTGGTTGACCAGATGGAGCTTAAGAGGAGTTGATCTTCTTGACCAGAACTATTTTTGTGAAACTATTCAAGAACCAAAAAAAAAAAAAAAAGCCACTTCTGAAGAGTTGCAGCTTGCCTGAAACTCTCCATGCGGCGTGTGGATTAGTGTGCGCCGTGAGGCTCTCTAGAGAAGGTCACGGCCTAATGTGTAATAACTGCCTCTCTCAATGAGTCCGTTCTGCTGTTCTTCTATCTGCTTTGATCGCTAACTCCCCTCCGTCCACTCTCTCTCTCTCTCTCTTATTTATCAGAAGCAGAGAGGGGGAAAATGAAGGCCAAGTGCAAGTGAGCAGCACTTTGCTAAGTAGTGTTGGTATTTTCCTTCTCATTAAGTCTCAGTCAGAAGCCCTCTCAGGCTGTTTTCAGTGGAATAAACACACACTTTGCATAAAGTTGTAGATTTTTTTTGTATGTTTTTCATTAATTTCATGAGTCTGAATACGACTTCAAGGCATGGGGGTAAAAAATGGCCAAAGATGAGTTTGTCACGAGCTTATAAAACTAAATATATTTATTTTCTTTATTACATTGATTATGATATCAAAACCAATCTCTTTTTTAGTCCCGTATTATATTTTTTTTATTGCAGTAACGTATTGGCCTGTTGAATATTTCATGAAAATATCTGAATTAGGTCCAAATAAATGACTATTTTGTATTAATCTAGTCGTTAAGCTTTGCTACCTTGACTAAACGGGATAAATTATGTCCCATGCAAAAGTATTCAACTTCAACTTTTCACATTATGTAATGTTACGACTACAAAATACTGCATTTTGTTAAGATTTTATGTGATGGACCAGTACATAATTGCAGCAAAGTAAAAGGTTACGGTTTTCAAAACGTCCTTACAAGTAATTTTTGCAAAGTGTGGAATTCAGCATCAATTTTGTCTCATAGACGTAAATAAAATTTTAATTCTGAGTCAGATATTTGTTGGGTTACAAAACAATATTTCTGGCAGCTCATTCTTTTTTGCAGTTAAAGATGGAGATGTACTGAAACCTTTCAGATGCCTTATAAGACTCTTACAAAGGGAGCTAATGTTCTGCTTCCAGCATGACAACATAATAAATATGCAGACACAGCTACGATGAAATGGGTTAGTCACGACAGAAATTCATGTTTTAACCACCTTCTCAAATTCCAAACCCCAAAAAGCGATTGAGAATTTGAGGCGAAGCTTAGGAAAACTGTTGCTGTCAGACGCTCTAGACGTGGTTTGACTTATAGCCTGGGTTTTTGTACAAAGTAGAATGGGTAAGAAAAGACCATTTTTAGACGTGTGAAGCTGCCAGGGACATACCCAGACCTGCAGCTGTAAAATACAGGGGAGGAAAAAACAAAAAGGTGGTTTGTAATATAACAAAATGTGAAAAAGTTTCAGAGGTAGCAAAACGTTTTGTAAGGCCGAGCAATGCATTTTATAGCTGAGAAAGCAGAATCGGTTTCTTCACTTTCTTGCCAAATAAGTCGGTGAATCGTTGTTCTCTTTCGTTACAGCTGTGTGAATGCGCCCGCTCTGTCGGTGAAACGCATCAAGCTGATCGCGCCGACTGTAACTCCGGCTGTTATCTGCGGTATAACGGGGTTTCTGGTACTTTCACTTCAGGCTCCCCTCCTATCTTCCTCGTCCTGTGCAACACGTCGACGGAGACAAAGAGGAACAAAAATGACAGTGTTGTAACTCAGACACGTAACAAGATGGTAACGGCCGTCCTGGAACTCCGGACCGTCTACACGCTTTAATTCAATCTCCTTCGTCGACAGGAACTTCCCCGCCGGAGGTCGATTCTGCTCTGCTGCATCCAGACTAGCGCTGACCTCAAATCACCTTTCTGAAGGGAAGTCCTGCTCAGTAAAAGCATAATTGTCTCGAGTGAATTTGCAGTTGCGTTGCACTTTCAACACTTTAATAAAATCAAATCAGTGTGTGATTCTGCACATTGTCAGTTTTTGTTAATAATGATTAAGTCTGATATCACGGGCGTGCCGTGGTGGCGTAGGGCGTAGCGCGACCCATATTTGGAGGCCTTGAGTCCTCGACGCGGCCGTCGCGGGTTCGACTCCCGGACCCGACGACATTTGCCGCATGTCTTCCCCCCACTCCTTCCCTGTTTCCTGTCAGCCTACTGTTGTATAAGGGACACTAGAGCCCACAAAAGAACCCCTGGAGGGGTAAAAAAAAAGAAAAGTCTGATATCACAATGAACAATTTTATGCTTCAGTACTGCATGTGTTAGTGATTTCTTTTGTTTGTTTGGAAAAGTTGTGATGAGTTAGAAAAATTGGTATTTTGTCGTAGTGTCAAAGATAAACAATACCTCGGGGGCGTAATATTTTTATGGGATGGATGCTGGTTATTTCTTCCCTTCAACATCTTTGTACTTTCGCATCTTTGGTCATTTCAGTTTTACACGCAGGAAATCAAAATGGCTGCCATGTTGTAGTGCAAATCTACCACAAGGACATTTTGCTCCAACAATTTTAAGTTATTCTTTATATAATGTAAGGAAATGTGGTTTTGTGACTCTAGTAAATCGTATCTACCAGTAGGAAGTTACTCACAGTTACTTAGATTTGGACTTTGGTTTTAATCTGTCAGACAGTCCATGAACGTTTAATGATCCAAAGAAGTATGGATCTTGACGGATCTTCACACTAAATATATTTTTTTAAGACAACAGAATCACACCAACAAAACTCAGTGTGAACTTTTCATTTTTAACAAAGAACAGTTGCAGCATGATTGGCGCAGAATACACAGTATACATATATTTAGGCTTTTATTTTTTCTGCCAACCATTTGGATTTAACTCTGTTAAACCAATTAAGTCTCAAATTTGATCATTATTTTTTGTATAATTATCTGTCATTTAGTCAATAAACCAACGCAGCAAAGATGTTTTTTTTATTTTGTTAAATATGATGTCAACCAGTTGACATAGCGACAGACAACCTGTAATATAAAAGCCAGACAAAGCAGCATTTTTAACTCTATCAACTCTTTATACATCTGTGACATTAAAGTAATGTTGATATATTGTCATTTATCCATCAATAAAGTGATAGTGGAGAGAGACATTTTAGGAAAAGTTGTAAAATTTGAAACACAAGGGTTTAGTATTACAGACAGGCAAAAATGGTCACTTCTAGGGTTACCGGCCATTTTACCTGGAATAATAAAATCGTGCACATTTTTTGTGCCTTGGAGAAATGAAGGACATCGCCACCTCGCCATCAAACTTTGCTATGCGACACTTTTATTTGCCCGTCTAATATTGAAACTGAACAATCCTTTAGTGACAGCTTGACTAAATGCAGTGAGATTGATTTCTGCTGCTGTACAAAGACAAAAGCACAAAAATAAAAAAACCTTGTCTTCCGAGACAAAAAGTAAACATTTCATTTACAGTTTCAGAAACTGCATTAAGACTCTGTATGAAGCTTATGTGTCTTTTATTTTTTTTTTTATGAAGGTAGTGTTTTTTTTCTCTGTTGTGCTCATTGTGCTTCTCATATATTTCACTTTGAAATACTTTTAATTTACTTAGAATTTTATGTGTACAATTGCTTTAAAATTAGTGACATTGCCCTTTACTGAATAAAACACAAATCCTGAAGTATTTTGATATTTCAAGATATTTGCTCTAGAAACTAGACGAAGCTAACTTGCAAGTAACTTTTCGGCAAGACATAGGAGTATGTTTTGAGTCAATAAGTATTAGTTCCAAAGGCAGATTATTTCACCTATAATAGGGGAAAAATGTCTTGTACTTTCAATAATCTGCCAGTGGACGTAGTATTTTTCATTAATATTAAGGAATTGTTTACTTAAAACAAGCTTTTATATCTTGCTTAAAAGTTAAGTTATTTTTATCTTATTCCAAGTGTACAAAGATGTTTCTACTAGAAAGTAGACTAAAACTACTTAATGCAGTTGTATTTATTGCACTGATTAATTGAGAACCAGGTCTGAAATTGCGAGTTAGACACCACTTTTCAGCAAGCAAAACAAAATATTAAAAATGACAAAAAAAAAATTTTATCCAACCCCAGCGCTTAAATGGTTTGCAGGACAGTCCGATTGGGAAATGCAAGTCGCCTCGCCTCAGTCAGAACATTTCGAGACAGAAAACAAGCTGAATGTGAATCAGCTTCTTCAGTGTTACAACAGTGCTGCATCTCTTTTGCTCATTGAGTCGGATAAAAAATAAAAATAAAAATAAAAAAACGGTAGAAATTCTACCTGCAGCACCAAAACATGAACTCAGACACAAGCTGAGTTTTGTTCACAGGGTGTTGGGGAGGGGACAAATTGAATATCTTGCATGTGAGGCACCTTAAGGAAAAATATGTTCCGACTACTACGCTCATGAGTTTCTTTTTCTTTTGTTGCTCTTCTTCACACTCATCCTCCCTCCCTCTTGCCTACACAACAACCCCGCCACCCCGCCTGGCCAATGAGACATGTTGTGCATATATAAAATCACCACTGTATATAAGAATAAACAAAAAAGTTTGGTTATGTTGAATGAGTATGTAAAGTATGAGAGAAGGGAAAACGGGGCAGGAGGGGGAGGGGCGCTGCCAGAACAGGACATAAATTGCCCCCCAAGGCACTCTTCAATTTTACCCTTACGACGGGAGCATATTTCCCCTGTGTTGTGCTCATCATCTCTATCTCTATCACACACAAACATTTCAAGCCCCCCCATCCCACTCTGCATCTCCTCCCTGCACGTCCCTCCGTATCCCCGCGTGTTCGCCGCTTCCTTGCCTACTCCAACATCTTTGTATATTAACACTTGGCCACTTCTCAACAAGAAGACCGCCGCATCCGTGCATTTTCCCCTTGAAAGATACAAACGGCGCTGCGTGAATCCTTATTTTTCGGTCGCTTATTTTACACTTCGAGCCCTCTGTGTGTGCAAAGCTAATGAGCTGCAGCCAGACAGTTTTTTTTTCTTCTTCTTCTTCTTATATGGGTCGTCTTCTCAGGGTCGCCCTTCGAATTTGCCATCTTTCTCATCATCCTCGATTTTCTCTGGATCGTGGAGATTTAGTTACGGCACTCGCAGCTGAAGAAGAGCATGTGGAGAGTGTGTGTGTGTGAGTTTATTTGTGTGTGTGTGTGTCCAAAGCAGAGAGGGAGAAGGAAAAAAGAAAAAAAAAAGCTGGGAAAATGAAAATAGATAATTCTTGGCAAAAAGCTGAGAGAAGCAACTCCGACTATCTGCCAGGTTCTCAGCGTGTGTGTCTTTGTCTGGCGCCGAAGGAAGAGTGCCCAGCACAATGCGCTGCCAATCACTTATTCACACATTTCACTATTGTCTGTCTCGTTCTCCATTATGAGCAAACAGTATGCCAGTGGTTAATAATGTCTTTGAAGTTGACTGTAGGGGCACGTATGGGAGTGACACCAAAGTTAATGAAAACTTCCCCCATTATTCCACGACAATCCCGCGTGTCCGGTTTTCCCACTTTTATTCCCGAATGGGTCGACATATCTACCTCTCGCCATGCTGTGGCTCGGCTCATTGTATCTGCAGTCAAACAAAGCCAGTATTCAAGCTCACAAAGGATGCAGCCGGGCAGCTTTAGCACATTTCCATAATGGACAATGCCGCAACCGGGTTGTCAAAAAAGAATCCCCTCTGTTGGCTGTCGGTAAACTTACTTTCTGGTAACAAAGCAGGAAGATAATCATTTGTGTCACCTGGTGTCAGATGTTTGGCTATTGTAAAATACGCAGTCGAACTCTGGCGCAAATCAAGATAGCAAACTCTAGAGACCTTTGTCTCGGTTCGGTTGAAGAGAACTCTGGCGCGGTTCGGATGTATATGTGAACGCCAGGTGGACTGGAGACTGCTTCCTAATGCAGGAAGCAGATTTGGAGCGGGGCATTCTGGGTAAATACAACCAAAACAAAATTGTATGTCTAGAGTTAGCTGGAGAAGTGGCTTGTGGTCTTTTGTCGAAGACAAAAGAAAAATCCTACAACTGCTAAAATCTAATGCCACTCTATTTATGTTTACATTCCACGAGGAAAGATGCATTCAGTGTCTTCTTCAGAGGTTTTTGTGTTGTTACCGTCTGCCATTCTTGTTGCAGCGCCACCACAGGCGGAGGGGTGAACGGCTTGCTCAAAGGGTGTGGTTTGTCTGACACAGTGTGCCAATGTTGCAGTTTTGATCTCCAGTTAGTTTGAGTCGACCGGACTTACTAAACCATATGAGCTAAAGTTTAAATATAATAGTTTAGTTTATGTGTACATATTTCAAACATTAAACCAGATACATTGTGACCTGATCACATCAAACATAGCAGCTTGGGGACTATGTGAGCTGCTTGTTTTGATGTAACAAGCTAATAGGGTTGCTAACGCATCTGTGATTTGACCCTCTTTTTAAACAGAAAATAAAAATATCTTTGTCACTTCCTACAAGCTTTGCAGTTCCGGTATTTCTTGAGGGACTAGTGAAAGACCTGTGTTCGGCATCTGAAAGTTCAATTATAGGTCAAATACAAATTCATCTTGCTTTAAAAAAAACTATAAAAGCGAAGCTGTGGATTTTAGAGGAAGGTCTTGGAGAACTTTTTTTTTTCCCAATGAATTGCCAAAAGGATTATAGATTGGTGACTAAAATTAAGCGACTCCAGCTACAACCTGCTAGAGATTTGTCCTCACCTCTCAATCATGCATGGCTTACGCAACCCTCGCTTGATTAAAAACATTTGCAATCACCTGCGGGATGTGTTACTTGACGTGACTGAGACTGACTTTTCTGCATACTTGGGCACACCGGATAGAATTCTAATTAATCACCGAAGTGCATGAACAGCAGCTTTGTGGATCTTGTGCATCGGGGTATATGAGCAAGCGGTCAATGAGTTGCTAAACCACAAGACTGCAACATCCAACGGCTCTTCGGATGTTCCATAATTGCACGTCATAACTTTGTATGAAGTGTTTTAAAAAAGCAAGTAATATTGTTAAATATGGATGTAGTGACGAGGTTTAGGAGCGGTTCTTTTCTCCATTTTTGCAGTAACTGATAAGTGTTTTGCTTCACTGTGGAGGAATGTTGGCTCACTCTTCCTTGCAGAAATGTTTTATTTCACCCATGTTGGAGGATTTTTCAGTTGCTCAGAGGTTGGCTTGTCTGTGTGGTTCAGATCATTGTCCTGCGTCATAACTCAAATGTGCTTGAGGTCATAAGGCTGCAAATTGATGGGCGGCCATTCTCCTTAGTGCAGAATTTAGGGTTTTTTTTCCACATACAACAGGTCTTCTGGTACCTGAAGCAGCAAGGGAGTCGAGTTTGACTTTACATAGGATATAACTTCTAAAATGTTCCACCTTTTCTATACAACACTTTCTAAAAAGAGCTTGCAATACTTTTTCGGGAAATGTTAGATGAGTCTTTGTATGGCTTGTGGCCAGCAGAGGTTTTTGACTTGGATGTAAATTTTCCCCAATCTCTTGGCTCATGTTGAATTTTGAATTCTAATTCTGACTGGTATAAAGTAGGCTAACGGTGTCATAGATGTTGTTCTGGTGTTGTAACCCTTTCTAGACTGTCAGAAACGTATTCTCCTATCAGTTCTTTCTGTGGAAAAGCGCATGTTGCGTTGCTTTGCTTTAAGGGATTTCTACAGTTCTGGCAATAATCAGATTTCGGCATGACCAGTAAAATTTAGCACGGCGTTACAAAGAATCAGGTCAATCACAGTTAATTTGTAATTTAAAAAATAGGGGCCATATTTTTTTTTCCTCTTTGGATCAGGATGGTTTGGATAGCTGATATTTCACACAATAAGTAAAATCCTTTTTTTGAAAAATGGATGTTGCATTTACTCAACTTGCCTAATATACAATTTGTTTAATCGTGTAAGACGTTGTAATTCACTGTTTCATTGAATTTAATAACTACTGCATTTAGAATATATCACAGAAATGCCTGTGCTGTAAAAATGTATGAGATATTTGCAAAAATGTATTGATAAATCACAATGAGCAGAGACAAAAAAAAAACCTTAAAAATAAAGCTAAGTAAACAGCTTCACTATGAACCCTGTGATTGTTTCTTTTGCAGTTTTGGAAGTTCACTGGCTGGAATGCTAAACCTCAGTTGTATTGTTGCTTTTTGCTGACAACTTTACATCTCCATAATTTGGCATTTTGACTTTAATGTCATAATGAAGCAAAGAAAAAAAACAACAGTTTCCAATCAAATACAACTCAAACTATTGAGTTTCATGAGATGGAGGGTTTACTTCCTCAGCCACCCTCTACTGCCTTCCTATCAGTGCTGTTGAGCATTTCTTTTCTTCAAACCAGTCAAAGTGCTAAATTGACCCAGAGGTTGCTGAGCAGATGTTATTTCTGTTTTGCCAAACACAGACTCTATATTCTTTGGTGCACTTGTGGTTCAACCTGTTTGCTTGGCTAAGAGCTTCATTTTTTTGTTTGTTTTTACAGCTATGGTCCCTTTGAGAAACGAAAAGTGCCATCCTTACAACTTCTGTTTTGAGTTTTAATTTTAAGACACGGTTATAAAAATACAATAGAGCACTTTGTATTGCCTTGTTGCTGAAAATGTGCTATCTAAATAAAATTGCCTTTACTTAGATTACATGAAACTCTACCATGACTCATGTAACTTGTTGTTGTTTTTGCTTTTTGTGTAGGTCAGGATTGAGGTTTGTGCTCCAGCTAGAGACTCACTTACTATCGCTTTCTTCAGCTAAGATTATAAAAGCCATTTTGGGTGCCGTTTAAAAAGTCTTTTTGTCTCTTCATCTTGTTGTTATAAATTCTACTTGAAGCAGTTTGAAAAACTCATATTTCCAGTTCTTACAAATGGAGATCGGCCGCCATATGGGCAGTTGCTCAGGGCGACATTAGAACGGGGGTCGCAAGAAGATCAAATTTTAAAATATATACATAACAATAGAACATGTCTGTCAGATATTCAGCCAATGGGGAGTGAAATAGAGAATCTTGGTCACCTGCTTTGTGTGGGACTGAATCCCACCCCAGGATGTCAGGGAACCATTTTACAGTGTAGCTGCCACCGCCATTCAAAGAATCATTTTTAGGTTAATTTTGTCACTTTTATAGAAAACACATAGAAGTAAAAAAAACAAAACAATTACACTCTGATAGAAATTTGTCACTATGATCTTTGAGCCATATATGCTATACCAATGTAGCTATTAAATAGCATTCTTTTTCAGGAGTCTCAGCTTAATAAGCGGTTCTGTTCAGTTCTGTTCTGGCTGACACATGTAAACGCTGGTGTAGTTATCTCTAATCATATGCATTCACTGCAAACCGTAAAGTCACGCTGCTTCAGTTTTCTCAACAGAAAAACATTTTTTGGGCATCATTATTATTATTTCTTTTCTGTTTATCTGTTTAACAGAAGTATCTGTTCCTGTTTCTTGATTGTCATGCATATCAGCTGTGAACTTTTCAATTGTACTTGCTTTCCAGACGGACAAAAACTGAGTTAAGAAAAAGAAGTGAAAAAGAAAAAATAAACCATCACTACATTAGTTGCTCTTTTCCAGATATGTAGCTTACAGTATTCCACTTGACGTGGTGCCGCTTCTGACCCAGTATCCATCGAGACGCCAGAAAGCAGGCAGACTCAGCTGTTAGCAAAGTGGGTCAGAGCAGCTGGCGTGATCGCATGAATATTTAAACCGAAACGGCTCCAGACCCGAAAACCTCAGTGACAACCCTGTCGACGCCGAGTGGCGTTTAACGACGAGAGGACGTTTAACAGCTCCGACTGAAACACGTCTGAGCATTTCCGTCGACGCTGGGAAAGAGGGAGGTGAAGCGTTGGCTGGAAAAAGTAATGAAAGAGCTACTATAAAAGCCTGTGTGTGTACAATATGACATATCTTTCATTGCCTATTTAGAAACATATAAGTGAAAGCACCAATTAGACCAGCACATGCCAAGAAATATTAAATGGAAAGTAACTTCATAATCTTCCTGACGGGAAATCAGAGAGACAGGATGGATTGACAGGTTTAAAAGAAAAAAAAAAATCAAATTAAAAACCAAAGAGGAAAAGCTGGGCAGGGAGGGAAATGACTGGAAGATGGATAGAAGTAGGTCAGGAGGAGAGATTGAGACGATGAGAGACGAACAAAGATAGAGAGGGCATCCAGGAAAGCGACAGCCGACATTAAAATGTGTGTTTTATACCATTTTATGCGTATTTCTCGCTCTGTGCGAGAGCCCTGAGTATTTGGCCATGGCTTGTACGCTGGCATGACTGACAGCTCCGAGCCGGTGGGGAGTTCCAAAAACCAAAGGCTTCATAATAAACACAACATGGTTAAATTTACTCCTCCAGGCAGAGGAGGAGCTCACTTTGCTGTCTGTTCAGAATTAGGGACACACACCGTCACAAGTGACTGCAGACAATCTGTCACAACATGCTATTTGATTTCGTCCCTCGCAATGAAAGTTCAAGTCGTCGCCAAAACATTAGACACATACTGTTGGTTGGTAATAAGAGCAAAGTGGTTTTTGTTGTTGTTGTTGTAGTTGCTCTTTAATCATCCCACTCAGTAATTTTTGTTTTTGTTTGAAGATGTTGGTGCTTGGATGGGAACTTTCGATTTTTAATAACTGAGACTTTGACTTAAACTTTGAATATCTAATTTTAGCCTCTTTTCATCTAACTTCTTTAAAAAAAAGTACAAGAGCAGCGTTATTTCATAGCAAATGTTATGTTATTAATACATGATATAAATCTGTTTAAGCTTTGAGCAGCCAATATGATTATTAGATTGTTCCTATGTTATAATTGTCTTGAAACGCTAAAATACATTTTCACCCTTTTAGTGGTCATGAATTATGAAGAGCAGTGGTGATGTCACACCATGTGAGTGTAAAACGGGGTTTTACTGTTTTTAAAACAAGGACATTATGAGCAAGGAGTTTATTAATCCTCATAAAACTGAAATGATCTGACTTTGAATCTTCTTCCTTCAGTGCCAGTTTCCACACTGAAGAGTGTTGACTACTTTGGTATTGTGTTTTCATTCTTGTGGAAAACTTTGCTGAGTGTCTGATGGCTCTATTTCCAGTGAAAATCTGACAATTTCAGTCGCCTACTGGTTTCTTGATCCAATAATTTTGGTTTTAAACTAAAATTCTTATTCCCGTATTAAATGTTTATTTAATATACATGTTGTAGTACTTTGTGTAGATTTCAATATGTGTGTTTTAATATTGAGAAAAAATTTAAAAAATGTTATTTAGTCTCCATTGATTCCAGACTAGTTGTCATCCGTTGTCATAAGTGTCATGTTTAGGCTTCTGTCTCTTTAAGACCAAGTTTTTGAAAGTGCTGCTGTGCCAAAATTGGCTTACAATTGTAAGATAGTCATATAATACCACCTTCCTAAAATAATGGTCCAAGTCATTTTTTGCCAAATGTGTGTGTAGATATACAGTATATATATATATATATATATATATATATATATATATATATATATATATATATATATATATATATATATATATTTTTTTTTTTTTTTTTTTTTTTTTTTTCACTTTAATCATCTTTTGGCAAAAAACGACTTTATTTCAGGAAGGTAACAATAATTACTATTGTCCAAATTTGGTTAAATTATGCTTTATAATTATCGTATCTAAGTTTATTATACGATGATGACATTAAAGCCAACTTAACTGTGGTCCAATCACAGGGTGGCAAACTAATCAGATTTGCAAATATTGTGTCCAGTAAAGAGGCTATGCTCTATCTAAATGAAAACAATGTAACAATCTGCATTATATGTATTCAAAAGAATTTGCAGTACTTTTGAAGAGATTATGCAAAAATACATAAAGTCCTGCGCCATCTGATGTTCCAATTAAATATTGAAAACTTAGACGTTTGAGAAGAAAGAAATTGAAGAAAATCCACAAACAAAGTATTTAATGGAGATGGAGAGAGGTTTTTAGAAAGCCATCACTGCAGCTTATACATGCTATACTGTCATAGAATATAATAAAAATATCCTTTATTGTCCCTCGATGGGGAAATTCAGATTGTAGAAAGATAGACATAGCTTGAGTAAAATCCCATTTTGTTTCTACTAATACTCAACAACAACAACAAAAAAAGGTTTTGTTTTGCAAAATTGCTCGCAATCACCTAATGAAAGGTAGCCCGGTCCACCCAGGTGCTACGGCTGTCTGAAATCAGTTCACGGTAGAAATCTGACTTTGAGAGGGGCCGTCGTCACGGCTACACCAATGTCACAGCTCGACGCGAGTGAGCTTTTTCACTGGCAGCTTTCATTCACCCAATCAAGGCAAACAGGCCACGCTCTATTTAATGATTATCCCAGCATCTGTCCTCCATCTCATGTCTGTGTGAGGCCAGCAAACACCGGAGCAGGAGCCCGGCGAATATGATCCAGCTTAAGCAGCCTGATTCTGGCTCTCGGCACGTAATTTCATCTCGAACAGATCACATTTAGAGATGACGGCGAATGCTTTTGGGCCTCGTGAAGCGATTGTGTGACTGTGATTTATTACGCAGTCAGTGCAGGGGTGGTTAATAGAGGATGTGATTACAACGGTACCGTTTAATGCAAGCTCAATAAAGTGCATGATTACAACACTTAGGATGTAATCTTGGTTGTTATCCATGAGCAAGAGATAGCAATCCAAAGATGTTCTTTATCCAGTTTTTACCGGGTTTTTTTTTTTTTTTTTACTTACAGCAGTCAGGCTTTGTGGATAATGGGACTTTCATTGAGGCACATTCCTGCTGCAGGGTGTGTTCATTCCATTTACTGCATATGCTTTGTGGAGAAGATTGCGTTCTCTGTTGAGAATGACACATCAACTGGCTGGTTATTTTTCTCTGGCCACCTGAAAAATGTGACTCATATTACAGGGGGGGGAAAAAACCCCAACTTTTCAAATTAATTTTTAATTATTCAAATTCCGTTTCAGATATGTCATGCAACAGAGTGAGAAATCCAGTCACAATTAAACAATACGCCTTTGTTTTTCCTTATTACTCATAAAGTGTTAATTGTAACTCGGCCGTATGTCAACGCTCTGTTCCCTCTATTGCTGCATATGCAAGGGTATGAATCAAGAGGTCTGAGTTAGTGGTGGGCATTTATTGTATCGTTTGTCATTTATCGTGATACATTTCTTATCACGATAAATGTTTGATTCATCGTTGTCCAGATAAATCCCAATTAAGGGTGCTTAAAAACCCCTATTGTCCGTATTGTCGCGATTATTTTTACAGTTTATATCCACGGTTTGTTCAACAAAGGTGCATCTATAAATAGCAATACATTTGATGAAATGTAGCAACTCTGTGCATGTTAGGGGTATAAATCGCACTCCTTGATGTGATTGTCCTAAAGAAGCGTATAACAAATGGTGTGTTTTTCCAAGAGCAGTATTTGTGCTTGTGGGGCCGGGATTATAGTGCCATGCAGTCAAACTTTACGGGAAAAAAAGTAATAAATAGTTGTAAGTTTTATTGTTATCACAGTAGTACCACAAATTATCATGATGAAACTTTACGTTCGTAAGGTAACGAAGAACGACAAAAATGTAAACCTGTCTTCACCTTAAGGATGCCTAACCTTAGAAATTGTTTGGTACTTCTTTGTTAGCTTCCTAAAAATAATCCTTTTCTATGATTACCAACGCTGTAAGTCGCCCCTCTGGAAAGCAAGATGCATTTTAGGTGACTGTCCACGAAATGTTCTGTCTGTGTCTGTGCATGTGCCGTCTACACAGATTTATTTACTGCTAGCTAACGTCTCTGTACATTACTGCCACCTTGTGGTTGCTGTGATGTTCAAAGTTTTTGTCACGTGGCCCAAAATCAGCAAGTTAAATGTGTCGTCTGGCACTATTTCTGATGTAACCAAAGCAACAAACAGAAATGCATAGTTTTCAAAAACAGATTTTTTTTTTAAAGAAAGGAATTGATTTCTAATACACAGAGGAAATGAACGTTTTGTGTTTTTGGAGAAATATCACTTCTCCCCTCTGGTTGTGTTCACTGTTCTGTATGCTGCCTCTCGGAAACATCATAATTTGGGAATGAGCAAAGTGAGATCTTTCTTTCTGACTTTCTTTCTCTGCATTTTGGACGCAAGTTGATCAATAAAACACATCTTTGCTGCAAATCACAACAACGCCTGGAAATTCCCTAAAGGGCAGGATGGAGTAGACAGGCAACAAGGACGGCCATGATGCGAATCTAATGAGAAAGAGCAGAAAGGGGGCATAGGTGCTAAATAGGGAAGTAACGCCACAACAGAAGAAAGGCAACAAGAGAGTTTAAAAGAGGTTCTTTTCTTAATTGTTTTTCAGCGCGGTGGTCTTTGAGATGAATGTGAAGGATAAAGCTGTTGGTAATCACCTGTTACTGTCTGATGGATGAATGTTTACCCCAGCATCGTCTGTTCCGAGTTGAATAAAACATGAAGTGCCGCTTATGTGACAAAACATGTTGCTCTGAGACAAAGCATTATTCTTCTATCTTTGGCTGTTGTGCTGACTCTATGAAAGAGAGAATTATTTCTGCACTCTCCTGTAGCAAATGCAATTGTAATTCGTATACATGCAACAAATTTTATTTTTATTTTTTTAAATGAAAGGATTCCATCTCTATGATGACATACTTCCATAGATCAGTTGCTTTTTAGGATTTCTTAGAGTTGGTAAGGTGTTGTGATTTTATTTTCCTGTGTCTTAGCAAAATAAAATAAAGAAAAAGAATGCTGCACGAAACTATTTGTTTTTAGATCAAGGGTTTGTCACCGTGGAAACAACAGAAAAATAGAAAACTGTTCCCTCGGCGACTTTCTAATCCAAGGTTGTATGACTCGTCAGGCAGAAAGGATCAAAACACAAACCTATTAAGGGGAGTAAATAAGCCAGACATTTAATGTTGCTGGTTAAAAATATCACCTTTTACAATTGTGGAGGCCTGGCTGAAAGAGAAGTTGTTCATATGACAGTGACCTGCAGTTTGAACCATGGAGTAGGGAGGAACACACAGATTCTACGCAAGGCCGATCAGCTCTTTGATTTTTTCTTTTTCTTTTTCTTGTGATAAGTACTAATATCAGCATATTGAAAGGAGTCTTTCTAAGTTAGATAGTAGAGTACACCTTCAGGGGTCAAATGGAGTCCATGCCTCAATGGTTCAGGGCAATTCTAGAAGCAAAATGGGACCAATGATCTCTTAGGCGTCTGATTATAATGTCATTGAAGTATAGCGGAAAACAGGTTTGTGTTTTTGCAGTGTAGTTACTACTCCCACTTTACATTTTGCACCAATAACAGAATAGCTCTTAGAATCCACACAAGAAAAGGTTCTGCTAGTATTCTGTGTTAGGACCTAGCTTCAGAATCTAGACAGAACAAGTATGTATCAGCTTTTTGGCCTTGGGAATGTCTACTTGCTAGCACAGACACAAACCCAATGCAATTTCAAGACCTTATTAGTATTTTTCCTTCTGCTTTCAGGTGAGACCGGTGCAGCCCTGTCACGCCCACAGCGACCCCTTTCGGCCCGGACGGCCCACCACGCCCCGGCGCCTATGAAAGGGTACCATGTCAGCCGTAGCATGTCTCAGCATTCCTCTGGTGGTGGCGGAGGAGGCCCCTGCCACTGTACGCCGGACAACTGTGACGGCCCAGGCAGAGACTACTACCATGGCCGTAGCGACGGGCACTACTACTCGGGTGGTCCAACCGAGGCTCTGGCACTGGAGAGGCATCACTCCCACTCTCATTCGCATGCACACTCGCACTCCCATAGCCACTCTGGCACCTTTCCCCGCTCCCACCCCAGCCAGCACCCGCCTCTCCAGTCGTTTGATTCCTGCGAGGATTGCCTGTCTTCGGGCCATGGAGGAAAGATGCATCGGATTCCTCCAAACCTAATGGACCAGTTTGAGAAGCAGGTTCCCTTCCACCCAGACGGCTTCCACACCCTACAGTACCAACGCACGGCGAGCGGAGGGGCCGAGCACCGCAGCGAGAGCCCCTCTCGTATTCGCCACTTGGTCAACTCCGTCCAGCGGCTCTTCGCCAAGTCCCATTCCCTTGAAGCACCCACCAAAAGGGAGTACAATGGCACGAGGGGCGGCGGGGAGTACCGGGGCGAGAGAGGAGGGGGCCACAGAAGCGGAGGGGAGGAGGTTCACTACTCAGGCCACCAATCTCGGTCGACCAGGAGGAGCAAGTCGCGAGAGCGCAGCAAAAGCGGCGACTCTCGGCATGAGTCGGGGCGACGTCACCGCAGCCGGACGGCCGGCTGGTGGAGCTCCGATGACAACCTGGACAGCGACAGCAGTTTCTTGGTCAGCGGGGGCAGACGGGGTTATCCCACTGGACACGAGAGTCTGGATGCCGCCATTCAAGAGCTCACCATGAAGAAACCAAAGGAGCGCAGCGGAGGACCCGGATCCTCCGAGTGCATGGCTTGCACCACCATGGCTCTGACCGGCGGCGAGGGCGGTGGGCACCATGGCCACCATAGTCACTCCCTGAAGCGGAGCACCTGGTCAGCCATGACAGTGAGTCAGGCCAGGGAGGTTTATCCTTCCACCAGGGGAGGAGGTTATGATAAAGCACTGGTGCCCTTGGAGAACAAGCTGAAGGAGAGATCATTCCACTACCTGCAGGTTTGTGTGTACCAATATTTTCAACAGATTCATACAATACAACAGCAAAAGAAACGCATTGTTTCTTTAAATATGTGACGTTTTTCATGCCAAACTGCCACACATGTAAACAGACTTAAAGTTTTCACAGGCAACCCTTCTGAAGGATCTGATGCAGCTCAAGTTCAAAGTACTGTGACTTTGAGTAGTTCACGTCAGAAAGTGAAGCAGTTTTCCAACAGTTATAAATAACTCCTAAAAAAGCTAAATGCCATAGGGAGAGATAAGTAGTCCACCCCCACCTTCTTTTTTTGTTTGTCACTCATTGCTTCTAATACACACATGCAGACACAAAATCTCTCTACTGTATAGAATAGGTACCAATTGTTAGATTTCCCTGCTATACGGAAATAAAAACACATTTCAGGATTATTTAAATTGTAAACGTATGCCAAATGTTTGGATAAATTCGACTGAGCATGAGATCAGTAAGCAAATCGAAGCGGTAGAAACCAAGGTTAACGTGTTTTAGGTTGTTTTGTTGCTAAGACACTGATTGAAACTATCAGACGTCTGAATGCCTGAAGCGCTGAAGCAGCAGTAAACTCCATAAAAGCAAGTTTCAAAGTGAACTTAATTTCAGTCATGACTGTCATGTTGTAAATTGTCAATGGACTAGATTTATGTAGTGCTGTTCTAGTCTTGCCGACCGAATTTACACTACAGCCACATTCACAAATGTCCACACATTCAGTTGGGGCTTAAATGCCTTGCCCAAGGGCACATTGATGTGTGGCAGGAGAAACCTGGAATCCAACCTACAACCTTCTAAATGCAAGATGGCTATCAGCTATTCTCCCCAAACCCTTTGCTGTTAAATTAGAACAATGACCAACAAACTAACCTATTTTTTTCCCCCAAAGTAATAACTCTTCCCTACTTTAAACCTGTTTTTCAATATTTCTCTGTCACTCTGCATGAACTTATGTAGAATATTATTTCATGTAGTGTATGTCAGGAGTCAGTGGTGTGTTTTGGTGTGTTTTTATTTGGGATTTTATGCGATGGACAAACACAAAGTTGTGCATGATTGTAATTTGGAGGAAAATTCATGGATGGTTTTATGACTTCCCCAAAAACTACAATGAAAGTGAAGAGCTCAATACAAATGCATTCAGATTTTTATTAGTATAAAGATTTGAAAACCCTTCGTTTTCTACTGGCACGTCACACAAACGGTCAATGACGTACATTAAAATTTGTGGTAGGAAGAGAAATTGTGTTTGGAAGACTATTTTTTTGAAAGTACTTCTTACTATTCAGACAAATATTGTTTAATGTTGTTTGGTGTCTACAGATGTTTTCATCTCCTGGTAACAGATGCTTTTGCAGTCAAATAAAAAAGAGCAGACGCAAGGTGGGGTGACTTACTTCTGCTAAATGCTCTTCTTCAGTACGGCCAACATCTACACAATTGTATGTAATGACGAGTGGTTTCATAGCAACCGTACACTTTCATATGAGGAGCAACCATGGCCTGCCGGTAACAGTGCTCTATTGGTATTCCATCAGAGTGGCTTCTCTCTGCAGCTCCTACACTCACAATCCACATTCCTATATGTTCAAACATTTAAAAATGATGCATTGCAAATGCATTTGAATTCCTCAAAGATTTTTATTTTTAAAGTAGAAAAAAAATCCACTTTGAAGTATCAACTGTCGAAAGCGTGCTTAAAAGTACCAACCTCCAAATGACTTCCTTGGTATTTCACCGCTGGAAATTATTGATCCACGCCCACATGTTATCTACCTTTCTCTCGAAACAATGGTTTCTCCTACTTCTCGCCACTTTTGATGATCCCAAACGGAACAGAAACAGACGGATGCCCTTCCGCTTCTTCGGCAGACGCAGGCCCCCTGAAATTTTACGCGTAATTGCTGCAGCGTAGCTGAAAAGGCAACCGAGTGAGCACAGAAAGAGGAAGAATTGGAAACGCGCGCACACATCAACCCGCTGAGCTGGAGCTGCCATGCAGGGCTGTGTTTCTACGGAAACAGCAGGTAGTCACAGGAGTCCCTGGTGTTTTTCCAACTCTCATCCTTTACAGACAGCTGAGGTTTGCTGATAGAAGGGAGAGCGAGGTCATGCGAGTTGCCGTTCTGAAAGGATAAACCTCACACAATTTGCCTCCGTTCTTGAGACTGCCGTCGCCTTCGCACCTCAGGTCACAGAGAGAACTTCCCTTGCTGCAGGTTTTCTCATCTCCAGGTGTCACTGTCTTGGCAGTGTTGGGGAGAGGGAAAAAATGAGGAGGCAGTGCATTGGCTGAATTCTGTGCTGTGTTCAGATGTTGTTGAACTCCACACATTTATGGAACCAGTAACGCCTAGAACTGCAAAGATCTGGTTTTGGACAAGATGGTTGTTTTCATTTTGTATAAGGTGTAATTCCTGTATTATTTGAATTATAAAGAATGTTTACAAGTAGTTGGTTTCTTGTCTCCGGCAGATAAAAATCAACCGGTTATCTGTGATCTGATATATAAGCTGATGCGCATTCAAGGCTACTTAGCAACAAGCATACTTTACATGTGAAAGCAGCACAAGTGGCTTTAAAAATGGGAAATATTGCTCTTTGCCCCAGAGCACGTCTGTGTGAGTAATGGCACCATTCCCCCCCCAAAAATATATTTGACATGGTAATTCACACCTTCATAAAAACGCTTGGTTTTTGAGACACCAACCAAATATCCTAAGTACAACACACACTCCACATTCATTGCAAATCCTTAAGTGCATAAAAAATTAGTTAAAGTTAGCCTATGCTTCAACTGCATCTCAAACTGAAAACATAACTGCAGTTTTTGAATAGTTTCTAACAACTTTGGAGAATTATTCTACCGTTTCATAGTCACAAGAAAGAGTTGGAGCCTTATCTTACTCGTTTGACCCAGGTACAATGTTTTGTGACTTGTGAAGAACACATAAGACTTACTTGAGTTGCAAGTCCACTGTGTCTTTCCCATTTTGAAGGAGTTGCTAAGTAAAACTGACCTGTATCACTTTATATTTATTCTCCATTGAAGCAAGAAGACATGGATTACTAACTAAACCTGTCTATTTTGTTTCATAAGGATTGTTAGAGGAGATTTGGTAAACAGCCAATTATTTCTTATCATGGAAATTTGTCCCACACTGAATAAATGCGCTCAAATCGGATTTTTCAATTTATTTATTTTTTTAAGATAACATAACTGCAATAAAAGATTAAACTCCTTTAAGACTCTTAAAACACTCTATTTACCAGGAGGGCAACAAATGAGAACAGCTCCCATCCAACATAAGGCATCTCTCAAAGGCGCAGATATAGATAATGACAATCATCAAGTCATCAGACACCTACTGTATACTCTCGCTAATGTGCCTCTAATGTTGCTTAATTTGCATTCAAAGCAGGAACTGATGCAGTAGATGAATTAGTACACACCTTCTCATTTCCTACCTGCCAGCTCGTCATTGCTCTTAATTTTGCCTCCTGTGCCGTAGACGTGTGTGCCTCTGCGTGTTTTCCAGGCTTTATGCTGTCTGTGCATTTGTTGTGCAGTTCCCAGGAAAAACTGATTACATATTCACAGAAGCAAAAGAGTAGTTACATCTAGGCTTGCACTGAGGTATAAATAACTGAGAATGAATGCCAAATGTTTGTGATTTATGAAAGCAATCTTTTGTTTCTATGGATATGCTTTATGATTTCTTAGATGTGAACAAGAGTTTATGTTGCTGTATTATGCCAATCCTAATCTGTGAATGCATTTTCTTCTCTCAGTCAAGTTGTTGTGTGTTATGTCAACCTACGCAAATACCAGGTTTCACCTTGGATTAGGAATTGACCGATCCACTTTTTTCACTTCCAATACCGATACAGATATCTGGGGTACAGTATCGGCCGATACCAATCCGATACTGGGCTCTGAGTCAGGACCGGGCTCTGAGTCGGGACCTGCCTCAGAGTCGGGACCGGGCTCTGAGTCGGGACCTGTCTCAGAGTCGGGACCTGTCTCAGAGTCGGGACCTGTCTCAGAGTCGGGACCGGGCTCCGAGTCAGGACCTGCCTCAGAGTCGGGACCTGCCTCAGAGTCGGGACCTGTCTCAGAGTCGGGACCTGTCTCAGAGTCGGGACCTGTCTCAGAGTCGGGACCGGGCTCCGAGTCGGGACCTGCCTCAGAGTCGGGACCGGGCTCCGAGTCGGGACCGGGCTCCGAGTCGGGACTTGTCTCAGAGTCGGGACCTGCCTCAGAGTCGGGACCGGGCTCTGAGTCGGGACCGGGCTCTGAGTCGGGACCTGCCTCAGAGTCGGGACCTGCCTCAGAGTCGGGACCGGGCTCTGAGTCGGGACCTGTCTCAGAGTCGGACCGGGCTCTGAGTGGGACCTGCCTCAGAGTCGGGACCTGCCTCAGAGTCAGGACCCGATTTTTTGCTCCTATTTTTCCCCTTACAACAATCTTAGCACGCTGGTCTTTCTAAGATTGTGTGGTGTGTTACGGTAGATCGTCGTTGCCCCTCCGATCTAAATCAGGGGTTTTCCTCAACTGGGAGCGTTAACGCAGCCTGTTGAAAGTGACAGGTAGCCAATCGTGGATTCTCCTCCGAGCTTTCTGAGGGGAAATTACAGAGGGGAATCCCAAACAGCTGACACGGCGCAACCCGAAGTCCAGGACATTGGAGATGATTTGTGGAAACAACGTTAATGTTTATTCAACATGCAAAGAATATAGAAATGACAAGGGGAGGAGTTGGAGCGAAATTACTACCGCAGTTGATAAACCCGGTAACTTTTCAGCTGTTCTTCGTTAACGTGACATAAATAGGTTCTAATGATTTTCATTCAGTCAGGACTTTACGCTGACACTAGCCACACGCATTGCAGGTAGATTGTAGTAAAGCATTGATTAATGCCTGGTTTTAAAATTAGTTCACTGGACTTGTAGCCATTATTTTGTGCCCATTGTTGGACACCACACGGCAGGAACGAACCGTTATACCTAGGATTTCTGTCGGCTAATGTGTGATCTGTCAGGTTTTGAAAATGGGCCGACAATCGGCTGACAGCTGAGCCTTTTTTCATTCAGTGTCATCAACAGAAAGAGAAAAAGGTCGGAAGAGACGATAATGCCGATAATTAAAATGACGTCAATAGTTTTAATTTATCGAACGATTAATTGATAAACAGGCCTATTAGTTTTCAGTATAAAACTTATGAAAGAAACTGATTTGGAAAAGTTTTCTCTCTCTGATTTTGATATTTTTTGTTGCCAAGATGAATTACTGTCATTTTGGTCCTTAAAATGCCAAAATCTCCACTTGACTTTACATTTTGGTCCGTCTGATTGTGTAATTTTTAAATCTGAAATGTTTTATAATTTGACCAGATACTCATTACATGAGTCGCCTTTTTACCAAATACATTTTTACTCTTGAGTAATTTCTTGGATGCAACATATTTTTAATTGAGTAAAAATATGCCGAAGTAGTGCTAGTTTTACTTGAGTACTATTCTGGGGTACTCTACCCACCTCTGGACAGAGCACAAAGAATAGAATTAGTCTGAATAGATCTGCCCCTATGGATGTGGCACATTGTCACCAATCTAGAATTTATTTCAGTATCGGGACCGATACCAATATTAATATTGTATCGGTGCATCTCAACCTTGGATCATGGGTCGAGTGTCCAGCCGGAAAAGCTGAACAAGACAAAGAGAATCTTGGCAAGTTTTAGATTACAGCCGTCTAAAATAGTTAGACGTGTGTAAGGTTTCTCATCCGCAGCGCAAATGCCAATCAAAATGTGTGGCATGCGAGCCCGACACTCTTCGTCCCTCTGTCCCTCTTCCCCCATCGTCGGCCTGCGAGCGACAGATAAGAAATGATTACAAAATGAGAATATGGAGCGAGAATGAAGTGAAGTCGGACGAGGTGAGAGAGAGGGCGGAAAAGACAGACTTGGAGAGGGAGCAAGAGGGACGCAGAGATGGCAAGCTCAGGGATAGGAAATAGATAAAGAAGGTTATGGTAGCCAAGGGGCTAAGATAAAGGAAGGAAGGGAGGTTGTGGAAATAAGAGAGATAGTAGGGGGAGATGGCCACTGGGATCTGGAGATTAGGCTGAATCATCTTTTAAGTGATGACCTTAAAAACACACACTCAGCTGGTTGCCAAACCCTGGGGCCCTGACGATGAGTGTCTCAGTGCGTGTAGGTGTTTTTCATTTGGCCCCACACTTGTAGGGGACTGCAAACCTGACAGCATTTGCAAAAGTGGAGGGTTGAGAGGCCCCTTCTGGGTAAGGGGGCTGCGGCAGGCTTTCATCTTCCTAGAAAAATACGGGCTCAGGTGTAAGAGATGGACTCACACAGACGAATGCCAAACTGAACGGTCCTTTTACAAAAAGGGAAACTCGGGTGACGCTAGATGCTAATATAAAAATTTTAATAATAGATTAAAAAAGGTAATAAACTTGCTATTTGCATTTTTTACCCTCTTGTTCTTAATAGTTTTAGATGTACGACAGCAAGTGTGCTCACTTAACGTTCTTATTACATTTCTACATATTTTTAGGTGAATTCACAGGTTAAGAACCAAGCAGATTAATAAGGGTAAGCAACCATTTGTTAATTTTGACATAAGAAAAAAAATATTTTATATTTTAGAAACAAAACAGGATGTTTTGAGCCTTACTCTCAAAATCATAAGTTGTAGAAGAGGATTTGTTTGTTAGAGAGCACACGTATGTCAAAGCCAGAGAACCACCCAAGATTTAAAAGTATGGAAAAATGAATAAATTGCAACCACACTTTAATTTATTTATTTATTTTTATTTTATTTTTTTTGGTAAGTGCCTAAATGATTTTCATCCTGCCAGAATTTTAGATTTGATCACAAATCGTCGTTCATCAGCACATAGAAATAGAGGTAGACTGGTCTCAGAAAGGGACACTTTTAAATCCCTGTCTGGGTTGCCGGTTTGGTAGGTCTCAAGCTACAGCTCTCAGGTAGAATTATGCAATATAAAACATAATTCTGTATACCTAAATTTGAACAGAAGATTATTGTACCTCTATGTAGCACTACTTTCCTCCTGGGATATCAGTGTGTTATGCATTCATGTCTATTTCTCAGGTAGTTCAGGTATGTTCTTGGATATTTTTGCTTTTTTTTTGTTTGTTTTTTTTTACATGCAAATTTATGTAACTGTTATGAAACCAACACAACCAAACCTGATATAAAAATGTTCTATTTACTTTTTTTGTTTTTATAAAAAAAACATTGCATTACATAATGTAAATAAAACATATTTATAGCTGATAAAAATTCATGCAGCTTAAGGAGGCTTCACTGTGAACATGCCAATTTTTTTCGGCATATCAGTTCTTCAACTGTCTACCTGTGTGGGTTTTTTGTTTTGTTTTGTTTTCCCACCTGACTTCCTGTTTTCACTCCATTGATAATTCGCTCTCCTGTTTTATGTTTTGCTATCTGCTCACTCTGTTTGCCACCTCCTCCACACACTATTTTCTTGTCCTTTGTGATTTTTTTTTTTTTTAAAACTTCCCTCTGCCTTTCTGCGTATTTGTTTATTTGCTCTCCATCTGTCGGCTTCTTGCTCACGCTTTTTTTTTTTTTTTTTTTCCTGTTTCTTTGTGTCAGTGTTTCTCCAGCTGTCAGAGTTTCTCTCTCTCTGTAAGTTTCTTTGTGCGTTTCTGTCTTTCTTCTCGTGTCATCTGCAGTGAGCGTTTTGAACGTACGCGTCTGCGTTGCGTGCACGTGCATGTCTTTTTTTTTTTAAATTTTGCTCTCGTCACATGCACGAGCATGATGGAGCTCAGCCAGTTCGTTACCTTTACAACCCGATGGCGTGTGCCCGTGTTTTAAGGACTGTGTCTGTCTGAGTCATCGCTGTCCTTCTGGTCGGAGTGCAAAATATTTTCCCGTGAGAGAAATATAATTCTGTCTTTTGGACTGTATTAACAGATATTGTGACAACACGTTCAATATCTCACGACTAATGAATTCATTTTATGAATGGTGTTTGGTTTTTTTCCCCTCCTAATATCTCATTTTGCAGAGCTCATCTTACTGTTAACACATTTAGTCTGTTTACTACAATAATAAAAATACCATAAAACCTCTTCTTTCTTTTTTTTAACACTCATCACACCTTTATGGTTTTGCTCATCTAATCCAAGTTGTGTGTCTGTCTGGTTATGTTAGTAGCGAGAATGTGACTAACACTAGATGCGCTTCAGGTCCCTTCAGAGGACTGGGGGGGCGGCGGCTACGGCGGATCGGCCGACAGCGGAGGCGAGATCCCGTGCCGTCGGATGCGCAGCGGCAGCTACATCAAGGCCATGGGCGACGACGACAGCGCAGACTCAGAGACGAGCCCTAAAGCCTCGCCCAAATCCACCCTGATCGCCCAGAGGGACGCCTTCAGACGCTCCATAAGCATGGATCAAAGGTTAAATGCCACAAGAACTGCATATATGTCACCGCTGATAGAGAGCCCACAGCTGCCCCCCATCTCTGGGTTTAAAAGCAAGATGGCACAAGCTGCATTTACTGCAAAAAAAAAACAAAAATAAAAACTTGGAAGAGATAGATACCCTGATGTGTCAGATGGTGAACATTTACGAAAAGATAGAATGTGACTATGGAAGGGAGGAGACTAGCCTGGGGAAAAGAAAAAGCTAATTCTTCCTCAGTAAGCTGGCATTAGCCATGTTTTAGCAAACCTTAAAACACTTCAATTGACATAGTTAAATCCTCAGCTCAAGCAGCCTCATACTTATATCCTTGATTGTGCCAAACACATCCAGGCTTTCAATTGGCTTAAACGAGGCATGAATGGGAAAAAAAAATTGCTTTAAATTTTGCGCTGATTAAAATGATGAAACTCTTTTTGCTTAGAGAACTTTGTGTGACGGGTTTTACTGGCTGACCAGCAGGATCCATCACCAAAGGGTCAGCTGGTTTTACTGCTGTATGAGCTGTTTCATGGCTGCTGGTAAAGACGAGCGTTTTGCCCTCGACATATTCAGGAAACACTTGCTGCATTCTTGTTGGTTGGGCAGGAGGCGCCACTTCTGCTTTTCAACGATGTACAGTTGCGTAATTGCGCATCTGTTGCAGCCACTTTTGCATGCGAGTGTAAACGTTGAGTGGGGGGGCGTGACCAGCAGCAGCTTATTTAGATTTAAAGCGACAGGACACCCTAAAAGAGCTCATTCTGAAAGGAGCTCGAAGCAGGCAGAACTGAGCAGAATAAAATCTTATGTAACATTGACTTTGTGCAAAAAGACATGTAATTTAATTTGTATGACCCATAGACCTATCCTTATCTGCATAATAGGTCACTTTTAAAATACTGAAGCCTGTCATTTCAAACCAATCTGCCCGTTCTGCCTTCGATATCAAAACATTTCCATCCATACAGCTGCCACTTACTGAATACTTTCTCTTTCTTTTTTTTGTGCCTGATATTTGAAGGTGAGTGTGTATACAAGTGAAATCACATTTTACCATTCAACCTTCTCCTGTTTCAGCAAACTTGATAAACAATTGTGATAAACGATTCACAGTTTTAGTAGAATTTACACCGATTACTTGATGTTTAGCATCTTGCGCCCCGCTTTGACAAACTGGTGCATTTTCATAACACTCTGAATGGCTGACGCTTCAGCACTCATAAAACTTGACTCATAATATTTATGATGGCGGCAGCCAGCCGAGTTGTGATTCACGTTTGCAATAAACGCAGCCAGCGCTCATCAGCGCCGTGTTGGCTTAGGAGAAAATGAAACTGGCATTAGTCTGAGATTTGTGCTATTGAGGTTACCATAAAGCTGTTGTTTTGTTTTTTCTGTTACGTTTTAGGTACTCCTGCAAGCAGTGCACAGATTCCTACCCGAACAGCAGAACGGCACCTAAAACCCACACTCGCTCTCGCAGCTACACACGCTCTCTGACCAGCTCACAGGTGACTAACTCCATCATCCACGGCATTTCAATTATTCTGGAATATTCTAACGTATACGGAATACCTTTGAACTTTTTCCACATTTGCTTAGGTTGCAGCATCAAACTTAAATATTTTTAGGGTTTTTTTTTTCTAAATTGCCTTGAATTTGGCTCCATCTGCTATGAACAGTTTTCCTGTCTTTGCTGAGGAGAAGCATCATTACTTTTCCTCCAGACACGATGCTTTGCTTGAAGGCTAAAATGCTCAGTTTTGGTCTCGTCTCACTCGTTCTACTACGTTTCCTGTTTCCCTTCCATGGCTTGTGGCAAACTGCAGACAGGACTTTTCGGGGCTTCCTTTCTTTTCCACTCTCAAGACTTGTTGAGTGCTCGACTAACAATTATCCTTCTTAAGTAACGTTCCTTAAGAGGCTCAAACAACTGTAATTATGCTGAACTGCAGGCAGGTTGTTTGTATTGGATCGTGTCAGAATAAATGGGCAGGATGCAAATGCAAACCGCAGATTTTAGATTTTTGTTCTTTAAAAAAACAAACATCTGAACCCCATTTGTCAGTTCCAAGAACACCCAACCCTTTTTGTTAATTTCTCACACAATTATTGTAATTTTTTTTTTTTTTTTTTACATAAGCTGGGAGACGCGTTGAACCACCAGTTCGAGACGGTGTGCGAAACCATGTTCGGCGAGGTGGAGTCGCAGGCCGTCGAGGCCCTGGATCTCCCCGGCGTGTTCCGGACCCGCAGCCACAGCTACGTGCGCGCCATCCAGGCGGGCTGCTCCCAGGACGACGACTGCCTCTCCGTCTTCTCCATGTCCGCCCCCCAGGGGAGCATCAAGGGCGGGGCCGGTGAGTGGACTCAGAGGCGTTCTGTGTGCGGCGTGTGCATCCATTTTTTTTTTTTTTCATTTTTAGCCTCCTGGCATCTCCGTTCTCTCTGCCTCTAATTCAGCCTTCTCTCCCTCTCTGTGTCTGTGTGTACGTTTGCAAGCTATAGGCACAGACTTGCATGTGCCTTATTGCTCATGCTCTTTCTTCTCTCCCACACTTCTCTGCTCTCGTCTCACCCATCGCACCCCCTTGCGTGACTGCAGGTTGCTTGCGATTATTACCATCGCTGTTGCTCTAGTCTCCATCTCTTTCTTGTCTTCCTTCGACAAGAAAAGAAGACGACATCTTATCTTCAAACCTTTCGCTCAACACAAAAGTCCACCTATGCAGCTGTTACTTCATTAGTCAAGTTTATTTGTGCAGCTCGTTTCAGCAACAAGGCAGTTGGAAGTGCTTTTGCATCATGAAAGGTCACCCATTATGAAACAAGCCATAAACATTACATTTTGTCAAATGCCATCATCAAAATCAAGCAACAACACATCAGATATGTTAATCAGTGTTTAAGCTATCATTAATCAGAGGCCGCTCTAAACACGCCGGCGGGGTTTTCAGCCTCGATTTGAAGGACGTTTCGGCTGTTTTTGCGGTTTTCTGGAAGTTTGTGATTTGTGACGCATAGAAACTGAATTATTACATTTTACCACTAAACCACCACCGACTTCAAGGTTACTTTATGTCATAGGGGCAACAAAATGTAGTGCATAATTGTAAAGTGAAGAAAAAAGAACATACATTTTTTCCATTTTTTAAAAATCAAAATAGAATCATTTTATCAGCCCTTGATTCTTTGATTCACCTATGCAGTCAGAGCAATGAAAGTTTACATTTAAGACTTGATTTTCTCACCAAGCTCTATTCAGTGTGTCATCTGAAAATGGAAAGAGTAAAATATTATTACAACAGCAAACCTACGAAGATGTCCTACTGAAGTGACAGGTAAAGCAAGGAGAGCAGCAGGAGCTCCATGGTAACTGGAGGAACTTCTGATATCCATAATTAAGGTGAATCTGTTGACAGGAAAACTACCAGTTATGAATATTTTTGCTTAAAAATACAGTTCAAACCTCAATAAAGTTAAAATTATGTAACAGGGTCAGTGTTCGCAGCTGATTTAGCTTGAGCTATGTGCGCAGAAGAGCTTCAGTTCTAAATGTTTGTTCCCGAAAACATGTACCTGTAAGTGTCTGCCGCACATTTTTTGTTTGTTTTGTTTTATTCTTAACATTTTTGAGTTATTAATATTTCCCTTCCACTTCAGTTTTGGCGTTGCAATGTGTTCTCAAATCTCAAGGAAATACGTTGAAGTTCGTGGTTGTGATGTGACAAAATGGAGAGGGGGGAGCTGAAGGCCCCTGTTTGTGCTTACATTACACAGGTAATTGCTGATTTTTGTCAGCTGCGCTTGTTCGCTAATGTTTGTTTGTTCATCGGAGGCTGTTTAGACCCTCGCAGGATTCAAATTTAAGTCCCACGAGATTTATTAAGAGCGCTGCGAAGTATCATCCGCGTCAACGGCGAAACGCTCACGCGCCGCACGAATACCTCCACGGCGCAGACACGCACGCGCACCCAGGGGAGGTCTGAGCTTCAGTTGGTATCTTTTACACTGTGGAAATAAACAAGCTGCACACACAGATGCGAAGGGCGATGAAGAAAGGGAAGCGGTATGGATTGCTTTTGGTATCCGTTTCAGGCAATTGCTTTAACTTTTAGAAGAAAAATTCGCCCAGGGGGAGAGGTTTCCTGCTGTCACCTTTGCTATATCTGACATAGCCACCGCTTTTTCTGCCTTTTCCTAAAAGAAAAGAAAAAAAGTATATTTTTTTCATGAAAAGGAATAATACCCAAGCTGTTGAATGAAGAAGTAGACTCCAGCATTGTTCTTTTTTTAATGCTCTCCGTGTTCTCTCTTCTCTCTTTTGTCGACTCAAAATTCCTCCTTTTTCCCCTGCTTTAACATTCCTCTTCTCCCTTCTAGTCTGTACATTCTGTAAGTATCCGCCCGCTCTTCTCCCTTTTCACGTCGTTGACTTTAACCTCAAACGCCTGTCTTCTTTTCCCTCGCTCTCCTTACACTTCAGTCTTTCCTTATCGTAAAGGTGCTCCCCCACCGCTCCCACCTCGCATGTCCAAGTCTTCTCTCTCGGTGCGCGCCCAGAGCAGCACCGAGTCCACTCAGGACGCGTACTTCCAGAGCGGCGGACAAATGGCTCCGGGCACTGGGCGCCCCAAGCAGCACAGCAACTCCATAGACCTCGGTGGCTCCGAGGGGCCGTCGGGTCGCGCCTCCAGGGGGGGCTACTACACGTCCGGTGGGCCCGGACGCTCCCGCCAGCACAGCAACTCGGCGGAGAGCCTGGACGGGGTCAAGGGTTCCAGGGAGCTCGTGCCCTACGGAGGGGGGCCCGGAGTGGGAGTCAGGGCAAAGCACAGCTGCTCAGCTGACAGCCTGCTGGAGGGGCCGCCACGGCCGGCGAGGGACCGGGACGGCCGGGTCGGCGGCGGCAGCCTGGGGAAGTCGTCGTCACTTCCACAGAACAACATGATAGTGAGTAAGATCGGCGGGCAGGACGACGGGCGCGCGGCCAGGAAGTGGAGGCCGTCCATCGCCGTGCAGGTGGGGATGAGGAAATGTGAAACATACAATGCTGTGAAAAATTATCTTTCAGTTTATGGAATTTTTTTGTTTGTTTTTATGTTTTTGGTCACACTTAACAAAACGCAATTTTCAAATGGTGATTCAATTTGTAGTTTATTTTCATTCCTTAAAGTTGAGGAATGTAACTTTTATTTTTTTTAAATGTTTTATTTACATATTTGTTAAAAGTGACAGAATGTCGTGACAATATGAGTCATGTGAAAATATCAATCTTCACCTCCTCCATGAACTGCTGTCGCAATCTGAAGAAATCCCCCCCTCCACCAAAAACAACCAATCAGAGCCAGGAGGAGGGTCTTAGCGCTGTCAATCATGCTCATGTACACTGCTCAATGTGCTAATGGTGTAAAAACAACTTACCATCTCAGAAAAACCATTTTTCCGTCGTCATCAGTGGCCATGCTTGTTAGCCTTAGCATTCGTTGCAGGCTAAGTTGTGTTGAACCAGCTTTAGCGTTGCAGAAGGTGTGAGCTGATTGACGGAGCTAAGACCCTTCTGGCTCTGATTGGTTGTTTCTGACGGAGCTGTGTATTTGAGTAAATATCAGCAGGTCCGTAGCGAGAAGGCAGAGAAGCTTGTTTATTTTTTCCACAAATTATCTTTCTCATATTGTACTGTCAGGACATAATGACGGTTTTAGCAAATATGTAAAAAAAAGAAGCAAACTGATCCACATGATCAACATTGTCTATTTTACTATGATCTTGTGATATAGCTTTTATGCTAATATGCTAACATTAAATCTCAACTACTATACCACTAGTAGTCAACCTAAATGTATAAATTACTATTTGTGGAGTTTAATGCTTGGATAATCGGATAGACTTTGTGTGTGTTTGGCAGATTTCCAAAAATTGTATCTTATTTTGTATTTATTTCTGTCATTTTTAACTTTTCCTTACACAATAAAAAAAAAACCACACAATGCTGAAAAAGCAAAACAAAATGAAAAAAAATCAAAAGAAGAAAAATAGAAGACCAAATTATTACAGAAATAGACAAACAATTCTCGTCAATGTCGAGAACACAAAGTGTAGACCGAAAAAAGTGTAGCTGGAAGCGTAATTTTTTGTACATACTGCATTGTCAAAATCAAAGCTGCAGAGTCTTTTCTAAAACACACCTCCAAGGAATTTCAGCCGAGTCTGGAATGAAAACGGAAAATATCCGAGCCAAAACTTCTGTTTTTTTTCTCGGGCGGATCACACATTTGTACTCTGACAACAAACGCATTCGAAACGCAACCCAGCAAGTTCTTCATACAGCCGATGTAAATCTATTTTCATACATTAACCCACAGCAGCTGTAGCTTCTTGTTTGTTTTTGTTTTGCATTTATTTCTGTGATAAAATGTCCTCCTTCCCAAAGAAGTTATTTAACTTTTCCTTTACTTCTAGCTGCTCATGTACTTTTCGTTTGCTGCTCCAGGTGGACAGCTCGGAGACTCTGTCCGATTCCGATACGGAGGGAAAAGCTCTGACCGAGGTTCACTCCATAGGAGTCCAAGTGGAAGATGAGAAAAGGTAAAACACAAAGAAAAAGAAAAACAGAAACAAAGCAGCAAAAAAATATTATTCATCTGCAGAACTTTCTCTCCCAGCTTGACTTGTTTTGGTGACATTTAAGTTTCTGTCATCACGGATGCCTCTCGCAAACGCAGAGTGGGGGCTTGAGGGGTGTTTGTTTACCCGCTAATTTATCTTTGTTCCAAAATATGCGGCTTGATCAGGAGCGGCTGGTCTTTGTGCGGTAATTTATGTGAATAATTCTGATTTATATTCAGAAAAAGCCCTCGTCTTCCTGCGCGCCCGACAGCGTCGCCATGTGTACGGCTGATTTCTCGTCTATGTCCAATTAATTCATTTAAGGTTTCATCAAGCAGCACAGCTTGAACTCGGAAACACTTTGTTCCAAGAATGTCTCTTTTTCTATTTTTTTTTTTTAAACCATGTTTGTAACCCCGTCTGCTGCAATCCGTACACACAACATGGCTTTCACACATGACTTGGCGCTTTTCCTAATTTTATCCATTCTCGCGTTTGAACGCAATCGCCGAAGATGACATCAGGACATCCGGCGCTGCGGATCTGAGTCACGCTGCGGACCCGAACAGACTGAGGAGACAGATGAGGGGAAGGTTGGGTTTAAAGTTGCAACAGTGTAAACACTCATCAGTGAGCACACTGGCATGACATTTGCACGCACCGATGCGTCATATGCCAGGGGATTTAGCAGGACTTATAACAACCAGGCGAGTGGCGGTGATTGCCGTGACAACACGGCCCTGCTCGGTTTGGAATGTGAAACGATAAGAAGGTCGAAAGGAGAAAAAAAAAAAAACATAAGAAAATTGAGAAAGCCTTCTGCAGGCAGTGCAGTTTGATCAGACGGCTCTGAGCCCGCTGTGACTCCTTGTGTCTTTTTGCAAGGCGGGCTCGATTCAAACGCTCCAACAGCGTGACGGCGAGCGTGCAGGCCGACCTGGACCCCGAGGGCTTCCCGGGGCTTAGCGTTGCTGTGCCAACACAGGACAAGAGTCTGCAGTTTGGCTGCTCCTTCCAGAGGCACTCGTCAGAGCCAGAGTCCGCGTCGCAGTACACGGAGTGCCACCGCACGGTCCACACACAGGGCCAGTGGGCTTACAGAGAGGTGGGTCACTGCCAGAAGTCTTCCTCATGAAAGATACAGACTTTACTTTGAATGGTTCTTGCTAAAGAATACTACAAAAGAGGGTTAGGGAAACTGGGGGGGGAAAAAGGAAATTGATTCTGACTTTAATCTTCTGAGATACTACGTCAGAATTCGGAAGTTAAAGTGGGAATTCTGAGAAAATAAGTCAAGATTCTGAGATTAAAGTCCGAAATCTGAGGAATAAAAGTAAGAACTGTGATATTAAAGTCAAAATTATGAGAAAATAGTGAAATCTGTGGGGGGGGTGAAGTCAGAATTTTGAGGAAAAAAATTCAGTAAAAAAAAAAAAAAAGAATTCTTAGATTAAAGTATGAATATTTATTCAGTGGCCCTAATCCTGTTCTGCAGAATATTGAAGTTACACATAGGTATGATCGCACCCTTTGCACTTTCTCATTTTCTCAAACTCCAGTGAATGTTATTAGGATGACAGAGGGCAGCGGAAAGTTCAAGGAAGTAAATTATTAAACATCATTCCAGTGTATGAACATCTCAAGACACACCGTTCCACCAATCATCCAAAACAAGAAACTGAACAACTGAAAACCAACTGAGACATGCAGTTAATCTGGCTGGTATTAACCAGAGGCGGGTAGGAGAATCTGTTGACATGACAACCAATCACCATGTACTTCCCAAATCTGGTGTTTATGGATGAGTAAAAGGAAGAGCAATAATGTAGAAATAAAACCATATAAAATTATGATTGAAGTTTTTCCTTCATGAGTGGGAAGACAGATGGTCAGTTGTGGAAGAAAACCTGCAAACTTTTCATTAAGCTTACATTTCTGCATTATAAGTGTGTTTATTGGTGTAATTTAACATACTAATCTTAAATATTGGATATTTATTAAGTGAATGTGGAAAATCAGCATAATTAACAGAAATAAAGGCTTGAAAAGTCTGTAAATCATCTATATCATGTGAATTGAAATAAGTATTGAAATAATAAAACTTTTCAATTACATTCAGATAATTTTTTTATGTTTTTTGCTAAACTTAAAAAAAAAAAACTTAATTATTTTTCCTTGGTTTTAAAAATCATGCATTTCTAAAAATCCAGATTCAACACATTTACAGCTGTAATTAGACCAAATGTGAAAAAGTTTAAGGTCTGTGAAAAACTTTCCAAAGCATTGTTCGTTTTGTACATCGAAGTCTCGCTACTTCCTGCGTTTCATTTACTTCTCACTCAGTTTTTTTACATCTATGGAAACCTAAAGTACAAGCAGCAGAAAAAAAAAAGGACGTAAAGCTTGATAATAAAGCTTACACATCTTTAATATGTCTATAAAAAGGCAGACACTGAAACATACAGCGGCTATTTGCTTAAAGATCTTTTTCTGTTTGAATAGCCATGGAACATTACCTCAATTTAATTAGATTATATTTAAATCTAATCTATTCAAAATTCACAGCAGCTAATTGAGTATCGCTGAAAAAAAAACACATTAAACAGCCAATTGCCCACTGTTTCTTTTATATATTATGTGTCTGATCACATAATATATATTCAGATGTCAGAAATTATCGATTGTAAATCATCTTTCTGAGATATTTTTGTATGTAGTGGTCAATAATGGTGATAAAGTGCTGAAAACACACATTTATTCACTATTTTACTAGGAAAATAGCTACAAACTGCACAAATTCTAATTATTCATTTCTTTCTGTCCACTTCAAAATTTCCATTCTGAAGAAAGAAGACATTTAGTATTTTTTTTATGAAGTACATGTTCAAAAAATGGTCAACTTATAACATCTTTTTCTATGTAAATATCCCACTAATTGTTATTTTTGTCTTTTATTTGCATTCATTCTATGAGCAAGAATTTATTTAGGAGGAGCTCTACAATTTAAGCTATAATATAACCTAGATTTCCTCTTTGAAAATTGTGAAATTGTTTTCCATAAATCTAATCTTTGGCTCCTCAGCTGCACACAGTGGGTGTAGATTGTACAACACAGTTGCTAATCCAAATTACCAACCGTGTTAGCATCTGTTCGTCGCTTTGTCGTTCTAGAAACTTTGTCTTTTGATTTTTAATGCTCTCGATTTGGAGTTGTAGGCCTTCCGGGAGGTACGGGGTTATGTTTTTGAACTCAGAGTGTCATTTGTAAAAGTAATGCACCCCTTCTGCTCACACAGGACCTCATTCAGGGCAACTACAACCCCGAAGCTTTCCAAGTAGACACAAGGCCCCATCAGCACCCACACCTGCCGCCGCGCTCCCACTCCCCTCTTCCCATTACCGCGGAGCGCGCCTGGACGGCCACACCGTCCCTGGAAGGCCCGCGCAGCCTTCCCGACTCGGGCCGGGCCTCGCCCTGCATGAGGGACGGAGAGTTCTTCCTGCGCCTGCTGCAGACGGAGGTGGAGAGGATGGAGGGCTGGTGCCAGAACATGGAGAGGGAGGCGGAGGAGAATGAGCTTCCAGAGGATGGTGAGTTCAAAAACTATTTCTCATTTTGCTGTTGCTGTTTTTGTTGAACTACATTTCCACTCTCTCTCTTGCTCTCTCTCTCTCTCTCTTAGCTCTTGAGCTAATTCGAAGCGCAGTTGGCAGTGCCCAGATGCTCATGTCTCAAAAGGTCCAGCAGTTCTTCCGCCTCTGTCAGCAAAGTATTGTAAGTGTGCGTGAAAAGTCACATCAACACACATTTCCATATAAGCATGTTACCCAAGAGGAGGGTTGTGGGGGGCCATTGCCCCATTGAAAAATGTTGGCCCACCCACTGGCAGCCCCAGAGAATCATGTTCAATTCATCATCTTCAATCAGGACATGAAAGTAAAACCCAATAAATACATAAAATTCAATGTAAAAAATACTTGAATGATCCCAAAGTGAAATTAAATGTTGCTGTAACTCATTAAATCAGGATTCTTCAGAGTTATTGTAAGAAAGATTTCCTGTAGAATACAAAAGCACACTTCACCTCTATGTGTTACTATCTATGTAGTTTGTTTTCTTTAAGTTGTGCCACCTCAGTTTTTTGTCTAGCCTGGTTGGACCACTGCTATTACAATTTTCTGGGGCTGCCACTAGCACACCTCATACATCTGACCTTTATAGAACAGCAAGAGAGAAACCATTAGTGTTAGATGTCCAGTTTGCAGTTTGGAAGGAGTTCTAGTCGCATGAGCTCAACGGTTAACATTTTTGACTATTGTCTAACATTGTGCATTACCCTAAAACAATATCCTCATATCAGTGGCTAAGTCATGCTGTGAATATGCTTTTAGTCAGAAGGACACAGAAGTCAGCCAGTAGTGACAGAAGATGAATGGTGCTAACTACAGGGCAATCCTGAGAGAAACCCTGTTAGTGGTTACCTGAGCATATTCTTGTGTCAAAATGGTCCAGTCAATGTTCAAATTGAAATCTAAGAGAAACTTGATGTGCATAGATCCTCTTAATTCAATCTGGTTGGGTTTGAACTGAGAGAAAGAGTTCTAAAACTTGCAGCTGTGATTGCGGTAATTGGTGGAGCTGCACCAAAGAATCCACACAGGAAGGCAGGATACAAAAGCACATAAAAATTTTCAGATTGTTTAGCCAAACATTCTGTCAACTTTCTATCTTTTGCCTTCCATTTCATGATACTTACCATGAAATCCCAATCAAATTCATTGAAGTTTTTGGCTTAACCTTTACTTATTTGGTCACATTACAAAGGGTATGAACAAAAGGTTTCACTTTTCCCGTCATCAAATGTCCCATCCTGTCTCCTTGCCGACCCAGGACCCGTCCGCCTACCCCCAGCCCACGTCGCAGGACCTGGCGTCCTTCTGGGACCTGCTCCAGCTCAACATAGAGGACGTAAGGGTTAGGTTTCAGGACCTCCAGAAGCTCAAGGACTCTGGGTGGAGGCTCCCACCTGAAAAGAAGGTGAGGGACCAGAGGGTCCGGCCTACCCTGGTTTCCCTTCATCATTCTCCCCGAGCTAAGATGGCTCTGTGCCGCCGGGTAGAGCAGATGGCTGTGGCCTCCAAACGTTTGCGGGCCACGAACGGTCAGAACAGACCAAGAGGAGCTGAGCAGATTTGCCCGCGAGGCAACGGAAGTTCAAATTGATAGGGTTTTATTTTGCATTTAATTTTAATTTATGTATATTTAAGTTTTTATCTTTTTTACTTTTCTTGCACTCTGTCAAGAAAAAGACAGCTTTTAGCATTATTTTCTATCAATCCTCTCCAAAACTAACTCTCTTTTCTTCTTTTTTTCCACTTTTCCCCTCTATCTCTCCTTCCATTTCCTTTCATACAACGCAACACTGATGCATGCTGCGATACCTTTTTGGGGCTATTTTCCTGTCTCATAATGCGTTTGATTACTTTTTATTTATTTTGCTCTCTGTTGTGGGTTTTGTCTCTTATTGCATGGGTTTTACGTCACAAACCCCCCTTCTTTTCCACCACCTAACATGACAAATCCACTGTCCTTTTCCTGCATCTCATGTCAATGTCTCATCCTCAACGGGTCAGGAGGATAAGAAACTTCCTCCGCCCCTACCAAAGAAGCCGGCGGGCGGGGTGAGCGGCAGCCTCCGGGCCGATAGCGTGGGAGACGGGGTCTCCGTTAGTGCCGGGGGCGGCCCGGCGGGGCTGGTGGTGCCCCGCGTTGGAGGGCACACCCTCCCCATCAGGGAGAAGTCCCTGGACCTCGGAGACCGTCAGAGGACAGAGGCGCGAAGGAGGCTGCTGCAGACCAAGCGTACCGCCTCCTTCAGGCAGAACTCGGCCACCGAGAGCGCCGACAGTATCGAAATCTACATCCCCGAAGCCCAGACTCGACTCTGAACCCACGACGGCACTCGCTTCCCCCTCACCCGATCTTCTGCGAGTCATTGCTGCTTATACGCTTCCGACCCACCGCCAATTTTAGCATTTTCCATCAACTTCTGTCATCCTACATTATTACCTAACAAGCAATGACAGCCATTTTAGTGTCTTGAAATTCAAACCATTTTACCGAGGCAGAGGCCTGAGGGGTATCTAGCCGAAGACGTTTTTACTTCCTTCTTAGTCGGAATTTCTTTATATATATATATATATATATATATATATATATATATATATATATATATATGTATATATATATATAATCACTCTGGCTGAAACCAAGTCAGAAATCTTTTGTAAAACTAGGCAGCAGAGGTTCATGCAGTAGCATGCCTGTGTGTGTTCACTTGGCACAAAAAAGGGCTTAACAGGCAGAAGACCTCTGAGGAAATTCTCTCCTCCTCCTCCCCCCCATCCCCCAACGCTGTTCGGAGCGAAACCGACTCCCACTTACGGGCTTTCGCTGATAACAGCTCAGCCGAGGCGAGATCTATTGATTTCTTGAGCATCCTCAGTTTTTTCCGAGAGAATCCCTGAGGAAATATCAAACACAGAATCCTTAGTCCCTCTTTCCATCTGTCCACACAAGCACCAAGTCACAGAATATAGTCCAATTTTACGTCTCACTCTGTTGATGCTTTCGAACCACCTGTCCGTCAGCATCGGGCGGCGAGGCTCTCCGGTAGTTGTGTTTGCCAAAAGGAGCTTCTTCAGTGTAGCATCACAGACAAAAAAAAACGTGAAGAAAAGAAAAAAAATCAAACTCCTTGTGTAGTCTCTGAAGTCTCAAGTACTCAGAAGAGGAGGGTTTGGGAGAGTTTTTACATGGAATTATTTCAGTGGCTTTTCTGGACTTACTTGAAGATGCTCCCCCTTCTGTTTTTTACACTGTGAGAGTAGAGCACCACCAAGTGGTCAAAAGAGAACCCCGCTTCAACAGCAGTGGTCTTTACAGTCTCGATATATCTTATTCAGGAACAAGTGAGCACCCCATCCAACCTCTTAATGAAACAGCCATTGAAGTGGTCAGAACTGCTATCTTCCCCTCCAAACCCCCTTCTTTCTTGCTTGGACAGACTTTACTATCGTGTTTATTCGTAACTAAATATGGGTTTTTAAGTAAAAGAAGAGAAGCAGCTTGAATTTTCGGCAGGATCTTATCACCAAACTTTATTTTGTTTCCCTGACGGCGTTGACGAAACGAGGAATGGTTTCGTTTTGCTGGCAGATAAAATGAGGCCTAACTGACCTTAAAATATTCTTCCAAAGAATCGCCAAGTCGAATCAGATTGGGATTATCTCCAAAAAAAAAAAAAGTGGTATTTTATAACTATGCTGGGAATGTGAAATATGTGATACGTGTGGAGCTACGGTGCCTTGCACACATTCATATCTGGTGAACTTCTTCACCTTCTTTTCAAGTTACAACCATAAACTTCAGTTCATGTTTATGTGATGGACATCAATCTAGCATCTTTCGGCATCATCCTAGAGTGAAGTGTTTTCCATCACAGGGTGTTTTGTTTGTAGGGAAAATGTTCGATTTTGTTATCATCTGGTCTGAATTGAACATTTGCTGTTTGAATTGTGTCGAGCAGCAAACGGGACTTCTTGTTTTTATTCCAAATGCTTCTATAAAAGTTGAATCTTCTATTTTTGGTGTCAATTTCTCCCAACTCAGTTGCTGGTCTGCATCCCCTAAAGCTGCCATGAGCGTCTGGGCTGCGTCTCGGATTAATGTTCTGCTTTTTTCATTTATTATGTGAAAACTTAATAAATGTGAAAGCTGTTGCATAAAAGCCCAAAGTACAGAAATTCACTGAGGTTTGTGGTTGTAACATGACAAAATGTGGAAAAGTTAGAGAAGCGTGAATGGTTTTGCAGGGCTCTGTATGTTTTTTTTTTCCTTTTTATTAATTTACCTCCTGAAACAGGTCTAAATTATTTTACAAAGTTAACTTTTTTTGAAGGATTCTTATCAAAAACGCATCCTTCTTGTGTTGGTGTTTTCTACGACTGTTGGCTCATATGTGAATGCACTTGAATAACTAAATATGAAAGTCTGTGTGAATCCCAGTTAATACGAAAGAGTCGAAATGTATGGAATAGAGAGATGACAAAATGTCCGAATTTGTAAGCATGAAGTTTTCATTCTTTCCTTTTATTTTGGTTGGAAAATGTTGGAAATATGGGATATTTTATTGGAAAATGTATATTTTATAATATAACCTACATTTCTAGATTAGTAGAGATTATCGAGTACAGTACATGTACAAAGATCATATATCAAATGTGAAGCACTGCAGTATTGTTACAATAGATCATAGCTGTGTGGCATATCCAGACTGAGTCCATGTGAAGAAGACTTTCAAACGGCTCTTATTCTCTTTGTGAGTCAGGTTCACAGGGTATCTCTGGCAAGAATGGCGGTTGCCAAGGACGATCCTTCCTTAGACCTACTTAAATATCTGTGTGTGGTTCTCACAACTTGTACTGCTGTTCCCCTTTTCCTCCCTGTATCTCCTGTTTAGAACCAACTACATGTGCCTAACCAGCTATGTGTGGAGGTTTCCTTTGAACACAGTTTACACTTTGAATATATACATAAATATATATATATATATATAGAGAGAGAGAAAGACAGAGAGAGGGAGATGTATATAGAAATGTATGAAATTTGCAGAGTATTGTTGGAGATTTTTTTTTTTTTTTTGACTTCCTGAATCTCCCTCATGTTGCAATACACACCCGCGAGACTGGCACACTTTGTCAATGTGGAACACTGCATGCTTTCTGATGGCCTCCTCTGAACAATTTAGCAGAGTCTCGTTTTGGAGAAGAAACGCGTATTTTGTAGCCTTTAAATCTTTTTCCTCTGTGTGATTGGGGGAGGGGGTGAAAAACTTAATTGCTAGGGTTTTACAATGCAGTTATTCCGACGAATCACACGTTTGTACAATTCTGTCCTTTTAGAGACAATGATACAGATATCCTTGGAAATACCAACCAGTGTTTTGCTTTTTGGACTTCAGCAGGTGAATCTTAACAACCTCCTTGTACAAACGAGGTGCCCCGGCATTGAAAACAACGAGGCGCAGCAACGCGAGTTGCGGAGCCGCCTTCTCTTTTTTTTTTTGCGTCCCACTCTGCGTCCAATGCCGCTAAAACTTGATGACATCCGAGCGGTGCCTGTCGCAGGCCCTCGTCAAACGAAGCACAAAGAACTGCTCTACTACTGTTACGCCACTGTGACGGACTCTTGACCCCACCCTCACTATCCTCAGTCCTACATGCGAGGGGGGGTGGCAAAGTCTCTGGATCACACAAGTTGCCCTTGGGGGACACTAGGATTTAAAGATTCTTTTGTTGGATTTTTATCCGCAGTAGCAACCACAACTACTATTTCATGTGTGCTGACTTTCTTCTCTCTGAGTTCTACAAGTTGAGGTGTCAACCAGCCACACCTTGCCTTGAAATGGGTCCATAGCAAACACAGTTTTTGTGGTTGTGATTTCCATTGTATTTATTTATTTTTTGTTCTATATAATGTATCTATCACATCAGCATCGTACAAACCACAGTTCCTGGTTGTGTTGTAACATTATCTCAGCACTGACAAAACACAGCAATCAAACTATCTTAAGCCTTTCTTCCCACATGGCCAGATAAAATCTGAGTACCTCAGTTTTTAGCAAGTGTCCCTCTGTCCTCAGGGGATTTCCTAAACCCACCGTAAGACCCTAATAATACGAGGCTACGTTAATCCTCGCAGGAGTGTTGCTGATATTCTCTGATAGAGACGGGGAGAAGGAGGGAAAAAAATCTCTCGCTGCTTGAGCCCAGATTCACTGTTAGCCATTTATTTCCCCAAGACTAGGAAACAGCGTGAGTCAGTGTGGTGGCAGAGGCAGCAGCTTAATTGTAGCCGATTTGTGTGTGTGTGTGCTGCATACTGTGCTTCTGGAACAAAGCCAAGCTGGAGGCCTGTGGTAGCAGCAGATTTGAGTTTTAGTTGACATTACTGTGAGGCAGAGCTGCTCTGGAGTTTGAAGCTAGCTTATGTCTGTGGTGCGGGGGCTAGCTAGCCCTGGGCGCTAGCTAACCATGTTCATGCTAAGTTAAAGGAACTTTTTTGTCAAAACGAAACCAAATTGTTGTGTTGTAGAGATAGTTTTATGAACTAATAGTCTGCTTAGTCTTCAATTACTGCTTTTAACCAACTGTCAGCAACAGGACATGTTGTGATAGAAGTTGGTAAAGCTAGTGGTAGCATTGCTTTCAGTGAAACACATAGTGCTTAAAAAGTTCTGCTTGTACTCCAAAGTGGAAATATTCCAAATTTATATTAAAAAAAAACCTCAACTGGAACACCCAGTGAAGTCAGATTTGTTAGCTGGAAAGTAGTGATACTCTTCACCCAGATAAATTTAATATTCAATATGGCTGCCAAGTGTTAAAAAAATATAATAGTAACAGTCTGCTTCTTTGCTACGTTGATGAACAAATCTGTCGTTTGGACTTCCCTTTGAGAGAATGTTCCTGAAATCTTTATGAAGCATAATGTATTTGCTATCAAATGTTTATATAAAATTAGCTTGGAAAAAACAACAATCAAAAAGCTAGAAGGCTTGCAAAAGGTAAAGCTTGATTTAGAAAATTTGTGGCTAAAAATATTGGTTGAAATTAGATACATCCAGGACCTGTACAGATTCTACTTTTAACCAGAGCTATCCTGTATCTAACCTATAACCAGCAATTAACTTGTGACAATTATGTAGCCAGCTAATGGTTGTATATGGCAGCTTTTGTAGCCCATTTACTATCTAAGTGGGCCGTTATTTAAATGTAGCTTGGGCAGTAGTTGCACAGCAAACTTGAAAAGCTTTACTGACTTGCAACTGTAACATGGTCAATTCTACTGTGAGGTCCTAATCAGATCTACTTTTTACAAAGCTTGAAAGCACTTTGCTACCACTAGTGACTAATGCTAGCAACTGTAGCCTTGAGGGATAACTTAATGAACAACCAGCAGAAAATATCACTGATAATTAGTTAAGAATCAATTCAAGTGTCAAATTTCCATATCTTCTACAATTTCATTCATTCATTCATTGATTTTTGCTGGCGCCCGTGTGTATAGTCATGGCTGGAAACTTGTTTAATATTCAAATTACATGTGGGGATCCTGAAGGTGCTTATCTACATAAGAAAATTATTAATAATTGCACATAAGTATCATCTTCAGTGACTCCCGCGTGTGCAAGCAGAACTTTGTATTCGGCATGTTATTGGCAGACCACACCATAGGCAGGGAGTTAATTACAGACCGTAAACGCCTTCAGTTGCTATTGCTCAAAATCACTGAGCATAATTAGGATCACTCTGATTTAATAAGAAACTTAATGCTTTAATTCATATTTTGGCCAAACTACTTTAATAAAATGTGCTTGGTGGTTTCTTACCTATGGTTTTCTCCGCCCCCCTCCTTCTTTGTTGCTCCAGAACAGGTCGGACTCAAGCAGATGTTCAACTGAAACTCCAATGTGCCTTTAGCACTGAGGTGTAATTCTGTTTGTATGTGTGCATATGTATCAACGTTGTAATGTAGATTAACAGGACACACACAGCTAACCATGAGGGTAAGAGACAACTGAGCAATTACTGTGTAATTATCAACAATATATATACATATATATCGATACCCTAACTTTGCCATGTTTACAAAGTGTAAATACCTGTTATCAATGGACATTGCTTATCTTAAAATTGCATTTATTGTTATTAGAATATAATTAATATGATTACTGTCATTAAAAGTTTTAATTAGTGCCATTATGATCATTATTAATACAGTGTTGTTGAATATAGCTTTGAGTAAAAACTGTTCTGTAGGCTGATCAAGGGCAAGTAACGTGTATAGCAACAGAAATATATAAATATATAGTTTATTCTATGTTCAGTTCAATAAATCGCTGCTATTAAAGGGGATGGAGCAGAAAAAGAGAAAGTTGATTAACTCTGGGAAGACACTCCCCCCCCCCACCCCCCTCTGGGCTCAATGATGCACACTCCACCTGAGAGGTGAGGAATTGCCGAAGGAAGTGAGCTTTGGGAGTGGACCGTCCCAACAATAGAACCTCTTTCTCTGTGTGCTCTTACTCCACTTTGAACTCTCAGCGCCAGCAAGAGGAGGAAATCAAATGGGGGCGTCAAACTGATGGAGACACTCCACTCGTTATTCAACTCTATAATGTAGCAAAGGCAACAACAGGCCTTGGTTCTCGAGTCCCTCCTTGTCTTTCTTGTGTTATCGGTGACCACTATGATTTAGAGCAAGCTTCAGCATGGATTCACTCGTTTTATAGACATCATCAACTCTGTGCCAAGACAGCATATTGTACATACAAAACCTTAATTTTTGTTTGTTCTTCTTCTTCTATGGAAACGGCTGACTCCAGCAGAGCAATAGAGTCACGACAGAGTGTAAATGTTTGTTGCGCCACCAAGTGGTCGCCCACGTGTGGTGCACAAGAACACACCAGGAAGTGTCGTCTGAAGGCCGATGGAGGCAGTGTAAACCATGCTTAGTTTGTTTTGGGGGTTTTTCTCCTCCCCCCCGTCTTGTACATACAAGTTTATTTCTTGCTCTCATGTTTTTATGGGTCTAAATGTGTCCAAACCGAAGCACGTTTGATGGCGCTGAACCCGGAGAGATGGCACACTGTGACGTGGTTTACTCCCAACACAGAATGTAACACTTTCAACGTTGTCTGAACATTTTCTAATGGCTAATATTATTACTATCAATATTATTATTACTATTATTATAAAGCTATTTTAGCGAGTTAAACGAGCGTCGCTGCGTCTCCTTTGTCTTTTTTGGTGCGTTTACTCTTCGACTGAATGTTCTGAAGAAAATGTGAAATGAAGCAGTAAAAACATTATTCTTTCGGGGTAAGAGCAATGTTGTTTTGATTGACGGTATCTTCTCAATATGAGCTTAATAAGTTTTTTAATTTTCTGGATTCTAGCTGGCCCCTCCATTGGCTTGTATATCCAACCTTGATTCAGTTCCAAAAATTGAGTTTATTAACTCAAAGTTTCATCTGGGGCCAAAGTGGAGAGGACACATTAGTAAAATGTGAACCTGTGCTTGCATGACCTCCAACCTTTTGGATTTGTATGGGTGTGTGAGTGTGAATATGTTTGTGAGTTAGTTTGTCACCTGGAGTTGAGAAGATACCACTGTGCCATTCCACCCAAATGATTGTTTCCAGGTTTGGAAAGGTATATTTTTAGTCATGAGTTGAAAAGTATGGCCACCATTTCTGCAGCATGCAGAACTTTAAGTAGTACGTCTATTAAATTTCCTTTTAAATAAAACGTGTTGCTGATAAGTTTTGAGATTGTGTGCAGCAGGATGAAACTGTTTAAAGTCAAGGAATTTCAACAACACAAGAAGTTAGATGATGATAAACAGTAAAATGGAGAAGTTTGATCTACAGTACATGTCTAAGGCTATTTATTGATGGGGTCACCCGAGAAACAAAATAATGCAACATGTTCAACCTTTAACTCTTACAATGACTGTGAAAGGTGTTGTAGGACATTTAACCTTTTAACTGCTTTTATAAAATTGTGAGTATAATTCAGGTTTTTGGGCAGGAAATTGCAAAAAAAACCAAAACCCTGATAATCAAAATATAATTGAATTTCAGTTACTTTCACATAAGAATAGTAAAGGGATAAATAATCCCATTCAGATCAGTACTTAGTAGATGCACTTAATGGTCTCAAACACACTGGCTCATCTGGACACAGCAGTTGCAACAGAACAGTTTAAGCTCTCTGGGAATCCTTGGGGATTAAGTTTGAGCATCTTTTTACATCCAATCCCAAATTCTCAACTGGATTAGAGTAGAGGTTTGGAACACTCTAGAATCTTCACCTTGTTGGCTTTAAACCATTTCTATGCACTTTTTTGCTGTAAGCTTTGTGCGGTTATGCTAATCTCCCAAACTGTAGTTCAAATCAGATTAATCTTTCCTGGATTGCTGTGAAAAGGCATAAAGAGTGTTTATTTTCCACAAAATTGGAAACAAATCAGCTGAGAAATCTTCACAGGTTGAACAGGAATGCCACTTTTCATTTTTGGTAATAAAAACTTACCAAAAACATTAAAAAAAAGAAGAAAAAAAAAGACCCTGTCATATTAACAACAAACAAGTTTTCAGATCAGCAAAGAAATGATCAAAGATGTTAAAAAAAATCCCTTAAGCATTGTCCTATTATCCCTTCGAAGTGGAAAATTAAAACATGAATTGAATTTAACACATTGCTTTACATGGTAAATATTTTATAACTTCAAATTTCACTGGACATGATCCAGTTTGAGTGTCCAGGCTTGACCAGGAGTGAAAGGTAGCTCAGGCAAAAGGACGGTGAGACCTGCATTAGGGTAGACCGGTGCCCAAGGTAGGGAGGATGGACGACCCAGTAGAGTCACCTAAAAAAGAAACGGATTCCTATTTGTTCCTAGTCACTTTTAGATTATTGGTCATGGGTTTGGTCATGTACTTGTTCCAAACGGCAACACATAATCTTAATAATCCCATTTACCTTAGTAGTTGCTGATGTTTGGGGGATCAACAGCTTCAGTGTAGTTGTTGGGGGTTTGGCCGTTATTATGGCGTAGACCGTGGCACCTTTTGAGGTATACCTAAAAGAACGTGAAAAGTAGCAACCATCGGGATCATTTAGTTTTTTGGGGTTTTCTTCCACTAAGCCAAAACTCATGCTGAGTTTCTGGAAGCATGGAAGGAGAAAACAAAAAAAATTAACACTCGGATCCTAAATATTCAACTTCCCAGCTTTCTTACCACACTGGCACGGTGCCGTTTTCCATTTGGACTCTCCAGGGTTTGGTGGCGTAGATGGCCTCTCCGTTGGTTTCCAGCCAGGCGCCAACACCCCTCAGCCTCTCCTCAAACACACTGGGAACAGTCCCGTCGGCTGTGGGACCTACATTGAGAAGATAATTACCTCCAAGAGCCACTGTGCTGACCAAATCCTGTGAAGAAAATGAGAAGCAGTCAGTCCCGAAGATTAGGCGGCTGCATCTTCAGCAATCTGAACGTCATCTTGCATCTTTACGTCAATAATAGCAGGTAAGTCCATCAGTTCTTTGAGCTTCATGTTTCGACGGTAACCCCAGGATAAAGTGTCCACAGATGTACATTTCTCCCACTTGTGTTTGGGCAGCTGGCCTGGAGTGTATTTGTCCTGGCAGTTATAAAAGCCACCGTGTTTGCAGGCAGTGCCTTGCCCCCATCGATCATTGGTCACAACAGTATCCTAAAATCAAGGACGATAGGGTAAATGGACTGAAGCTGTTATTTTAGTTTTGTGCAACACTTTAAAACAAAGTGCAGACAGTTTTTGTGTTTCCCCATCATAAAAAGGACTGACTTTGACAGGGCTGTCGTTGTAGAGCCACGCCAGAAACTGGGTGGAGTTCCAGTAGGTGTCTGGTGCTTCCCAGTCGCCATCAGACCAGATCACTTCAGGTCTGTACCTGCAAGGCAAATATAACACTATCATGTTGTGCAACAACTGAGAACGAGCTAACTTTAACTAAGGTATGGCTTGTAGTTTGTGCAACAATAACAGAGAAACTGAAAACAAGCGGTTTGATCGGTTACTAAAACTTAAAAACTACTAACTTTACAACAATGTTATAGAGTTCAGGAAGTAGTTTCCGCATCACAAACTGTTGGGTTTTGAATCCATTCTTCTTGTCCTCCAAGTAGAGGGGGTTGAACCATTCATACAAGGAGTTGTAGAGGCCATAGTGCAGCGACCTAAGTGATGAAAACAAATCTTTGAAGCTCTTGCTTTTTACCTTCACGTATGAGACGTGTTCTCAGTTATAGCTGAAGTGGTCCAGGTGGTTTTGTGCTGCGTTTCATATTCCTATTGAACTCATTTACCAGAATCTACAATTAGCAGATATTTTCCTCCATTAAACCTCTTTGAGTTCACCCACCGGTTGCGAACTGCATCTCCCAGGTCTTCCACCAAGTCTCTTTTAGGACCATTATCCACAGAATTCCAGTTCCAGGAGTATGGAGACCCCCAGTTAGTGAATCCTTCATGATGTTTGGAAGTCAGGACAACATATCTGGAAAGAGTTGCAAAAATCCTAATAAAATCCATTAAGGTTTTGACATTGTGACGTGATAAAAATGTACGGGTAGTTTTGCATGGAACAGAAAGTGCGACACACACCCTGCTTCTGATGTGGTGCTACCCGGAAGTGGAATATAAACACCTTCTTCTTGTTGTTGAAATTTATTGGCGGTTGGCAAAAAACCCCCAAAACATATAAACACCTTACTTTGCACCAGAGGCTTTGAAGATGTCCGCCCACTCCTCCGGGTTGAAAAACTGCGCGTGGAACTGAGGGGCGAAATCCGGGTAGCTGAAGCCGGGTGGGTAGTTCTCGGACATGTAGCTCACACACTTCGGGTCAGGCGGCTGCTGACCCTGCCAGTGCCACCAGAACCACTCGCTCTCGAAGCCTGGCACTGAAAATACCCCCCAGTGGACAAAAATGCCCACCTTGGCTTCGTCGTACCATGAAGGCAGAGGTCTGGCGTCCAGACTCGTCCAGTTCGCGGTGTAACGAGCCGCTGCGGGAGACGCGAAGGCGAGGAGGAGGAGCAGGAAAACGGCAGCCATAGCTGCTACAAGTTGGCCTAAAATAAGATTACAGGGCACTAATTTAAAGTCCTTAAATCTACCTGGTGAGCCTCTTGTTGCTGTTTGAGTCGTTTCCTCGTCACATGACTGGACTCACGTGGAGCATCACATGATTGACTCGTTTTGCAGAACTGCAAGGTGTAAAAGTTAATTTGACCTCTTAGTAAAGGACTTAACATATATCTAGATATAATCTTTGACTCGAATAAGAAGATTTGGAAAAACAAAAGGCATCTGTAAGGCAAACAATGTAACTTTAAATTGCATTTATGTTTCTGTTTTTAATTTATCGGCTTATTTTGTTTTTCATTGTTCTCAGATAAAATAATCAAACCACTCGTTATTGGTCTACTGCAATATTTCTGCTTTTAAAGCACTTTTTCGATTTTAATCCGAATGTCTCCATGCTTAAGACGCCTGTGTTTACTTTGAAAATGCGAGTTTTTAGCCACAAGATGGCAGCACATCTATGAGTACCTCTGCTTTCACGAGCCTTGTAAACTTAAACTAAGAATACAAAGTCGACAAACAAAGTACAGATGGAGAAATGTTTATTGATCACTGTCACCATTTTTATAGTACAGTACACATGGAAGTCTGTGTACTTTGGTGACCAAAGTTATTTGGTCACTTCTTTACACACATGGCTGCCATTTCTGTAAAAAAATTTAAGTTAAATAGTCATTTATAAGTCGCATTTCATCTACACATAAACGGAGGCACCAGGTGTTGGAGACAATTATTTATTTGAATTCATGATTGACGCCTTAATCCCGATCCTGCTGGATGAGTACAAAATCTTCATTTCCCCGTACAGCAACTCGGAGAAATTTAAATTTCTTTACATCCAAGTACAATGCAAACAAAAAGAATTCATATGCTGTATTTTAAACAAGATTTGTGAAATGTTCATTTCCTAACAGGCTCCAAACAAATCTCCATAATGACAAGGCAGAAACTGCTTTTCAGAACTGTTTTTTACCCCTATTGTCAATATTGCCATAATCTTGTTAATCCGTTGTTTCATAAATATTTACATCAAGGCTTAATATTTTATTGAATAACAACCTTATCTCCTTTTTGAAGCTAGTGATGCTCACAGATTTGTGATTTGACACAATCCGATCTCTGAGGTCGACAGACAAGTCATTTGACTTCTTTGCTTGGTTTCTGTTTTGATACAACCGTTCTACTGCAGCACCTTGAAGACACAGGCGCACGCTCGATCTCCATTTAAAATCATGTTTAATTACTCAAGTTCCAGAAGGTTCTGAAAAAGTGAACGGCTGTGAATACTTTTTGTTGGCACTGTAAACGAAATTTAAAGTTACATCTACACGATTTCACAAATGGCGGACAGGTTTCCTGCTACTAACTAATCACTGACACACAATGACAGGCAGCTTTGGACCGGAAATTCAGGACACAAATGAGTGAATAAATAAATAACCTTGCAGTAATAGTAAGTGCAACGAGGCCCTATTTTATTACTAGTTGACGGTAAAATTCACAGTGTATGACCGACATCAGAGCATTCAGCAAGCTGTCTTTCCAGCATCTGTTTCTCCACTAAGTCCTCCACTCTGCCAACCTCCACCTCGTCCACATCGTCCATAAAGCTTGACCAGTCTGTGGTCCCATCCGCACGCACCATGGGCTCTGGCTGGCTGGACGGGTCAGCGGGCGCAGAATCTTCATGAGTGGTGGTCACGCAGTTGCAGCTGTCGCAGATGCCGAAGCGCCTCAATCCCGGGGAGACGTTTGACCCGGTGAACGTTCGCCTGCAGCTCTTGCATGATACTGGCCAGTAGTGCCTGTGAACCTATGGACAGACACACAGTGGGTATTGTTTTGACTTGGTTTAGAGTTTGTAAGGAACAGGAACACTCAAACATACATACATACTCCACGCATGGTGGAGTCAATGGGTATCGCTGGGCTCATAAAAATGATTACTGAAGATCGTTGTAGGACAAGTCGTACTAACAAAATGGGATACATGAAAAAACATGATGGTCACACTTCACTCTTACACTAAGTGCGTGGGTCCGGAGATGCTCCTGTCGTGTGAACCGCTTGCCACACATGGGACAGGGGAAGGGCCTCTCTCCGGTGTGGCAGCGGATGTGTCGCTTCATGATTCCTTTCTGCTTGGCAGTGTATGGACAGAAAGGGCACTTGTGGAGTTTTACTGGAACTACCAAGCCATCGCCTGTAGGGGGAGAAAGACAACAACTGAATACATACAAATCTTCTGCTTTTGGATTTACTGTATTTAACTTGGTCTTAGGTTATTCTAGCTCATTCATTGACAGTTAAAACTGGCTGAGGTAATTACCTGTGTCCTCTCCGAGCCAATCAGACTGGATCTCCATGATAGATGACCCAACAAAGCCCAAACTTTCATCCATTCTGCTACTTCCTGTGCTGCTGCCGAGTCCTTGGTTGAAGCGCTGACTCACTCGGTCCCCTACAGGACTGGGGCCTCGGGGGCCTTCACCTCTGGACAGAATCTCCATCAGCTGTCGGGTGTTAAATGAAGGGCTGTATCCTAAAGGGGACCGCTCATTGGAGGCTGAGGGACTTTGAAGAAGTAACCTGCTATGATGTGTGCCATGCAGAGAGGACCCAGGATATGGTGCAAGGTCTTTGGTATCGGGGGATTCTACGAGTTCCTCATCAGGGTCATACTCTATTTTAGGGTTCACTAACTCTGGGGTCAAAGCAGAAGATGAGGAGGAAGAGAGATTGGTCTGATCCATGTGACCCTTTTGGTCTTCCCTCTCAGGTGGAAACCCCTCCCTAGAGGAATAAGCGCTGTCAATGTTTCTACTGGAGCCCACTGGGGTGGCAACTGCGGTAGACAAGGGGGTACTTGTTGAAGTCCCTTCCTCAGGACCTAAACCCGATCCCCCATCTACTTGTGCAGCCTCTGAACTTGTCCCTGTAATACCTGTGCCCCCAGCAACAGTTGCAGAAGGAGTTCCACTGTCCGCGGGTCCAGTTGCTTCATTGTCCTTCTGGTTCTCTTTCTTCGTGTTCCTCTCCTTATCCTTGTTGCAAATCTCCAACGATGAGTGGATGTACTCTTTACAGAAGTTCACGAGTTCTGTCATTTGCAGATAGCTAGCCGCTGACATCACCTCAATCACGTTGTTGCTGTTAAGGGCCAAGCGGCCAGAATAGAGGAAGTCGAGGATGACAGAGAAGGCGTCGGCTGTTACGATGTCCAGCGATGCTGTGCTGTAGCGCTGTCCGCTGTCCTGAAAAGTCATTCCCAAGTTTAAAACTAGAAATCTGCAGACACTATAATAGAACATGGCTTTGAACTGTTCTAAAACATCAGTTAAAGTTAATGATTTTGTGTAACAGCTTGAACCTTCAGTGTACTGTTATATACCAACTTACCAATTACATTTAATCGATTTATAACATGCACTTAACGCGTAGATAAATTAATCCACAATTAACTGAATATGCCCAAATTATATTTAGGCATATTATTCATTTTTTAAGCAGATTTCATTTTGATTTTAAAGTGATATAGAAGTATTTCTACAGAAAATTTTATGTTTTGTTTACTAGCTTTCAGTCCAGTTTCAGAGCTCACCACAGTACTGAGACTACCCCTGTCAAAGTGTTCAAAGACATACGGACTGTGGAAGAACCACGGTGCCTGTACTTTTGGATCTTAGTGCAACATTCAACACTGTTGACACTGACAATAATATTCTGATTAAGCAACTGGAGAGCTGGATAGGACTCTCTGGTACACTTCTGGTTTCAGTCTTTAAGCAAGACTCAAACCAGGACAGGAACAGAAACAACTTTGTGTCAATAAGTAACTTCTTGTCAGAGCGGACAGAAGTCACAGGTGGGGTATCCCAAGGTTAAATTTTGGGGCCCCTTGGGGCCTCTTTAATAGCGACATGCTCGTGCTAGCTCAGATTATAACAAGTAATAAGATTATTTCCCATAACTACACAGATACTGTTACTCTGCTCTACATTATTATGTCACCAAGTGTCTCCGAACCCATCCAAGCACTGAACTGATGCTTAGAACAAATCAATGCGTGGATGAGCCATAAATCTCTCCAGCTGAATGGAAACAAAACTGAAGTTATCTTTGGACCCAAAGGGTCAACTTCAGTTAAAACAGCTAAACACTAACAATCAAGTCTGAAATCTGGGTGTTGTTATAGACTCAGGCCACAACTTTCAGATACACCTAGAGACAGCTACAAAGTCGGCCTTCCATCACCTGAAGAACATTTCCAGGATCAAAGGAGTAATGTTCCAGCAAGAGCTAGAGAAAATAATTCATGAGTCATCTTTTGTCCCATTGATAACTGCAACAGTGTCTTTAAAAGTCTGTGTGAAACGTCAGTCGGATAGATGCTGCTCGCATTCTCACTAAAAACAGGAAAATGGAGCAAATCATCCCAGTTGTAAAGTCCTTACAAAGACTTGATCTGTTATTGTTGTTATAACAATACGGAAATAACCGCTTCCAGATCACAAAGGTCTTTTGGTTCAAATCTACTCTGCATCCCCAGAACCAGAATCAAACATGAAGAAACAGCTGCTCTTTTATGCTGCTCTCATGTGGAAACATTTTTTGTTTTTTAGAAAATTGCAAAAATGCTTAAACACTGACTTCTTTTAAACCAAAAACTGACCTGCTTACAGCTGCCTTGATAAATAATAACTGAAACATTGATTAATTTCTAATCTTCCTTCAAATATTCCAGGAAATGTGAAGATGACATTTTAGCATATGCATTTTCTTGGCACTAATAGAAAACAGACAGAAGCTGTGTAATCCTCACCTGCAGGTAGTGAACCAACAGAGCCCGGAAATAGCCGCTTCCAGCAAATAGCACGTTACGGTGGGCTTTGAATACACGCCCCTCTACCAGGATACTGCAGTCGCAGAAGAAGTCTCGCTTTCGCTGCTCATTGAGCTCAAACAGCAATTTGGGCAGATAACAGGGAACCTCCATGTTTTTCCTTCTCCGTGATTCTAGCAGGGGAAAAAAAAAAAAAACCTGCGGGTGATTATAGATGATAAAATGCGATGTTAAAATGACCTGAAACTACACAACAACTGAAGAATATTGAACAGTTCTATTTTTCGATTCTTGCCATTAGCTTAGTATGCAAATCCACAACATTTTGAAAGAAAACTCGTAAATGCACAGAGAACTTCATATTTTATAAACAATAATATTGCTGAGGGGCTCCTAATAAAATCCGATAACGAAAACAGGAAGTGATTTACGCTCTGCTCTGTTTGCTAACGTGACAGCCTGTGCGGCTAGCTCTAAGTAGCTAGCTGCTAATACTTTGTCGAGCGGCACAGCTGCAGCATACAGCAGGCCTTTACGAAGCGTTTTATACGAGGCACTATAAACCCTTTCATTATAGACTTACCTGTGTTTTCAGAGCTACTCTATAAACCTAAACGCGAAAGAAAGACAGCAGACTGCAGGATTCATTGTCCCATGCCTACAGAGGCGAAGACTTCCGCTTTCGTTAAACGATTACGCAAATTTTCCTCGTCCAATCATTTGACCGAGCGAGAGTCAAACGCCGTCTCCCCGTTTGTACCGCGTCGGACGTGAAATGGCATTAGTGACGTCACTGAAGTCCTCACGGAGTCCGTTTCGCCACAACATGTCATGTGGCCCTAATAACTAAAAGTGTGGAAAGTGCTGTAACGGTACATGCAAGTAATTGAAAAATATTGCCCGTATTAATTTTGGGTGCCAAACAGATTTTTCCACAGCCCACAAAAAAAAAAAAAAAAATGACACAGAAGAAGAAGAAGAAAAAAAACAGAGATAAAGAAGGCATAAATAAAGAACACTATTTAAGCACTATTGTATTTGTTTCTGAAATGTTTACAAGTGTTGCTAAAAAAATGGCGTTGTGACTGGATGATGCAACATAATCACAAACATGCTTGTCTTCACATGCCATGCTGCAGTATTTTGTTCTCTTCAGAAAGCATTTAGCAGGGATGGAGGCCACACGGCCATACGAAGGCACAGCTTTATGTGTAGCTGTCACAGATAAAAACATCAGTCCTTTCTATTTGGATTAATTGGTGGAGAACTGTGAATAGGAACGAAGATGACACATACCTATCAGCCTTTTATTTTTCTTACAAATAAAAACCAGGAAAGAGTGGCATATAAATTCAGCCTTGATTACTTAAATGCCACTAAATAAAATCCAGTGCGGTCTATTGCCTTCAGAGGCCAGTTAATTGTAATTGTGCAATTTCATTTAAGTATAAATTCAGCTATTATGTTTGTTAGAGAAGATGAGAGAGCAAACAGCATCACAAAGAAAAGGGAACAGTCAAGAAGAAGTTTAAAGCAGGATTAGGCTAAAAAACAATAATCCCAAACTTCAAACATCTCATAGAGGATTGCGGTATTCAGCGTGAGCCGTGAGGCAACTGCTAAAAGACACGCTCATTATTTGCATGTCTTTTAGCAGTTAAGTTTGCCCGACTGAACTGACAGGTCGGGCAAGGAGAGTATTAATTGGAGAATTAGCCAAGATGTCCATGGTAACTCTGGGAACCTGCCGCAATCCATGGCTGAGGTGCAAGAATCTGTCAAGACGAAAACTATTTTGTTGTGGGCTCCATAAATTCGGAAAATACATTTGTTGTAAGAGCACCAAAATAAATTTCATTTACAGTTTTCAGCAGGCCATGTAGAGGACATGGAAAGGAGGCGTAAAACAACCCAGTAATGAGCGATATGAAAGACATCTACTCTAAAAGACATTAAACAAATAATGCTGAAACTAATCGTATTGTGCCTACGGGAGATCACATTTCAATCACATGATTAGAAAAAAATTATACAAGCAAGGCTGTGTGGCAAGGAGTGGCAGGCAAACCAGAGCATATTCATAAACATGAATGGCCTAGTCAAGGTCCAGACCTAAATCAAATTAAGAACCAGTGGCAAGATTGTTGTAATTGCTTTAAAAGCTGGTTCCCCGAAGTATTGACACTGGGAGGTATAATGCGTAGCTGTAGCATCTTCTCTTTTTTTTAATTAGTAAAATAAATTTTTAAACCTGTGAATAATTTCTTGCATTTTGCTTTATAATTAAGCATTGCTTTGTCTATCATATAATTTCCCAATGAATAAGAATTTGTGGTTGTAATGGTAGAGAATTTTAAATGTATTCAAGGGGTATAAATACTTTTGCAAGGTATTCTAAGTGAAAATACATTTTTACTTCAAAAGCCTTGCAAAAACGTGATGGTTCATTTAAAAAAAAGCTCTAAATTCTTCCTAAAACGTTATTCACCTTTATCACCAGTATTAGTTACAAAACGTCCTGCCAGTGATCTTGACGACAATCGCCTCCTCTCCTTCTTACACCACTTTGAGCTCGCAGCAGCACACCCGCCTGCCCTCATTGTCTGCTCATGAATACTTGTTTATTTGCCTTCCATTTTGCAAAGAAAATAGTTCCTTTCTCATTTTCAGACGCAGCGGGGATAAACAAGAAGTTCCTTTAGAGCTGCACCACACCCTCAATGCACAATCCACAGCTTTTAGAAGTGTTTTTTGCGCTGATGGGTGCCGACCAGGCAACTTATTTGTTTCAGATATTTTCCCATGGCAAACAGCGTGAATACAAAGGCTTCGTGTTGGCCTGATGGAACCACAGAACCGCCACACTTGAGCCTCCTCTCTCTCTCTTTTTTTTTTTGCAAAATAAAATTTATGGTACCTCATAAAAAAAAAAAAAAACTCTATTCATGCTTATTTGTGCTAAATATAAAGTATCATAGCCAGCAGGGGTTCGGTTTAGGCCTTGTAAACTTGACACAAAGTCATCAAGGGCCAGTTGACCCATCTGCAAAGACTCGAACCCGAAACGAAACTTAATTAGGTTAAGCTGTGTGGTAGTTCTGGGTGCTGACCTTCTTCTTCTCACTGCGCCTCAGGGGAACACAAGACCTTTTGTTTTGGTCATTTGTTGACTGCATGGCAGGGAACTCCCTCTCATGCAGGCCTTCCACAGTCAAGAGAGTGAAGCTCCTTCGATGCCACCGATCCGGGTGACAGTTTAATGCCGGTTTACACCCAGCAACCCTTTAGGAACGAATAACATTGGTGATTTATGATCGGGCTTTGCCCCATGCCTGTGATTATGACGGCGCGTGATTTACCGATGGAAAGCCAGACGAGAAAAGTAAATAGATGCAGCGATCACTGCTGTTATGTAAGGTCGCCTCCGAACGCGGGACCTCACTCTTTGTGTGCGCTAGCCACTCGGAGACCCACGGCTGGCACAGAGGGCTCCAACGGCACTCCGCTGGGTCCCTGTGGTCTGCGCCTCAGCTCATAACAGCCACTTAGGCCGGCATTTTCCCAGGCTGAGACAACACACCACGGTGGCAGCGGGAGCCGCAGAGAGGGCCTGATTAAAGACTAGAGACAATGGAGGGAGAGTGAGCCGGGGACCATGGTGGCATTTTCCATCTCCGCCACTGTCTCCTGGGGGGACCAAGTATGTGCCGTGAAACGTTTGAATTATCCCAGAATCTCTGGAATTCAGACGGAGGCACCGCGGAGAGGACCCTCGACCGGGGATCAAAGAGCTTCGAGAGGAGTGCGGTGGACTGGTGGTGAAGTCGAGTACATGGTGGAGCATGGGTGTGTGTGTGTGTGTGTGTGTGTGTGTGTGTGTGTGTGTGTTGGGGGGGAGGCATACTTGTGTGCTTAAGAGCACTCAGTTGAAAAAGATAAAGACAATGTTTAAGTTTGAAGCATTTATAGCTTCATGTGTAGGGATGTTTAAATAAAAAAGAAAGGGGGCCCATGTTTGGTTTTTGAGGAGACATTGATCACTGAGTGGTGTATAAAGGCATGTGGGGAGTTTGTGTTGCTGTTCTTTTATCCTTCACAGGATCAAATAATGCAATCATAGCCAATCATTGCAAGTCTAATACAGTGGGCGCCCCTCTTTAGCTTGGAGACGCCACTTTCTGTGGTGGCTGAGGGACAGAAAGAGCAAAGCAAGAGACGGGGGGTGAACTTCGTCTTTCTATGGCCATCTATCTCTCTGTAATTATCACTTAATGTTCCTCTGCGTTCTGGAGACGTCTGTCTCTTGCTCTGTCTTTTCTTTTCCTACGGAAGACGACAACAAGCATGAGTCAGAAATAAATCTGCCAGCCTTTTTATCATCGTATATTTAGCCTCAGAGCAGAGTGGCAAACGAAGCCGTCCCAGACCGCCAGCTTCCGGTATCACAGGGCCTCAGTGACGGCTGGTTGGCTGGCCGTCCTTGCCACGGCTATATCCAAAAGATCAAGGCATCCTTTACTGTAACAAAGTCAGCTTCACAAGTTTTGACTTTAGCTGAGAGAGAGAAAGCCAAAGTCACCAATAATCTACAATATGCAGTGCCTTTGCATGTGCCATTTTGTCAAGTTACAGCTACAAATTTTATAGGAATTTGGTGTGCGTTTTCCCTACCAGTTTTGAACATCTAGACACCAAATGTTTTTGTCCATTCTTCTTTGTAAAACAGCTCAAGCCACATCAGACCGAGTGGAAAGAGTTTGTGAACATCAGTTTTCAAGACTCACCACAAAAGCTAAATTGTGTTGAGGTCCTCAGTCTTAAGTCTTGCCAGTGAAACTTTCTTAATTAAGGTGTTATGATCCTTGGGTGTTTGTGCTTTGGGTCTCATTTGTGTTTCCATTTTGATCATTTCATTGTTGTTTATTTTCTTAGATCTCGCTGTGTTGCTCATTCCCTTGTGTTTTCGGTCTCGTAGTTTATCTACTTTTGTGCTTTCGGATTTTGCGTCTCGGGATTAGTGTTCCTTTCTGTTTCTTGTTAGTTTCACAAAACCTCTTTGTTCATTTGTCTCTATTCCTTCTATTCCTTCATCCTGACAGTAACTGGTGTCACTTATTACCTGTTGCCCAGGTCATTATCCACCTCTGTCCCTCTCCGTGTATGTAGTCTGATGGTCCTTCCATGGTTACTGCTGGTCACTAACTACGTTTCCCCTGCTGTGTCGCTGCTTGCAACCAGTAAGTTGTTCAGTTACTGTTTATATAATGAATCCCGAAGATCATTCCAAACTCCCGTCTGCATTTTAGTCTGACCTAAATATTACAAATCATAACATAAGGATTTTTTTATCACAGGTTGTCCATACCTTTGCATGTCTACGTCATACCGTTTTATGATTTGTCACTCTTTTAGAACTTTCTGCTGTTTTAGTCTTGATGATGTCGTGTTTTCGTGGTTGGACTTTTCTGGTTGTTACGTGTCAAACATTTTACAACTGAAACATTTTATTTATGTATTTATTTATTGTACTGAAATTTGTCTTGATCTTTCCTGGTTAAAGGTTTAAAGGGTGCGCTCCGTGGTGTAGAGGTAGAGTGAGCGCCCCACATACAGAGACAATAATCCTCAACGCAGCAGACTCGGTTTCCTTTCTCTCTCTGCCCATTTCCTGTTTGGTGACTGTCAGAGGCCTCTGGTGCTGTAAAATGTTTTAAAAAGGGGGAAACGTTCATTTCATTCTTGTTGATGCACAGCGGTTTGAACCGTGTTGTTCTAAGCTTTGGATTTTGTTTTCCCAAAGGTCAAGTTTATGGACCTTCGTGTCTCGCTTTTTACTTTAGCGCAAGACAAAAATTGTCTTGTCAACAGATTTTCCCAACTGAGCTGCGGATCTTCCAAGTTACCATTGGACGCCTTTGCTGCGTCCCTCATTATTTTCCTGCTGAGTTTGTCAATTCATGTAGATGGGAAGGTTTCTTTTACTTATGTTTATGGTTTTTGGACAAAAATGTTAGCAACATATCTGATCACATGTTTTGCAAGGTTACTATGTTTTTTTTTTAAATGTTACATTTGAAATCATCAACCATCCAAAAAGTTTGTTTCTGATATGAAATAAAACAACTTAAGTGGAGAACCACTATGTTTTTTACATTTTTATTTAAAAAAAAAGACATTTAATAAATTATTTATTCCCCTCAATAGTCAATGGGAAAAACTTCTGTTTTTTTCTGAAGAAACATGTTGGTAAAAAAAAAAGATTAGCTTAAATAGGGATCCAGTTTTTGTTCAGATACCTGAGGTTTGGTGCCTGCCGATACAGGAAAAGCAGAGCTGAATTGACTTAAAATGTTTCTTTTAAAAAATTTTTTTTTAAAAACCACAGACATACATGTACTAAATTACAAATTTATTTGATATCTCTGCGCCAGCACGATTAAATACTCCCAACAGCCTCATAATCTTGGTTAATAATGTAAAAACAACACAACTTTCAGTGCAATTAGGAGTATAACAGCCAATGAAAAATAAATAAAAAACTGACAAAAACAATAAGTTGACTACCTTGGTCAAACATGTAAAAAATAAGCTGAAACAAACGTTCATTTGAATGGTTCATAAAGCGCAACCAGGAATTCCAAATAAAATGTAAACTGAATAAAGCATGACGTTGCTCTGAGCACAAAGTGTGAAATTAGACGGAACAGATCTGCCCTTATGGATCAGGCGCTTTGCCACTGATGCGTAATCTAGAATGTCTTTTATAATATCGGGACCGATACAAATATTACTATTGGATCGGATCGGTGCATCTCTAATCTTAAACATGAATCTGCCAGAGCACAAATAATTTTGGGATAACTGTATGTCACACCTCATGTGATAAAAGACATTATGTGATATTCAAAGCCGATGGACTCATTGTCAATGTACAATTTCCAAAGGAATGTCCAGCTGTCTGAAATATAATTCTTGCCTTGAAGTTTTGATGTGGCAGCTTTATTTGGTCTGCCACTTTCTTTCCCCTTCTCTGTCCTTCGTGTCTCGCTTTTTACTTTAGCTCAAGACAAAAATACCTAAACAAACAAATGAAATTTGTTTCTACTGACATTTGTTTGTTTGCTTTGTTTTTTTTCTACTAAAATCTCATTAGTGAAACGCTTTTAGAAACGAGTGTCGAACCTCCACCCAAACCACCAGAGCAGGGAGGGCCAATAAAAGATGAAGAGGAGTGGGCGGTGAATATATAAACATGTACACTGTGTGCTTAATTATTAGACAAGTCGTTAGAGGATTATTTTTATTAATCACCAGCTACAATGCACATGGTTAATTCAAAGTATTTTTAAACCTCAAACATGAAAGCAAATGGGAAGTTTTGGTTTTCTTAGAATATCTGTACGTGCGCAAGTACTGGGTAACTATTATCGTGCAGAATTATGAAAATAAAACACACTTTCCCATCTCACTTTTTTGTTCGTGCGCTTATTCCTGACGGTAAGTGTCGCTTTTGTTCATTGCCATGCCGATCACGGACATCGAGTAAGGCTGACGCAGCAGCGCAGCAGAAGAAAGAAATGCTGCCACCTGCAGGTGGGAGTTTGCAGACGATTTTTGAGTGAAATTTGCAATAAACTCACGCTGACGCATTAGCAGAAAATAATGCTGGGATCTATTGATTTTGCATGAATTCCCGTGACCATGGATTCACAAAAAAAGAAATAAAAATGGAGGGACTGATGTAATTTGACTGTTTTAAAACCTCTTTTGATCTGACTGCTAAATTAATATTTGAGCACACAATTGTTAACTACAACTTCTATTTATGTGTCCCTCTGGAGTCTGGAGGGCCAGATGAAAAGCTATGGCAGGCCGAATTTGGCCCTCAGGCCTCGAGTTTGCTTTGCATAAGCCTGAAAAATGCCAATACTAGCACCATTATGGTGTTAAATGACATGCAGTTTGCAAGTCATGAGAGCATTTCAACCAAGGATATGTAAGTGCAGTAGGACTCCCTAAAAATAATGATTCTTAAGTCTCATTCTTCTTTGTTCAAATGTATTTTTATTGTTTGTCTTAATCTCAAATCTTGGGGTAGGATAAGAAAAGCAAAAGAGCAGACAGAAATTCAAATTTATTAGCCTGTGCCTCCAGTGTAATAATTCTGAGAATTGTTTACCCATAAAAGTTTTGTCCATGCGCCAATAAAGAGTCCACTGAAGAGATGAAAATGCCTTCCACTATCATCAACATCCTCCCCTCATCAAAGCCTCATTTCTTTCCAAACACACCCAGCATAACCCCCTTCTTGGAAAACTAAAAAATCGACCCAGTAGTCGATGGGGTACTTCTTTTTTCTTTCTCTTTTTCTTTTTTGTGGAGGCAGGGGGCTTACGCTCATCCTTGTGAGCTGCCGTCAGAACGAGGTGCGAGAAGGAAGCCTTCCCTGATAGGACTCTAATCTGAGGTGTAAAGTTATACGGGGGATTTGGGAAAGTGAGAGGCTGTCAGGGAGCGGTGGCCTGGAGTGCCAGAGCGTCTCTCTCTGCGTGCTTATGGGCGCTCCGCTGAACCGACTTCTGAGTCATCTAAACCTTAACGTTTTCACGTCATGCTCTAAGGAGCAGGTGGTGATCTCATTTGTTTTGAAATCAAAAGGCACATCCTGAAAGTATTGGTGCCGCTGAAGGATTTTCATGTCATGTTACAACTAGGGATCCACTTTTTTCACTTCCGATACGATACAGAGGTTTGAGGTTTAGCATCAGCCGATACCGATCTGATACAGAAAAGCAACGCTGACTTGACTTAAAACGTTTCTTTAAAAAATTTTTAAAAAAAGACATTGCACTAAATTACTATTTTATTTGGTAACTCCGCATCACTACAGAACACTTAAAAACAATAACAGATTCCCAAGCTTGGTCAAACATGTAAAAACAACTTTAATTTGTTTGGTCAGTGCAATTAGGAGTATAACAGCCAATGTAAAATAAATAAACAAGGAACTGACAAAAACAATAGGCTGACTACCTTGGCCAAACATGTATAAAGTAAAATAAAACCTTCTTTGAAATAGTTCAGAAAGTTCCATTCTATATATAATGTAAAATAAACAAAGCGTACAATTAGACTGTACAGGTCTGCTCGTATCGATCAGGCACATTGTCACTACTCTAAAATGACAATGCAGGCAATGAGACCATTAATCAGAGAAGCGAACATGATATCTTTGGCGGCGCTATAAGAGCTGCGGGGAGCCGAAAATCTATTGATGGGGCAACTAGTGGAGTTGCAGTGCAAACATCTGTCCTTTATCAAAGAGGATAAAGTGTGGCAAATGGTCACAAGCCATGTTTCGGCTTAACTTTAACAAATTTCAGAGTGAGGTTTGTCTTTCAGCAGGAAAATAACGCTAGCAAGATGGAATAGTGTAGATGGAGGCATACTTGTGTGTTAGAACGGCCCTGTCAAAGTACAGGCATAAACCCATTGGGAACCTTTCTCAAGACTTAAAAATTGAGGTTTATGGGCGGTCTCTATCCAATCTAAATGAATTTGGACTATGTTGCAGAGAAAAATTGGGGGATCAGCGGGCCTGTGCAAAGCTAATATCCTAATATTGATGTCTTTCTAATGTTGCACTGATGCAGACTCAATAAAAATACAAGCCGTCCAGAGTTTTCACATTTGTATTTATAGAAAATATTCCTTAAAACTCTTTGTATTCCGCTTCACATTAACTACTTTGTGTGATTTATCCCATAAAATCCTTACAGAAAAGTCTGTGAATGTGAGGGGTACAAACACTTTTGCAGAGCGCTGTGAATTCAAACCCGAGTCTTTTTTTTTGTTTTTGTTTTTGTTTCACAGCACAAATCTGTGGAAATCAAACATCACATGACGGCACGCCGTAAAAAATTCATCTGCCCCCATAAACGTGAAATACGGTCAGCTTCCGAACAAAAAAAAATGCTTAAGCGGACTAATATTAGCCGACTCTTAACACCCCCTCTCCCTCTGCTCCCACCACCTATTCCACTTACCCCCCCGCCCCCCAGTCATCAAATCAGACACAGTCACATGAGTGGCCCGGGTGGGTGGGTGGGTGGGGGTGGCGGTGGGTCGGTCGGGTGGATTAGCCTTGAACCCTTTGATTTTTCACTCTTTCCTTCTTCCTCCTCTGCTCTCTCTGAGGCTCATAAAAGGCTCCGTGCCGTGTGTGATGTGGCAGAGGAGCGCAGTCAGAATGGACTGATTACGGAGGAGCGCCCGCGTGCCTTTGAGTCATGGCACCAAAATACATTCTTCAAGTGCTTAAATATAGTATCAGTTTGGCTTTTATAAAGTTTGTTTTTCTCACTGGAAGACTTTGGGGCATCCTCTTCTGGCAGTTTTTTTTTTTGAAAATGTAAATCAAGACCAGATTTTTTTTATTTTTTTTTTAACGCACCCAAATCCCTAACCCCTGTCTTCCCTTTTATTCCCTTTTTATTTTGTTTTTGGTTAGTTTGTTTAATCTTATGAAGGAAATTGACTTGGTGTGGGAAAGGCAGAATTCTTTGAGTGAGAAGTTAAGTTGTTTTGGAGAGTTGTGTACATAAGCATTTTTTTTTCTCTCTCTCTCTCCCTTTTTTCAGCACAGGAAGAAAAAGTGCCGGGGGTTTGTGCCAAAACCTCATGAACTACAGATAAAAAGGAGCTGAGTGAGAGGGAGGCCGCAACACCGCGACAAAGATACGGGGCTGTCCAAGCAAAGCGCTTTACAAATGACGATCTCCAGGGGGAAGATTGGCGGCAGGGTGAGAGGGGGGGGGCAGGGATGGGGGTTCAAATCTGGATGGATTGTTGGGAAGAGAAGGAAGATGGGCACTGAGACGGGGGCAGGGGGAGGTGATTGGGGAAACATCCCCCCCTACCCTCCCAACTCCCAACTCCCTTCTTTGGCCACATTAAAGACATAAAAAAGAAAACAAACAGAAAAACATGTCTGACATAAAGAGGCTGGTTTCCGCGGCGACAGCACAATGGCTGCCTGTGGCTCTTGGGGAGTTGGGGGTGGGGGGGGCCCTCGCCGTCCCGTCTGGGGGCCCCAGCACCAGCGAAAGTCACCGCAGTCACAGGCCCCATCAAGCGTGTGTGAAACATGGTGAATGTCATCGCAGGCCCAGTGCTGTGGGAACTGTCATGAAAGGGACCCCACTCGGAAGCCACAAAAGCCCCTTTCTGCCGCGTCTCCTCGGCTTTTAGCCTCTTTATTTATCTTTGCGTGGAGGCGGCGGGGACGATGGGGAGCGTGGGGGAGTGGGGAGCTGAAGAGGGACGACTCATTCTCAGTCTCTGTTCACGCTCTAGGTACCCTGCTCTCGCTTACAGGCGGCGCGACCCTCAGGCGCTGCCCTTCTGACACCTCAAATCACAGCAGCCAGACGCCATCTTAACACCGATGGCTTCGTATGCACCTCGTATCCACAAAGCGGGCAGAAATGCCTCGTATATCCAGGTTAGTGGTTGAAAAGATGGCTAGACATGTCAGGCATTCCTCGTGTGTCTGAAGAGGACATAACACCCTCATTGGTCCAGCCAGCAGAGTGCCAAGCCGCCCCGGTGCCAGTTCCCATGCCAATCTAATGTTGATCACTTTGACTGAGCAGCCAGCATCTGTCTGATTATTACAATGGCCTCATACTAATAGGGAACCCGCTAACTTTGAGCGTACATGGCAGCGGCGCTTCCAACCGGGCGCCATGCTGGCGACAACATTTAGTGTCTAGACAGGACTCTCAGGCAGTCAACAAACACTTACTTTGCTTTTAAAGGGCTTTTTGGAGGGATATTTTTTGGGACTAATGCTATTTGAACAAGTCAAGCAACATTTGAAAATGGGGAATAACACAGGGGTGTTTCAGTCAATCAGTGATAAAAGTATTTGGCACAATTCAGTAGTGGCGCCTGCAGAAAATGTTCATGTGGGTCAATCCAGGCCAGGAAAAAATGTGTGGGGCACAGCTAAAAACAAAAATAATATTTAGCATTTATTTTTTCATGTCTTCATTGAAGATGACTCTATTCATTTACATGACAACACACATGATTCTCTCGGCGCCCAGCATTTTTCAAGTGAGGCCATGAACCTCTGCTGCATTTGCCAGGTAATCACAGATAGACTCAATGTCTTTCACGAAATATTCTAAAATAGATTTTACAGTCCACCTACTTCACCACGACGGCATTTTGTGAAGTGTGTGAAAGGAAAACGGAAAACCAGTAGAACAATTTGAAATATTTGCACGGATTTTCAACGTTAACACATGTGATTAATCTGAACATTTTAACGTGTTAACATTACATGACGCAGATTAATCGTACTGGCCTCTCCTACCTGGTTCACAGCAGCGACAGCAGGTGGTAACCAGGTTTGAGCAATCTTCAACTTTATTGTGTTGCGTTGCTAGCTAACCCCGGGAGCGTACGTCTACGTGCACGAGCTCCAAATTTCTCACGCAAGAATCCCGCCGGTCGCTCGAGGAGGACAAAGGACTGTCGTGTAATTACGTAAGTTCCAATGGAGAAGAACTTTTTTAAATTTATTTATTTTATTTTTTTTACTAACGTTTAAAACGAAATTACTTGTTTAAGCGCTTCCTGAATATAAAAACCTGGAAAACTGACTCTCTTCAGACATGCTTTGTTTGAGACAGTAAAACATTTTCGTTAGCATTTTTTTTTTTTTTTAAACGTGCCTACACTGGCAGTGTTGGACACGCGCTGTGTGGGCAGTTGCCCAGGGCAACATCAGAAATGGATTCGCCACCCAAGAACTAGAAAATAAAATGCATCTTATTTTATGTCGAATATGTTTGCTACCATTCCTATGCTTATTTCCCTATATATATATATATATATATATATATATATATATATATATATATATATATATAAAGTCAGTGATTAATCATAATTAATCGCAGCTCTAGAGTGTGACATGATTGAATGTATTAATCAACAGCACTAAAAATACATACATACTTAATTTAAATGAATTATTTTTTTAAAACTTTTTTTTTTTAATGTAAGTTGCTCATTGCGGGAGCAGTGACTGCCGTCCCACCCTTTGATCAGTTTCTGCTGCTTTCTGCTCAGTTATGCACGTTGACGTGAACGGGGGGAGAGCGTAAGCAGTCCGTCGGGCTCGCTCCATCTCACGGACTTCCCAAACAATAGCAGCAGTCATGCATCAGGACCAATAATTGCAGCCGAGTGCTTGGGGCTTATAAACTGCAGCTATACGAACTGTCCGCATTCGCGTGACCGAGCAGCGCGTGTGCTCCTGTGAATCAGCTCCCAAACCCGCGCGTGTCCGTGTGCGCCGTTCGCACGTTTGCGTCGGCGCTGTGCGTGTGTGCGCAAATTGTAAAAGTATGAGCTTGTTAATTCCAATAAGGGCCTTTGCCTTGTTGTGGTTTGGTGGGATGGGAGGGTGGAGGAAGGGGAGGACATCTTGAAGTGGCTGACCAAGATCGCCAGAAATCTGCCAGAATTCCATCCCGACGCTCAGTGCCAGCGGCCCTGCATGTTGATCACTCATCAGCCTTCCTGCTCTCCTCTGTCATGGAACCATTTCCACAAATAATCTGTTTATTTATTCATTCGCCTTCTTAATGACTTTCCGACACTTGCGTGTTTTTGTTTTTTTCTTCCCCCCACATCTTGCTTCATGGCATTGGAGATGGGAGGACGAGCTGCAAAGGAAACCAGGGTGATTTCATTCGCTGGTGATTCAGAGAAGAAAGTTAATCTGTCTGAGGGGAGAGATGGGAGGGTGGGTGATAAATATAACAACAAAGACTTGAAGGCCTGACTTCATAAGCATCTCCTCTTTCAGGCTCTTTCAGGGTTTTTTTCTTCTTTTTTTTTCAGTTTTCTGCAGCTGAAATGAGATCCAGATCTGAATCAAGGAGTGATTGGTAACGAAAGGATGGGATGGGAAGGAGACGGAGAAGGGATTTTCTCTTTCACCCTCATGGTCACGGCCATGTTGATGACTCACACTTGGGTATTAAAAACACACGCTAATGGTCATGTTGATATTTTTGGTCTAACTGCCTCAGACGTGTAATACGAAAGCTGGCAGACGGACCTAAAATGCGGCGGCCGTGGGGGCTGAGTTGAAAAATGATGTGTTGGAAATGGATGAAAAAATATTTTTAACTGAGAAACAAACAACAACAAAAAAGCGTCAATGAGGGGTGTCGAAACTTTTGTACATTAAAAAAAAAATGTTGGTAAAAATGGTAAACAGAAAAATTGGGATTTTGATGTTTATTAAACTGCTTTAACAAAATCGCCAGTGCCACTTCAGCTCAAAGTGAATTTGACCGAGGCGGGGTCAGCTACTAGCCAGACTTTTTTTGTGTGAAATCAATTAAACTCACTTTATTTACATAGCATGTCACTTATAGAACAACTCGGCATGTTCTGCTTTTTAGCTTGCGTCACAATTTTGTCAATTTTTCATTCAGGTAAGATCAAATCTGACCTCCGAAAAAAAATAAGCTTTCTCATCCAAGAGCCTCTGGTGACATCACATAAGACATGAGATCTGATGTCTTATGTGATCTGCGTAGTTATAAGACTGGGTGAACTATGCAGTCTGATGTGAACTACGCAGTCTTATAAGACTGGGTAGTTATGAGGAGATCGGTTTGCACTTTGTAGTTCTTTCGTTTTTATTTTTGCGGTATTGCATTTTAACAATAAAGTACTTCATTTAAAGGTGCTTAGAATGACTCTGAACAGAAAAGCCTTTTGATTATATGATGTGGTACGGAATGGACTGTAGGAAAATCTTGCGACAAAAAAACCACATGCAAGTCGAGAAGAAGGACTGGATAGATGGAACTATCAAAAGTTGTTCAAACCAACATTATATTACACTAATAAAGCTACAAGGTCTCTGTACATTTTATGTATGTACCTTATATAACTTCATTTGTATACTGACATAACTATTGAAACGTTAAAAGTAACATTAAGCAAAAAAAATCCTTACATTTAAATTTAAGGATGCATAAAGTCAGTTTATTTAACAGCAACCAATCAGCGGAATCGTTGGTTTGCGGTTCCTCTCGTGATGTCATCAAATCAGATACAAACAAATTTACTTCCTTTTGGGCAGCTTTTTAAAACATTATATATTGTGAAATCCTGCAGTGGAAATTCATACGTCATTACCAAGCTGTGTAAGCCAGTAAGGTTACATTTTACCAAGTGCCATCATTACACATCACACTTGTGATTGAAATGGGTTATAAAAAAAAAAAAGATACATCCTGTGGTCATAAGGTCACTACGAAAAATATTTTTAGGATTTTTTGAGCAGCTTTATCACACATGTGTGGATATAGGTTCAAATCTTCAGAACTTTGTTTTGGACTGAGGTAAATAGAAAAAAAAAGCCAATTTACTCACTCAAAAAGTCCCAACAAAGATCTTGCACTTCTGCATTGTAGCATGTTTAAACTAACCCACCCTTCCAGTCTGCCAGGCAGGAAGAGCCACACTCAGCTGGGCATTGTGTTGAAGGGGGCATGCCACTTGGCCTCTCTCCGTCTTGCACACACACATATGCTCACAGTGCTGGGTCAGTCAGGCATCGCTCCTAACAACCGGCGCCTCGGCCTTGTGTTTCCATGGCAATCAGCACCAGCGATCTTCCCACGGTGGCAGCGGAACCCAGCACCGAGTGCTGCAGGGAGCCATGTGTGTGTGTGTGTGTGTGTGTGTGTGTGTGCTTGCATGAATGTGAGAGCATAAAGAGCGCTATCTTGTCCGGTGAAGAGCACAGATGTTCAGACACTCATTGGGCTGATTCCTCTCTTGACCCCTTTGTCATTGCCCCTCATGTCTGCACACATTGGCATGCACACAGGGCCGCCTCAAACAGTTTGGAGTTTTTGTTTTTCTTTTTTTTTTTTTTGCTTCATGTTGCGCAAGATCTCAGCAGAAAATAGATTAAAATCTGGCTGCAAAGTTCTTTAACATTCGGATCCAAGAATTTTACAAAAGCAACACTTTTTGAAATCCAATCCTGCAGATACGATCATATAAAGCTTGAAAACTGACGTTATTTCCCCTATAATGACTTCCAAACGATATTTCCACTACATTCAGCTTACAGTCCGCGCATCATTTTGTCGCTTTTTGTATTTTTTTAATTTTATTTTTGTAGACGCCTCATTCCCACAGCCTTGACCTCCCTCCTCGCTGCTGCTACCATCGTCCAACAAAGCAGCATAATTTAAGGCAGCAGAGAAAGACAAAAGTGAGGAAACAAAATAGTAGGACGCTCGGAAGCTAATTGACTGGGGATGACTGAGCAAAATGGAAAGATGGGAGGATGGGAAGATGGAAGGGAGGGTGACAGGCCAGGGAAGGGTAGATTAAAGGGAGGGAGGAGGGCCTGAGGAGAGGAGGCGGGGGAGCAGAGGCTGGCAACCCTGCCCCAAACTGCCAAAGTCCTACTTTGTCATTGGGTGCCTGTGACAGAGAGAGCAAGCCAAGAGAGACATAAGAGAGGAATAGACTACGATTGGATGCCACTGATTGTGTAAAAAGGCTGAAGCGGCTCGTGAGTATTCTTACTTGTCATGGGCCCTTGGGGGTTGCTCAAGAAGAAGAGGTCCGAGGGCACACGAAAGAAGCAGCGGCGCGGGAAGAAGTGAACAGAAGTGACAAGAAGGAAAACAAAGCTTTTAGAACTGACAGCGTCAAGAGAGTCACACTCTTCAGTGTCCCAGCGACTCCACTGAAAGAGAGACAGACAGAGAGAGAGAGAGAGAGGCAGCGGTCAACAGCTCATCCATCATCATCTGTCCGACGAAGAGGTGAAAGGTTAAAGGAAAAACTAAATAAAAATGAAGAGACCTCACGACTACAGCTCTCCAGACTCGGACACAGACGAGTTCATCGACGTGGGGCAAGAGGACAGCTACTGGTGAGCATCCGCCCGAGTCACACCTGAGGGCTGGAGCGCGTTTCCCTCCAGAGTAAAATTACACCGCTGCGTTCGCCGGCTAAATATACACACGCGAGGAGGCTCCAAACATGTCGTGTGATGAGAAATGGGTGTTGCACAGCATCGAAGTTCAAAGAGTGCGGGGGGGAAGATGTTGGTTTTTCAGGGCCGTCACACTGATGCATAGCAGAAATGTAAATATTAAAAGCAATGACTTATTGAGGGTTTTTTTGTTGTTGTTTTTACAATCTACAACACTTTCACTATGATTAGCAAGCGTGGCAGTTTTTCCTCATTGCAATAATCCAAAATAATAGAAAAAGCTGAAGGTACAAGTTAAAAATAAAGTATCTTGCACAGAATTTTTTTTAATGCATCAAATCTGGGTGCAAGTCAGTTAATAAAGAGTTAGGAAGATATTGCAAAAAAGGTAGATATTATCTAGTTTTTAGTTGCCTGCTGGTTCTGAAACATGCATTTTTTTTTATTGTTTGCTTAATATTAAGAAATGGTATTTAAATATTTTTTATATGCAGTGCAACAAAATAGGTAAAAAAAAAATGAATTTTATTCCTGAAACATGTTGGGTTTATGTGAATTTACATCTGCATCATATGCAGTTTCAACATTTAAACATCTATAAACAGGAAGTAGAAACTAACTCAAAGGCCAAAAAAAGACGTAGAAATAAATATGTTTTGTATTATGTTTTTAGAGCTCCTTGCTTCTTTTTTTAGTTAGCTATGTGACCTGTTATTTTGAAAATTTCCATCATAGTTTCTGGCTCAGTGTAACATTCTATGGAATAACAAATTAAATTGCTCATTTTTCTCATCTAGCTAAATCAACATTATTTTATTGAAGGATCAGTTAGTAAAGACAAAGTTCTAGCTTTGGCACATAAAGGTTGATTTCTTCAGTCACTTGAGGTTCAAATGTGGCCTATTTTATCACAAGTTGTTTCAGTGTTGTTCAAAATGCCTGATAAGCTGTAAAAAAGAAAAAAGGACTCTGAATGTAGCGCGCTCTCTCCTTAAACGCCGTTGAAACATTTAAGTTTTTAGTTGAACTGGTCAAATTCCTTTGCGGAAAATTTCACACGCATCTGGATTAAAGGAAATATTTGCGAATGTGCGTGCTTCCAACACATATATGCAGAATTAAGAGAGACTGGGTTACATCACGAACGCAAAGTGAGCCAGTGACACAAGAAAGGGGTTTGGTGGGTTTAAAGAATTTGAACTGCCCTCTGATGTTCGAGCTGAGGACTACGCTGTTTTTCCAAGGCCTTCATCATCAAAAATCAACCTAAACAAAAACAGTCTTCTTGATTTGGCAGCCCTCAAGTTAAAAAAATAAAAAAAATCTAATGGAAGTTCAATCCGTCTCTGCAGCGACAGTTTTGAAGGGAACTCCGAGCTGTGGAACTCTCTCAGGGCATGCAAGACGAGAGTTCACAGACGAACGTGATCCGTTTTGGCCGACTGCACTTGGAGGGCCACGGCTCCCATGTCTCCTGTTGGAGCCTCCGTTGCAAAACAAAAGCGTCGCCCCAGGGCTGCGTAATTATCTTCCTAAAAGTGCTTTCTCCAAGAATATATGCAACCAAAAAAAGCCAATCTCATCTCTGCTGCTTCTCAGTGCCCAAAAACCAGTATGATTCAAAGGGGTTGATGCGCTGTTCTTCTCCCTGTGTCACATTAAGCAGGGTAATAACAACAAGATGCAGGCGACTCAATGTTACCACATTTAGTCTTTTTTTCCATCTAACTTTTTTACTTGCTCCATCTCCATAATGCAGCCCCGTCACCGGGTCCATGTCTCCAGGCAGTGCCTCGCAGATTCTGGCACGGAAGAAGAGGAGAGGGGTGAGCGGGAGCTTTGGATCTTCACTTTCTAAGATCCTCGTCTCGATGTGGTTTGACTCTTAAAGTCCCTTTGCTCTTCTTGTGATCCAGATCATAGAGAAAAGGCGCAGAGACCGGATCAACCACAGCCTTTCAGAGCTGCGGAGGCTGGTGCCAAGTGCTTTCGAGAAACAGGTAGATTCTCACGATAGAGAATGACGGAGGATGTCATAATTAGATCATCACTATGACTTTCAAAGTGTTTTTGAATAAAATGTGGCTCATTTTGTTTTCCTTAAGGGTTCTTCTAAGTTGGAAAAAGCAGAAATTCTGCAGATGACTGTGGACCATCTCAAACTGTTGCATGCAATGGGAGGAAAAGGTACAAGGACGGAAGCACTTTAAAATGCATTTAATGTCACCTCTTACTGAGAAATATTTGAATTAAACTGAGATTTCAATCACAGGGTACTTTGACGCAAGGGCACTGGCAGTAGACTACAGGACCCTTGGCTTCAGGGAGTGCGTTGGAGAGGTTGTACGGTACCTAAGCTCTCTGGAGGGGGAGTCTCCGGACCCAATAGGAGCTCGCCTCGTTTCCCACCTCTCGCACTGTGCCAGTGAGCTGGACCCTCTCCTCCTACAGTCACCCCCTGCTTCCACCTTACCCTTCCCTCCCTGGCCATGGACCTCCTTCCCGCCAATTGCCCCTGCTACGACAGCCCCTTCCTCGCCATCTTTCCCAAGCAGCCGCAGGGATCTAGCCCTGCTGGGGAGCTACCCATCATCCGTCTCGCTGCGTCTGGCCCCATTGGCTGGCTGTCAGCAGGGGCCCCCCCCGCTCCTCGGACCGACGGCTCTGGCCTCCATTCACAGGGTGGCCTCTCTTCCATCGTCTCCTGCTCTGGGCCACTCCAGACCAAACCAGCCGTCCCCTCACAGCACCAACTGTGCCTCACCTCTACCTCTCCCCACTGCCTCCTCTTCTTCTCCCTGCTCCTCGTCTTCCACTTCATCATCTTCTGCACCTCCACAAGTGTCCTTCCGGCCTTTTGCGCCTCTTGGCTCGCCGATAGCCCAGCGCAGGAGCTTAAGCGGAGCATCCAAGGCGCCACAGGGGTGGGGGACTGAGATCGGAGCGTTTTGAAGATCATCTCTAACAAATGAACTCTGTAAAGTGGACACGGACCTTTCATTTGCACCATGTAGCAAATACGTATGAGCATTGTCTCTTTTAAGGGACTCTAAAAGCCATATCAGACAATGAGTGAAGTTTTCGATTCTTACAATCATAAATGAAGGAATGTGAAGGAATTTCTTTGTTGTATCTATGATCTTGTTTGACAAAAACACATATAGTGTCCCACAGAGCCATATATGCTGTTTTCCTCAAGAAAACTTGAGGGTGAGTTTTGACTGGACTTTGAGCTGTGATGTTTTCCTTTATTTTCTCTGAAACATTTATACATCTGATTACATTATTTTTTTTGCTTTCCAGAGAATGTTTGACGAAAACCTCTATAAAGTTTAAGTGCCTTCACCCTTGTATGTGTTTCTGCTTTCTTTCACTGACTACATGAGTAATAGCCGGCGTGTTTTTGCAGCTGTCAACACAAAGAGCAAAGGAATGGCAAAGAGACAGAGAGCTGTACTCCTCGTTTATCCATATCTGTCACGTCTGCAAACACTGCCAACATGTTCCCCAGCCGTAACCCTCTTTGAGCATGTAAGCTGTCTCCAGCCATAGCTTATGGGAGCTGTGGTCTTGTGGTGGCGGAGGATAAACATGGTGGGAGATGGTGATGTTTTTGGGATGCCGCGGTGAGGCAAACAGACCCATCACTGTGCCCTCTAATTGGTACTCCCCTGTAATTAACTTCGTCCTCATATCAGCCAATGCATCCCCCCCTCTCCTCCTCTCGCCGTTTCCCTTCCATTCTTACTCCTCAATCCTGCGGTACGCCAGCGGATATCTTCTCTCTCTGTTTGTCTGAGCCACTGTCTCCTCAACAATGGACGGACTGAGGAGAGGGAGGGATGAAGACGAGGGAAAACAAAAGGCACAGATCTAAAGGTCTGTGGTCGAGTGACTGATTTGGCATAGACGTTTAATAACAGGGTGGGGGTGGGAGGTAGGGTTAGGGGTTGATGAGAGGGGCTGTGAAGGTTCAGATGGAAAGAGAGAAGCATACTTTGAATAAAAGGAAGTTGGCCAGAGTGTGCACAACACATCCCTGAAGAGTGATAAATGGCAGTTGCAAGCAGTTGTTTTCTCTTGAAGATCCGCATGGCCATGCTGTGTTTCACCAGAGCTGCACGCCGGAGGGATGAGAGGAGTTTTGTGTGTGTTTATTGCTGGCCAACGCTTTGATCTACTTCGGGATGCAATGTCTGTGGTCTGCGGTCCAAAAAATGTGTGTGTTCCGCAAAGTGCGCACTGTTTATTTGAGTGAGCGTGCTAGTGCGTGCTTCAGCCGGTCCCCTTGTGCTTCCACTGCCTTTGTGTGTCAGTGTTTTGTTTATGTGGTGTGCAACCCCCGGTTGTGTGCCTGTGTGTGCGTGTAACATGAGTATTCGGAGCTTGGCGTCAGGACCCGACCGCAGTGACGGCGTGGCTCTCGTGCGAGGCCCGCCGGCGGTCAGACGGACGGTATGGTGGTGGAATGTTCGAGGAGCGGGCCCGCTCGAGTGACACGCACACACACACACACACACACACACACACACGCACACACACACACACACACACATGCACACAGAGATACATAGTTATGGACAAAAACACAAGCTGGCTGGCACTATTCAATCCTCTGAGTGGAGGAGCCAGAGTCACCACCACAGCTTCCTGGAAGGACAACCACACTCGCATCGCACAGGCTTTTCCCACGGGGGAGGGGACGCTCCGAGGGAGCAGAGAAGAAGAAGGGAAGGGAATGTTGGGCAAAGAAAGAGGGAAGTTCTGAGCAAAGGTTTTATGGAAGCTTAGTGAGGAAAAGAGGAGGGTTCTGTCACAAGGTAGGAGGGCTGAAGGGAAGGGGAGTAAATTAGAAGGCCACAAAATATTTTTCTCAATTAAATATTGTGCTGCGTTAAAATTGTAAACTTGTGTGCTAAATTTAAATGGAACAAATGAAATTTGAAGAACTATCTCTTAATTCAGTGCGGTCAGATTAAAATGTGTGATTTCTTTTCACAAACTCAATATTCTCATCTAATCTCACAACAAATAAGCACATTAATACTATGTAGCATCTGTTTTGGTCCTTCATAGTGATTTAGTTCACATACTATGACTGAATTAGCAAAACAATTACCGTCATTCAGCTAATTTTAAAGACATTTTAGAGGCCACGTGTGTAATTGTGGCCACTTTTAACTTTCTTAATATTACAAGTTTATTGTTTAGCCCTTGAAGATTTTATTGCAGTCAGAAACACGCATGGCCGGTCAGCTACAAAACTATGATGCTCTTGTATAATAAAATCCTGACTCTATAGCACATTAGATGACAAACCCATTAGTCATGTGAATCATTATTAAATGCAACACAATGGAGTTGCTCCACACAATGGAGCAACATTGTGTTTGTGTCTCTTACCTGTTAACATTAGGACTGAGCAAAAACCTTTGGCATGTTAGCAAAGAGTGGCTAAACACACTTTTTTACTGTCAAATAAGACAACGTACAGTGAAACACAATACATAGTGGGCTGGGAAAAATGTTTCTGTAAATATGTACATCAAATTCTTATTTTTCAGATAAGAAAACAGAAAATATAGGCTTTGTCCTAACTTTTTACTTTGTAATTTTCACCTCCATGGCCAATTAACAGCTCCCACAGGTGCAGTTTTATCTTTATTAATCTGTTTTATTTATGCTGCTCAGTCTGAACCATGGCGTTTCTGCTCATAGTCATATTAAAACAACAATATATATGCTCTTTTCCTTGGGCTTCCTCTATCATGCTGTTAGTATTTTCTCAGTTTCCTTTCTGTTTGCTTTTTTCTTAGTCTTTCAGTTTAGTTATCCTGCCTGCTTCATGTCTGGATGGGGCTGAGTGGATAGGAAGTCTCGCCTGGATGATCAAAATCACCCGGACTCTGTAAGAGTGGCATCTTGTGGTCAGAAAAGGGCACTGCAGGTAGCAGTCCTCATAGAAGACATTAAAGAAAGTTAATAGGGCAATGTTGTCAGCTTCTTATGTTCTAAAAGACCAACATTTAAATCGTTTTCCAAGTTCTCTTTTCCTCAAACGCTGGAACTCTGAACTGAGAAGTGAGCTGAGTGTTGAGCAAGTTCAAGATTTAGGGAGAGGTTGCTATTTGTGTAACTTTTCATATCCAGCGCTGTCGCACTCCCTCATTCTCAGCAGCAGTCAGTAGAAAACAAGAACCACTGTGGCTGTTACTATGCTGCTAAGAAAAATAATAAAGTCAGGTTTTCAAAAAAACAGAGAAATACAGAGAGAGAGAGAGAGAGAGAGAGAGAGAGAGAGAAATAAAAACAAGAGTGTCAATTTATAACCCAGTTTTTTTCCAAGGAAGGTGAGTAGACTGTGTGAGATTATCAACCATTTAGCATAGTTAGCTTAGCTACAGACTGTTTGCCTCCATTTCACTAGCATATAATGAATTAAGGAAAAAACTTACCAAGATATATTTACCTTGTTCCTGTACCTTTTACCACTTAACAACAGATGAGTCAGTCAGCAGCATTAAAAATGGTGACTGCTGCTGAACACCGTCACCGTGAAGCGCTCCAAGCAGGAACGAACCATTTATAAAGCAGAACCTGGGGGCTTCAGGGCAAATATGGATGTATGCTTTTTGGTCTGGGAGTGGGAACATTAAATTTTTACTACTAAAAACAGTCTTTGAAAATACAATATGATTAATTTTGTAATTGACAGAGCCCCAATTTTTTTTTTTCTATGAACAAAAAATAAATAAATAAATAAATTGTGGAGGGGCCCCTGTCGGTAAAATTACTGGAAGACGAGACAAAACAGACAAAAGAAATCAGGCTTCTGTAAGAACAGCTTGTCTCTAAACAAAGATATTTGAGGCAGTTCTTCAATTTAATCTTCAGTGCAAGAAGAGAAACCAAGCAACATCCTGACCCGCTTCTGACGTGATCAGAAACACAGCCAGGCTTTAGTCACCCCCCAACCTACTGCGCTAAATTAAGCTGAGGTCAATTACCTCATCAATGCTCATTTAATTAATACATGTGGTAAAATCCAACTTGTGGTCAAAACATATTTTCAGCCACAGTTTTGAGTCGATGTTTCAGCTGATTCTGAAAAGTAGAGAAAATGTTGTTTGTTAAAATGACTGAGATCGGGATTAAGTAACGAGGGGGGAAAAAACAAACAATGACACAGAGCTGCTGTGGAACCATTTATTTGGTTATATGCTGATTATAATGTTTACGTTGTTAAAGATACAAGATTCCTGCATTGCTTTAATAAATCTAGTAAAAGAAAATCAAGATACTCATCACAACCCTTCTCTTGTATGTCTAGTAAAGAAACAATTGTGTGGAAAAATGAAACATTTCCCAATTTATAATTTTTTTTTTACTAATTCAATTTTTTAAAATTCTAAAAAATATTTGTTGTTGCTTGATCATTGATTTCTGAAAAAATGAGACGGTTGACCTTTGGTGTTTGGATTTTAGATAACATTTTATACTTCCTCTCCTCTGCTTAGTCACTGACTCATTGACTCAGAGCACTGCTTGATTTCGATGCCAGACCTGATAAAGACCTTAAACTTCTTGAACTGTGCCTAAAACGCCAAGCAAAACACACACATTTTTTTTATGTTTGAAAAGTTTGCAAATTTAAAAAAAAAAAAAATCTGCATGCAGGGCAGAAAACTCCAATCCCTATTTTAAAAATCTCAAAGTCATAGCTTTAACTTTCAATAGCGCGACTGTAGCTCAGCCTTAATGAGCATGACTTCTCTCAAGCTAAATTATATTAGTGAACTTGTGCTTCCATATATTTTGTGAATGTGCACACACCTTTCCCAAACAATGTCTTATTCACGGTGATGACATTTACCTTCTGCACATGGAAGGTTTTGTTTGTGTTCTGCTGAATTATATATATTAACTTGCTTATTAAAGTACTGAGGCTGGGATTAAAATCATGGGAAAATAATCAAGCGAGCCACACGGAGCTGCTCCCGAATCATTCTTTTGGCTACATCAGAACATATCACAACAGTTATACTGTGAAACATGTAATAATATTTAATAAATGTAGCTGTTTGATCGTACATTTCTGAAAAAAATTGATATGTAACCAGTAACCTTTTATGTCAGGATGTTACATGACATTTTAGCTTGCATCAGATTGTTTATTATATATATATAGATTGACTGAAGGCCCAATTACTCAAAACATTTTTAAAAAGACAGTTTTACTAGCTGCTTGATTTTTACACAACTTTAAAATCAGGCTGAAGTCTTCTTAAACTGGATAAGGAGACTCTGTTCCCTATTTTGACAAGTTCAAGAGTTCGATTTTAAAATACAGCTGAGCTCTTGGTCCTGATCCCACAAATATATGAAATGGCCCCATACCACAATATGAAAATTGAAAGCCAGCACTGTGTTATTTATGGAAATCCATAGATAATAAGAATAACTATTTCTCAAGCACTTAAAACTTAATTTTTACTTGGCAGTTGAAAATTGTTCATCTTGCTATAAAAGTTGTGTAAGAAGCCCAGTCATTTAAAAGTTGAATGCAGCTGCAGGATTCAAAGGAAACAGTTCCTCAGGGTGAAGCCCGACACCACGTCAGCTAGGTTGGTCACTCTGGGAGGAGCAGGCATGGTGATGACACGCTTCAGATAGCAGACACGGCTGTAAAACAAAAAATGTTATTTTAGTTTAAAGCTCTTTAGCTGTCTACCAGGCTTTATTGTACAACAATAACAATAATAAGGCCATCAATTATTAAACTTACTGAAAGTGTATTCATTTAATTTATTTTTTCTGTTTGATGCCGTCGTAGTTTAAAACATTGCTCTATACTTTGCCAAGGAAAAAATCTAATCAGATTTTAAGTATGTAAAACTGCACATCCCAGATTTTACCATCCTGTTACTAATAAGTCAAAGATGTCAAAATGGAAAATGTTTGGAAAAAAGTAGATAAAAACAATAAAGCACAAATAATTAAGACAGTTCTGTTTACTGGATAATAGCTAAGATTGAGTTTTATTAAAATATTTGAGTGTGTTGTTGAACCTTGAGGTAATGTAGCTGTAGAACTGGCAGCTGGGTTCCGAGGTGCAGGCGTTCTCACACGACTCAACGTTGTTCAGTGGGAAAAAGCGAATGTCAGAGTATGGGAAATCCACTCCTACATACGTTGTAACGTGACTTGGTGAGAATGGATTCGTCTCTGGAACAGGAAGTTTGCAGAAATGGAATAAATTTTTAAAGCCAACAGGACCATCCGACAGAGACTGTGTGTGTTTCTCCAACATGACTGTCCTCTAAATGCTAAAGCTAGTTTTGCATTGCGTAACATACCGTTACGCAGCGGACAGGATCGGGATGGCAGCCCAGATGTGATACCACTGGCATCTTTGGGGACCATTTGATTTGGATTGTTCTTCAGATAACATTTAAATTCATTGCTAGGGGAAAACAAAACATACAGATTTCTCTTTCTGTTAAAGTCCTCAAAATTTTCTCATGTTACTGTCCGTGGTCTCTGATGGAAAGTAAAACCAACATTGTTTACCTGACAAAAGAGAAGTAAGTGCACAGTGGGTGAGCGGAGCACAACACCTGACACAGTTCAGGAGAGCCGGCTTGGTGAACCTCGATGTCGTAACCAGGAAAGTCAGTGTTTGGAAAAAGTGTGTGCTGACACACTGCAGGATACAAACAGTACAATTAGAAGGCTGACGGATGGCATCCTGATATTATTTTGACCTTGTTAGAGAGGGTTTGATTACCTGTTTGAGAGGATGGAATTATTTGAAATTTACGAGAAAATCCAGATGTTCTGTCAGCAAGAGCTCTGACAGCGGGGGTTCTTGGTACTGACCAGCTGTATTTAAGGTGGCACTTGTACCTAAGCACAAATAGGTTTGTCAGACTTGCAGAATGTCTACAGTCAAAGCAGAAAATATTATTTTAACTTCTGCTAACTTACCGGGCATTTGTGTTGCTAAACTTCCCATTGAGGAAAGTGAAGAACTGGCAGAAAGGATCGTCAGTGCAGGCTTTCTGACACGCCTTGTAATCCACTGTGAAGAAGGTTCTGTAGTCCGCTCCGGGGAAGTCCACATTCTCATAAACTTTGCACAGTGACGGCGCTACCAGGAAGTGAACAACAGTGAAAAGCGTTACTGCTTAATTACCAGTACATTTCAAATGTTATAAATGGCTGTGTGCTTACTCGGTAGTGGACTGCAGGACTTTAGAGAATAACCGGCAGTGGTGCCCTGCTTGGGATTCTGTTTTTCCGGTTTTCCTGAGGAGGTGGCCTTAAGGAAGCACTGGTAGTGTCTGGCGAGAAGACAGGAAGTGAGGTCAATGAGCTCAGTTCCATCAAGTGCAATCTTTTTCAATCTGTTTACAACCCAAACACCACAGTCTGCATTACAGCTAGACATTTCTAAAACAGACAAACGGTCCCAGTCATTTTTTGGAGTGGGACCAAAAAATGACTCTGGAAGTTTTTGGCCATGCCGACTAAATACAATTTATTTCTTGAAATAATAAATTACATGTATACAGTTTAACCGACAACAGTTGATGTTTTTGTTGGATTTAGATTTGAATTCATCTTTTAATTTCCCAAACATATTCCTTCTGTAGCTTTTCAAACTTCAGTAGCTTTGAACTTAACCCTGAAAATACTAAGGGAAATGTCAATCAATCAAATTTTATTTGTATAGCACATTTCAGCAGCAAGGCATTTCAAAGTGCTTTACATCATATCAAACACAGAAACACAATGCAACATAGAATCAACAATCAAAACACGACATTAAGTCAAGTTCCATCAATAAATTTGTAATTGATTACGTTTCAAATACAATCCTAAGCAGGTGGGTTTTTAGTCTAGATTTAAAAGAAGTCAGTGTTTCAGCTGTTTTACAGTTTTCTGGAAGTTTGTTCCAAATTTGTGGTGCATAGATGCTGAAAGCTGCTTCTCCTCGTTTGGTTCTAGTTCTGGGGATGCAGAGCAGAACCAGAACCGGAAGACCTGAGAGGTCTGGAAGGTTGATACAACAACAGCAGATCTTTAATGTATTGTGGTGCTAAGCCGTTCAGTGATTTATAAACTAACAACAGTATTTTAAAGTCTATTCTTTGAGCTACAGGGAGCCAGTGGAGGGACTTTAAAACTGGTGTTATGTGCTCTATCTTCCTGGTTTTAGTGAGAACGCGAGCAGCAGCATTCTGGATCAGCTGCATACTGTATGCAAAACGCTTGTCAGGAACGTTTAAAGTCATTGAAGATTTTTAGATTTATTTTATTTATTTATATTGTTATTCACATGTTTTTTTCTAAAAAAACAAAACAAAAAAAACATGCTCCTTTTATCTTGTTTTATTACACTTTTCAAAATATGTATCTCATAGCATATAAAACATGGAATGAAATCATTTGAAGTCGAAATCTGCCACAGGTGTAAAAAAAAAAGAAGAAAAAGTGTGGCTTCTCTTTGCAGAGTTTTTCAGCAGTGAACCAAGGAAAACATGTTCATTTCTGTTGGTGGTTGCGTACCTGTCGTCAACCAAGCAGTCAGGACCAATAAACGCCCAAAAGAGACAAGGCGCCTCCTGAGTGCAGAGGAACTGACAGTGTTCAGCATCCGGAGAGAAAAGGATTTTGATGTCTGAACCTGGAAAGTCCCAATTCAACCGAAGTCCTGAGTCACATCCTGGAAAAAAAAATATATTAATTAGTATTAACATTAAAACAAATACTAACACCCGAACTTAATATACAATTCTTACCAAAGCTGCCAGCACAGAAATAGAGCAGAGCCACTAAAATGAAGAGAGTCTTCATCTTGTCAGTCAGCCAGGAAGGTCTCAGTGGAAACAGCAGCAGACAATGAGGTCAACTAGCTGAGGAACGACTGCAGGTCATATTTATGTGTTTCATGGGGGGTGTGACCAGGGCTGGACTGGGACCAAAAAAATGACGATGGAAATTTTTGGCCATGCCAGCTCATCATTAAAATTTACACGATACATGAGCTACTGGAGGCACGTTGTGTTGTTTCAAAAAGAAAAACAAAGCACAACACTGTATGCCAGAGGAGACCATGTTAAATCGATAGGCTCTTTCACTGCGTAGATATTTTCATATTGGATGTCAAAAAACTCTGCTAGAGATGTCTTGTCAGTGTTTTGTGAAATGTAATGTCTGTACAAACACACAGTTATGGCCGTAGCAAGACCATATATCAATGTAAAATAAAGTTAATCATAGCTGTGAGTTGTAAGACCTGCAAGATACAATAACACTTAAGTTGGACACCAAGCAACATACTTGTTTAGCCTAGCATTATTTCAAATCAAAGACGATAAAAGCAATGCTCTACAAAAGTTTATGTTTATGTACAAAACTGCAGGTTTGTACACAAATGCCTCATAACTCTACAACCTTATATTATTTTTATACCATTAAGTCTAAGTCTGACTGATGTTTCAGTCCTGTAATGGTCCTATGTTGAGCATCTCCACATTTTGGCTACAACTTTCCCAGAAAGTGTTTAGTGAAGATGTGTCTCTAATCTTTTTTTAGTACATTTTTACATTTTCTGTTTCAATTCACTAATTATTATTATTATTATTATTATTATTATTATTATTATTATTATTATTATTATTATTATTATTATTATTATTATTATTATTATTATTATTATTATTATTATACTGCACACATCCCAAAATGTGTTAATTGTTAACCCCTCTTTGGTCTTAAGAGATGAGGGTTGGCTTTATCTGATGACATAATCAGCAATACTGAGGCGCATATGATGCGTAATTAAACATCCATGGTGCTTATGCTAACGGGGCAATCAACCATCTATTTATACTAAACGCATGTTAATGTTTCAGGGTTGGAAACTTAATATTTGTAAACTGATACAAAAACGGTCGTGTTTGCTGAACGCAATCAGGGTTCGCATTTGCAGTTTGGGCCTGGCGAATGGGAAACAGGACGCATGTGACAAAAACAACTCTGATCAGATTAAGAGTGAAAAAGGATTGTTTGGTTTGTATGCCAACACCACTGTGTTCCTCGTCCTAAAGAGGATCATGTTTACGCAGTGACAATAAATCTAATTAACCTGATCTAAGCCAATATTTTTCTTTAGAAGTTACAGAAAGGCTAACAATGGGGCTATGGATTACAAGGGTGTGGTATAATGTCAGAATATCGCAATACAAGGGTGTAACTTTGTATTGCAAGTTGGTGGGGATGAATAGGAGCATGGGTGGGAGGGGGGTTAGTGTGCTGATGCACCCACAGTTATTGGAAGGCCTTTTCTTTTCTAGTGCTAAGAATAAATCAAAACCTTACATGTATTCACATGTAAGCCAGACACTTTTATTCAATAAATTAGGCTTGTCAGATTAATAGCACCTTTCGAAAATAATCTTTTTCTAGGTACTAAGCATACTACAAAGTATAAATATTTTAAAACATACGTAATCTAATTAATCTATATAATGTCTTTCACTTGGTGATGGAACTGCTGACAAAGGAACTTTTCAGTCATTTTCTAATTCATGGAATTAGCCTGTATTTGCTGAATGCAAATATAATCTACCTACAGTTGAAAACAGTTTCACAATTCAGTAGTTGTTTTTGTTTTTGTAAGGAATTATCACACAGTTGCCTTTTATTGTCTGATTTTATCAAGCGCTAAAAACATCAACATGAGATTTTGTAACAATCAAAATGGTATCAAGCATTTCAAAAGCAGAAGAAGTAACTTCTGTGTAAACCAAATGAATCCTTGTCAGTAAAAACGTTGCATTTTTCAGTTGTGTGACTCTGACTCCACAGCTGTCCCTCAGCTGGTTGGCAAAACCTTTGTCCTGCTGAGTTACACATAGCAGATGAGATATGATCTGAAGATAAAGGAGGAAAACCTTTTGAATTTTTGTCCAGTGACATTAAAAGTTGTCCTAAAGTTTTCAGACGAGGTAGAAAAATCACCGAATAAATGGAAAAACAAAAACTGTGTCGTGGGGTTTTGAAAGAATTTCATACAGTTAAAAATAATCTCTAAAATATACATTAGAATGTCAGACAACCCTAAAGTGGACCTCAATGATTCTGTGTTTTTCTGTCCTCAGAGTTTATTTTGAGAATATCTAGTTTTTAACAACTCAAACTGTAGAAAAGGTGTTTATTTCTTCAACAGGATTATAGACAGTAAATTGATTTTTTTTTTTTTTTCATCAAAATGTTGACAGTGTTGGGTTCTCAGGCGTTTAGGTCATGTTACTTCACTGGTCAATAAGTAACCAGTGATTCTAAGGTCACTTATTGGTATTTTGGTGAGGTGAACAGGCGCCAAGTCTCTCTGGAAAATGAAATCAACATCTCAACGCTGCTTGTCATCAGCGAGAATCATCAAAAGCCAATTTTGCATTATAAAACCTTGAAAGAAAAACGTGCATCTCAGTGGTTTTTAATGACAGACAAACTGCAACGCAGTCCCTATTTTCTATCATTTCTAGTTTGTTTTGGTTGCTTATTCAATTCCTCTCCTTATCAGTGCTGAACTGGCAGCTTGCCCAGGCTGCAGCCTTCCTCCCAACCACTGACTGCTGACCCACAACCCCCTCACCATCAACATATTATGTCATGCCATCCTGTTCAATTAAACAAGGTCAGTCTGACCTATAACACCAGAGCAGGTCATGTAAGTTTTAGCATTTCTTAAAAGGTATACCATACGGGTGGGTAAATGATAAACTTAGTACATTCATCACAATTACAATCCAGGATTAGTTTGTTTTTTTTTTGTTGTGTTTTTTTTTGTGTGAAATTTTGGAATATAGTTGACATATTTTAGTTTTAAAATGATTTTGTTTGAGTTCTCAGACTCATCCACTGAGAGTTGCAAAACTGCCCTTTGCCCCGCCCGTGTTTAATAAATCTGTTACTTAACCATCTCTCGGATGAGAGCAGCCTCACTTTTTCTCTTTACCATCTGCAGAAGAAGATGGAGTCCCGTTGTGTGAGAGTTTTCCTGCTGTTGGCAGTCTGCCTTTCTTCAGGTCAAGGTAATGTACACTTTTTGCACACGGACATTGCGTTCCCCCGGACCCCCCAGAGGCGTGAATTATTTTTACTACTCCACTTTTTAAAAAAATTGCACATATAATCATCTTTTTTTTTCTCCCCAATTTCCTCAGCTTGTATTCAAGGTTTTCTGCAGAATGTGGATTTTCCCGGGTCAGACGTAGTAGACATGTACTCTCCGTCCGTGGAGCATTGCCAAGAGCTTTGCACCCAGCACCCATCGTGCCTCTTCTTCAGCTTCAATCGGCCTGACAAGTCTTCAGGGTACGAAGGGCGACGGCGGCAGTAAAAACACAAACAAAAGATTTCACCAAGACGCTGTGCAAAATGTAATATTAAAATAGCTTGAAATGCATAAATAAAAATTTTAAAAAAGCAAAAAAATGATTCAAAAGTTGACACAGGCTTTGGGAAGAAATATCTTTAGCTTACTATTTCATTTTACCAGAGAGCTGGCAAGAAAAATATGCTCTATAAAACACTCAAGTACTAAAAAAATATATTTAAAAACAATTTGTTTTCTTCTTCTCTTTTCAGGCGTTTTCGGTGCTACCTGAAATCAAGTTCTTCCGGACACCCACAGTCTCAGGTTTTACTGTTGGGCGTCTCTTCTGGCTATTCTCTCAAAGCCTGCGGTCTGGAGCCAAGTAAGTTCACTTAAATTTTACGAGGCTGTAGCTGTAAACCATTTGGTGTTGTATATATTGTTCCCATATTAATGTGGTGATGAAAATTAATTGTAAAAATGCTTATAGATTTTTTTTTCTACAAAACAAAACTCCTGAGTGAATATAATTGTAAAGCTGTGACTCTCTCTCACTTGTTTTCCCCTCGTCCCCCACAAAACCCATGCGTGTCTAGATTTCTCTAACGTTTATTGATCATATTTCTGTCGCCATGGTTCCAGCACCTTGTTTTCCTCAGGTTTTTGAGGACGCGGACTTCCACGGTGGGGATTACAGAACCTTATTCACTGTTAACTTTGAGGAGTGTCAGAGGGTTTGCACGCTTGATCCGGTGTGCCAGTTCTTTACGTTTGTAATGGGGAACTTCTCGTCCCCAGATGTCAGGTAAATCTGAACTACCCAAAAATATTAATGGTATTTTTGTTGTTGTTGTTGTTTATTTGTTTGGTATGGGTTCTGGCCAGAGCCAGAACCAGAAGACGTGAGAGGTCTGGAAGGTCGGTACGACAACAGCAGATCTTTGGTAGTGATGTTCACATAGCATATGGATTACGGAAATAATCAACCCGTCATGTCCTGAGTCTGGATCCTCCCATGTTCTTCCAACTACAGAAGCTTTTGGTCCCCTGGTACCTGTCTGCTGCTTTAGGAGTCACTAAGGACAACCAATCCCTAAAAGACTCAATCAGCTCAATGGCTTCCATTATCACTGGTGCTTAAGGTCCAAGACATAACACCGCAGCTACGATGATACAGTTACAAAATGTATCACCAAACCCTGGTCCTAGGATGGCCTGGTACACTCCTCAACCACCTTGAAACTGTTTGTCTTTTGTTTTTGTGTTAATCCAATGACCAGATCGGCTGTGCCTTTTAGAAAACGTTGTTGTTGCCTCTGTTCTAGGTACAAGTGCCACCTTAAATTCAGCTGGTACGTGCCCAGACCTGATGCTGTAGTGCTAAAGGCTGGAGTCATTTCTGGATTCTCCCAGAAATCACAACTCACTCAACACTTCGCCACAGGTACGCGGACGACTGGAGTGTCTCCGTGGCGATGCAATGCACATCGACATTTTTGCCTCCTTATTGCCTTTATTCTGTGCTTCGCGCAGTTTGTCGGAGCCATCTTTTTTCAAACACCGACTTGAGAGGAAATGACTTCCTGGAGTCACAAGCCGTCTCTCCCGAACATTGTCAGTTCCTGTGCTCCGTCCATCCACAATGCACCTATTTCTCTTTCAGCAGGTGGGGAGCGTGGGTCTGTCTAAGATATTTATAGATTATGGTTTTGATTTATTTTGATCCTTCGATTACTTTAGAGAAACTTGGACGGTTTTGTTTTGTTGTCTTATGCTTTACAGTAACGACTTCAGGTGTTTTCTGAAGAACAATCCAAACAGCATGGTGGCCAGAACGAAAAGCAACTTCACGTCAGGAATATCATCTCACCTCTGTCAGATTGACGAGAGTACGTTCAGCTGATCAACACGAAAGCCAGAACAGAACACACTTTCACCAGCAACGCCATTTAAAACACACCTGTCTTCATTTTGCTGTATTTGAATCGATGGCAGTTTTGCTGCCACAGAGACAAAAAGTGTCACATTAGTCTTCCCTTTCCGTCCAGTTGAATTGCTTTGTCTGTGAACAGTGCTACATAACTAAACTCTTCATCTGAGTTGGTTTGATTTTAATAGTGTTTAACATTAGAGTTCCTTAAAGCCAGCCCAAGACTTAAGCAAACCAAGCTGCTGCTTAGAGCCCCAAAACCAAAAGAGGTCTCCCATAAAGACTTGACTTTTTTAGATCTAACATGTGTATACTACTTTATTAAGAATGGGAATTAAATTAAATTTAATTTGCCAATTTCAGCGTTGAAAATTTGAAAGATTTTAAATGGTTTAATAATTGTATTTAAGCTCAAAAGAAAATAGCAAGAGTATTTTGTAAAAGTGCAAATATGATAATCGTCCCTGATTCTTGTTTTAATATACTTGCAAATCTGAAGCTATGAATTGAATCTCAGTTTGTTCACAACTATATTTGAGCAAATAGCCAATTATCAAAGGTTGATTTTTTTTTTTTATTAATCTCAGCCAATTAATTTACAGAGGCTGAAGCACTCTAGCTTACTTAATTTCCCTAATCTTCCACTTACAATCAAATTTAATGATATTATTTCAAAGTGTTAAGAGTTGAAATGCACTTCTTGTGCCAAACCTTCAGAACTATTTCCATTCTAGGAAGCTGCTGTTTTTCTCGACATGTCCCTGAAGTAGTTTGGCCTCAAAATCTAACCATAAAACCTACTTTCGCTGTCAGGCTGGGCTAAGCTGACCTACAAAGACATCGAGTTTCGCGGCTCTGACTTTAGGTCCGAGGTGGTGACCTGTGTGGACATCTGCCAGGAGAAGTGCACAGAGGACCCCAACTGTCAGTTCTACACCTACCACAACGGGAGCTTCTTCCACCCCGACCATCGGTACGGCGTCTCTAGTCATCAAATGTTCCTACCTGGCTGAGCGGCGATACATGTATTGTTGTTTTTGTGCTGCAGGCACCGCTGCTACATGAAGCGAGTCATCACCATGCCTACGCCTTCCCAAGTTAAGAAAGTGGACAATGTCAAGTCTGGCTTCACCTTGAGGAACTGTAGAAGTGCATAAAAGTCTCAGGATTTAAAAAAAAAAAAAATCTAAAGCTCTGTTTGCATGTGACAGAATTCGTCTGTTGACTTCAAGCAAATATTTACAGATTTTTTTTTTTCCTGTGTTTTTGTGTATGCAAAAAGTTACAGAAAAAATTTAATTAAACTATCCAGCAGTGGTTTGGGTTTAACTTTTCTTACAAAAGAACATTCGACAGGCCAGGCATATTTTACACCTTGTTCTCTACGTGACAGTGTTCCGCGGTGGAACAGTATTTTATCAGCGTAGAACCAAACAGCTGAAAGTTGAGGTTGTCATTCATTTTTTAAAACACATTTATAGTATTAAAAAAAATCCAAATCCCAGTTGATATTTATTAAATACCTGAAGATATAACTGACCTTTAATCTGAGATGGAGAATTAGAAATCATGCTGCACATTTTACATAAATCCCATGAAGAGCTCTCCACACAGTTCAGTAAGCTGGAATAGCTTATCCATTTAACTACACCTTTGATACCTGCAGTATTGACTGTTAGGTCTGGGCCGGACCATAAAATTGCAAAGGATTCAATTGAATTCAATTGAATTGGTTAAAACCTAAGAGTTACTAATACCTGAGATGTTTCACAAGAGCTCAAAGTAAATGGATTTCATGACTTATTAGGAAAGTGTAAGAATAAAATAACAATATGCGAACTTCTCGGCAGCAGACACAATAGAACAGACAGAGAGCCTCGCTTGAGATCCAACATGGTGTAATTTAAGTTTAGCTCATTTTAAACAGGGACAATGCACCACTAGCTAGTTTCCGTCAGTAGTCCCTGAGCAGATGAGTTAGCAAAACAAAATACGATGAAATACCACATATACACTATATATAAAGGTCATGACATGACAACAATATAAACAGAACTAAATGTCAAGCTTCTGTTCTCTAATCACTAATGCCAAGATTACAGTTTTTACTTTTCTTGGTCCAAGCAAAAACAGATTAGCCTTGTCAATGCAGTCTTGAATCCATAGACTTCTTATGCTTTGAAATACCACACTAACACTTACATAAATACAAGTTTACTTTGACTAAATCTGTGACTCTACAATGACATTTAAAGTGACTTTTCAAAAGTAAGGTTATGAACCTTCGATAAGGTGCCCGTTATCAAATTAGTTTAATTCCTATAACACAAAATGGGATTTTAGCACAAGACTGGATTAATAAAATCTTCACATGGCACAACATTTTGTGAATAGTAATTGAAAAGGTCAAAAAAAAAAAAAAAAGGAATCCGGATCAATAAACAGAACATAAGTAACAGAAGAATCAACAGAAAGACACGAGTTCACACAGAACATCATTAATCAACAACCCAAAATCACACAAATTTAAGGCTGCAATGCGGTTATTGCTTTCTAAAACTAACTGAGCACAAAGATGAGATCCCAAGTTAACTTTGAATTCCTCCTTTCATAAAACAGTGCAGTTGCATGATGGGAAGTGCTGAAGGGCAAAAGACATGGAGGTTGTTATTCAGTAACCTCTTCTTTCTGTCTGGGATGGACCGTTGACCCGTCGCCAGTCTGTCACCCCCTGCCTGCAATGCCCACCTGGCTGCAGTGACATTTCAACATGTCCATTCAAATCAGATAACACAAGTCAATGTGACCAATATGAGATGGAACACTGTTTTGTTGGTTTTAGACTATGCCTGTTTAAATGAACAGCTTCTCAGCACATTATAATTATCAGACAAGCAAACGTTTTTCAAAATTTGGACTTGGTTTCCGTTCCGCCTCATTGGCTGCACTAGCAAGACCATAAGGGAATTTTTCCGGCCTCTTGGATTGACAGGAGACCCGGCAGGTTGCAAAAATGCCCTTTGACTTAATTTGACCTGATATTTATCCTTTACTTGTGGATATGCCTGGATCAGATATAAGACATCTGTTCTCTCCGACTGCCAGCTTCTTCACCTGTTTTTTTTTTTTACTTCTGTATGTATTCAGTTGGCGTTATTCTATCTTTAGACATTTACATACATAGAGAAAACGTTATGGAATTTGGATAAATGTTATAAGGACTGGCTGCTTAACTGGTCTACCAAATTGCACCAATATCCCAATGATGACTTACCTGGAATGTTATAGAGGAACTCAGAACTGTATCGCAATTATTTTGGTGGGTTTACGCTCCATTTCAGCAGTTCAGAAAAAACAAAAAACGTCATGCGACAATGGGAGGACTTGCTGTAACATCGTAATTTTGTTACAGCAATGTTCATATTGGGGAATGAAAAGTGGCAAACTCATGGAATGAAAAAAATCATCACAGGACTCGTATCTTACCAATGGGGAGGAGATTTATTTAGCAGATCTGAATAAATGATGTGCTAAATCATTTAGCACATCAACACATTCAGTAGTTGCAACAGAACTTCCAAGATCTTACAAAATGCATGAAATCTTCCAACTTTTAATGGTTGTAAAACTTTTATAGGACGTAACACATATTGGCATATATTTGGAAATTTCAGCCAATGGTGTCCCTTCCCTTGATTTGTTGTTTTGGCTCAATTTATAATGACTGGATATTTCCACAGCTAGGGGATGTGAAAACGGCCTATGTGACTTTTTGAATTATTATTTTCTTATCTATCCAAACTTAGACTTTTGCATCCAACTGATCTTACTGAAGCACGCAAACATCCTTTTGAAGTAAGCTGGTAGGAAAGATGTATTTGGAAAACTATTATAACCCATTTCCTGACTAAAACTGCACAAACATCGTAACTATTCTCTAAAAGTTGCTAACCTTTTCACAATCAGTCTTGTTAAAAATGTGCCAAGAAATCAAAACAAAATCTTTAGCAAAAAAAAAAAAAAATATATATATATATATATATATATATATATATATATATATATATATATATATGTATATATATCTTTGTCTGAAGGTAACAAAAAATTTCCATCAAAAGAAAATTAAAGTTTATTTCTGAAAGCTTTCTGTCTTTTTAAACAAGTTATTTTCTGCAGTCCCTCAGGCTGAAGCCAGACACAACATTGGCCAGTTTGGAAACTTTGGGAGGAGCCGGCATGGTGATGACCCTCTTCAGAAAGCAGCGACGCCTGCAGCAGTGACAACAGGGAATATCGGTTCAGCGACAAAGTGGCAACATTAGTGGATTTCTACCTGAATTTCAATAAAGCTGTTTGGGATGAGGAACACTGTACCACTCTGCACGGTCAGAGAAGCTTTCATCGACGTAGGCGTAGAACTGGCAGCTGGGATCCTCGTCACATTTCGACTGACAGAGCTCCGCCGTATCCATCAGCTCGAATCGAATGTCGGAGCCACGGAAATCCACACCTTCATAGCTCTGCTTGACCCACGCTGGTAGGAAAGACGTATTTGGTCAAATCTCTGATGTTAGAATAACATCTGAGTCTAGAACGGGCACAGTTATGGGAGCATTAGTAATCAACCAACTAAACTTGACGTAACTCAAAGACCTCCAACGTTCATTTCAGCTTTGGACTTTGCTTCAATACGTCTCTGCTGATGAGCAGAGAGCAGAAAGTGTGTTCTGTTCAGTGTTTGCGTCGATTCATGGTACGTACTGTCATCAAGCTGACAGAAGTGTGCCGGTATGCCTGACGTGACTCCGTCTTTTGGTTTAGCTGCCAAGTCGTTGAGGTTGTTCTTCAAATGGCATTTGAAGTCATCGCTGCGGAATCGCAAACATTTAGAAAGGTTTTAGACGTGTTACGTCGCAGCTGGACCGACCAATCAGAACAGCTACGATAAATGAATCGTTTACTACCTGCTGTAGGAGAAGTAGGTGCACTTTGGATGAGCCGAACACAGGACTTGACAGTGTTCAACGGAAACAGACTTCTCCTGCTCAAGGTCGCTTCCCGGGATGTCGGTGTTTGCAAAAAACTGGTTCTGACATGCTGCGAATTTAACAAAAAAAGAAAATAATTCAACAACATGAAAATGAAAAACAATAAAACACCAGCGTTTTAGCTCTTGATATATATATATATATTTTTTTTTACGTGTGTCAAGTTCTTGAGTCTGTTGGGCTTTTTGGGCAAATCCAGATGTGACTCCAGCCTTTTTTTCCACAATAGGAGTCCGTGGGACACTCCAGCTAAACTTAAGGTGGCACTTGAATCTAGAAGCAAAGAAAACAGGCATTTAAATGGCAGAGCCAAGATGTTCGGAGGCCCCGCTGCGTGATTTCTTGAGTGGAACACATTACAAGGAATTTAAGCAATCGTCAGAAACTTATTAACATAAAAACAAATGCTCAGCACGAGCAATGCAGGGCTACTGCCATTGAGAGACTCATTGTCTTCCGTGGACATGAAAAAAATGTGGAAGCGACCTGGGTCATGGCGCCGCAAATACCTCTAAACACAAGCAGTTCCAGTAAGTTGAAGAAAGTGCAGCTTTGTTTTTGCTTCAGACTCATTCAGCAGTTGACCACTCTGATGAAATTACCAAGGTTATGTAGTATTTTCTTCTTTCACACGTTAACTAAAACACAAACGTTTGCACCTCCGTACTCATTAATTCTCCTTAGTGATGACTTTTAGTGCTTTTGTGGACTTTTGCTTGTTTTGGTAAAAGCCTGTATTTAGCTATAGAAAACTTAGTTTGCAGCGAGGTCATTCCCATTGTAATTAAACCATTGCAATATGGCAGCAAATGTTTACCACCAATCTATATTTAATGATTGTTTAATGAATATTCTACACAGAAGCAGTTTGCTTCTACGACTGATTACAAGCTAGTTTTGCAAATTTAGTAAAAACCCAAGTTTTCACGATATCATCGATTTCTACTTATTTTGGATTCTGCTTGTCTTCAAATTTGTCTCTGATTGGTTCCGAACTACTACTGATCTACTGCAGGTAGTGGACAGTTCGCTTTGTTTATTACCTTTCAACTGAACTTCACTTTAGAAATGTTAAACTAATGTTGAGCTTTAAACTAATGTTTAAAAAAAAAATCACATCAATGTATGAGCATCAGCCACTGCCCTTCATTTTAAACTTTAGCACGCCCTCTAGTGGTTGAGATTACATTACAGTTCTCATGCGTGCCACACTTCAACTTGTTGGGCAAAAAAACATTTGAAGTTCAATTTTGTATCTCTTTTTTTATTTATTGTTTCAGTCAGGTTCGCAACAGCAGATGTTTCATTGCTGAGTGTTTTCTTTCACATCACTTTGTTTCTACTGAAGGTCTTGCACTCTACACCTTTAACGAGAAGACAATTAACTTTTACCTGAAGTTTTGGCCTGTGAACTCCCCTTTTAAAAAAGTAAAGAACTGACACCCAGGATCCTGTGTGCAGACTCTCTGGCACTCCTGGTAGTCAGGCGTGAACAAGGCTCTGTAGTCTGCGCCAAGAAAGTCCACGTCCTGGAAGACCTGCGAAAAACAAGGCCCTGGCAGAAACCAGAGAATATTCAAGAAGCCATGGTTAGCATAGACAAGCCTCCCGGTCAAGTCCTCTCCTAATTTTGCTGAAAATCTTAATAAAATGTTGCTGGGTTTTTTTTGTTTGTTTTTTTTTTTTTGTCCTGAGCATGAAATAATAATTTGTAATTTTTCAGCGTGAGAGCCTACTTGGGTCTGGATTGCAGGACTTGAGAGAAAAGCCAGAGGTGACGCCCAAAAGAGGAGCTTGGGAAGATGGCTGCCCGGAGGGGGTGGATTTGAGGAAGCAGGAAAAGTGCCTGAAGAGAATAAAGGGTGTGTGTGTGTGTGGGTGCGTGTGTGTGTGTGGGTGTGTTTGTGTGAGGGGGGGAGGGGGGTAAATAGCAGCATCATCATCGTTAATCATCATCAACTTCATTAAAGACACAAATATATTGAAAATAAAATACAATGCAAATTAAATAAAAATCATCATCAACTTTATTAAAAACACAAGTATATATATATATATATATATATATATATATATATATATATATATATATATATATATATATATATATATATATATATATATATATATATATAAATTTTAATGTAAAGGAATAATTTTAAAAAGATACTAATCACAAATGTAAGTCACAGATTTGCAAAAAGGCCTAAACCACCACTGGTTCAATATTATGGACTTAAACATGAAATATCTTAAATATTGGTAACATTTAAGTACAGTTGCAGATAAAACAGATAAGCTTTTGTACACTAGAAAAGTTAATAACTCCTTTTTTTCTAACATCTTTAAATGCAATCATATTTCTTTCATCTGAATTTTATCATTTTTAAAATTCCATTTATTTTACAATTATGTATTTACTTTTGACTGTTGTTTTTTTTTTTCTTCTCTGGGCCAATTCTCATTGAAACTCTTCCTCTCTTAAACCATCATTTTAGTAAGTGTGTGTCCCACCTGTTGTCTCTGGTCCAGTCGGACCTGATGAAGGTGAAGAAGAGGCAGGCGGGGTGCTGAGTGCACAGCTGCTGACAGTGCTCCACGCTAGGAGACTGGAGAGACGCTATGTCTGATCCGGGAAAGTCCACGTTCTCCAGAAGTTCACTAGGGCACGCTGAAGGGAAGAGAAGTCAAAAGTGTACATGTGATAAACAAATGGCATAGACATTCTGGAAATAACTAAGTCATTTTTAGTGTGCTACCTTTACTGAAGGAAAAGCTGCTGGCCAGCAGAAGGCCCACCAGAATCGAACAGCTGCCCATCTTCTTCTGCGGACGCGGCGCTGAGCTCCCTCTGCTTTTTAAGAGAACTGGTTCTGCAAATGCCAAGCCAAAGGACAAGTTTACAGAGAAGTCAAAGGACAAGTTACCTCACAGCCTGTTTACGCAGCTGGATTGTGTCACGTTTCAGACACAATCTGTGTCGGTTTCGAAACTGTTTGGAGTTTTCCTGCGTGCTGAAAAAGTCAAGCTCCTTTTTTTCAGAGATAAAGATGCAGTAGAATTTTGTTAAAATTGAAATATAACACATTCCTTTACAATTTTGCACTACTTTGTCTTGACTTGTTCATGCAACAAAAAATCCCCCCTCAAAAAGCAGCAAAGGTTGCAGCAACATGAAAGTCCAAATGGATTTTAAATCTAGAAAGCTGTTTAAGTGATCTTTTGTCACCAAGATGGATCTTTATGTTGGAATGGAGTTGAAGTACATCACAAACAAACTTCAGCTCCATTTCGCAGACAAACAGTTTCAGTTTTTTAAAACCGTCAACAAAGAAAGTTACTTTTTGATCAAAGAGAAGAAAAGGGTTATGAATCATAAATAAAACTAAAAGACTGATCCCAGCCAACGTCATTTCGCACTTTCTGAAGGTTTTATTCTACTTTTAAATCCATAAATCCAGAACTTTATTAATAATAAATCAATATCCTCCACCTTTCAGGCTCTTAAATTGCTCGTCTTTGTAACGAAACCACTTCCGCCGTGCCTTTTTATGGATTCTTCTTGGTCATTATCGTCCTGAATTTGTATTTTTATTAAAAGCCAAAATTTCTGTGTGCTTTTAAACTACGTATTTCATAATGAAAAGTAAAAAAAAAATAAAAAAAAGTATATCATTAATAGGGAGTTTTTCGTGACATCCTTCTCTCCAACGCTCCTTTCTCTGCAAAAGACCAATGTGTCCTACAGGGGGCGACACCTGCTCAATGGATCCAGAATCAGTGCCTTGAGAAAACCGTCAACCTGAATATAAATTCCTCCCTCAGCATTACGACTTTTGCAGTTGGGTTCAGCTGTTATGTGATGATAAGCTTGTTTTTGAGAAATGGAGCATGTAATAAGCTTTTCACATCGGCACTGGCCGAGTTACACAGTCACATCTTCTTGTATCAAACATTGCCACGTTTCAACCTCAAACTGCTGTATTTTTTTTTTCCAATTGAAGAAGCACATGGACGAACCTTTCACTTGATTCTCCTAAGCTGTTACATAACAACCAGATTGTGTTCAGCAAATAGAGCAAGGCTTCGTGTAAATGATTCACTTTTTTATGTTCCCCTTGGCGGAGGAACACAGCCTTATCTTCTGGTGGCAATCCTGCATAGGGCGATGATGTTGACTCATTTGCTGATCTCATTGCCAGCCACCGTTTTTTCTGCTTTAGACAGAATCTAGTTCAATTAACACTTGTGTCAAAAATAAATCCTTCGATTAATAATTTACAGGGGATTTCAAACAGTGTACAAACCATAGTAACAAAGTAAAACAATAATAAATCGTTCTCACTTGAAATGGAGCTTATCTACGGCTTACAGGATTGCTTGACACGATTTGATCAAACGCAAAAGTTCTCCAAATGCGTCAGTTTCTATTGACAGCTCTTGGTCCTCAGTCCTCTTCATCAGATTTAGAGCTGGACTCTTGCTAGGCCTCTAAAAATCTTCCAATTTTCTTCATGTGAAGTCATTGTTTTGCTGATTTGAAAGCATACCCGCAGTATCCTTACCGTGAGACTAGAAATAATGAAACGACTCTCTATCCGAGTCTTTCTCGTAGATAACTGGGGGTTTTCAATTAACACTATTTAGTGTTATGTGTTTTCCACGCACAAACGGCCATTTTATAGCACAATGAAGTAACTATGAAGTAAATTCAGTTGTTAGGAAAAAATACTATATGTATCAAATGTGATTTAAAGGAAAACTTTGAGTTTAACGCTTTGAAATTGGGCCCGTGTCGCTTTAAAAACTCCTAATCTTTCTGAAACTCCGCCTTCAGGAAGTCATCACATAATGGCTCCTCTGTTAACGCTTTAACGTTTTTTTTTTTACCAGCTTTTCACTGAGAAGTAGCTCCTATAATGAGCGGTTCCAAAAGGCGTTTGCTAATTGCCGCTGGCTAGTTTGAAGGAGCTGAGTGGGGGAGTCGTGGGTCGGGGCTGCTCGTCCTCTTCCAAAACCTGGCAATAAATGGATACATCTCATTCATAAATCGACCTGGAGAAAAGCTAATGCGAGCGTCACAATTAGAATGATGAAACGGAGACCGACTCATTTCAGTTGTATTTATTTTGTTGGTCACAGCACCGAACACACACATCTTTATAGGAAATTACATACAAATGGTATCAGGCAAGCACCTAGCAGTGAAAGAAAAGTGTTTGTCTGGTTTTTGTTTAACATGTAAACCTCTACAGTAGTGCAGCAGAAGATGTAGCTTCATAGTAAATGCAAAGGGAACATTTGTTTCCAGCTTAAAGGTTCTTCAGTGTATCCATTCCTGGACTGTCCTTCCAGTTGGAAGGCCAGGTGTTCTTGACGCTGGGTCTGTCCTTCACAGTGTTGTGGTAAGCTGCCAGTTTAGGGAAGTGCTCCTCATTCAGGCTGCAGATCATTTAAAACGAAAAGGGATTTAATGTCACCGTTTCCTTCAGCTCATTTTTTTTTTTCATTCAGTTTGAAGCGATTTGGAATAATTTCGCCCGCTTACCCAAAGCGGAAGAGGAAAGCGACCACTGGGAAGACGATGACATCGGCCAGAGAAAAGCTCTTTCCTGCAAGGTAAGGACCCGTTGTCTAGAAGAACATAAAGCAAAAATGTTTTTAACTGCATACCTTTACATCACTTATATCCTGACAGTCAGACATGAGGACTAACACCGCAGCCGGTGCTGGTCAGTGTGTCTTGATATAAAATCCAATCACAGCTAGGTGTTTGGTAGCAAAAAAAGGTGACATGTCAGGAGTAGTCGTGTTTTTTTAAATGTCCCGAGACAAGCAACGACAAAGAGTCCACAGAATACCTCATGTTCTTTTTTGCACGAGTTTCTAATAAGGCATTCCAGTCTTAACCGTACCAAAGGAAAAACAAAAAGTAAAAGGTAATAACGAACGCCAAACCAAAAGATTTTTGCAGGACGTCTTGCTTACCTGCATGTAGCCCTCCCAGATTTTGATCTCGTCCTTCAGTCCCTCGGCGTTCCTCTTCTTGGCGGAGTCGTGCCTCTCGTTCTCGGGGACGAAGCGGTCGTAGAAGAGGGATTGTTCTGATGGGAGAAAAACATGCAATCAGCGAGAGCGACTTCCCGGTGTGGCAAACATCAACCCCCATGATTGCTGCCATTTCCTTGCGTGCAACATAGATCGGGATCGGTCAGGAGTGTCACGGAAAGAGACGAGGAAAAGGCATGCAGTGAATCTCCTTGTCACTTATCTGTTATTTCCTTGCCCTGTGAAATGGGGTCAAACATCTTGTGGCTTCATCTGTGGACGCCAGCTATCATGTGATCCTCTGTGGGATTAACATTAAGATTTTTGACGTGACCTCATTTGCTCTATTAGCTCGCACAAGGTGTGTGTTTTGTTTTGAACAAATCGGGTCCTCGTGAGGAAGGAGGGAACATCTGATGCAACGTCACTCCCTCCTCAGGAGGCCCGCTGAAGAAGTGACAACTCTCAGCGGGTTTTAAGGTTGCAGACATGGTGCTTGACGTTGCCAGGTGCAAAAGTCCCACAAGGTGGACCTCAGGGTGTCAGAGTAAGGTGTTTATCCTTGTCCTTAAATGCACAATAAAAGTGAAATGCTTTGAATTCCTTGGGCGTCAGGGCCAGCTTACTTATTTTGTCGAAGAGCGATAGCCCCTCAAACATGCGCTGGTACATCAGTGCAACTTCGGCTTTGTTTTCGGGCGTCAGCTTGTTGCCTTGGTTCTTGAACTGCTCCTGTTGTCGGAGACACAAGGAGAAAAAAAGAGCATAAGTTATGAGCAACAAGTTATGAGGGAGGCTCTGGTTTCAGCTCCCTCTGTGGTGTAAGGTGTCTCTTTGTCTGCAAGACAGCGCTGAATGGAATGGGGAAAAGCGTCCCTCACCCTTGTTTCCTCTTGTTAACTCTTTGGAGGCCCATGACTGCATAAAACTTTAACTGGGTTCTCACCTCCAGGTACAGGCAAGCACCGTAGGACTCGTTCAGGGTGATGTTTCCATGTTTGAAGGCAGGAAGCTTCAAGACAGAGAGCATAATGTTTAAAGTCAAAGAACTTTCTGCAGGCCAGCACTCTATGTATTAGTGAGTGCGTCAAAAAATTTTTTTTTTTACAATTTTTGTGTCGCAGAATTGAATGACCTGAACCTACCTGACCCCTGGGATTGATGGCGAGGACGTCCTTCCCCTTGTGCTCCCCCTTTTCAAAGGACAGCTGTTTGCTGTTGTAGCCCTGCAGGCCCTTCTCCTCCAGGGCGATCATGACCCTCCAACAGGGAGGAGAGCCGGAGCCCCACAGCAGAGTCATGTCCTTGGCCATTGTTGCAGGGTGAGAGGTCGTTTCCCGGCAGCGAGACGAGGGAGAGAATGAGGAGTGAGTCTGGAAGTCTCCCCACGCCTGTTTTTATAACAGCCTCCAGCCTTCCACAACCGGATTGGTGGACCTGAGTCCCAACCCATGTTTGTGATATTGCCAAAGATAAGCGACTCTAGGCAGCTAAGACAGCCAACGATTCGTTTAAACATGTTGAACTGCTTTATTTTGCGACCCTAGACAACAGGGTATTGCAGCCAAAGTCCATTTCCATTTCATTTTTACTATGTCTGAGAATGCGTGTTATTGCTCCAGTTGATTGCACCGAGGTTGCTTCCGATGGCATGCAAGGAGGAGGGGAATTATCTTGGTTTGAGCTGCAGCTCTTTATTTCTTCTGATTAACCCTTATGGTAAAAAGAAAAGAAAAGAAAAAGGTTTAAAAGCAAAAGACAAACAAGTAAAATTGCACACATGGGCTGCATGCTAACAAAAACCTGCAGAAATAATAATGGCTGGAGTTTATTTTTTTATGTTTTTGTCCCAGGGTGCAGTTGCTTTTCCTGCTGCAAGGGTGTATCCTCCTGCAACAAGACTGGACTACTTACTAGGCTTTTTGAAAACTCATTGTGACTCAGCACTTCTCATTCACCCCTGCACAAACCAAATAGAAAGCAGCTGGCCTCGGCCACCGTCGCATTCCTGCAGCGATAAAGCAAAGCAGTTAGATTTTATCATGTAAAATTGTTGTGACAGTCTGCATACTTTTTAGTGGGGTAAAATGAAACACATTTTCAGTAGCAGAAATGATGCAAGCGTAAAAAAGTTAAAAGATAGTGAACGAATTGGCAGAATCCCAGCCCATTTCTAAAACTTTTGCAACAAAATGAGTTCAATTCTAATTCGTTGTCACGGAGCTAATCTGCTTTTTACTCCGGTGTTCAAAAGTAAGGTTGATTTGGTGTTTAGAGATTAACACATAGACAAAATGGTGAAAAAAAAAAGAGGGGGAAAAAAATCACTTTTGATTCTTTTCTGCAGCAGCGAAAACTAAACGTTTTCCCTGCAGTTAAACTGCAGAGAGAGGTTGAAAAATACTTGATTTAAAGTTTGGGTCTGTAAATCTACTTTGTGCTCAAACGTTGACGTTCATCTTGAGCTAGTGTTCACTTTCATATTTAGTATTTAATGCTTATTTCTGTCATTTACTTCTGAACCATATCTCACAGTGACTGATACTTAAAATGCTTTTTTGTCTAGCATTTAATATCCTCCAAAACCCCCTTTTTTTGTGGGCCTGATTGGCAACAGAGACGACTTCATATTTCTAGAAAACTCTCGCCAAACCAAATGACAACAAACAGCTGCTTGTTTCGCCCTCTAGTTACAAGCTGCAGAAAACAACGGGTGAAGATTCTTGAAATGTGACTTCCTGGAAAGAAAGAAAGGAAAAAAAAAAGCTAAAGGCAAAATCACAAGAAAAACCTGAGATTTGTGAGGAATGAGTTGGCGCATGCTTCCCCTCTCTCATCACTAAGAGACAAATATTGTATCTGTACCTTCATCACTATGCTGGCTCTGCCTAACAAGCCCTCTTGAGTATTTTGCTGTGCAGGGATGACAAGGCTCTTTTCTCTTTCTTTTTTTTTTTTTTTTTGATTTTCACCTGCACAACGAAGCAAAAATATTTTGGTCTTGCGCGAACGCACCCAAGTCAAGGTGAGCAGGTTGAAGCACATGTGGGCCTTTTGTGAAAGCTGCAGACAAAGGAAAACAGAATGGCTTTTCCCCTCCAACCTTTTGCAAAGTTCATCTATCATTCATTGTCCGTGTTTGTTTACTGCAAGTTTGATTATTTGACTTGTCATTGACGGCTTTTATCGTTCTGTGTACAAAGGGCAGCCATAAACGGGAATAGAGTGTTTTGTGCGCCTCCCTGCATAAACAGGGGATGAGTGGATGGATGAGTAAAGTTCATAATGTTCTCCTGTGCACACAGAAAGCTTTAGTGTTACGCACTATAACCACTGAGTTATGAGTGTTTTATCAAAGTTTTGGATTAAGTTTTTATTGTATTAATGAGGCTTTTATTTTAGAGCATCGCCAAGGCACAGAGAGGCCCTCAACGGGAATAGCTGCGTAAGCAATTTTTGTTTTCTGCATTTAATACTTTGTTTCCACTTTATTAGTTAGCTAATGTTCAATTAAATTATCATTTTTTCCCCCCTGGTAAATCACATCAGTTTCTGACCCAGATGACAAAAAGACTGATTTTAATTTTCCTTCTTTTAGAGACTTTTCGAGGCAAAACAAAACAGTATTATAGAAAAATGAGCTGTGTGTGTGTGTGTGTGTGTGGGTGTGCGTGTGTGTGTGCGTGTGTGTGTGTGTGTGTGCGTGTGTGTGTGTGTGTGTGTGTGTGTGTGTGTGTGGAGTGAAAAATGTTCACCTAATAAAAACAACCAGACAGAGATGGCTACAATACTGCGGCACAGTTTATATTCACCCTCACACCTGATTATGTGGAGAAAAGTGAGACTTGCACAGTAACTGCATGGACCTCTAACATGAAATGTTCTTCTGGCACTGAATGGTGACCTCTATTGGCCTCAGAGTAACAATGCTGGTCAGAACTGGAGCAGAAAATGCACACCACAGAACATTTTTAATCTGTCCCATCGGGCACCACTCTTATTTCTCCTCTCGAAATAGATTCTCGAATGTCATGTTGTTATTCTTTGGCATCGTTTGACTGTTTATTCATTTTTTTTTTAATCTATTTCATCATATCTCGTCATCCTGTAGACAAAAGAAATCTGCATAACTATCGTGAGTTAGCTGCTCTGTCTACCTAAATGGAAAGGTTGTAAAAAAAAAAAAAAAAAAAAATTGACCCGTGCTCTTTAAGTTGTAAAATGCAATAAGATAAAAAAAGTACTTAGACGTAATTAGAGTAGATAGGCTCAATCCAAACCCTAATAAATTAACTGTAAATAGCCCCACTGTTAACTTTCGAACTTTGAAGGTTTTCTTTTGTTTGTGTACAAAGTAATAAAGAGTAAAAATGTTTCCTTGAGATATGCCTCCATGTGTGGACAGTTGGAAAACATGCCGTCGAAGCCAGCTAAATTGTTTTTTAAAGTGACCCAGAATGGCTTGTAGCAAATGTCATTCAAAAAGACTCAATAGTGCAAAGTCATGACAACACATGAGATTTGCGCAGGTCAATTTAGTTTCCTGCACAAACATTCAAATGATGAGGCACAGAAGCCATGCTGTCCAGGCTGACACCCACTCTGCAACCTGTCTGACCAGAAATACCAGTTTCTCACACGCGACAGTCGCTGGGAGCTCCTTCCTGAACTCCTGCTTCTTCTTTTTTTTGGCCACCGGATGGACCAGCTTACCAATTTGATTGTTTGGCAAATATTAAATTTATTGTTATGACTTTAAATCACATCGTCTTTGCAAATATAGATTCGTACAGAAGAAAAAAAGAGATTTCTATCGTGTGTCACAGCAATAAAAACATATATTAATACAAAAATGTGGTCTTAATGAAAAGCATGTTTAATACCCGCTTAGAGGTCGTTTTGATCCTCATCGGAACGCATGTCAACACATTAGTCTAAATATTTCTGTCGAGGCGATTGGTATCACATTCCCACCAGATGTCAGCAACAATCATAGTAATCCACATATAAAAAAAGAAATGAACGCAAATTTGTCCATAAATTAACCAATAAAGTGGAACGGTATAGAAAATAAGTAACAAGCACATGAAGAAAAAGACGTGGAAAAATCAAAGAAAGTGAAGAAACCAGTCGATTTCGTTATTTAGAAACAAAACCAATATGCTACGTGAAACCAATATCAGCTGGTTTAATATTAACTGATGGCCTATATACAGGTTTCTCATTACCAAAGTATTGCATAGAGTGGTGTGATGGTAAAGCAAATAGATGTTCACAAGAAAAGCCTTGCTGTTTCTGATACTCTGATTGTTGGAACAGATGGAGTCATACAACCAGAAAATAACAGGTGCAGGCACTCCCATGAAAACACAGTGATGCATGAACACTGGCCAAGAAAAGAAAAAATGTTACAGCTTGTTAAATGTTTGCTGTAGAAGTGAAATATTAAAAGGATTTCATTTAGTGCATTTGCAGTCATACTGACATGGAGACATTATAGTCTTATAGCAACTGATACTTCATTTCTTTGAAAAATCTGTCTGGCTAGCTAGCTTCATATCCAGCTAGCTATTTAAATCACATCGCTAGATTTATGTAAAGCTAGCTAGCCAGGTATAAAGCTAGCTAGCAAGATATAACGCTTGCTGCATAGTAGCTAGCTAGTCAGCTGTCTAGCTACTGTGTGTGTGTGTGTATGTGTGTGTGTGTGGTGTGAAAAATGTTCACCTAATAAAAACAACCAGCTAGCTACAAATCTACCTAGCAAGCGTTATAGCTACCTAGCTATCTGTTAGTCTTTGTACTTGTATTATTCTTATAACAAAAACACAAATTGTGATTTAACACCAATCATCCATTTTAGAATGCAGACCGTCTTAAGAAAATGTTCTATCATTTCTGCATCTGCTGTCTAAAAGGCATTTTTGCTGTTATCCTCCAAAAACCACATGACCTGCAGCCCAGTAGAATCTGTGGTAGTGATAACTTTGGTTGGATTATTTCAGATTTATTTGAAAGAAATCCAAACAGTAGCTACACTCATTAGAAAAGTTCACACACATTTATTATAAGGAATATCCAATCATGTTACAAGATTGTCGAAACAGCTGCAATTTTTGAGGGAAAGGATTTATGCCGTTACAAAAAGAAAACACATATAAAATGGTATTTTCGTGGTCTGACTGAAATATTTCTTTGTCAGATGTCATTCAGGGTGTCTTGACCCTTGGTGTTCTCCAGCCAATGGGGAGGCCAGCTGGCCTTGACGCTCGGCCTCTCCCTCAGCAGAGCGTAGTACTCTGCCAGTCTGGGGTAACGCTTTTCAGACAACCTACAGAAAAACAAGTGGAAAACTCTTGAAACTGTACATGCTTTGATTAACTGCTGATCAAAACATACAAAAGAAGAGCTAAATGCAAACGTCACTTGTTTTTCTCACTCACCCAAATCTAAAAAGAGTGGCAACGGTTGGAAAAACGACTACATCTGCGAGCGTGAAAGACTTCCCTGCCAGGTTAGAGCCAGAACCCGTCTAGAAAAGAAAGAAGAGAGTTTGTACAGCAGATGAGAATATGTTACGGATTCTTCAGATAGTTTGTGTTCTTGAGCTGCGTTCACACGCCTTGTGCAGGAAGCCCTCCCAGAGTTTGAGCTCCGTGCTCAGAGCCTCTTTGCGTCTCTTCACAGCTGAGGCAAGCCTCTCGCCTTCGGGGACGTAGTACTCGTAGAAAATAACTGCAGCTGGAAAGATGAAAAAATGTGCTGATTTTTCAAATAAACACCTTGGACTTAAAAAAAAAAAAAAGAGATTGATATCTTAGAAATGGTAGCATTTTAAAGTATGGCATGGGATTTCAATAAGGAAATTGCCTTAACAAAAAAGAAAAGGGTTTGAAACCAGGACTCAACTTATTATGAGTTATCCTACTACAGGTAAACAATTAATTTCTGACAACTCTTTATTCAAAACAATCCTGAACTAACCCTATAGGTAGGGAGAGAAGCATGTGGCTGTTCTGAGACTTGTAGCTGATTCTCCCCTGTGGTGTCTGCATAGTTACAGCAAAATGATGCAACAGAAACATTACTGAAGCAACAGCAAAGAACAGCTTTTCTACTTAGAAGCAGAGAAGCTAGCAAAAATGTTCTAGCTGTGGTACATAAGTAAAAAAAATAAAAGTACAGCTGAGATTGATTGTTTTTTTCTGTTTTACAAGCTAGCATTGGCACAAGCGGCTACCTGCTACAGGAAACAACAACAACAACAAAAACTGCAGTTTCTGGACTCTTTATTCTGCAGATAAATATTGTGGAGAGTGTGTTTAGCAGCTTTAAAACCAAGGGTAAAAAGATTTAGGCAAATGCTTCATTCTGACTGCTTTTCTTACTCAGTTTGTCGTAGAAAGTGAGGCCCTCAAACATGCGCTGGTACATCAGGGCTTGTTCTTCAGTGCTGCCTGGGATCAGTTTCGTTCCCTGAGACTTAAACTGGCTCTGGCAAAAACGGAGAAAAAAAACAAAACATATGTCACATTAAATGCTCACCATGTTGAGTTGTCCTCGGTCAGTGTACACATCTGTGTTTGTTTCAGATTCAGGCTTTAGTTGACGAAGTGGCCCCCCTCACCTCCAGGTAAAAACAGGCTGCGTAGGATTCGTTGACAATTACGTCTCCATGTTTAAAAGACGGCACCTAAAAGAAGGATTTTTAAAATTCATTTTCAAATAAAAAACAAACGGAATACATGTTTATTTACAAACAACATAAACTATAAATTTTCAGCTTATTTGCTTTTAACTTTACTCACATACATCATTTTTACACCTGTTTTAATAATTTGTCTTGATTTTAGGTCATTATTCATACAGCACAGTGAAAAATTACTTTTTTATTGACATCTGTTCTGCTTTTCTTGCAACAATTAAATGTTTCAACTCGTCGCTAATTTCGGACAAAAATACAGTTTCCAAATTTCAAAAGAAGACACACAAGCCAACATTACTGTGTGTGAAAAACTAACTTTTGGAAAAATATTTTGTGGTGTGAATAAGCAAAGTGTAACTTTGCAGAAGGTCCAGGTATCTCTGGTGTGACATTGACCAATTTTCTTTTTTCTTTTTTTTTTTTAGAAAAAGTCAAACATGAGGGTGTTAGTGTGATGATTTGGGTCAGCTTTGCTGTATGGATGGCTACATTTGACGAATCCACGACATGAATGCTGCTCTTTCAAGTGGCCTAATCAAAGTACAGACTTGAATCACGTAAGGTGCTACAGCAGAACCTTAAAAACACTTTCAAATTTAAACTACTTTGTAAAGAAGAGTGGACTTAAATATCTCCTTTTTGTCTGTTTGAAATAAATAAATAAATAAGCTGTTTTTGTCTGATATTATAATTTGCTTCATCATTTGAAACATGTAAAAAAATTTAAAAAAAAAAGCCAAAACGGTAGGTAGTACTTTTTGTAGCACTGTAATTTGATTTTGTGATCCACTGTTGGCAAAGAAATTCAATTTATTCATTATTTGACATCGAAGTATAAAATGTTGATTTAGAATAAGCTTAGAACTGAAAGCTAGTAATTCATCCATTATTCAGGGAAGCGACCTGCAACAACTACTCTCTGCTGAATCATTAACACACACTGTTATGTGACCTTCCCGACCTCCACATGCAGCACTGACTCAGGCGCACCTCCATCTGCATACAAAGACACCTGCTGCTGGCCAAACATCTTGCTCATGAATGTGCTTTTCTCCCTACCTGACCCCTTGGATTGACGTTAAACACTTCCTGAGACTTGATCTCCTCTTTGTCGAAGGACAGCAGTCTGCTGTTGTAGCCCTGCAGCTTCTTCTCCTCCAGGGCGATCATGACCCTCCAGCAGGGAGGCGAGCCGGAGCCCCACAGCAGAGTCATGCTCTTGGCCATAGCTTCAGAGAGAGCTGCTACATCTAACAGAATGGATGTAAGCAAATGCCCTGTCCAGAGCGGTTTGTTTCTTTCAGTCTACTACCGGATTGGAGGGTTTGAAAACGTCTCATCCAATCATCAACGATGACCGACGCAGCAAACGTGTGAAAGGATTGACAAACCCCTCCGTTCGTTAGGCCAAACGATCGCGTTCGCCCGACGCATGCTCTTGAAGTTCTTTGATGTCGGGTGAACTTTGAACAAAAACCCAAAGATAAAGCCAGCAGTAAAAGTTTATTGTTGTGTGATGAAAATCACTCTGTTGTAGACACACGATAAAATTACTATTACCGCTCAGTAGCCTGCCATTGTAGGGTTATCCAAACAACAGGTTATTTTCTACGGCTGGATGACTAAAGTCAATATTGTAAAAAAAAAAAAAAAAACTAGAAGGAAATAGAACAATTCTCTAGCATTAACTTTGTCTTGTTAATGGCTAAACAAGACAAAGTTAGTGATATAAACTTTCCAGCTCGAATTTGAGCACATAAAATGAAAATTTACTTGGCAAGTGGTGCCAAAGTCCGGAGAACAGCATCCTGGGAGACCTACCAGACCAGCACCCAACCCAGGTATTTAAAAGTTGTTGTTTTTACCGATATCCTAATCCACCTGCCATTCAGCCCATGATGAATGACTGTTTGTTACAAAATTATAATCTGAAAATTAAAGTAGAGGTTGTCTTTCCTAAGTGTCCCCAGAACAGACTACTTTTATATTGTGTGGAATGCAGCAACAGTGAAAGGAAGAGGCTGAAAGTCTCACGTATCTAAATAAACAGTCTTTGCTGTATTTGTGAGGGTTTAGCTGCATCAAAGTGTCATTTCAAGGAAGTTCTCTCCCATCATGCAAATACCATTAGCCGTTTTTCTTACAATGTGCCGTTTGGCCCCCAAAAGTAACTTTAAATTAATGCAGTTTTTATGAATGGCAGGGAAGATAAAACATTGATACACTATGTGTCAATCAGTTAAAATATGTAAAAATAAAGCTATGCCTGCAGAAAACAAGTAGTATAAAATGGAAAATGAGCTTAAGGGTCATTTTTTGGTGGTGTGTTCAATTGTTGAGCTGAAGTTAGAAAAGTCTTAAACACCTTTACAACTACCAAGCACAACCAAACTCATGTCGAGCATCTGTGGGTATTGATTATACTGCAGCTCTTACTTTGAAATACAGTCACTAGGTTCAACATTTCGAGAATTTATTGCCCATACAAGCATTTAACAACATACAGCGCTTGTTATTTTTGCAATCTCTCATACCTCACTGTCATCAAGCTCTCAATTTGGAGAAAAAGTCAAGTGGAATATTTTACACCTGTTTTTATCTAATGATATTTGTTTAATAACTTGGGTTATTGAGTTTACTTCAGGATTCACCTGAGCCGATACAGAAACTGGCCGCTTCCTTTCTGAAGTAAAAGTCAGAGTTTGGAGTTGCTCCCTTCGAGCTTTTTTTTTTTTTTTTTTGTCGTTTCTTATCTATGTCCTTTCTATAAGATCTAGCGTCTACCTGTACCTAATAAGAACGTTGTGTATCTGTAAAACATCTGCTTTCTGTTTCAAAGACACACAATGTTTGAACCTCAGTTTAAAAAAAACAAAAAGCAGTTTGGAAACTACTTGTTCTGCTTTAAAAACCGGTGAAAAAGCCGGTTTCTGCTATTCTTGCACACCAAACGTTGCACATCAACTGGCAACTAGTTGTGCCACCCTGGGAAAATCCATCTGACATCATTTGAAATAACCGGAGTTGACTAAGTACGGTGAAGTTTTTTTTCTCTATATGTTCATTAAAAAAAAATGAATCTGATCTCGATCAAGCTTGCAATTTATTGTGTAATTTTCCACTTCAAAATGCCAACATAATGTAGATGAGCGAGTTTTCAAACTCGCTCATCTACATTTTTGAACTATTTAATCCAGGAACGTGTCAAGTTCCACTAACCAGAAGACACAATGCAGACGTTGGGGCTGGCGATCAACGCCAGCATCCCTATGACATGGTGGTGGCAGCATTGTGCTATGGGGATGTTTGGTTATTACAATTTGGGACATGGATGCAACATAAAAAGTGGAAAAGGAAAAAAAAAAAAAAAAAGTGAATTGGTGTGAATACACTGTAGATTCTTTAATGCTTTTACACAAATATATTTGTATTTCTCAATTGTTTTACATTTGTGTAAAAATTTAATTTCCAGTGTTGTAAAACAATCTAAAAATGTATTAGAAAACGATCAAAACTATTTTCTTTCTCTTTAAATAGAGGGAGTTCAGTCTGGAAATCATTTAACGTCCTGCGAAGACCTGAAAGTGATAAAAGCAAACTTCGCAAAGAATGCATCGGAACGCTTTTAAAACTCATAAATGACATAAAACATTCTTAGACATGATGGTGCTGTCAACGTATTTTATTAAACTGGTAAACGTCACATTTAATAAAGAGGCTAATGGGGGGGAGGGGGTTAAAAAAAAAAAAAAAAAACAGGGAATACTCAAAAACATGGCGCCAGTTTCTCCAAACGTGCAGGACATGATGTTCATGTTTACAGCGAGAAAAGACTCAATCAATGGAGGCGACCGACTCTCACATTATAATGAGATAAACACTGACCTACTTACAGCACACAGCTGGGTCTCAGATGGTCTGAGAGCTGAACATGAAATGCAAAATTATGCAAAGGACGCAATTTTAAAGCACTGATTCATGCAAAGTCATTGCAGCATGTGACATTCGAGCCACCCTCGGAGTAGCGCAAACCAGTTTCTGACAATGATTTTCAAACGATAAGCCAGATAACACGGATCATTTTTATCTCTCACAGTCATACTTTGAACACCTTTAAACACACCGACCTTATTTGACCTATTCCACAATCATGGCCCCAGTGTTTGTTTTTTTATAGTGCAACTTTTCTTTGGCTACTAGCCTCTGGATGTTGTGTAGAAAAACTTGAAGCAGAACTAACTTGTGGGAAGAAGGACATTGTTAGACACTTGTTACACGTTGTTTTTTTCTATGCAGAAGTGAAAACAGATTGTAAGAGATGCAGCTTTAGTGGAAGGAGACCAACAAACGGCAAACTAAAATCATCTTCTGTCAAAAAAAAAAAAAAAAAAAGGGAAAAAAAACAGTTCAGAAGACGCCATCTTTGAAACTTTTTGACCTTTCAGAGAACAAAATCTGAATCTTGTGTTAGTCATTCTTGATTACCAGAAGATCTGATTGACAGCTGAACTACCAGGCTCCTTGTGAGTGACTGGACCCGGTCCGGTTCAGATGTCCTTCAGGGTGTCTTGTCCCTTGGGGTTCTCCAGCCAATGAGGAGGCCAGCTGGCCTTGATGCTGGGCCTCTCCTTCATCAGAGCGTGGTACGCCCCCAGTTTGGGGTAATGCCCAGCAGAGAGCCTGTAGATCAAACAGAGACGTGAAAAACAGTGAGTTTTATTATTTTATTTGACTATAATTTAATAAAAGATTGTGTGTCCAGGTCGTCTTAAAAAATTTAATTTCACGCATGCAAACAAGGCTGGAGGGCAAAGAGACTCGTTGCTATGGCAACTGACTGACAACGCCACGAATGCATCAGGGTTCAACACCAGAAAACGCCCAAACATTTCCCACACAAAGATCAGAACATTCAATCTGTTACGGTGTTATGTTGTCAGGCCTGATGTTTATTTTGCGATCATTAATAACTGATTGCTGCGGTGGCAGATTAGCTCATTTAAACACCTGCTCTGCTGATCTTTTCTTTAACTGAACCGAAACACCAAATTCCACAGCACATCTACATGTTAATGTTGTCACAGTCAAGCTAGCATAGCTAATTATCCCTCCCTTGCTATTTTTTATTCTATTAAAACTTTTTCCTAACTCTGTTATCCATTTGTCGTAGTTTGAAAATTAGTAGCAAGACCCTTTTTCCTTTATGTGTACATTTAAGAGTTAGTGCAACATGATGACAACTAAAACCAATGGTAGTTTTTCACCTTCCAGGGCGAGTTGGGGAGGCGGGATCTTGCAACAGAAAAGTAAGTTAAGGATGCTCAGACTGAAAAGTTTTGGCCAATATTTATATTGGATATCAACTCTGCTGTTATGACAGCATTTACCAATATTTAACTTGATCAGATTTTTTATTTGATAATTCAATCGTCAGAATAAAATCAATAGATTCCTAAAATCATTGTTTACAGCAGCCCTAGAGTCATAACTGATAGGAATGTTGCTTGTTCTTACCCAAATCTGAAGGCAGTAGCAACGGTTGGAAAAACAACCACGTCTGTCATTGTGAAATCCTTTCCTGCCAGGTAAGAACCAGAGCCCAGCTACAGGAGGAGGAGTGGGGAGAACAAAGAGCCAGTTAGGGTGCAGCAGAACTCGTTTAGCTGCTTTATGTCGGTTGGGTCGTTCCCCAAACCTTCTCCAGGTAACCCTCCCAGAGTTTGAGCTCAGTGGCCAGGGTCTCCGTGTTTCTCTTCAGAGCCGACTCGAGCCGCTCCCCTTCGGGAACGTAGTAGTCGTAGAAGATGACCGCACCTGGAAAGAGGAGAAATTTGCGGGTTTTGATCCAACGGGCGTAACGAGCGGCCGCTCGCTTCTACAGAACGACCCCGACTCGTGTTCGTCGTACCCAGTTTATCGTAGAGCGAGAGGCCCTCAAACATGCGCTGGTACATCAGCGCCTGCTCCTCGGGTCCGTCTGGGATCAGCTTGGTTCCCTGGGATTTGAACCGACTCTGCAAAACAGAACGGTCATGATTTCTTTTTTTCTTCCCTTAATCATATGCAATTGTGTAGATTGCTGCTTGCAGACTGGCTTCCTCACCTCAAGGTAAAAGCAGGCTGCATAGGATTCATTAACAACAACATTTCCATGTTTGAATGATGGAACCTGGAGGAAAATAAAGAAATGACATGAGAAAAGAAAATAAACAGAAGGATTACAAGCGTTCGCTTTAGTTATGAGTTGAACATATTTACCGAAAAAGTTTATTTATTTATTTTTTTTTATCTAAAAAGCATTTTTAAATTTTGGACAGTTTTTGTTTAATTACTGTGTTCTTTCAGCAAATGGCTTTTTTTTTTTTTTTTAATCTGTACACTCCTGGTAACGATTAATTGATCCCTGAATTGGTTGACTATCATTTCAATAATCAATTAATCACAATTAATTCAATTAATCGTTTCAGCCCTATCCTGGACTTTGACTGCACCATTGCTGGGTTTTTTTTTTAAAAAGCCATTCTTATTTTGTTGCAATCATAAACACAGTGCCATTGCATAAAGCCAGTTGAAAAAATAAAAGCTTACAATGATTATTACGGCTTAAAACAAAACATTACTTCACAATGTGGTTCTTAGGTGTGCTTTTGAAAAAGTATTCAAACTAAATTTCTTCAAATTACACAGCAGTAGTCTCTGTTTGTGTTTATTCCAGCTAATAAAAAAGGGGAATATTATCAGAAAGTTTTATGCACACTTCTAAAGCGACAACAGAAGAAAAAAGGATTCTGCAGATTTCTTAATTTCTGTAAACATACAATGGTATCACTTGAAATGCTTATCGGTTCTACTGGAAACTTTTGACAAGTTCTTTTGGAAATTTGACTAACGTAGAAAACATTATAAGCCTTTCCTTCAACAAGTTGTTCTGTAAAATGTGTAAATGTACTTATGAATATTACGGTATAGAAAAAAAACCCATTTCCAAGTTGAGGATTCATTGCCATTCACTGGGTGAACTGTGTGTGACTTGGCTGAAGTGGCAGGCAGGCCTTCATTCAGGGTTATGAAACAATCAGAACCGATATTATGCAAGAGGCCTGACATGCAGCTGAGCTTAGGGGAGGCGTTTAAATGCTGTAGGAATTTTAATGCAGCTGGGTGTGAAACTAATCAAATAATCACATCCTTGGATTTTTGTGCCCGGAATTTTACTTTAAAACCAAAGCACTGGAGAGGAGTAGTTCGGCCTTTTTGTTAGTTTTAATACAATCAAGGCAGAGCGACTCGGGAACATTAGTCTGCAAAATGTTTGTTTCAGTGCGGCACTGCTTTGCGGAAACTCCAACCTACCTGCCCCCTGGGATTGATGTCGAGCACTTGTTGGGACTTGTGCTCCATTTTGTCGAAGGACAGCAGGACGCTGTTGTAGCCCTGCAGCTGCTTCTCCTCCAGGGCGATCATGACCCTCCAGCAGGGAGGCGAGCCGGAGCCCCACAGCAGAGTCATGTCCTGGGCCATGATTTCAGGTTCAAGAGCTTCAAAAGTCACGCTTTCGACGAGCTTAGCAACAGTCAAGTCTGTCGCACAACAGGCACTAGGCGGAATTTCGCTTTCTTCGATTTATACGCCCACGGAAAAAAAAGATAATAACGAGTCTCTGTTGCCACCCAGTGGCATAGAGAGGTAACTGCATCTCCAGAGGTCAATGCTGCGTTCAGGCCGGGATGGAAGTCGGAGCAGTAGACGAACTCCACACACGACATGAGGACGTTCTGATTGACATTCAGAAAACAGTGGGACTTGTTTGTTTTAGCGCTAAATGTTGGCAATGCAAATAAGAAACAATACATTTCCATGATTAATGAATTCAAGGACAACGACAGCACGTTCACAACACACTCCTGGCCTTGTTCTCTTACTAGTCTGTGTGCTGTTGATCCACTCTTATTCTACACTGAGATAAAAAATTACATGACTTCTTTTGGAAAATAGAATTACAGATTTTTATAGATTTAAAAAGTGTGTTATTCCCCCCCACCCCCCCTCTTCACAGGTGTGAAGAGGCTCTTCATAGCTGTGATGGTCTATCACTTAAAAGCTACTTTGTGTTGGTCTATCACTTAAAAGCTACTTTGTGTTGGTCTATCACTTAAAAGCCCTGAATAATAAAATTTTGTGTGCATTAACAACTTAGCGACGGATCATAACTGGTTTTCACATGTAAAATGTCAAATGAAAGAAAAGAAAAGAAGAATGTGATGTTCTATTAATCAAATCTGGAAAAACAGGAAACCATCAGGCAAACAGTCACACCACAAAACAAGACCTGTCCTGCATGCCCTGTCCCACAGGACTCAGAAAAGGCAGCTGGAACACTCCTTGAAAGAATAGATATTATGTGCCATTTTGGGGCATTTAAAAATAAATAAGTTCAAGACCATTTTTTTTACATCAAATATCACAGGAAGATGCACAAAATAACCACACGCTTGCTTTGAATCTTCACTTTTTCCAATTCTTTTGAATTAGCTGAACATTTGTAAGTATAATAAATATTTTCTAGCTTCCAAGACAGTGAAAATACCTTTATACAATCTCACTTTTACAAATGACTTTGGCCTCCGTTGTCTAAGCTTCACTGAAGTACACCATGTTTTATTCTATAGAGCTAAAAGGAATTCTAGTGAAAACAAAATAAGACGTAGAAGTGAATTTTCCACAGTACTTACAGTTATGCCAATATTTCAACTGATTGTCATTGTTATGGATGAATGAAACATGTGCTCTGCATTGTTTCACAGTATAATTCTGCCCTATAATTCTTATTTTTGCAAACAAAGATGCATTATAAGTTTTCTATACAGAGTTTAAATCGTCTTTGGATTTACTAAAGTTTGGCAATCTTGTCATTGTCGTGCTTATGGATTATTTATGGATACTTTTTTGGAAATTTAGAAATTAATCAATATGTAATCTGAATTTTTCCTGGTCTCACACAAGTACCATATGTGTGATGCACAAGGAAAAATGCCTGGCCCTGTTATCTTCCATCTTTGATACTTTGTCACATATTTGTTGACATATTTTAATGGCCGACAACAATAATAAACTGTTGGAAAAAAACATTTATTTATTGAGGGGTAGCCAAGTCATACGAAACATGATGTCAATTCAGTTATTAATAAATGAACTGTGATTAGTCACATTTTCTGATCATCTGATTTCAACTTTACAGGGCACACAGACACATCTAACCTACTACATTACACACAAATTGAGAAAACAGGGGTGATCTAGCCATGTTAGCAAATTATACTAATTATATTTTTATTAAATGTGTAATTGCAATTTTCAGCTGTCTTCAGATGTCCTTCAGGCTTTCAGATTTTTGTTCAATTAGGAACCACTTTGGGGGCCAAGTAGCTTTGATGCTGGGTCTGTCCTTCAGAAGGTTGTAGTATTTGGCCACTTTAGGGTATCGTTCTGCAGACAGCCTACAAAACAGCAACAAAAAACCCCCTCAAAGTCATGATGGTGATGACAAAGATCTGTCTTCCAGCAAATACCAAGCTTAGTTACGTACCCATAAGCGAAGGAGCAAGCAAGGCTTGGAAAGACGACAACATCGGCTAAGGAGAATCCTCCTGCTAGGTAGCGGTCTGCAGCCACCTTAAAGCACAGAACAAACAAAAACGTCAGCGTAACGTGTGACTTTCTCCACGTGTCTTTGTGTGTGCGGCGCTCAAACCTACGTTCTCCAGGTAGCGCTCCCAGAGTTGAAGCTCAGTGACCAGATTGTCCTTGTTTCTCTTCAGAGCAGAGTCATGGCGCTCTCCTTCAGGGACGAAGAAGTCGTAGAAGGCAACCAGTTCTAAGACAGATTAACCAGTGTTAATATTACTGTTTCTATCCTGAGCATTGTTTGAGTTAACACGGTAGTCCAACTGCACATGTATGAATGGAACTAACTCAGTTTCTCATATAGACTGAGACCCTCCATCATACGTTGGTACATCAGAGCTTGCTCTGCAGGGTTGTCAGGGATCAGCTTGTTGCCCTGAGACTTGAACTGATTCTTTTACCACAGGAGACAAAAACAATAAAATCATAAGAACTTCATTTTCAAACAATACATGTACGATATTCAGTGTGCGCCGTACTCTACCTCCAGGTATAAACAAGCTCCAAAAGACTCATTGATTATGTTGTCTCCATGTTTGAAGGCAGGAAGCTGGTAGGAAGATGTTGACATAATGATGTTAGCTGGTAAAGTTCATCTTGTGGCATTTCTACTTGATGAAATGCAGAATATTATTATCAGATTTATAATTATGAGGTACTTTTTTGTTCAACACTATATATTTGTAAAATAAAAACTCTGCTAAGTGCTGTGCTACAGGAGTTGTGGTGTAGCATGGTACAACTGTCCCCGGTCTGACCTGGACATTGTTTCAGAGGTCAGAGTACATTTTATAATCAACAAGGGAGAAATTAAGCAATTTATCTCTAATGCTGACCTAATGATTAACAATTTATATTAGCCTTCATATTTTTGCTTTTTCATTCAGATGGAAATGATCAACTTTTCCTGTCTCTACGTGAGCAACTGCAACAGGCTGAGATCAGTTCTGTTGAGATTTGAGTTTCTATGCAGAAATGTATGTATCCTCTAGTAACAGTCCACCTTGCAACAATTGAAAAAGTGCGGAAACAAAATTTTCAGTCATGTCTAGTAAAATTCAGAAAAAAAATAAATAAATAATTCAAGCAGTGTTTAGGTGTGCACCTACCTGTCCTCTGGGGTTGATTTCCAAAACCTCTTTAGATTTATGCTCCTCTTTCTCAAAAGACAGCAGTTTTTGTTTGTATCCCTGTAGTTTCTTCTCCTCCAGGGTGATCATGATGCGCCAGCTAGGAGTGGATCCGGAGCCCCACAGCAGAAACATGGACTCCGCCATAGTTAGACACAAACCTCACTGCTCTGTCTGGGAAATGTGGTCAAGAGCAACTCCCACTCTCTAATTTATCAAAAATCGGCTGTTCAGGGCCACGCCCATTAGTTGGTGCCTCACTCAGAGAACAAAAAAGGAGGTGAACAGTCATTTGCTTTTTTTTTTTTTTTTTTGCAGAGTGTGTTTAACACGTCATTTCTTGTGAAAGCGTCCGTTGGCGCTCCTTCGTGTCCAAACACTTCCTCACTCCATCATTTAGAAGACAAAGATTTCTGGGACGGAAATCTTTGTCCCAGAAACCTGGGACAGAAAGACAACCAGCATTTCGTCAGGGGTTGTCGTTGCAACTACAATCCTCACAAACTCCACCTTTTTCTCAGGCCATAATGTGAGTTTCTAGGAAAAACATTGCACCATCTCACTAACCATGTGCACACTGTCAAACTACAGGATGTTTTACCTGATGAGGGCATTTACACATGTAATGCAGAGTGCTCTGTATGTCCGCTACAAGTTTCATCATTGTAGCGTTTTTACACTTCACAAAAAATTTCCTCTGAAATCAAACACTCCTCCATTTCAGTCACTCCTTTTATAAGCACTTTGCTAAAGAGTTTGGGATGTAATTTGGGCCAAGAATGCTGCCTCACAGACTGTGTAATAATTCTCAGAACACAATTTGTTATCGACTATTTACAAGCAATTTAGCTTTTATATTGATCTAATGACTAATGATTGATAGTCTGAATATTTTTGTTTTGGCATTCAGATGGAAATTAACAGCTTTTTTATCTCTATTTGAACAATCACAAGCTGCAGTCGGTTCTGTTTTAAGGTGAGATATTAGTCCAAAGTCAACCCTTATATTTTGCTTTGTCACTGAACCTACAATCATCTTATGGAGGAAAGGTTAAAACTGTAAACGTCAACCCTACCCCTCACTCCATCAATGTCAGTGATACTGTCCATCAGTAAGATGTTTAAAATGAAGTTGGACAAGCCACAAAAGGTGTATCAAGCTTCTAGATAGCAAAGTATTTATATGTAGGAATTTACAGAGAGTTGAGATTTAGCAGATAACAGGAAGGCTGGATGCGAGAATGCCAAACCTGCTCTTTTATGGAATTAAAGTGTCCACTTTTGTTGGAATCTACAAATTTCAGGAGTCTTTCGGAAATGTTAGTCATGCTAGTAACAAACATGTGTTGAGAATAATTAATTCTGTGTTTTTGTTCTATCTCCTTTAGCTAGTTGCCTTAAGCTAAAGCTAAAGGAAATGACATGTTAGGAAACGCCTTCTAAGCTAAGGGTAGAGGAAATGACACACTGGGGAACGGCCTCTCTAGGGCATAGCCTTGACAGAGGCTAACAAAGGAAGTTACCAACTTTTGCTTGTTGCCATTTTGTCCTGTTACCTCCTAAAGGTAGCATGCAGTGTTGTAGTCAAGAAAACCTAACCCGAGACCAAGACAAGACCAAGACCAGAGTGTATCGAGACCGAGACAAGAAAAAGACTTTTAGGGTCCAAGACCGAGTCAAGACCAAGACCAGCTCTCCGCGCTACATGACACAATAAGATGTGAAATATGATCAAAGTTGCTAATCAAATTGATCTGAAAGATTCACATTGGCATAAAAACTCCTAGATATTAAATAGTTAGAACTGAAATAAATTTAACCAATATTAAAAGCAGAACAAACTCTTTGTTCTGCTTATCTAAAAGGATAACGCCCTGGGCATTTGCCCATATCATTCATGTCAGAAATCACCACTATCTGCACCATTAAACATAGCAATGGAGGCAATGCCCTGATGGTAAACAACGCTCAGCTATGAACGCTAACCAAAGAGCAAAAAGCAAGAATTAACCAAGCACAAGGCGCTCACCATGACTGTCCTCACCTTCTCTCCCACTGCTTGAAGCCAGGTAGCAAAATCAGTGTCACAAAAAGTTGGTATAGACTATGCAACGGATAAGGCGCTGCACTAGAGAGGGCGCCAAAACTGGACTTCTTTTTTTCAAGTAGGAATATTCTGTATTTAACAGTTGTTTGTGAATGTATGAAATTATCAATAACAGAGGAACGGCACTGATTAGGGGCTCTCCGCTCCTTCACCTTGGGCATGGGCCCCTTCGAGAATGAACTCAGGCTCGTTTTTTTCTTGACCCTCCAGCAGGGAGGCGAGCCGGAGCCCCACAGCAGAGTCATGTCCTGGGCCACGATTTCAGGGTCAAGAGCTTCAAAGTCACGCTTTCGACGAGCTTAGCAACAGTCAGTCTGTTGCACAACAGGCACTAGGCGGAATTTCGCTTTCTTCGATTTATACGCCCACGGAAAAAAAAGATAATAACGAGTCTCTGTTGCCGCCCAGTGGCATAGAGAGGTAACTGCATCTCCAGAGGTCAATGCTGCGTTCAGGCCGGGATGGAAGTCGGAGCAGTAGACGAACTCCACACACGACATGAGGACGTTCTGATTGACATTCAGAAAACAGTGGGACTTGTTTGTTTTAGCGCTAAATGTTGGAAATGCAAATAAGAAACAATACATTTCCATGATTAATGAATTCAAGGACAACGACAGCACGTTCACAACACACTCCTGGCCTTGTTCTTTTACTAGTCTGTGTGCTGTTGATCCACTCTTATTCTACACTGAGATACAAATTACTATTCTTCTTTGTGTTGGTCTTTCACTTAAAAGCCCTGAATAATAAAGTTTGGCAATCTTGACATTGTCGTGCTTATGGATTATTTATGGATACTTTTTTGGAAATTTAGAAATTAATCAATATGTAATCTGAATTTTTCCTGATCTCACACAAGTACCATATGTGTGGCGCACAAGGAAAAATGCCTGCCCCTGTTATCTTCCATTTTTGCTACTTTGTCACATATTTGTTGACATATTTTAATGGCCGACAACAATAATAAACTGTTGGAAAAAAACATTTATTTATTGAGGGGTAGCCAAGTCATACGAAACATGATGTCAATTCAGTTATTAATAAATGAACTGTGATTAGTCACATTTTCTGATCATCTGATTTCAACTTTACAGGGCACACTCACACATCTAACCTACTACATTACACACAAATTGAGAAAACAGGGGTGATCTAGCCATGTTAGCAAATTATACTAATTATATTTTTTATTAATTATTAATTATTATTATATATTTTATATTAATATTCAGATGTCCTTCAGGCTTTCAGATTTTTGTTCAATTAGGAACCACTTTGGGGGCCAAGTAGCTTTGATGCTGGGTCTGTCCTTCAGAAGGTTGTAGTATTTGGCCAGTTTAGGGTATCGTTCTGCAGACAGCCTACAAAACAACAACAAAAAAACCCTCAAAGTCATGATGGTGATGACAAAGATCTGTCAAGCTTGGTATTTACTGGAAGTTACATACCCATAAGCGAAGGCAAAAGCAACGTTTGGATAGACGACAACATCGGCTAAGGAGAATCCTCCTGCTAGGTAGCGGTCTGCAGCCACCTTAAAGCAAAGAACAAACAAAAACGTCAGCATAACGTGTGACTTTCTCCAGGTGTCTTTGTGTGTGCGGCGCTCAAACCTACGTTCTCCAGGTAGCGCTCCAAGAGTTGAAGCTCAGTGACCAGATTGTCCTTGTTTCTCTTCAGAGCAGAGTCATGGCGCTCTCCTTCAGGGACGAAGAAGTCGTAGAAGGCAACCAGTTCTAAGACAGATCAGCCAGTGTTAATATTACTGTTTCTATCCTGAGCATTGTTTGAGCTGACACGGTAGTCCAAGTGGACGTGCTTGAGTGAAACTTGCCTATTTTCTCAAGAAAGGGAAGACCCTCCATCATACGTTGGTACATCAGAGCTTGCTCTGCAGGGTTGTCAGGGATCAGCTTGTTGCCCTGAGACTTGAACTGATTCTTTTACCGCAGGAGACAAAAACAATAAAATCATAAGAACTTCATTTTCAAACAATACATGTACGATATTCAGTGTGCGCCGTACTCTACCTCCAGGTATAAACAAGCTCCAACAGACTCATTGATTATGTTGTCTCCATGTTTGAAGGCAGGAAGCTGGTAGGAAGATGTTGACATAATGATGTTAGCTGGTAAAGTTCATCTTGTGGCATTTTTACTTGATGAAATGCAGAATATTATCATCAGATTTATAATTATGAGGTACTTTTTTGTTCAACACTATATATTTGTAAAATAAAAACTCTGCTAAGTGCTGTGCTACAGGAGTTGTGGTGCAGCATGGTACAACTGTCCCCGGTCTGACCTGGACATTGTTTCAGAGGTCAGAGTACATTTTATAATCAACAAGGGAGAAATTAAGCAATTTATCTCTAATGCTGACCTAATGATTAACAATTTATATTAGCCTTCATATTTTTGCTTTTTCATTCAGATGGAAATGATCAACTTTTCCTGTCTCTACGTGAGCAACTGCAACAGGCTGAGATCAGTTCTGTTGAGATTTGAGTTTCTATGCAGAAATGTATGTATCCTCTAGTAACAGTCCACCTTGCAACAATTGAAAAAGTGCGGAAACAAAATTTTCAGTCATGTCAAGTAAAATTCAGAAAAAAATAAATAAATAATTCAAGCAGTGTTTAGGTGTGCACCTACCTGTCCTCTGGGGTTGATTTCCAAAACCTCTTTAGATTTATGCTCCTCTTTCTCAAAAGACAGCAGTTTTTGTTTGTATCCCTGTAGTTTCTTCTCCTCCAGGGTGATCATGATGCGCCAGCAAGGAGTGGATCCGGAGCCCCACAGCAGAAACATGGACTCCGCCATAGTTAGACACAAACCTCACTGCTCTGTCTGGGAAACGTGGTCAAGAGTGGCTGAGCAACTCCCACTCTCTAATTTATCAAAAATCGGCCATTCAGGGCCACGCCCATTAGTTGGTGCCTCACTCAGAGAACAAAAAAGGAGGTGAACAGTCATTTGCTTTTTTTTTTTTTTTTGGCAGAATGTGTTTAACACGTCATTTCTTGTGAAAGTGTCCGTTGGCGCTCCTTCGTGTCCAAACACTTCCTCACTCCATCATTTAGAAGACAAAGATTTCTGGGACGGATGCATTTCGTCAGGGGTTGTCTTTGCTACTGCAATCCTCACAAACTCCACCTTTTTCTCAGGCCATAATGTGAGTTTCTAGGAAAAACATTACACCACCTCACTAACCACGTGCACACTGTCAAACTACAGGATGTTTTACCTGATGAGGGCATTTACACATGTAATGCAGAGTGCTCTGTATGTCTGCTACAAGTTTCATCATTGTAGCGTTTTTACACTTCACAAAAAATTTCCTCTGCGTTCAGATGGAAATTAACAGCTTTTTTTTTATCTCTATTTGAACAATCACAAGCTGCAGTTGGTTCTGTTTTAAGGTGAGATATTAGTCCAAAGTCAACCCTTATATTTTGCTTTGTCACTGGACCTACAATCATCTTATGGAGGAAAGGTTAAAACTGTAAACGTCAACCCTACCCCTCACTCCATCAATGTCAGTGATACTGTCCATCAGTAAGATGTTTAAAATGACGTTGGACCTTCTGAAGCTTGATGCAAAAGGTGTATCAAGCTTCTAGAAAGCAAAGTATTTCTATGTAGGAATTTACAGAGAGTTGAGATTTAGCAGATAACAGGAAGGCTGGATGCGAGAATGCCAAACCTGCTCTTTTATGGCGTTAAAGTGTCCACTTTTGTTGGAATCTACAAATTTCAGGAGTCGTTTGGAAATGTTACTCATGCTAGTAACAAACATGTGTTGAGAATAATTAATTCTGTGTTTTTGTTCTATCTCCTTTAGCTAGGAAACGCTTAGCTGCAGGTTCTTCGTTTCCCATACGATTATATGATTTTAAACAAACAAGAAAAATATCAGGTTTTAGTTTTTTGTTTGGTTGTTCATTTAGTTATTTTTTGCTATCTGGTGTTCATAACCAATATGAATCACCTTAAACCTGTTGCTAGGCAACATTCACACAGGGCGGCCATTTCCTGGATTCTTTTGGGTTTACTTCTGTTCTGTTCTGTGTGTTCTCTCTGATGTTTCTCAGTGTTCAGGCTCGTACTCTCACCAAGCTGATCCACATCCATCCGACTCACTGGTTTTTTTAAGCTCATCAAAACATACCTTCGTTCAAATATGAGCAATGGCCGCTTGTCCCAGTTAGCGGTGGTCTCTATTGAAAACAGTGTGGCACGGTCCATTTCATTTGATGCTATACTTGACAAATGGGCAAGTGCAAAGTCACGGAATGTAACAGTTTAAATGTCATAAATGTTAAAACTCTGACATGGAGTTCAGGCTGTAAGATTTCATATTTCCGCTACAGACAATGTTGAGCACTGAGTGCCACTACTGTTATATATTTGTACTTTATTAAACTTCTTATTTACTTATGATTGAAATGATCACCTGATATAATATGTAACATCAAAAAATTCCATAATATGACTACTGCATTTTGTAAGTACATGACTAAGGGAGGAAAGCTGTATGAGACGGGTGGGGGGTTCGGGGGGATGCCGATGATGTGTTTGCATCCACCTCAAAAATATGTAGTTGCGCCCCAAAGCACAATGCTGTATGTTTGCCGTCATGGCAGACATTACAGCTGCCACTTTGAACAAAAACAGTCAAAGAGCAATGCGCATGCTCTTTCGTTCTTATGTTTTATTTATTTGCTAATTTATAAATATCAATGTATATAATTAAATAAACTTATGATAGCTACTGCAGTGTAAGCAGAGCATTACAAGAACAAAGAGGGGCTCTCAATGAGGCTCCAGTCAGTTTTTATTTTCTTTTGAAATCTGTGATATATCTTCACCTTTCACTCTCATTATGTATTTGAACTTCTCTCTTTTATTTACTTCAGCGCAGCTCACAGTTTTTAACAAATTCTGTAGCTTTCGGTGTACTTCTAAATCTGCTCCTTTAGTCGCATCTTTTCGGCCCTGCTACTGCCTCTAGTGGCGTGGGGGTGGTAACACAACAATCTAATTATGTTACTAAATCAGAATACCACAAAGTCTTTATTATTTATTATTAATTCTGGTATCATTGGAGCCGTAAAATATAAATTCCCTCACAAAAGAACATACCTTTTCATTTTCTTAAGGAAGTAGAGCTAATTAAATGAGACAAACAAGACCTGAAAGTGATACCAGTTTCAGCTCAACTTTGCTGAAAACTCTGCATCTTTAAGAACTGTTCTCAGAGACAAATGGTCTTGAGACTAAGACCGGTGTCGAGTACAACATTGGTAGCATGAGACCAGCTGTATTTTTGTATTAATAAATGGAATTCATGAATTCAACTCGCCGACTCTTCTTCAACCTCATACATCAAGAACTTAGCAAGGAAAATGGATAACTCTCCACACATGCTAATGGCTAATGTAAGATGTAAGAGGGCAGCTAAACACGTGGCATCCATTGTAATATCGTTTTGGTTGTAACATATTTGTGAGTTCAGCTAATCACTGATTCTAAAGGCAGCCTTAAAATGTGAATTCTGTTATACACGTGTATTTTCTACAGTAAAACAGAGTCTCTATTAACTTCCACTCATTTTAGTAAATATGTTTATGCCTAAACCTGACATTACTTTACTATTGCTAGTCTATTCTTAACCCTCACCTTAACCAAAACTCAATTCATGCCACCAAAAGTACCTGTAGCGACTTTCCACAGGTTACAGGTTTCTTACGTTTTTGACTTATATGTCACACTTAAGCTTCTCAGATCATCAAACATATTTTAATACCAGATAATAATAAACCAAGCTGACAAAACAAGCAGTTTTAAATTGACTTTATTGAGTGACAAAGCATAACATCCATTTAGTTATTAGTAAATGAACTGTGATTACCGGTAGTCTAATTTTTTTGATCATCTGAGTTCAGGTTTAGAAGTAAAACCCGCACGATACATCTGACCTGATACATTATCCACCAGTAGAGAAAACATGTGATGATCGACCTGTATGAACAAGGTATAGTAATCATGCGACATTAAGTTTGTAATTTCAAAAAGAGAAGTACGTTAAGAAAAGATGAAGACAGTGTTTTCATTGTTCAGATGTCCTTCAGGCTTTCAGATCTTTGTTCGATTTGGAACCATTTTGGGGGCCAAGTAGCTTTGATGCTGGGTCTGTCCTTGAGAAGACTGTAGTATTTGGCCAGTTTGGGGTAACGTCCCGCAGACAGCCTAAAAAAGACCAAGACCAAGTCTTGATGTTGATGAGAACGATCTTTCAGCAAACATCGAACTTAATTACATACCCATAACGGAAGGCATAAGCAAGGCTTGGAAAGACGACAACGTCGGCCAAGGAGAATCCTCCTGCTAGGTAGCGACCTGCAGCCACCTTGATACACAGAACAAACGAAAACAGCACTGTCGTCAGCATAACGTGTGACTTTCTCCACGTGTCTTTGTGTGTGCGGCGCTCAAACCTACGTTCTCCAGGTAGCGCTCCCAGAGTTGAAGCTCAGTGACCAGATTGTCCTTGTTTCTCTTCAGAGCAGAGTCATGACGCTCTCCTTCAGGGGCGTAGAAGTCGTAGAAGGCAACCAAGTCTGAAACAACCAGTGTTGATGGTATTATTTCTGTCCTTAGCAATTTTCAAGCTAGTATGGTAGCAGATGTGCACAGGTATGAATGGAACTAACTTAGTTTCTCATATAGAGTGAGACCCTCCATCATACGTTGGTACATCAGAGCTTGCTCTGCGGGGCTGTCAGGAATCAGCTTGTTGCCCTGAGACTTGAACTGATTCTTTTACCGCAGGAGACAAAAACAAACATAATCCTGGGAACTTTACTTTCAAACAATACATTGATGATATTCACCATGAACTATGCTTTACCTCCAGGTATAGACACGCTCCAGTAGACTCATTGATTATGTCGTCTCCATGTTTGAAGGAAGGAAGCTGGTAGGAAGATGTTGACAACATAATAATATCAGCTGGGAAAGTTCATCGTGTGGCACTGCTACTTGATTAAACGCAGGCATTTATAACCACTTTGCTAAGCGCTGTGCTAAAGGACTTGGGATGTAAAATGATACAAGTGTCTCCGGTTGGACTAGGACTGTTCGACAGTGCTCAGAACAGAACTATATCGAACCCAATTAAACCATGACCCTGTTAACTGAACTGGTTAAATACCAATAACAAGCTAACAGCAATGCATGTCTCCACATCATATGCATTCAAACACTAAAGCAACATGTTAAGTTGTAGAAATTGCATATCTGTTCATGTTTGTTGAAGATTTACTTACAGACAAATGAAAATATGCGTTATAATACAGGAGATATCTCTATGTTAAACATGTCAGCCATATTGGAATTTGAGGTGAAACCTTTGTATTAAAAGGGCCTTATGGTTCATTTGTCAGTTTTCAAAATTTAAAATGTACAAGGCAGATAAGTAGGAATATTTCTTTCTTAAAGACTTTGTAAAAACATCTAATTCTTATTTCAGATTGTTTCATTCATAATTGTGACACTTATGGAGCCATTATTTGTAGCAGTTCCTGCCTTACTGCTTCCTGCTGAACGGTTTCCGCCACATCTCAACTTTTAACAACACCCTGTCTCAGGTGACGGGTTGACAACAATGGGAAAAACAGGAAAGGCTTAGCATTGCCTGTGAGACCACCATGGCTGTTTCAACACCTTCTAGTTTTTAAGTTGTGCTAAAAGAACAGTCAAAGTTTCACAGGTTTCAGTGGGACGTTTTCACTTCCTCTGCTTCTTACGTGGGGAGGAAATACTGGTTTATAAAACTGACTCTGAAGGAGTTAACCGACCTGTGATGTTTCCCGTCAGGATCAGTGGTTTGCAAACGTTTTTGTGAGTTTCACCTCGGTACGTTATAGCTGCTATAAAAAAGATTAAAATAAACATTTGTTTCCTTTATGAAAAAAATCTAAGAAATGAAAAGAAGCAAACAAAAAAAAATAGCATTAGCACTGCATCAACTGAGCACAGTTGTAATCCTCACTTCAACTCAACTTTCCATTCATGTACTTCTTTACCGAAGGAGCTTTTGTAGCTGATCCTACTTGTGAAAGATGACAATGACTGGATTGTCAAAATGGACGTTTTAATTTTATTTTAAGCAAAAGGATTGCTATTGGTCGTACTGATTTGTTTCTGGAGAGTTTGGCTTCTCATTAGCAGTCGGTCACAATCAAGAAAATGAACAGAAACACATCACAAATTTCCATTTGTAACTCCATTCTAAATTATTATTAAAAAGCACATTGCTGCAGGAACAGTCTAAAGAACAACAGTGTTCAGGTGAAAATACACGTTTCGTGAACTGGAACAATCGCAACAAGCTGCAATCAGTTCTATTTTAGAAGAAGACATAAGTTCAAAGTCATGATCTTGTATTCTGCTTTGTCATTGTACCTGCAATTAGCTACCAGAGGAGAGGTTACGACTGTAGACTTTGACCCCCCGCCCCCGGCGGAGCCCCAGTCCTAGCAGAAATTTAACAGTCTATCTTCAAACTTAATTCTCCGTAGCACCGGCTTAAATCGTGTAGTAAAAACCTTTCAAGCAGTGTTTAGCTGTGCACCTACCTGTCCTCTGGGGTTGATTTCCAAAACCTCTTTAGATTTATGCTCCTCTTTCTCAAAAGACAGCAGTTTTTGTTTGTATCCCTGTAGTTTCTTCTCCTCCAGGGTGATCATGACGCGCCAGCAAGGACAGGATCCGGAGCCCCACAGCAGATACATGGACTTCGCCATAGTTAGACACAAACCTCACTGCTCTGTCTGGGAAACGTGGTCAAGAGCGACTGAGCAACTCCCACGCTCTAATTTCTCTAAAAGTCGGGCGTTCAAAGGCCCACCCATTAGTTAATGTCTAACTCAGAGGTGAAAGAAGAGAACAGAAAAAGGAGGTGAACATTCACTTGCTTTTTATTGCAGAATGTGTTTAACACGGCATTTCAAGTTCAAGTGTCTGTCGGCGCTCCTCCGTGTCCGAACCGCGTCCTCTGTTCAAGTTCGGACCGAGTACAATGCAAGCACAGAAATCAAAACGGAGAGTTCCAACACTTCCTCACTCCAACATTTAAAAACAAAAAAAAAAGACAAAGATTTCTGGGATGGACGCATTTTGTCATGGGTTTTCTTTACAATTACGATCCACAGAAACTCCACCTTTCTCACAGACTATAATACAAGTTTCTACAAAAAAAAAAAAATGACACCACCTCACTAAGCGCGCACACTGTCGAACTACAGGATGTTTTACCTGATTTACACATTTGATGCAGAGTGCTCTGCGTGTCCGCTACAAGTTTCATCATTGTCATCATCGGGTTTTTTTGCTTTTCTTTTTAATACAAGACCTTCCTCTGAGATTAAAACCCTCCTCCGTTTCAGTCGCTCGTTTCAGCATAAGAGAGGATACATGTCAGTTAAGGTGCAAGACGTCAGAGATTTGCGAAATAAATACTGTAAATGTGACACCTCTGAGCCACCGTAGCTTGGATGGCGCTTGCATTGTCCCTTTTTAAAAAGAAAGGCACTCATCAGCCTGAAAACCTTTCATATTCCTATTTCATATGTACAATACTTTCTTCGTTTTTCTTTTTCCTAGGGAGATCACCTGGATTCTGGTTTAAAACGAAAAACAAATTAAAATTCCTATCGACTGCTTTACAGCAAAAAAAAAAAAAAATAAATTCACAGCTTCAATGAATCAGAAAAGATCCCTTTGGATTTCTTTGAAAGAACTTTGGAAAGATCCAAGACGTTGAATTCTTTATAGTACCTGCGTGTGACTGAAAGAGATTTTCAAGCTAGTCCTGGAGAGAACACGTCTTTCTTCACCTCCGTTTTCTGCTTCTGTGCTTAGAATGCGAAACCAGAACAAACACACCGTCCCGGTTGGCAGCGTCTTCACTCAAAACACGTTAGTAGCAGCTGGTGCAAAACCCAAAGAGGCTTGTGGCTGGTGGGCTAAAACTCTAAAGGCTGACATGGGCGTCTCACGCTGGCGCGTTTTCCACAGCAGTGGGGGCAGGTTGGGGTCAGGGGTCAAGGTGAAGGGAGGTCAGCATGTTTATGTGTCCGGAGAATCGGTCAACCCCAAAGCGAGAGCTTCTTCTGGTGTAAGGCCGTTTTTAAGAGTCCGCCTCACTGCAACAAAGACAAAGAGAGGAAAAAAAATATCACAACACCATACGATGAGTTTTACGTAGGATTGCGTTGAAGAATCATATTGCGACCAGAATCAAATGACTTTCAACTTGCTCTGATTGGAAACTCCAAAAAAAAAAAATTATTTTCTCTAAATCACGTTATGTTAAGCGCTAACAGGTCATGCTAGCAGCAGCACAGCCTGTTACCTGCTAAGAGGTTGTAGCTAGCATTTAATAGCCAACACCTGTTAGCTGTTAGATGCTAGCTAACAGCAAGATGTTAGCTAGCATCTAGCTAACATCTAGCTAGTTGTTAGCTAGCATCCAGCTAGCTAACAACTGATGTTGCAAATTGTGGATGCTGTTACAATGTTCACAATTGTTACTTGTTACTCTTGGTTCAGTAACAAGATGAAGTAACTGAACGAAGAGGACTCACTCACTCAACCTTTTCTGGCTTGATCTCATTGTAAAACAATAGTCAACATCCTTCCTCGTGATTGTGTCGGCAGCAACACAACATTTCTGTTTTAAAAAGATACTTTCTATTGGTCTACAGTGGATCCCTATTTGCAGGGGTTTGGGACCACAGCCACCTTCAAATAGCAAAAATACGCAAATACCTGAGACCTCTTCCAAAGTGCTTACAGCTGCCTATTTTAATAGTTCAACCACCAAATATAACGTAATATGTATTAATGTACACTGGAAGACATTCAGGGCTGCACAGTGGTGCAGTTGGTAGAGCTGTTGCCTTGCAGCAAGAAAGTCCTGGGTTTGATTCTCTCTGCATGGAGTTTGCATGGAGTTTGCATGGAGTTTGCATGTTCTCCCTGTGCATGCGTGGGTTCTCTCCGGGCACTCCGGCTTCCTCCCACAGTCCAAAAACATGACTGTCAGGTTAATTGGTCTCTCTAAATTCTCCCTAGGTGTGTGTCCTGTCTGTCTCTGTGTTGCCCTGCGACAGACTGGCGACCTGTCCAGGGTGAACCCCGCCTCTCGCCCGGAACCTAAGCTGGAGAGGCACCAGCACCTCCTGACCCCTCTAAGTGACAAGGGTGTTAGAAAATGGATGGATGGAAGACATTGAACAGAAGTCTGAAACATTCTGAATACCATAATGAGCTATTTGAGTTCAAAGACAGCCCTTGTTTTTTGCATTGCCATTGCCACCTGCAATTGGCTACTGGAGGAGAAGTCAAAATTGTAGCCTTTGACCTCTTCATTAAAGCTAACAGTATTTACTATCAGTAATATATTTAAAATGAAGTCAGATAAGCCATAAAAGGTTATGACAAGCATATAGGAAAGTTGTAGAAGATCATCCCTTAGATTCGGTTGTAAGGTTAATATTGTTTCTCATTATGTAATTCCTTAGATTTTGGCAAATGTAAGGAATTATTATTATTTAGGCATTGTCCCATTATGTATTTCTGTTCCTGTAGGTTTTAAGCTTGTTTTCTCTCTGCTTATTTCCTTCTAGATCTCCATTAGTCATTTTCTCTGAGCTATAATTATTTTACCCGTGCCATGTCTGCCCCCTTGTGTCAAGATTCATTGATCTCCTTTTTCTCTCTGCTAATTCCTCACATACAGAAATGTATCCCATTTCCTTGATTACCATATCTGTCAGTAGTTCTCCTTCATGTTGCCTGTTCATCTGCATTAATGCAAGACTTTCACTTTCCTGTATGCATTTTGGTCTGATCCCTGCGCCTCACATGACAATCACTGGGTTTTTTTCTCCCCCTCTCACAAACATTAAATTGGACACAGCCATTACGTATTTTTCGATTCTATCATATGATGTACAGCAATACTTGAAAATATGTTTTTAAAAAAAACCCAAAAAACATTTGCTGTAATTTCTTTTAGGTGAGTTTTAATTGTAATAAAGACCTCTTTAGAATTTTAACTTTTTCTTTGAAATTCTGCTTTTAACTTATTTCTGAACGTACAATATACAAATCTTACATTTATTTAAATACATTGTATTATAAAGTAAGCTGTTAATAATATATTAATTATTGCTTGTATAGAAAAATTGACTAAAATTGGTACCGGGACGTCACAGTTTTACAAAATTGACAACAAAACTTTTGATTGTTGCGTCTCTGCTTTTCCAGTCTGATTTACACTCAAAGGTTTTTAGCCAGACAGGAAATGAGCGATGCAGTTTGGGTCGTACGTGATTTGCGGTTGGCTCTGGATCTCCTCCTCTCTCTGGGCTGCGTTCTGGTTCCCGGACCCTGGGTGGCCGAGCGCACTATGCGCTCCATGATCTCGTCTGCAGCGTCGTCTCCGCAGGCTTGCGTGTCCTCCACGGCTGATGTCCACGCCTGCGCGGTGCGACCTGCACCCACAGATGGCAGAAGCTTAACTGTGTGCATAAAAGAGCGCAGGGGACGGGGCACGGATAGACACTAGGTGGCGCTAAAACATGTGGCCTTTTTTCCTCTGAACAAAGAGTGCTCTTCTGAAATTTTTTTTTTTTTTTAAATAGTGTATTGTATGGCTTGTGTAAAATCTCAAACTGTTGTGGTTCCATGTGACACACAAATTGCCCCAAAATGTCTGTGCACGCCACTGAAGGGCCGTCTAATCCTGTGGACATGCTGAATGTTATTGTTCACATGCGGAAAATTCCCGCCTTCGCACAAAGCAAGCGAAAATGACGCAGAAAAACCGGGGGAGAATAACTCAGAGCCACTCGTATTCTTCTTTCGCCTCACTCTCTGCGTCGACTGGACGCTACGTTCGGACCCGTTGCCATAGCAACCGACAACATCTCCACTATCAGATGGGGCGGAGATTACGTTCAAAGTGCATCGGAATTCAACGACCCAAAAACACGCAAACGTTTCCCACACAGAGAGCAGAACCTTCAGGGCTATTTTGTCAGAGGCTTGATGTTTATTTTGAGATTATTAATAAGTGATCGCCTGAACGCCGGTGTTGATTAATTAGCTAATTTAAACACCTGCTCTAGTGATACAGAGAGTGTGGGTCAACTTTTTTATTTATTTTTTTTAAAGGAACCAAACATACTGAATTCTGCAGCACATCTACATGTTAAAGTTATCAAAGTCAAGCTAGCATAACTGACCTACTTCCCTCTCCCTGACTACTTTTTTTTATTATTGTAAAAAAAATTTTTCTGACCTGTGAAAGTGACACCCTTGGACCTTGTTTTCTAGTTGTTGTAGTATTAATAGCAAAACACTGAGTCCCTTTTCCTCAATTTATAGCATATAGTTATGATTTAGCGCATTATGTTGACGACTTGACAGCTAAAGCGTGTGGTAGTCGTCATTGGTGTGCAGTTTTTCTGGGAGGGATTTTGGGCGTTGCAAGGTGTCTACATCGGACCTCCAGCATTCCCTCACCTCCTCTTCCCGGCCGAGATCTGGTCCTCGTCCTGAGTCCCGGCACTCCGACGGCCTCTTTGTCGCTCCCTGTCAGGCTTGTTCTCAGCACAGCCTTCATGTGCTCGTGCTCTGCAGCCTCCTCAGTGTGGCCCAGACCCTGGGGCTGGTCGCTGTCCTGCCCACTAGGGGCGCCGTTGTTGCTGCAGCTTGAACCGTCGCGACCGCACTGCAGTGAATAGAAGGTCAGAGCTGGAGTTCAGAAGTCGGCTGCTTGTGAAATCTGTATTTTCCTAAGTTAAATCATGAAAGAAACCAGTTCAATTTCACTCAGGTGTTAGGTAAAGAGTTTAAAAACTGATCCAGGAAAAGGTTAGGGTGTCAATGTCACACAAGCATGCACACGGGCTGGCGCACGTCTCAATACCTCTCGCTCTTCTTCGTCATCAGACTACAGGAGGAAGGAGGATTTAAAATCAGAGAGAAGCAGGGAGAAAAGTGAAAATCAGAACTCGAAAGGGAGCAAAAGGAAAAAATAAAACAGCTGGGAGTGTTTGAGGATGTCGGCGTGCGCGTTGGCGTGTGTGTGTGTGTGTGTGTGAGGCACTCACAGGTGCGTTCATGTCCATGATCATCTTGCCCCGGGTTTTGTTGCGCTCCCGGTGGTCGGCTCGCTTCTGCTTCTGCTGCAGCACACGGTCCCTGGTGGTTCTGTACTCCAGAGCGAACTCGCTGAGGATTTTGCTGAAGCGGTTGACGCTGATCTCCCTCACGCTGTAGGCTGGATGGCCGAGGTACAACAGGAAGGAGTGGAACCTGAGCAGGGAAAGGTGACGGGGAACCCCCGGCAACAGTTTACAACACGAGGAGGAGAAAAATACAACGAGTGTCCTATTTGAACCAGAGCTGGAGCAATTAATCGCGATTAATCGTGATAAATCAATTGTTGTAGTAATCATCAACTAAATTGGTTATCAATTAATCCTTAACTGGAGTATTTAGACTGAAAAAGTCCTATTTAAACTAGTGACTAATCGTGATTAGTCATCTTTAATCAATTATTGAAATAACTGTTAATTATTTATGCAATCAATTACTTGTTAACTGGAGTGTTCAGACTCAAAAACCTGAAAAGAACCCTACACCCTATACAAAAAATACATATCGTAAATTTAAGTGGCATAGTTTTAGCTTCCCCCGGTTCAGATTTAATAAAGAAATGCTATGGCACGTTAGGAAATAAAATGTTTACTTTCTAATTTGTAAAGAAATTAAATTATTTGTCTGTTTGCATATTTCAATGTATTTCTAATATGGTGTAAAACAGGCATAAGTGGTTAAATGAAAAATTTGTAGGATGTGCCATTTTTATCCAATTAGCCGATTAATCGTCAAAAAAAATTAGAGATCAATCGATAACTAAATAATCATTTAGTAGCGGCTCTGCTATAAAGAGAAAAACAAATTCGATCACAGTACAAATTTGTTCAGAATTTTTTTTTTTTCTAGATCAAAATCTGAAAAGTGTGGTCTGCATCTGTATCCAGCTTACTTTATTGAACAGACCAGACCTTCGTGGGTAGCCATCATTGTAAATCCTGCAGTATAAACCTGGCGTGCGGGGCTACCTGTTGATTAGCCGGCGGTGAACGATCTTCAGGATGATGATTTTTTCAGCACAATCTTTGAGGAAGTCAGACATCTTTTGCTTCAGCTGGGGCTTCATCTCGTGCTTGGCGATCACCTTGAGGTGGTCCCACGAAGCCTTGCAGCGACGTTCCATCTGACACAAGTTCTCCTGCAGCTGGTCGAAATCCACCTGACGGACGCCAGAGGACGAGCAGATTCTTTATTTATGCGCCCAGCGAGGAAAGACACGATTGAACTTTGGGAACCAACTGGTTTATTTGACTTATTTGCTTAATTCCTAGAATCTGTGAGTCCTGTGGTGTAAAACAGTTTGCCGGTCAGTTTTCTAAAGCGTACTTTTGCGGAACGTGTGATGGCCCCGATCTCGGAGTAGAGGTCGGTGCTCTCTGGGAAGTTTTCCACCACGACGGAGCAGGCGTGGTGCAGCAGCGACTGCTTGTGGACTGTGTCCTTTACTTCTGGGACCTTTTCCAAGTATGTCAGCTCAAAGCCTTTGGCCTGAAAACATTAGTGGGAAAATATCAAATAACTTCCTGAAAAACCTAAAAACCCTGGAAGAAATGACATTTTCATTATTATTCTTTCAAAGCTCATGGGTAAAATTTAAAGCATATATTAATGACCAGTGACCATAACCAACATAAAATGTAATAATTCATAAACATCATGTGTTAGAGAGGTCCAAGGATTGAAATGCATGCACTTACTTTGCAGGACAAAAATTGGGATTAAACGGGTTAACTCTGCATCTTCTGTCAGTACAAAACAGGTCTTAGTTTCTCCAAGCACAAATCACATTGATTTATGCTTAAACTTTCCTTTTACGTGTTTACCCATGCTAATTACTTGCTTCAGTGACTTGCTCTTTTTCTCAGTGTCTGAGCCAAATAAATGACATAACAAATGATGCTGAAGTAGTCTGGCCACACGTTTTTATTCTTTAGGCTACGCTCACACAGCAGGTCTTGACGTTTAATTTGGATTTTTTGCTGAAATCCGATTTTTTATTTTTATTTTTTTTACATGGTTGTTTATAGTACTATGGTAGTTTAATGCGATCAGACTTCTGTGTGAACAGTTTATTACCCCAAAGCAACCTGAACGCACAAAAGAAGAGCATAGACGTCACACAGGAGCGCACAGAGAAAACAAGGGATGCTGCTGACTTAGGGTCGATTTTAAAGTTACTGAGTGGCAGAAGGTCACAAGATCGTGACGTCACGAGGGTAGCTGATAAAAAACGGAAGCACAAAATGGCCTGTGTGGCACCCTGACTGCAACTGTCTGTTTGGATGTGTGGTGAGTGGTGCGATTGTGACGAAAACTTCCTTCATAACTTCAGAACTTTCAGAAGTATCACTTACAGCCATCGCTAAAGTCTGCTGGCTTCTTCTGGTGCCTGTGTGACGTCAACGACATAAAATTTGGATAACATGACCATTAGGACTGCAAACGCATTGAAAATCCAATTTAGTACCACATATGAAAGTGGCACAAATCGGATTTTTCTGGGGTGAAAATATTCAAATGGAGTCATTCAGACTGTCGTGAAAAAGTCCAATATAGGGTCAATGTGGCAAAAAACAACAACAACAATAACAAAACATCAGATTTGGGTCACATTTGCCTGCTGTGAGAACAATAGTCCTAGAGAAATGATGACATACGGTGGAAACAGACCAGAAATTACAAATTCTATCTACCAGGGTGCCGGTTTGATAGATCTCCAACCTATTTAAATAAGGAAACATTTCTATCAACTTCCTCCTTATGAACTGACAGAAAGTTTACTATCATAATCTTTTGTCGTGTCATGTTCTTTAAAAACATATTTCGTCGACGGATGACTCACGCTGACGCCGTTGAGGAAATTTCCAATGGACAGCAGCGTAGAGAGGATGCATCTGAGGGTTTTGTTCTTCACCAGCTGCTCCATCCCCTCCTTCAGGTCCTGCAGTGGCTCGGCCACTTCCTGTCAGGAGAGCAGTACATCATTAGCGGACCCAAACAGAACTCTCGGAAAACATGTGCTTTACGAGTCTGCGGCAAGACAGGTGCACCTCGCCTCCCGCTACAAATCATCTGCTCTCGCTTAAGGTTCATGAGAGGTTGTTTAAAGGTTGGTCCTTTGCCATAAAATATACTCCAGGTTGCTTGAACCCGGAGTTTTTCTAAGCAGCGAGCAACAGCTTCTCCAGTGCGCACGTTTGTTTTCCCTGCATGGCATGCTGAGCATTTCAGCGGCGGACAGTCCCCCCCGTACCAGAAGGGTCGAGCCGTGAGCGCCGCTCCGTGAGAAGCCGCGGTTGCGTCTCGGGCGCATCGAGATGAAAGGCGGCGAAAACCTGTAAACTTTACGCGTGTCTCTTTCTCATGGCTCTCCGGCTTTGAACTTCTCCTCGCGGACGCATTCCTTGCCGGAGTAATCACCGCGCGCATGACGGCGAAGGCAGGGGTGCTGCTAATAAAACGCGCATATCTTGTTGTGATGTAACTATTTTGATGTTCTGCAGGATGTTGTTTCTTCCTGCCTGCACAAACATGCCGGCACACATGCTGCGCACCTTCCCACAAACCTCCGCAGCTAGAGGAGTTGGCGATTTGTTTCCAATTAACAAAAAGGCACACCTGGACCGGATGGCACTTGTGCCTGGTGCAACACATTCTGACACCTGGTAGTCCTCCTCATTGCAATTCAGAAGCACGTAAAGTCAAGTTGAGTTTATTTGTATGGCACATTTCAGCAACAAGGCGGCTCAAAGTGCTTCACATCCTAAAAACATCATACAGCCACACATTAAGAAGCAAGCAATACACATTACATTACTAGCCAGTACACATCAAAAATGTTGATTAATGCTCCACTTACTTCTAATCAACGACAGCTATGATCATGTAGGGTTTTAGCTGAGTTTTTTGGCTGTTTTTTTTGTTTTGTTGTTGTTGTTTTTCAGTTTCCTGGAAGTTTGTTCCCGATGAGAGGAGCGTAAAAACTGAACCCTACTTCTCTGTGTTTGGTGTAACAAGTGTAAAAAATGGGTCTTTCTCATTAAATCCTTGCAAAATACATTATGTTTGTGGTATACTTGCAGTCCCTCCAGGAAGCTGCAATCGCATCATGACATTTCACGCCTTTTTTGGCCTTCTTGGGGTTCCATACTTGAGCAGGAAAGTGAGATTAGAGTGTCTCTCGGAATTCAGCGATCGAGTGCAAGATAGACGTGATCAAACAAATTATTGCTTGTTTGCAAAGACACGTATTCATTTTCACTGCAAAGATACAAAGTCTTACCAAGTCATTTTGGTTTAGTTTGTAGGGCAAATATCTTAGTACACTGGACACAAGAGAAGACTAACTTACAAGTAACTTTTAAGCAAGATATAGTAGCTTGTTTTAAGTCAATAATTCCTTAATACTGTTGAAAAGGTTCTCGACATTTCTCCCATGTTATAAGTAAAATATTTTGCCAAGAAAGTACTTTTTCCATCAGTATTAAGGAATTATTTATTTAAAACAAGCTCCTTTATCTTGCTGAAAAGTTACTTGTAAGTCTGTTTTTTCTTATTCACTTGAGATACTAAAACTAGAAACTAGACCAAAATTGCTTGGAAAGAATTAGTGTGTTTTTGCAGTGCACATCAATTTCGATGCGCACTTACATTGATGCCACAAAGTAAACGTCACCGAAATGAGCAAAACTGAAGAACCTCAAGTTCAAACTGACCTTCTCCGTTGCTTCGTAGTCCATCTTGAAGGCCCAGAGCTGGAGTCTGGCGGAGAGCTCGCTGATGGAGGACAGCGTGAGGAGGAACTGCTCCGCTGAGCCCAGCGGGACATCCGGATTGGCCAGCTGGGCTTCCTGGATCTTCTGCTTCTCCTCCTCAGTCGGGATCATCGTCAGGAGTTTCTGTGGGACGGGACAGCGATACATTAGTGGAACGCGGGCATCTTCTTTTTTTTGGAAAATCACCCAAGGCTCTCACCTCTATGCCTTCCTTGTTGAGCGCGTACTCGTCAAAGTTCAAGATGGCCGTCTTGATGGTGCGCGGCGGAGGCAGGACCGTCAGGCCGATGTTGATGGCGTTGCTCCTCTTTGAATCCAAGACGATGATCTCCTGGCGCTTGCCGTCCGCCGCCGTTTTCTTAGACAAAGGGAAGATCGAGAAAAGGGTCAGGCTCCCCATCTGTTCCTGTTTCCTCTTTCACTGTGGTCCACTTTACAGGCCCGTAAGGATTCGACAACTTTTCACTCGACTGCAGCTGTGGGGGCTATATGGATACTGGAAGCAGGAAATACCACGCGCGTTTAGGTTTACGAGAGTGTTTCCATCAATTTATAGGCACCGTTTCACGCCGCTGCATGACCATATATGACCTTTACCAGAGCTGGAGGTGATTTGAAGCTCTTAAAGGGATGAAGTCATACAATATTACCTTATAAAAGTGTAACAGAGTAGCTGCCAAGACCTCATAGCCTCTACGGAAGAGACACCAGTTCACTTACACTTGCAGCTCTACTTTACAGTGTTTTATGGTACAGTAATTAACATGTTGGTAGGAAATCTACTTACACTCATCACCAGCATGAGTGCTTTTAACTACAGTATATCTTTAATGCATTCTTTTTTCAGGGTGGTATCATGATGCAACAAACTTCAGATAACGATAAAAACAAGAACTTGGGTCTAAAGTCCGCTTTTATTTCGGATTTTCTCTCATCCACATGAAGTGAAAATGCGTAAAATACATAGAAGCTCAATCTGATTACATGTAAAAAAACAATAAAAAAAAACCCTACATGCTTTTAGTGGTGATTAACAAGTTCCTGGTGTAACTCTGGATGGATGTTTGACCACTCTTCCAACTGAAACTGGTCAGATTTGTTCATATATATACTGGTGAATTTTCCTCAGCAGATCCAGCTTTCTAGGAACAACCATGAAAGAAAAATCAATATTGAGTCCTGTTTCACCAATATCACTTAAGGGAAAAACAATCCCTCATCCATCACTATGCCTTCGCACTGGTATGATGTTCTTTGGGGTGAAAACCTGACCTCGACCGATGCAATTTTGTCTTTGTGGAAAAGCTGTTCTGTTTTATTTTCCAGAAGGTTTTTGACTTGTCCATGTGAAACGGGCAGCTGCTCGTTTCATTTGACCTTGAAGCCACATCAATCTTGGTCATCAGGCTCTTGGCGCATGTGTGTGAAACACCGCTGTGGACAGACGCAACGGTGGCCCAAGAGTTTCCGCTTCACGGCGACTTAAATCTTCTCGAGGTGCTCCTGCACCTCCTGAGCAGCTTCACTGCATCAGAGGTGAAAGTCAGGCTAAACCAGAGGTCAGCAATTTGACATTTCTAAAGAGTCAATTCAAAGAAACGTCTGGAGCTGTAAACTCTAAGTGACCCCTGGAAAAAGAAAGTGGCTCAAGTTTTATGAACACCAACTGCTTCAATTATTTACGTTTTACTGTTTAATTAAAGAGCTAAATGGTTTATCCAATTCTAGGTTCTGGAACAAAAAGCATTTTAAAACTTTTATGAGAAGACCATAAAACCATTTTCTTAAACCAAAAAAAACTCCAACTTTATGGGAAAGAAAAACAGAACAAAAGAAGGTACCGAAAATATATGCTTGTATATTTAGTGTTACTTGTATAATAAAAGAAAAACACACAAAAAATGATAGAAGTAGGTTTTTTATGTTTATATTACAAACCATTTCTTGTTTTGGCAGAAAACTAATTTAATTTAAATTAAGTCTACCATTTCCAGCCAGAATTATATCAGGACTATGTGTAGGCTTTACACACATTAGTGGGGATGCACATACTTCATATATCTATATAATTTAAACCTCGTTCAGATTAGAGAAAATCTACAAAAATCTAAATAATTTTGCACATAATTGTTGTTTGTTGGATCTTTTTAATTCCTCAAAAAAAAAAAGAAAACAAACAAACAAAAAAACAGTTTAAATGCAGCATTAAAAGCCTCAAATTAAAATGGCAGTCATGATTATGAAGATGAGTGTTTGTAAACTTATGACCTGCAACGTGCTCAATGAGTGGAAATACTTTTATTTTAGGGATTTGCAACATTTCTTTGATCATTTACCTGTTATCCTTTTACACACACTGTGTTGGAGTGCAAGTGAAGTGAAGTGAACAAAGTCGACCAGTAGAAGTGCTAACCGCCGCTAACCGCCGCTAACCGCCGTCACGCCTCCCGTCACAGCTGAACCATGCAGAGCCACCGATGATCGGGCTTCGGCTTCGCAGAAATTGCCGGTTCTGAAGCGAAGGCTCAAGCGTTCAAAGAGTGAGAGTCCCGGCCTCTGCTCTCTACCTTTGAACCCCACACGGCTCTTATTTAAAGGCTTTATGAAAATTACAAAGGGATCAAACCTCCCCTGTTTGATCGGGATCAAAAACTCACAACCTCATTTAACCCTAGAAGGTGAAGCATTCGAGAAATCGGAGGGAGAACTTAGAAAATACCCTTGCTAGGATCTGGATAAAAACAAATATCTAAAAATAAACTCAAAATACATTTTAAAAAATCGGGAAATTTAAAAACAAAACTAGAAAATTTCTGAAGAAATTTAGCCGGGGCCTGCCAAGGCGTGCCCGTCGGTTTGGGCCCGGCGTTGTCACGCTACAAATTGGCATCGATGCTAAAGAACGCTGCAACGTAATCAGTAGCATGTGGAGAATCATAAGAACGTTAAGTGAGGTGGACGTGCACCATTCAGTATGATTTAAAATGTTGTCAAGGCTTTTATTGTGGAAGTTTTGTTAAACTTCATTTCAAAGGGCCAAACTAATCCCATCCGTAATAGTCCTTGGGTTAAAATAGTTATATAATGCTCAAAACACAAGTAGTTGATGTAAAAATATTAAAGGCTTTTATTTTGAAATGTTTGTTAAGCTTCATTTTAAAGCGCCAAACTAATCCTATGTTTATCAGTGCTTTGGATAAAAAAATCACATAATGCCCAAAAGAGCAAATACCTGATGTAAAATTGTCAAGGCTTTTAATTTGAAATTTTCAGTATGCTTCATTTCAAAGGGCCAAACTAATACCATGTGTAACAGTGCTTTGGATGAAAAAGTCAAATAAAGCCAAAAAGAGCAATTACGTCATGTAAAAATATTCAAGGCTTTTATTTTGAAATTTTCAGTATGCTTCATTTCAAAGGGCCAAACTAATCCCATGTATAACAGTCATTGGGTTAAATCAGTTATATAATGCTCAACAGAGCAAATATCTGATTTAAAAATATTCAAGGCTTTTATTTTGAAATTATTATTATGCTTAATTTTAAAGTTCCAAACTAATCCCATGTGTAACAGTTACTGAGTTAAATCAGTTATATACAGCCCATAGCAGCAATTAGTTCTAAAGGCCAGTTCAGTCCTGATCTGTTTCAACTGAGGGTTCCACTATAGTTAGAACTACAGTGATGCGTATTTGTAGTCCTAACCACCAGCCAATAGCCTCTTGAGTTCCGTTGCTATGGTAAATAAGTTTCTCACCAAGGTGTGAACTGTTAGTGAAAGAGCCTGAGACAGCCTAGAAAATCCTGTCGCATGACTTTGCTCTGAAGCACCGTGACAGAAAACCGTACGATCTAGATAAATTTCGAAAACATTTTACCGGAGCAGACATGCGTATCAATGTCAGGACCGATTTTGATACCAATCGTGCGATATTTGTGGGCGTGACGACGATTTCAAAATTATTTTGAGGTGAAAAATTCTCTTCTTTTCTCACTCTAGCCGAGATCTAATGGCCCTGTCTCACACTCTAATTTTAGGAAAAATGAGAAACTTTGGGTCGCTTGGAGACAAATTGTGGACAAACCGTAATTGGTATCGACGAGCCGTCTTCACTTTCGAAGAGATCACAGACGTATCTACAAAATGAAATTTGAATGGCATTTCTACGTGAATTTGTGACAACACAGAAAATCCTCAAAAATCGGGTATTTCTAGGATTTTTCCCATTGACTTATAATGGGGTTTTTTTCGTAGTTTTTTGCGAATTATGTCACCATGTTAACCCCAAATGCCACCAAAAGTAATAGCTCCAATGGCATGAATTTTCTGCACGTTTTGATACCTCATTTGTAGGTGTGCACGCAGCGGTATGAGCCGCATTAACGGTTACGGATGAAAAATAAAGAATTATAACTAGAAAATTTCGGAAGAAATTTAGCCGGGGCCTGCCAAGGCGCGGCCGTGGGGTTCGGGCCCGGCGTCGTCGCGCCACAAATCGGCGTCGACGCCAAAGAACGCCGCGACGTAAGCAGTGGCACGCGGAGAACCGCAAGAACGTTAAGCGAGGCGGACGTGCACCGTTCGGTACGATTTAAAATGTTGTCGAGGCTTTTATTTTGGAAGTTTTGTTAAACTTCATTTCAAAGGGCCAAACTAATCCCATGCGTAATAGTCCTTGGGTTAAAATAGTTATATAATGCTCAAAACACAAGTAGCTGATGTAAAAATATTCAAGGCTTTTATTTTGAAATTTTCAGTATGCTCCATTTCAAAGGGCCAAACTAATACCACGTGTAACAGTGCTTTGGATGAAAAAGTCAAATAAAGCCAAAAAGAGCAATTACGTCATGTAAAATTATTCAAGGCTTTTATTTTGAAATTTTCAGAATGCTTCATTTCAAAGGGCCAAACTAATACCACGTGTAACAGTGCTTTGGATGAAAAAGTCAAATAAAGCCAAAAAGAGCAATTACCTGATGTAAAAATATTCAAGGCTTTTATTTTGAAATTATTATTATGCTCCATTTTAAAGTTCCAAACTAATCCCATGTGTAACAGTGCTTTGGATGAAAAAGTCATATAAAGCCAAAAAGAGCAATGACCTGATGTAAAAATATTCAAGGCTTTTATTTTGAAATTATTATTATGCTTAATTTTAAAGTTCCGAACTAATCACATGTGTAACAGTGCTTTGGATGAAAAAGTCATACAAAGACAAAAACAGCTATTGCATGATGTAAAAATATTCAAGGCTTTTATTTTGAAATTATTATTATGCTCCATTTTATAGTTCCGAACTAATACCACGTGTAACATTGCTTTGGATGAAAAAGTCACATAAAGCCAAAAACAGCAATTACCTGATGTAACAACATTCAAGGCTTTTATTTTGAAATTATTATTATGCTCCATTTTAAAGTTCCGAACTAATCCCATGTGTAACATTGCTTTGGATGAAAAAGTCATATACGGCCAAAAAGAGCAATTACTTCATGTAAAATATTCAAGGCTTTTATTTTGAAATTTTCAGTATGCTTCATTTTAAAGTTCTGAACTAATACCACGTGTAAGAGTGCTTTGGATGAAAAAGTCAAATAAAGCCAAAAAGAGCAATTACGTCATGTAAAAATATTCAAGGCTTTTATTTTGAAATTTTTGTTAAGCTTCATTTTAAAGGGCCAAACTAATACCACGTGTAACAGTGCTTTGGATGAAAAAGTCACATAAAGCCAAAAACAGCAATTACCTGATGTAAAAATATTCAAGGCTTTTATTTTGAAATTATTATTATGCTCCATTTTAAAGTTCCGAACTAATCCCATGTGTAACATTGCTTTGGATGAAAAAGTCATATACGGCCAAAAAGAGCAATGACGTCATGTAAAATATTCAAGGCTTTTATTTTGAAATTTTCAGTATGCTTAATTTTAAAGTTCCAAACTAATCCCATGTGTAACAGTTACTGAGTTAAATCAGTTATATACAGCCCATAGCAGCAGTAGTTCTAAAGGCCAGTTCTCAGTCCTGATCTGTTTCAACTGAGGATAGATAGAACTACAATGATGCGTTTTTGTAGTCCAAATCACCAGCCAATAGCCTCTTGAGATCCGTTGCTATGTTAAATAAGTTTCACACCAAGGTGTGAACTGTTACTGACAGAGCCTGAGAGCCTCAGAAAATCCTGTCGCATCACTTTGCTCTGAAGCACCGTGACAGAAAACCGTACGGTCTAGATAAATTTCGAAAACATTTTACCGGAGCAGACAGGCGTATCAATGTCAGGAGCGATTTTGATACTAATCGTGCGATATTTGTGGGCGTGATGGCGATTTCAAAAATGATTTGGGCTGAAAAAGTTGTCTTGATCTCTCACTCTAATCAGCGAGAGAAGCACTCTAACTTTAGGAAAAATGAGAAACTTTGGGTCGCTTAGAGGCAAATTGTGGACAAACCGTAACTGGTATCGACGAGCCGTCTTCACTTTCGAAGAGATCACAGACGTATCTACAAAATGAAATTTGAATGGCATTTCTAGGTGAATTTGTGACGACACAGCAAATCCTCAAAAATAGGGTATTTCTAGGATTTTTCCCATTGAGTTATAATGGGGTTTTTTTCGTAGTTTTTTGCGAATTATGTCGCCACGTTAAGCCCAAATCCCACCACAAATAATAGCTCCAATGGCGTGAATTTTCTGCACGTTTTGATACCTCATTTGTAGGTGTGCACCCAGCGGTATGAGCCGCATTAACGGTTACGGAAGAAAAATAAAGAAGTATAACTAGAAAATTTCGGAAGAAATTTAGCCGGGGCCTGCCAAGGCGCGGCCGTGGGGTTCGGGCCCGGCGTCGTCGCGCCACAAATCGGCGTCGACGCCAAAGAACGCCGCGACGTAAGCAGTGGCACGCGGAGAACCGCAAGAACGTTAAGCGAGGCGGACGTGCACCGTTCGGTACGATTTAAAATGTTGTCGAGGCTTTTATTTTGGAAGTTTTGTTAAACTTCATTTCAAAGGGCCAAACTAATCCCATGCGTAATAGTCCTTGGGTTAAAATAGTTATATAATGCTCAAAACACAAGTAGCTGATGTAAAAATATTCAAGGCTTTTATTTTGAAATTTTCAGTATGCTTCATTTCAAAGGGCCAAACTAATCCCATGTGTAACAGTGCTTTGGATGAAAAAGTCATATAAAGCCAAAAACAGCAATTACCTGATGTAAAAATATTCAAGGCTTTTATTTTGAAATTATTATTATTCTCCATTTTAAAGTTCCAAAGTAATCCCATGTGTAACAGTGCTTTGGATGAAAATGTCAAATAAAGCCAAAAACAGCAATTACCTGATGTAAAAATATTCAAGGCTTTTATTTTGAAATTATTATTCTCCATTTTAAAGTTCCAAACTAATCCCATGTGTAACATTGCTTTGGATGAAAAAGTCATATACGGCCAAAAAAAGCAATTACCTGATGTAAAAATATTCAAGGCTTTTATTTTGAAATTATTATTATTCTCCATTTTAAAGTTCCAAAGTAATCCCATGTGTAACAGTGATTTGGATGAAAACGTCAAATAAAGCCAAAAACAGCAATTACCTGATGTAAAAATATTCAAGGCTTTTATTTTGAAATTATTATTCTCCATTTTAAAGTTCCAAACTAATCCCATGTGTAACATTGCTTTGGATGAAAAAGTCATTTACGGCCAAAAAAAGCAATTACCTGATGTGAAAATATTCAAGGCTTTTATTTTGAAATTATTATTCTCCATTTTAAAGTTCCAAAGTAATCCCATGTGTAACAGTGCTTTGGATGAAAACGTCAAATAAAGCCAAAAACAGCAATTACCTGATGTAAAAATATTCAAGGCTTTTATTTTGAAATTATTATTATGCTCCATTTTAAAGTTCCAAACTAATCCCATGTGTAACAGTTACTGAGTTAAATCAGTTATATACAGCCCATAGCAGCAGTAGTTCTAAAGGCCAGTTCTCAGTCCTGATCTGTTTCAACTGAGGATAGATAGAACTACAGTGATGCGTATTCGTAGTCCTAACCAGCAGCCAATAGCCTCTTGAGTTCCGTTGCTATGGCAAATAATGGTCTCAGCAGGTGTGAGCTCTGAGCTGTGAGCTCTCAAACACACAAGTGTGTTTGAGCAAACACACTTTACTGAAAAAAAGCATTGGAAACAAATCCTTCTTGTTCGGGAACCGTAATACATATTCGAAAAGCGTTTCGAGCGTATGACAGTTCAATGTGTCTTCTGCGATAGTCCCGAGATTCATATCTGTACCTCACTCAGAGCATTTACAGCGATGAGAGAAAGAAATGTTGTGCCCAGATATGAACCGAGATGGGCTGTCACTGTAATTTCAGCAAAAATGAGAAAGTTTGGGTCGCTTAGAGGCAAATTGTGGACAAACCGTAACTGGTATCGACGAGCCGTCTTCACTTTCGAAGAGATCACAGACGTATCTACAAAATGAAATTTGAATGGCATTTCTAGGTGAATTTGTGACGACACAGCAAATCCTCAAAAATAGGGTATTTCTAGGATTTTTCCCATTGAGTTATAATGGGGTTTTTTTCGTAGTTTTTTGCGAATTATGTCGCCACGTTAAGCCCAAATCCCACCAAAAATAATAGCTCCAATGGCGTGAATTTTCTGCACGTTTTGATACCTCATTTGTAGGTGTGCACCCAGCGGTATGAGCCGCATTAACGGTTACGGATGAAAAATAAAGTTCTATAATAATAATAATAATATTAAAGAGACGCTTCTCTCCGACAATAGTAATAGGTTCCTGCCATTGCTTTGCATGGCAGGCCCCAATAATAAAGAGACGCTTGTTGGGTGTAGAGTAATAGGTTCCTGCCATTGCTTTGCATGGCAGGCCCCAATAATAAAGAAACTTTTCTTGGGAGAATAGCAATAGGTTCCTGCCATTGCTTTGCATGGCAGGCCCCAAATATCATGAATGGACAATTGAACATCATTCCTCTTAAACAGGGATAGCTAAAGTTGGGTCGGTGCTGTGATGTGGTTCTTTCAACATAAAGTGGAGGTGGCATCTCAAAAATGTAGTTTGGATTTTAACGATGACTTTCAAAAGCTATTCTGCATTTCTTCTATTTTTCTCTGCTTCACCATCACTGAATTACTCTAAGGAGAAAGTAACAGGATTCTGCAGACTTGGTTGACAACATACTATGGGAATGGTCTGACCAAGCTCAAACCATAAACATCAAGGACCAATAGACCCTTTTCACAGTGACGTCAGACAATGGCCGCCATAACTCAAAACTGGGTATCTTTACTTCCGGTGTGATTTTGCCTTGGGAACCAAGCTGAAAACTTCCCGCATTCTCATAATCTTAAGGATATAATAAAAGGTAAGTTTAATAATAACAGCATTTAAGTGTTAGATAGCTGTTACTAATCATTGTAAATTCACCATTCTCTATCTGTGTATAAAATAAACAGCCTCCGATCGGAGAGTAAACCACCTAGCAGCAGCTTTAGCCACATTTAGGAAAAATATACTCTCTGTCAGCGCTGTAACGTTAGAGGTTCACTCTCTGTGTTTTATAAAACAGTGTTTATGTGCTAGATAACCGTTATAAGTCATTGTCAATTTACCATTCTCCAACTGTATTCAAAGGAACCAGCTTCCGATCATGAGTAAACCAGCTAGCAGCAGCTTTAGCCACAGTTAGGAAACATATACACCGCCGCCTGTCAGTGATGTAACGTTTAGAGGTTCATTTTCTGTATTAATGGAAAATAAAAACAAGACAAAAGCCACAAATAACAGTTGGGCTTGACGATATTTCTGTTTTTCCAGCAACAAAATGCGCATCTCCATGCACTGTTCATGTTTCTGTCACTGCTAACTGTCACAGAGTCTCTCCCAAAGACGCAAAGAAGGAATAAAAATAAATACACAAGAAAATATTAATGTGCAATGATTTGGATAAATAACTTTAATCTGATTACTGGATTTGAAATACGAACTCGTTAGATTATTCGTTACCGAAAAAGTGGTCCGATTAAAGGCATTACAAAGCAGCGGCGGCACCGGACATCTCTGCTTATAACAAACAAATCCCTATTTTATGGGATGAGTGGCAACTCCAGTCTATAATTTAATAATCTGATCAAGATTAGAGCCTAAAACGTTATAGTTCAAAAACAGTAAAAAGTTCTGGTTAAGGAACAGTTATGTCACGTAGTTAGCTAGCTAACAAAATTCACTAATGCTAAGCTAACGGTTACGCAAAACAAAAATACCTACCTTCATAGTCAAACAGGTATTGTTCGGTGAAGAATTTGTAGCCTTTGTCTAATTTAGATTTTTTTGTCAGAGAGAACTGGTTTGCAAATCGTGATATATCTTCAAATCTTATTTTAGGCAAATGTTTTAGAGACTGTGTAAACTCCATGCTCCGGTGATCTGTCTGATCAACATATGCTGTCAGATTTATACATCTCTCTCTCTCCCTCTCTCTCTCTCTCTCTCTCTCTCTCTCTCTCTATATATATATATATATATATATATATATATATATATATATATATATATATATATATATATATATATATATATATATATATATATATATATATGAAATAGACAACTTTATCATTACTTACTATGTACACCGGAACTAAGGATACACAGCTTCGAGCCAAAACGGAAGTTGTGTGACGTCATGTGAAAAGGGTCTATAGCATCAGCGTACATGGTGCTTCCCCTGGTCTCTACTTTTAAACAGGAAGTAAAACTTTAGCTAACAGCACAAAGCTTGACAGGGAGGGAAGGGACACTCAAAATCTTGAATATCCCTAACTCAGTGGTTCCCAAAGATCTTCTGGGCTCCCCTTTGGATTACAATAAAATCCTCCCCAAAAAAGAAAAAGAAATCAACTGGGCACACACATCGTTCAACCAGACATAAACCTATACACATATTTTGTTTTCAAACTCCATTGAAGTTTATTTCACACTTCAGGTTGCAACAAAACACACTACAAACCATCTTTATAGTTTTTTTTTTCTTTCATTCATCCATACCGCTTTCCGCACCCCCCCATACAATGGCAATAAGCCCCCTGCAGGGGGCGCGCCCCACACTTTGGGAACCACTGCCCTAACTCAAGATTTGGTCTCTTTACCTTTGTCACTGGTATTTCCTTCGATTTGGTCTCAAACAGGTGTTCCAGTTTGGCTGTATCCAACTTTACAGGTTCCACTTTGGACCAGAAGGAGTCTCCACTCCACTTGTGGTCCTGGTACTGACAGTCTGTTGGACGCACCTGAGGACAAATAGTCAACAGATTGACTCGGATTGTTTTAAAAAAAAAAAGAAAAAAAGCAGAGCTGGAACATAGAGAAAGAGTCATTGCCTGAGGATTAAAAGACAAATAAATTTTTCATATCATTGAAAAATGTAAAGGTTCTTGAAGGGCATGTCAATGGGGGGTTTTCTGTAATGTGACTTCTTACTCTATTGAGGTTGGTAGGACACATTAGCTATATACATTGTCAGAGAGCATTTTCGTACTGGATTAACTTTATGCTTACAAACAACACCAATTGCTAGCTTAGTGATCTGGCTGTTTTATCCATGCTTGAGATATGTCAGTGTCTTGTCCTAATTTCTCAGCTCTGGGTTTTTCCCTTAAATAGTTTTATAATCCAATTGGAATCCCAATCAAAGCAAAAAGTCAACAAAGTTAATTGGACTTCCCTACATCCGTCTACATGCACTGAAATCCTTAATGTTTCTCACATAGATGAATGACCCTCGCAGCAAACATGCTGTGTCTTAAAATACTAATACATTTTCAAAAATCTGCACAGAATTCATGTTGTAACACCTGCCTACACGTTTTCCTTCAGGATTCCTTTTCTTTTTTTCAAAAATTGTGTAGCTGAGTGTGTCTTTAGGCTGAATACTAATGCCTCTCAAAACAAATCAATTTTTCAAACAATTGACACCCTAGAGATAGCCATAGAAAGTTGACTTACATCACTCACACTGAGCTTCTAAGCCAAATTAATGTCCATAACATAGCAGAGCAAAGCTCAGTTTAGCCTTTTAAAGAAGAAAACTGTTAATTCCACTGCTAAATGGCTTTTCTCAAGGGTTGAGTCAAACAAGCTTTTCAGCCACAGGAGGTTCTTCATTCTGAGTCATGCTGTTCTTGCTGCAAGGTGAAGACGTAGAACGATGAAAGAAATCAGAACATAAAGGGTATAAGTTGAATATTAATGGAAAGGATTTGAAACCCTCTCTGATTTAACACCTGCAGCTACCTGGTAAACTGCAGCATGAAATTGCACATTCAGAGCAGTTTGTCAATGGAGCTTTCAGCAGATAAAGCAAATGAAATGCAGAGTGGAGGAAACATATTGGACTTCTACACAACCTGATGTTTCTTTGAATATAGCGTTCCTCACAATAACAGCGACGGCTGGTAAAGATGTGCAAAAAGGCATAAAATTCATCTTTATCACAGCTGTATTAGCTCACAGTAAAAATTAAAAAGGAATCACGTCTACAAAAATGTCTCGGATATTGGCATCCCTAATGGTAAAATAAATCAATGCAACCGTTCTTGTAATTAATCATTTAGTTATTTCCTGAAATATAGCTATGACCCTCAGTACAATGTCCCTCATCCACTTTTCAAAATGAGAAAAACAAGAAAATACAACCTTCAAGTAAAGCAAATGCTCTTCATAAGTCAATAAATAACTTATGAAAGATATTTGCCTAAACTCGCCCGACAAACAGTCAGAAAAGCTGAAACGTTTTAAACATCGGGAACTGTAGCAAGGATTGGTGTTATGAGGGTCACCAAGATTCTGTAAAGATCATTAAACACTTTAAAAATACCAACCAAGAGTAAATTTGGGGGAAACAGCCACAACAACCAAGGTTTGCTGAGTATTCTGGTATAATAAATAAAGGTGCATAATTATAAATTAATTTATAATCAAATTAATTTGATTGTTTCTATGAATAAATTGGCAACTATAAGGGCGCATAGCCAATGCAGTGTACTCAGTGTACTATAACCCTGGCGGGCCACCATGCTTTACTTGCCCCCCACCAGGCTAAACATTGTTTCCTTATTGTAAATAAAGTTTTTTTATGCACCAGTAACAATGACTGTAAAGAGGAATTAAGCTAGGTTTATAGTTTGTAGTTGAAGCGTTGTACTGGGCACGACGGGGTGCGCACCAATTGCTCCGTCCTTAAACCTGCCTGTTGGCTTCAAACACCATTTCCAAATTATGATGCCTGCTTGTTCACCTCCGAATTTTTTTTACATCTAAATTTTTTTTAATACAAAAACAAGGTGTGTCGCTGGTAGACTTCTCTAGCAAATAGATTCTTTTGATGCATCAAAGAGTGATGTCATCACTGCTGATGTCATTGTTACCAATGGAACTGAACATTCTAATAGTTCATTCACATCAAACACGTTTTGAGCGTCAGGCGAGTCTGGTTTACATTCAAAGTCTATGTGGAGTGTTGGACGCCATGGACTCTCTTGACGCGTCAAACGGCCACATCGGCCCTCAACGCGCCTCCACATAGACGTTGAATGTAAATCAGATGCGCCTGACTCTCAAAACGTGTTTGGTGTGAACGCACCATTATATGTCCTGTGTCATATTAGTTCCATCATATTAGGACCAAAGCCTGGTCCTAATATGATGGACTCATTGCTTTGAGTCAGGGGTAACATTTAGAGGTAAAATGTGAATTAAGTTTTAGATAGGGTTAGGATTAGGGAAAATGTCTGTGTTAAGCAAAATCACAGCAACTAAAATGAAGGGAAATGAATGCAAAGTTCTAATATGGGTCGAAATAGTTTTGATAAATCTGTATAGCATTTTGTTTTCTAAATCATTCTATAAATAATGATGATATAATGTTAGGTTGTATTTCTGCCAATTGCATGGCTGCAGTACATTAGTAGTCTAATGTGTTGAATATGCTGAGACACATTCAACGCATTAGAAACCAATCAGAACCAAAAGTTTGTCTTTTGGTTCTGATTGGTTGTTTCTGGACAGCAGCAGAGTCAGAGGAATTTTCAGATTCTCAGTTTCATATTTTACTGTCAGACACTTTTAACAAATATTCATCTAACACACTTATCCTTGCGCACACACATTCACACTTAGGACAATTTAGAGAGACCAATTGTTTTTTTAGAAATTGTACCTGCTGCAGTTTTTATATATATAGGAAAGTTTTAATAATGTTTATTTTGGTGTTTTTAACTCTGAAATTGATCTTGTGTTTTATCCATTGGCTTTGGAGTTAGGAATATTATTTGCCTGTGTCTGTTTTGATTTCCTAAATTTGTGTAAAGGATATAAATACACTGCTGTTTAAACAAAACAGCGGTGTATTCATTTGGCACTTGTGCATATCAGCCCAACAAGGCCATACTGGATATTTTGGAGACGAACACATTTATCCTTGCGCACACACATTCACACCTTAGGACAGTGTTTCTCAATTCCAGTCCTCACGCCCTCCCTGCCTGCATGTTTTAGGTGTTTCCCTTCTGCCACACGCCTGGATTGAATAATGGGTGATTAACAGGCTTCTGCAGTACTTGATGGTCACGCAATCATTTGAATCAGCTGTTCTGGTATAGAGGCACATCTAAAACATGCAGAGCAGGGGGGCCTGAGGACTGGAATTGAGAAGCGCTGCCTTAGGACAATTTAAAGAGACCAATTAATTTTTTAGAAATTCTACCAGCTGCAGTTTTTATAGATAGGAAAGTTTTAATAATGGTTATTTTGGTGTTTTTAACTCTGAAATTGACCTTGCGTTTTCTCCATTGACTTTGGAGTTAGGATTATTATTTGCCTGTGTCTGTTTTGATTTCCTAAATTTGTGTAAAACATTGAATTTTCATAATGCCCAGTGTTGGCAAAACCTGGGTTTGGATTGTTATCCAGGTTAGTACCACCTGGGTGTGGGTCGGCGTAAAGGCCGAGCTGGGCTTAGACTGGCCTTCAGGCCAACGCCAACACGAAGCCCCTCCATGCAACCAGTGGAGGTTGGTCGTATGGACCTCGATGTTTGATTGGAGGTCCATCTTTCCTCGGATGTCCCTGTTGGATTGGAGGTCCATGTTTCCTCGGACCTCCCTGATTGATTGGAGGTCCATCTTTCCTCGGACCTCCCTGTTGGATTGGAGGTCCATCTTTCCTCAGACCTCCCTGTTGGATTGGAGGTCCATCTTTCCTCAGACCTCCCTGTTGGATTGGAGGTCCATCTTTCCTCAGACCTCCCTGTTGTATTGGAGGTCCATCTTTCCTCGGACCTCCCCGTTTGATTGGAGGTCCATCTTTCCTCGGACCTCCCCGTTTGATTGGAGGTCCATCTTTCCTCGGACCTCCCCAGTTGATTGGAGGTCTGCTTCTCCTCGGACCTCCCTGGTTGATTGGAGGTCCGTCTTTCCTCTGACCTCCCTGGTTGATTGGAGGTCCATCTTTCCTCGGACCTCCCCGTTTGATTGGAGGTCCATCTTTCCTCGGACCTCCCCGTTTGATTGGAGGTCCATCTTACCTCGGACCTCCCCGTTTGATTGGAGGTCCATCTTTCCTCGGACCTCCCCGGTTGATTGGAGGTCTGCTTCTCCTCGGACCTCCCTGGTTGATTGGAGGTCCATCTTTCCTCCGACCTCCCTGATGGATTGGAGGTCCGTCTTTCCTCGGACCTCCCCAGTTGATAGGAGGTCTGCTTCTCCTCGAACCTCCCTGGTTGATTGGAGGTCTGCTTCTCCTCAGACCTCCCTGATGGATTGGAGGTCCATCTTTCCTCGGACCTCCCTGATGGATTGGAGGTCTGTCTTTCTTTGGTCTCTTCTGTTTGCAGGGAGTCTTCTTTTTGCAGGGGGACCTCTGGTTGGGTGGAGACTCTCGGATGGTTGTTTTCCAGAGCAAGTTTCAACTTTATCTTCAGGTCTGCAACCTGACCCTGCAATGATTTCACTTTTTCCTCCTGTTCTTTGATTTTGGAAGCTTGCTCAGTGTGAGTTTTGATCTGTTCCTCAAATTTAAGTCTCTCTTTGTATCCTTCAATCATTACTTCAATCAGACCTTTATTGCGGGATTCATATTTTTCTGCCTCCCTCTTGAAGTGATCCAGCTGTTGAAGAATGCTCTTTGATTCACCTTCACGTTTGACTTGCAGATGACGTTCTCTTTCCAACATTTTTTGCAGCTTATGAATCTCCTCCTGCTGTGATTTCACTTCAGCCTGACATGCAATCCTTTTGTCTCTTTCCTCACGGAGTTCAAAAATCTTACTCTGCAGTTCTTCTTTAAGATCGTCTACCTGCTTTGTGAGATTGATGACGTGTTGGCTAGACTCTTCCTCGTCTTCCACTAAGGGGGTGATCTCGAAGCCAGCAGAAGGAGTTGTTTTCTGCTCGACTTCCAATGATCTTGGGCTCTCAAAGTCGCCGGAAGGACTTGGTTCACCCTGGATCTCCGATGATTCATCTTCCGGCTCGCTGTCATCGTCAAAAACAAGGATTTCGTCGTAGTCGACTTGGATGTTTTGCTCCATCATTTCAATCCATGAAAGCTCAGCTGGAAAAGCTTCATGTTCACAAGTATTCTGTTGTTGCTTCATATCTATATTCTGGTAAATTATTTCTTCTCTGAAAGGAATAATTTCGAATGTGCTCTAAAGAGTGATCTGTCGCGATAGAACTGTGGAACAGGTCTGAGAAAACACTGTCTGTGAGCTACAGTCAAGAGAGAGATTCCTTTGTGATATCATAGTTATGACATCACTGCGGATGTCATTGTTACCAATGGAACTGAATATTCTAATGATGCATTAATATCAAACTCCTATAGAGGGTCAGGTGAGTCCAGTTTACATTCAAAGTCTATGTGGAGTGTTGGATGCCATGGACTCGTTTGATGTCAAATGCTCCCAACGGCCGCTAGGCGCTCCAAACGCGCCTCCACATAGATGTTGAATGTAAATCAGATGCGCCTGACTCTCAAAACGTGTTTGGTGTGAACGCACCATTATATGTCCTGTGTCATATTGGTTCTATCATATTAGGACCAAAGCCTGGTCCTAATACGATGGACTCATTGCTTTGAGTCAGGGGTAACATTTAGAGGTAAAATGTGAATTAAGTTTTAGATAGGGTTAGGATTAGGGAAAATGTCTGTGTTAAGCAAAATCACAGCAACTAAAATGAAGGGAAATGAATGCAAAGTTCTAATATGGGTCGAAATAGTTTTGACAAATCTGTATAGCATTTTGTTTTCTAAATCATTCTATAAATAATGATGATATAATGTTAGGTTGTATTTCTGCCAATTGCATAGATGCAGTACATTAGTAGTCTAATGTGTTGAATGTGCTGAGACATATTCAACGCATTAGAAACCAATCAGAACCAAAGTTTGTCTTTTGGTTCTGATTGGTTGTTTCTGGACAGCAGCAGAGTCAGAGGAATTTTCACAGATCCTCTGTTTCATATTTTACTGTCAGACACTTTTAACAAATATTCATCCATCATCATCTAACACACTTATCCTTGCGCACACACATTCACACTTAGGACAATTTAGAGAGACCAATTGTTTTTTTAGAAATTGTACCTGCTGCAGTTTTTATATATATAGGAAAGTTTTAATAATGTTTATTTTGGTGTTTTTAACTCTGAAATTGATCTTGTGTTTTATCCATTGACTTTGGAGTTAGGAATATTATTTGCCTGTGTCTGTTTTGATTTCCTAAATTTGTGTAAAGGATATAAATACACTGCTGTTTAAACAAAACAGCGGTGTATTCATTTGGCACTTGTGCATATCAGCCCAACAAGGCCATACTGGATATTTTGGAGACGAATACTTGTGCTGTTATGCCATTTTTGGTCGGAAGGTTGCTGGGAACACTTTGAAACACACCATTTTAAATCAAGATCTTTTGAACTATGCAAGAAAAGAATGATAGTGATTCAAAATAAAGTCAACATTCCTCCTACTGAACACCTGAGCTGAAGAGAGGACAGAATGAGAGATGACACAAGAGTCTAGACAGTCTATAAAGAATAGGCAAGGTCTCAATCTGAATGTGATCGAGAAAGATTTTCACCAATCCACTACAGAGCAACAAATGACAAACAAGAGGAACCTTTATAAACGTCCACTTAAAGTTTAAAGTAGTTTACAACCTCTAGTTAACTAAACATTGCTCCACCAATGCATAGAAATTATGCAAGGTCCAGACTGAAGAGCTCCAACCAGGAATTGATCACAGTACCTTGTTGCTGCAGAACCATCCATTTGACATTAAATGTACTCAATTCAATGTTGTGCAACTGTGCTACAGTCATGAGAGGTTAATTTATTTTAAACCTACCAGAGCTTAAAATATTGTCAATATAAGCCATTGTCAAATCTGCTCTTTCAGTAATTGCAGAGGCCAATGCATATTTGCTAAATGTATGTAAAGCCCATTTTCATGTTCACTGATTTGAAATGCAGATTTCTCCATGTAATTGTAACTCCTTTGGGACTTTCACTGTCATACAGCGGCTTTCTGGATCTGCCAGGCAATCCAATTAGGTGGCTGAACAGACAAAATCACTTTGACAATATGACGACTAGTCTGGATCCAAAAGGTTGTGCTGACAAAATTCCTAAATGTAGAAGTTGTTACTGAGCAAAGAAGTTTGAGTATCAGTGAGGAGTAATGAAATGAAGGCAGAGGAAGGACAAAAGATGGAAGAAGTTGTTTCTTCTGCGTATACAGAGTCGTGTTTGCTGTTCACGTCGGTCTGTATATTTTAGGTTTTTGTGGCAATAGTGGCCTTTATTTCCAGAATTCAGACAGGAAATTGACAGAGAGAGACATGAAGGAAAGGGCAGGAAGGCCAACATAAAAAAAGCATGTATTGTAGAATGCCGTTAATACAAACTCCAAAAGGGAAAATCATAAGTGGCTAAAATCGGTATCAGCAGGTTAGAACTGTTCCCGACTCACCTCGCTCCAGAAGAGCCTAATTGTCTTCTTCTTCTTGTTGAAGAGAGGCGGCTCGGAGGGAGGGGGCGCCGTGGCTGGACCGCTAAAGGACGGAGGCGGCGGAGGCCTCAAGACGCCGATCAAGGGAGGCGGTGGAGGGCAGCAACCTAGAATGGGGGGCGGTGGAGGAAGCCGCGGGATGAACGGCGGAGGAGGTGGCGGAGGCGGGAGGTCACCACACCCTCCCATCAGAACGGCGTCCAGAATGTCCTTGTCATCGTCGTCCGTTAGGTCGGTGAAGCTGATGTCCCTGATGCGCAGCTCTCCGGGGCTGGCCAGGAGCTGGTCCCAGATGGTGTCCGACTCCTTTTTGGGAGGGGGCGGAGGCGGAGGAGGCGGCTCGTTGGCCGGGGCGTCCAGGTGGGGGTGGGACGAGCCAAGGTCTTTGACCAGGTCACCGAAGCGCTCGGCGATCGGACGGATACCCCGTCGTTGCTCCGACTTGTCCTCCTTGTTGCTGCTCTCCAGGCTCGTCTCCTGATGGGTCTCCCTGTCCTCTTCTTCCCCCTCCCCCTTCTCCTTCACCTTCTCCGCGTTCTCCTCTTCCTCCTCCTCGGCGCTGGGCTTTGAGCTCTGGGAGTACAGCATGTCCAGCATGAAGAGTTTGCTATCGAGGAGCTTGTTGCAATTTTCGTTCACTTCTGCCTCCTTAAAGCCTGGGGGTTAAAAAAAAAAAGTAAAGAGGTAATCCCAAAGTTATTTTTGAAATTCCCGATAATTAAAGCCACAAAAAGGAGAATTTTGATGATTTTCCATTAGAGGCTACCCACCATTCTCCGTGCTAACCCTCTCCTCTCTCTCCAAGGTGCTGCTGGCGGAGGAGATGCTGGAGGCCGAGCAGTTGTCCTTCTCGTTTACCTCCTCATTTTGTCGCTCCTTGTCACTAAGGATGCCGCTGTCCTCCTCCGCCTCCTCCTCTCTCTGCTTCTCCACTTCCTGCTCAGGCTCCTTCACGTCCTCCTCCTTGTCCGTCGCCACTTCCTCCTGCACTTCTTCGTCCTCCACTTCCTTCTGTTCTTCCACTTCCTCTGCTTCGGCTCCTGCCTGTTTCTCTTCCGCTTCTACGCTGGCACTGGAGTCGTCGGCTTCTTCTGTCACAAGAGAGCGCAGCTGTTTAGTCACACTAGAATTTCGTTCACCTTGAATAAGAGTTTGAAAGACCAGAGTTATTTGTAGCGAAGTGCTATTTATATCTGGCAAAAACATTGGCCTGGATGGAATTGAACCATTTTCCGGCAAGAGAAATAAAAACACGCAGCCGTGCCGTAATGTAAACAATACGGGCGGTGCACAAAGCCGGGCTGTTGGGGGAGCTCAATATGAGCAGGAAATGAGGAATTAAGTTCCTGTTTACATCGAATCTCGCCCGTGTACACGGTACACACACGTAAATCGGCAGCACAGTCCGAGCAGTGATGCAGGCAGGGTCTAGAAAAACACGCCGCAGACGCTCGCCTCTGTGCGCTAAAGTGCTGAGGCCCATGGCTTCGCTTGTGCTCCAAAACAAGGCTGTTTTTTTGTTTTTTTTCTTGCATGACATGTTTGGGGATCACTCTGTCAAAAGCTTCTTTCAAAACGCAATTTGACCCTTGAACTCATATCCTCCCTGTCACTGTGAACCTCCCGCATCCCCTCCTTTCCCTTACTACGTCCACAATCTGCCTTCTTTTTTCTCTTGCACTGCACATAGTTGTATGCTAATTGAAACGGCAAAGTGAAGCAGTTTTCGTTTTACTGCTAAGGGGCAAAACAGATGCTTGGGAGTTGAACAGATGACCTTCTGGTTTTCATTCAGACTCAAGGACCTGCTAACACACACAAATAAATACAACGCCGCGTCAAAACGAGCCAAAATTCGCTAGTTTTAGATGCTAATCAGCCAACATTAAGGATGATGTTCGGGGATCCACTGGGGTGTTACTTAATGACAACATGTTAACTCCCTATATCCTACACACACTACAACTCAATATGTCACCCTGTGACGACAAATATATACATTGTGTGCTACCTTCTATAGCCTGTCAAAGCTAGCTTAAAGTTGGCTAGTTTTAGTCTAATATGCCGTTAGATGCTACCAATCTTTCTTTTTTTTTACATGTGGGGCCCAAAAATATAATAAATGACCGAAAAGGGTTAGCTCCAAATAGGATTGTGTGACGGCTACCTCACCCTAGCATGCTAACTGCTTATTTAGCTTGAATAGAAGGCAACAATGAGTAAAACGTGTAACACAACATGGATGTTTAACGTTTTTTTCATGACTCATCTGAGACCCTGACAACTGACTCTGCCTGTGGAGGAAGCCCAACGTTGTTAACCCCTCTGGGAGCTATTTAGTCAACCCAAGTGGGTCCACTTTGAGACAAGACTTGAGAAAAGTCCACATGGGTCACACATCTACGTTAGCTAGACATCTTATCTAGCATTTATGAACTTGCTCACCACAGATAAACTCAGCTTCACAGAAGGTTGTCATGCCTACAAAAATGTGTCATTTAAGTCTTTCAACCATTTATCCCCCACAAGAAAGGATTGATTCAAATCGGCATAATACAACTGAACTGTTTTATCAGCAACATAAAAGCCATAATTTCAGAATCCTTTTTTTTCATGAAAAGCAAGTATACCTAGCTGAGACTAGCTTGTTTGTAAGGCTAGCAGGTTTAATAGACATGCCAGCTTTCACCTAATAAATGTATTAGGTTAATTTACTACTAAATTAACCTAATAAATTTAGGTTAATTCTGTGTCACTGTCACAGAAGCACAGTGACATTAGCTTCTGCAATGTCACTATGCATTTTTTTTCTTGAGCAGAAATATTTTCAAAACCACCAAATTTGTCTTTTTTTTATATAGTTGTCCAAGCAATGTTTGGTTTCTTTACAGCAGCAACGAGTGGGGCCTTATTGAAAGAATGGTAAGTACATAGATTTAATAAAAAAAAAAAAAACAAGGTCAACCTTTGTGCTTGTAGCTAGCCTACGTCCTATTGAGCCCAAGATTGGACATTTTAGCAAAGCCTGTGTCACCAGGTGATTCTGTTAAAACACGACTCCTCCTACCAGCCTCAGAGGGGGTGCAGGCCGTGCCCGGCGTCTCGGGCTCAAGGTCAGCTTCTCCTTCCTCCTGGGAGGCAAAGGATGATGGCGTGCTGCTGCGCGATGACGAGGGCCAGGCCTCCGAGGGTTCAAAGGGCAGGCTGAGGTCAGGCCGAGTCCTCGACACCCGGACGCGGTCCCTCTCGTACTCCTCCGCCGCCAGACGTTCTACGTTTTTATACCTGAAAGAGCCAAAGATGAGTCGCTGATGTTGGCTAAAGCGAAACCACTTGTTGAAAAACCTCGACCAACGACGGTATATCGATTATAAACGATGCAACCGAGAGTCAGTGGATCTCACGTCTCCTCTACTGCTGTCAATGCCACTTGAACACGACGTTACAAGTAACTCCTCTGCCTCCCCATGTTCAGGTTCATCTGCTAATCTTTCAGCATCACTCCTGCCAGCCGTAAAGGTTTGGAAGAAAGGGAAAGAGAGTAGAGAACGACAAAAAAAAAAAGGCCAGACCTGTTGCAGATCCCTTCCTTATGTCCTTTTCCACTTGTTTGTCCTTCTCCTTCTTCACTTCCACCCTTTCTCCGACCACTAAACTTCCCCGTTCAACCTGCTGGCCCTCATGGAAATTTAGGGCACCGAGTCAACCCTCTCTCGCTCTCTCTCTCTCTTTCAGTGTCTTTCTTCTTTCTCTAACCCCTCCTCTTTCCCACCGCACTGTGAATGTGTGCAGCTTCTGTTAGGGCTTCATTAGCATCAGGACACTTCAGATGTCTGAAGAAACCAGACACGAACGCTCTGGTGTGTGTTGGGTCCCCTATCTGCATGTGATTAGGCGTGAACCGAAGTTTAGTGTGAGCCAAGTGTGTATAGTTGGCTTCAATGTACTGTATGTGTATACACACGCAAACACCCCTGCAAGCGCATGAATGGGAGTTTGCAAAACACACCTCTCCCGCTTTGAGAGCTGATTGTGAGTTAATCCCTCTTTGAAAACAGAGCATTGTACGTTTCTGCAGAACTGTTCTTGACCAATTAAAGCATAAACTGTTGTATAATCTGCTCATGTTTACTAAGGATGCACCAAAACGACCACAGAAGCAAGCAAAATCACCATCACAAATGAGACAGCTTATCTATAATTTACTTAAAGCTACATTCCAGCATACATTTTTCTTTTAGATTTTCCACATAAACCATTGGTTTAATCTTTTTTTTCCCCCACATAAACCCTCAAACATCTAACAGCTGAAAGCGAAGAGAACGGCAAACTTTCTTCAGACCGATTGGTAAGACAGCTACAAGCAGAGTCTCACTTAAGAGATGAAAAAAGCTAGTTAATAATCTGCGAACCTTTCTTTTCACATTAATGTATGTGAAATACATAATCTATGCTAATCTGGCAGAGTTGTTCAGTTGAGAAAGCAGCTAGCATGCTTTGACACTGGACGGTCGGCCAGAACCTAGTGGAGAAAATGTTAGATGGTAGAATTGGTGGAAGACGAACGGTTAGCGTGACCATCTCCCTTTGTTCCCTTTAAAACTTAGTTTAGGCAGCTGAAACAATGCAAACTTTCGCAAGAGATGTAATGTAGTTAACTATAATGCAGCTTTTCCCCACTAGTTTAAATTCAGATGAGTTTCAGACTCTTTGCCAGTACTTTGTTCCTCTCTGCCTGGTTCTCTTTCACTTCTCGATGCTTTTCAGACTAACTCTGCATTTATAAATGGTGAGCTTTTAGCTCAGCGTGTGTTTTCGCTGGCGCTCGTTTGTGTCAGAGCCGCACAACTGTGTGTGTGTGTGTGTGTTGCAGAAAACCAAACACCAAGTGACGGGCTCAGAAGTCATCACTCCACTGTGACTAAACCCACCCGCCCCCAACATGTGACCCCAGCTGGGTCACATGTTGGGCGCAGGGCGCTCTCTGTGTTCTGGATGATCCTGGGAATAAGTAACAAGCTGCAGAGGGGAGAGTTGAAGAGCATTTGCATATTCACTAATCCCACAAAAAGGCAAAAGTGTAGTGTGGCAGCTAACCAGTGGTATAATAAGTTAGTTTTCAGTAGTTTATCTAAAACCTGGATACGCAGTTTATTTTTATACACATTCACTGCATTAAATGCAAACTTTGTAAATGTTTAATCTATGTTTTAAAGCGTTCACTATTGCATCTTAGAATATCTATAATAAGTAATTAATATAAAGCTTCTGGGCTGCATGGAATAGAATTAAATTAAAATCGGTTTAATCTTTTTTTCTTATTTTTCTCTTTCCTTTACTTCAGTCTCCCTTGCTGCCTTCCTTTTCGTTTTCCTCGTCATTCATTGCGTCCTTTCTTCTTTCGTCATCCCCCTTCTTTTCTTATTTCCATCCTTCCTTCTTCCACACTTCCTTTTGTCTTTTTTCTCCTTCAGTCTTAATTTTCTCTCCCCTTGCTTCCTTCCGTGTTAGCTTCCCAACTTTCACAGATTCCTTTCATTTTCACCACTTGGCTAAATTCTTCACTTCTTTCCTTTCTGTTTTATTTCTTTGCTATTATTATTCTTTTCTTTTATTTTCTTTAGTCTTTGTTGGTTCTTTGTTCCCTTCATTTATTTCCCTGTGGTTTTGCCTACTAATCTGACTAAGTTTTGTTTTTATTTATCTTGGGCTATCTTCTCTGACATTTTGCATGTTCTAAATAAATAAATAAAGATTTCCAAGATTAAGATTAAGAACATTTAAGTATCCTGTTTGTCTGTAGAGCTTTAAGCTGGGTGATATTAACACTTGTAACATTAGTAGGCTTAGTGTAACTGTTTAAACTTTTAACAGGTTTAAATATTTTGTGTCTTAAAACTCATTCAGCAGCGTAAAATATGTCTTGTTGCAAAGTGCAGCCCACAGAGAGAGCAGGCTGTCAAACGATCTGTTTTGTTATCTGGAGTTAAAGCTCCAACTCTTCCTTTTGGACCAGATGTTTCTGTGCTGTTTGTCAAGTAAATGGATACCGCAGGGACATTAGGTGGGGAGGACACAAAAATGTGTGCTAGCCCGATAAGCACGACACCCAAATGCGTCGTAAATACAACACACCGCGGCTCCCTCGGCCGACGCGAGTCATCTTCTCAGAAGCTGGGTTCTCGGTTAAAACGGGGAGCGACAGAGAAACTCTGGGTGTAGCTTTTAAACAGCTGGCTTGCAAATATAAAAGGGCCACACTGAGAACGACTGGCATGACCTCCCCCGAGTCCCTCGCTTTCCTGTGATTCCCATCTGCACACAAACACAGATTTACAGGCGTCGTGAAAACTCTTCCTGCGTGTAAGGAGAGGATCGGTGCGAGGATTCAGCGCGAAGACCTCCGAATCGGGTCGTCTCAAGACGCGCAGCTAAAACAATCAACTCCCAAACGGGGAGGAGGATGGAGAAAACAGGCGAGCTCACGCCATTCACACTCACACACACCCACACATCACACTGTGAGGCTGTGGCAGCTGAGGGCGTCGATTCAACCTAAGAACAAGCGGGAACTTACCGCTCCTCCCGCGCGAGCCGGGCCTCTTCCATTTTATCCACATAGTCGCGGCTGGAACACACACAAACACACAAACGGAGAATTGATACAGATAAACATCATGCCACCAGCGTGGTAAAGAAAAACCACAAAAAAGTAAATTCCAGTCTGTGTTGTGGTAAAACCAGTTTGTTAGATTTCTTTTCTTTTAACCCACACCTTGAAAACCAAACCTACATTTAGTAAATCTGAACAATTATACACGTATGCAACGGATAACTTTACTGTAGCATTAACTTTTGTTATTACAACAATTGCAAAAATAAATCTCTGACATCAATGAGACCAACATGGTTAAATAAATGTGAAAGAAAATCTAGTTTTTCTGTTTTAAGCGTGAGCAAACAGACAAACGTAAAGTTATTAGATTATGAGACATTCATAGCAGCCTCTGGCTGTATAAATAAACTGCTCTGAATTCAACACAAAAATAAAAATGTCTTATCCGGCTTTAAACACTGAAGGCAGCGGTGTCAAACTCGTTTTCATGTTGGGCCATATCATGATCACAGATGTCCTTAAAGGGCCAGCTGTGACAGAATATATTGATAAACACGACTCACTAACTATTAAAATAGTAACAAATATCTGTCTTTGCTTTTGATGAGTACTTCTTGAAATTAGCTCATTTTTTTCATGTATTTTGGAAATACACAAATGAAAAACAGCTTTGATTTGATCACTAAAATATTCAAAAACACAACTTTTATATTGAAAGTTATATTTATGTGGCTCTCTAGAGTCTAGAGGGCCACAGAAATGATTATGGCGAGCCGGATTTGGCCCCCGGGCTTTTAAGGTAAAGTGAACACGTTTACTTTACCTTCTCATAAAGACTGAGCCACGCTGATGAAGTGTAACGTTCCTCATGTCTTTGAATAAAAACGCTACGTCTTTGGTTTCTGCTGCTTCCACTTTCTCACTGTTTTCTTTTTGCTGCCGGGAAACTTTCCGAGACTCCGCTTTAAAACAAAGCAAACGTTGCCTCACCTGTGCTTGTTCCTCTCCTCTCGCTCTATCCTCTGCAGCCTCTCCTCCCTCTCCACACGGCGGCGCTCTCGCTCAGCCGCCAGAGACTCCTGGTGCTGTCGGTAGGACGACGACAGCAGCCCCCCTAGCGCCACCCTAACAACAAACAGGCACTGTCGTGAGGACTTCTATATGTTTATTACAAACGTGTTCCCTCCACATTGGTGTGCTTTTTTTTTTTTTGTCTGTCAGGAAGCGTTGGGAGTAAACGTCGACGTCGCCCCCTCACCTCGACGTTGTGGGTGTACTCGGGGTGCTGAGGGAGGTGTACGACGCGACTCCATTCCTAAAGGAAACAAAAAAAACAGTCAAAAAAGAAAAAAAGAAGGCAACACTGATGGAAGTCATTAGTCGCCCGGTCACCTGACACTCAGTGCGTAAGACTCGAGGCATGAACCCCGAGCAGACCCCCCTCTTACGTAATACGGCTGGTGCAGCACTAAGGTGACCCTAATTATCCACTACTGAAGCGTTTGTGCGATTCTGAAACAGTTGCTGGCTTTAGATGTAAAACGTTGCTGCCCAAATGAAAGTGATGACATAACGCCAAAAGAAAACCGTGCTCATAGCTCTTGAACTTTCCTTCATTTTATCACCTCACAGAGGGCATTTTGGTGTGATTTTATTTTATTTTTTTGTCGTTACGGTGACTCATTACTCTGAGAACTCTAAAAAATAATAAAAAAAAAGCAACACCAATCAATCTTTTTTTTAATAGCGTCTTGTAAAAAAATACAGCTGTTTTGTGAAAACCTTTCCGTTGCTGTCCTGATCAGATGAGACGAAAACCGACGTTTCTGCCTGACTTACAGAACTCTGCATGGTGGAAACCTTGAGCACAACCCCTTCACACGTTACCAGGGTAACATGTGGCGGTGGCAGCATCATGGTGTGCTTTTCATTACTGGGTTTGAGGAAACTAAAAGTAGCTAACTGTACGAAAAACATGGTAGAAAACGTCCAAAATGTGAGGAAAAAATGTCAAAGGGTGTGAATACATTTGCGAGTGGATGTGAATAAAACAATTTTTTATAGCAAAAAAAGAATGGAAACAAATTCAGGCACATTGTTTCAGAAACAGAGTTGAACACAATGAATGTACTCACTAACAGAGTCAACTGAGTGACCCATATTCCTCACAGGCTACATGATAGTGGTTGTGTGAAAACCCCAAACAAAGGAAAGTACTAAAGCAAATCATGGAAACAGAAAGAAGAGATAAAGCATTGCTAAAAGGTAAGAAACTAAGGGGAATGGGAGTGAGATTTAAAGACAGAGAGGATAAGAAGGGATCAGTGGATGCACTACCGTGCGCTGAAAAACAGGGGGACAGCTTGGAACTGTGAAAGCTCCCAACAAGTGCAGATTACCGACCCAGCAGGAGAGCTAATGAAGACTGAGAACAGCTACGTGAAGAGAGGAGAGAGGAAGGCAACAGCAGCGATGGACTCGAGGCGCAAAGCGTGACGGGAAGGAAGTGAGAAGGAAACATGTCGGTGAGCAAGAAAAGTGGTGCCGAAAGAAATCCAAAGTCGGTGCCATAAAACATAAAAGCAAGAAACAGAAAGTGGATGCATGGAAAAAAAAAAAAAGAAAAAAGAAGAAACATCTCCTGGCAGCCATGAGAAGAAGAAGAAGTTCTGCTCTTCGTCTGACCTGGGAGGTGTTGTTTTGGGCGACTCCTCGCTGCGTTTAGCCTGAGCCGACGGCGCCGGCTCATCGTCCAGGTCGTACGAGAAGAGGTGGAAGGGCGAGTGGGGCAGGTAGGGGACGCGGTCTGGGGACAGGTGGGAGCTGCCGCGCAGCGGCGGGCTGACTTCCTTGGTGGCGGGGACAGTGACTGTAGAGTGCTTCCTGGCCAGCAGGGTGGCCAGTAGGGAGGGCTGGGACTGGGGGCTGAGACTACTGCCACACTCTGGAGAAGGGGGAGTCGGGGTACAGGGGGACGACGTAGACGCCAGGTGTATTTCTGCCTGATTCTTCTGCTCATTGTCCTTTGTGGCTCCCTTTCTGGAGGAGATGGTGATGGACTGAAGGGTGGTCCTGTGGACGGTGGACGTAGGGCACGAAGCCCTGGGAACAGAGGATTAGATTGAAGGTTTCAGAAAACATACCTGGAGAGAGGCTGTTAACAAAACCACAACACACTTGGGCGGGGCATCTGCAGGTTTCAACAAGTCAAATTTAAGACCTTTTAATGCCACTTTGAATGAATTTAAGACTGAAAAAACTGTAAACGCAGAGGATGGTCGAGGAATCGTGTTGTGTGCCTAGCAAAAAACGACAAAATTTCTGGGGTTTGTTTTGCGGCTCTGTGTGTTTCCCACACTACATATGGCTCTCTGTATATGGCTTTACAGAGGGCTTTATGCCAAACTAAACACGTTTTAGCTCATGACAAGCTAAAAACTTGTCATGAGTTTTCAACCGTCATATTGGATCAAGACGGTTAAAAGCACCAATGCACCTAACCTCTCATGGGTTAGCAAAAGAAGTGAGCCAGTGGAACGTCGTCTAGCCAGTTGGTGACAAATTTGCACTTAATTATAAAATAGATGCAGAAAAGGCTAGCTAGCAAGAATACATTCCCAGCTAGTTAGCGGTAGCCTCAACCGCCTTGAGTCACAGAACGCAATGAAGATGTCTGCACACCACTTAAACTCTAGCCTGACAAAAAAAAGCTGCTTATAACAAGATGAAATAGTTCTATCAAGACAAAATGTAATTCCTCTGATTAAAATATTTCACGCCAACTTACTTTTCTTTTATGAATTTAAGACTTCTTACGAATGCGTTGACAACTTGTTGGGTCACAAGCTCAAACTAGCTGCGTATCTAAGACGAAACACACGCTCACGTTTACTACTGCTTCCCTACACAAAACACCAAGACACATGAAAGCAGCGCTACATTTGACTTCCATGTCACCACCAAGACCTAAAATACCTGGAGGTGGTCTGATTAGCCCCCTCCTTCTCATCCGAATCAGATTCAGTCACAGGAGTCTCTTCTTCTTCTTCCTCCTCCTCCTCTTTCTCCTCTACGTCACATTCTTCCTCTCTATGGACGATGGTGGGCGGTGGAGGAGGGAAACGCACACACGACGGGAAGATTCGGGGGAAAGATTGAGGAAGAGATGAAGGGGTACATGAGACCAGCATGCAAATGGACACCTTCGCATAAACGAGGAAGGTTAGATGAGGCCGACATAATGACTAGAGATGACCTAAGAGCCTTGCGGGCATTTAGTTTGGGAGACGACAAGCAGCGGTGTGGCAAATATTAGATCAAGACGGTTAAAAGCGCTAACTGAAAACACGAGGAGGAACTCTAAAATGACGCCGGGGGGACACTGGCGTATGAGTGTTTCTGATTGGACGCTCGGTGCCTCCAGTAGGTCAAGATGCGCATGAAGACAAGTTATGACGGCAGGGACGAAGGAAAGGAAAGGAATGCTGGAAGGAGAGATGGAAAACTGACTGGAGATCAGCATCGGGGCGCTGAAATGTTGTTTTGTACTCCGAAACCAGACGAGTTGCAGTCGAGTCCACAACTTTAGACCCCCCCATGTGTGACGAATGAGATGACTTCTGTTTAAAAATATTCATGTGTCAATTTATTTATTTACCCCACCCCATCTTTTGTCATGTCAAATCCAGAAACCTCAACGTGATTCATGAGGATATTATATTTAGTTTAGTATTATATATAGTTTTGAGCACATTTGCGATGAATGCATAATAATGAGACGTAGGACAAAGTCAAGAACATGAAAGCAAACATGTTAGGAAACAAAAAAGCATTGGGATTTCCCTTCTTTTTTTCTAGATTAGTGTTAATCCTCATGGGCAGAGTTTACATTTTCAAAATATCTGGGGCTTGGACCTTAATCTGCTCTGGTCACATGACCACGGCTGAGCGTGGATGAAGCAGGACATTAAGACGAGAGATAACAGACTGGAATTTGTTAAAAACAGATTTCCTAATATGTAGGAAATGATCACAGCACTGCAATATCACTGCACCGGTTTAGCAGAGTGAAGGCTTGGATTAGATTCGGAGATGACTCCGACGGTGGGATAACACAGCTGAGAGCAGACATCAGGGACGTTTCATCACAAAAGGAAAATCCACACTGTTACTGTGGGATGGGAGGAGGAGACACACTGGTGGCTGTTACATCCTGTGCATGAGGAGTCGATGTGCTTCCCAGGAATGTTTGAACTTACATGGACGGAAGGAAACCTGACAGAGCTCTGAGGCAAAAAGCAGTAAAACTATCAGATCCCCTCTACGAGGTTCACACACGTTTGGTTTTGAAAGGTCGTCTTTCAGCAAACTCCATAACTCATCTACTGTCCTGTGGACGAGCGCTCTCACCTCTCACTGAGATCCTCCGCCCTGTGTCCGCTGAACGGCTGGAAGCCGGCCCTTTGTGGGGACGCAGGGCTGCAGGGGGCCTGCCCGGGTCGGCCGAGCGAGGCCCGGCGACTCCGACGCCTCTCCAGGCCTGGACGCTTCTCCGCTCCGCCGAGGCTGACGCGCCGGCGGTCGCGGCATCCCGCGGGCGGCGGCTGGCTGCCGTCGTCGCCGTCTTCGTGACGTAGAGTCGTCTGGAAGACGGGGGGCGGAAAAATAAGAGAATTGCAAAAAATGCCAAGTCTTACCAAGTGTTTTTGGTCTACTTTCTAGTGCAAACACTTTAGTATGCTTGAAATAAGACAAGGCATACTTACAAGTATCATTTCAGCACGATATAGGAACTAAAACTTTTTCGTCAATATTACGATTCATTGCCTTAAACCAAGCCCCCACATCTTACAAGTTACTTCTGAATGAGTTCTGTCTTACTTCTAGTGTACTAAGACATTTGCACTAGAAACGAGACCAAAAATAGTTGGTAAGATTTGATGTTTTTGCTGAGTGATAAAAGGTTCTTCTCTGGAAGATCCAAGAGAAGCAAGGTTCATCTAATGCAGTATATATACTACATGGCCCGTCTGATCTGCAGCACATTGTACATTACCAATGCATAGTTCGTTTGTACCTCGTAAATGTTGAGCTGCTCCACCAAGTCCAGGTCAGTGCCTTTCCTCCCCAGGTGTCTCTGGGATACTGTGTCCATGCCTTGTTCCTCCAGACTGTCCACCATGTCGTAGAAGGAGTCCTGGTCAGGCAGCGCCGCGAGTGTCTGCAGAAACCACCAAAAACACAAGTCACAACATATACGCTATACGTCATATAGTGAAAATGTTATAGAACACGTGTGACAAATTCAAGGCCTAGAGAGGCAAATCCAGCCAGGCGGCTTATGTGGCCAACTAGGGTCCAGCAGGAAGCTTAAGTAGAACCTTCTAGATGATCCTTGTGTGCTTAAATATTACTCTATCAATCAAATCAAAGCAGTTTTTTTTGTCTTTAAACTACCAACCAATCAGTTTTTTTGATCCTGTGATCGCAAAAATTCACGCAAAATCAACAGAATCCCACACTTTTTTCACTCATCATTGTGAGTTTACTACAAGTTCTCAACAGAAATTGTCAAAGACTTTGAGCTTCCAAGATGCTAAATCCCACCTGCAGGTGGCGGTATTTGTCACTTCTACCTCACTGCTGCCTCAACCTTATATGATGTCCAGTTTTAGTCAGCGGTCGATGTGGAGAGTATAAAAAAAGTCACTTTTACCATCACACATGAGCGAAAATATTGCAAAATGTCTGGCAAATATGTCTAAATCAGGGATTTTGACCGTAAAAAAAAAAAAATCCCAATCATCAGTGTGAAGAGATGTTTAGAGTCATTTAATCTTATCGAATGCAGACACAGCGGTTTGCTAATATTTTAGCAGTTTGTTAATGGGTTTTATCAACACGTTCTGGCACAAACGGCCCTCTGAGAGCTCTCATGATCTTGACATGGCTCAAGATGATTCATAAAAACGATTTCTTTGCAAAGCCAGTGCCAATAGTTATGGAGGACTCTGAAGGAGCTCTTATGTACCCACCTTGTTGATGAGGGTCATGGCGTAGACCAGCAGCTCGGTGTCCACTCCGTCTTTCTCCTGCAAGATCTCCATTGCATTGAACCAAGACTTGCAGCCTGAAATTTGCACGGATAATGAAATATGAACTCTCATCTATCTCATCTGCATTCAAGGAGACAAAAATCGACATGAGGAGGAACACATGTACATGGTTGTACCTCTCTTCGTGTCCGCGGAGGTGACGGCCTGTATGAGCAGCGGCGCGTTGGACTCGGAGTACTCCACAAACACCAGCAGCAGCTTCAGAGCCGTTTTCACCACCAGCCGGAACTAAAGGGGGAGAAAACAAAAAAACCCCCAAACATGAAAACACATTTCTGAAAATGGACTAACCTGGTTTTTGGTGGCTCCTGGTCAGTTTGCCTGTTCTTACCCTCTTTCATGATCACCCCTTACTATTTCCTCCCTTCCCCGTTTTTATTTGATTCCCCAAAATAAACCATTTCATTCCCCCACTTCACTTGGTTTGATATTCTAGATGGACTGTGGACAAAAATGGTTATATAAATGCTTAAATTTCATGTATATTTTAATACAATTGTGTTTATTTTTTCTTAAGAATGTCATATTCCCATTGAGTCTGATTCTAATCCTCATTCAACCTGTTTTATTGTGTAGAAAAATAAATCCTAACACATAATCAAACCAAAAATATCTCAGAGTTTAACAGCTGGTAGAAAATTTAAATGATCTGTGGACATGGTGGGAACAAAATGTTTCTTCCACCAAGTAATGGTGGATGAAACATTTACCTTTTCACACTTTGGTACAAACAGTGACACGACGACGCTTTTTAGGGGCGACTCAGTTTGCTTTATGCTTCGACGCATAATGAATGGCACAGTTTTAAGATGTGGAAGCAAAGAAAAACAGACGTTATTTTGCTCCCTTGTTTGTTTGTCTCCGTCTCTAAGCAAACAGTGGTACTTCTGGGAAGATGTGCACTTGTTTACACAGACGCGGTGCTGGGATTCGGTGATTTAAAAAACAAAAAAAAAAACTCCATAATGCAAAATGCGTTTCAGAGATTAGAGTCAGTTCAGAGACAAACTGCAGTTAGGGTTGCATTTGATGTTAAGGGTGACAGTTACGGTCATAAAAGTGGCTGTTATGGTAAAACGGATTATTTTTAGTGTTGTTGTTTTTTTTATGGGACCCCTCCCCCCCTGCTGCATGCGATTTGTCCTCCCTCAGCAACCGGTGAAGTTCTCCAGCAAAAGGTGCTGCAGAGTCCTAAATGCGGAGTTTATATGCCGCACACATTATAATATCCATTTAAAGGCTCTCCGCAAGATCAGCTGAAGAAGGAGAAAAAAAAAAACGAACCACGTCAGCTGAGAGCGCCAGGCTACACTCACAGATGTGTTTGTGTGCGTTTCCTTGGATGGCTGCTAAAAATACAGTTTCCCAAACAATGGGTGGCTATTCAAAGCTAATGACAGCCTGCAGTCTTTTTTTTCTTCTTTCTCTTCTTTCTCTTTTTGTGCACAGACGCTTCGCCGTTACCTTTGAGCCAACCAGAGTGTAGAGCCACTGGATGGTCTCCGGGTGGCCGATGACGCCGTTCATCCCGTCCACGTACAGCATGATCTGCCCCAGGGCTGACAAAAGGATCAGCAGAGAGATACAAGGTTTGAGATATTTATCCACAACTGTGTACTGAACACAAAGCAGAAACAAGCTCCTTTAATGGTGACGAAAGAGAAATCACGCAATTTGTATTTCTAAAGTCTCTTAAAACGGTTTTCGACACATCAACACAACGAAATAAAAGCAAAAAACTTCTTGCAACTTTTGATTGTGCCGTAACATGAGTGAGAGTCTTTTGCTAATTAAGCCATCAGAAAAAAATAAAATAAAATTTCTTTGTTGTTTCTCAGTCCGACACAGTTGTAAGCGGCATTATGGAGAAGCACCGTTGTGATGACGTGATGAAGGGGGAAGAGAAGGAGCTTCTTAAAGAAACAGAAGCCCTAATTCAATGTGTCAAATTGCAACGTCAAATTTATTTGAAGTTACTTTTGATGTATACAGCATTTTTATGATAACTGAAGATAAAATAGTGACTCGATTGTGCTATAAAATGGAACTTTGTGCCAGGAGAATACATTGTACCGCCCCTTTAAATATGGTGCAAACCTCTACAGCAGAGGATCCAATCAGAGACACTTTTAGGGATACAGCTAATATGAATATACACTTTTTTAGGCTTGAGGACAATTAAAAAACATAATAAAACAATTAAAAGTAACTGTAAGTTTGAAAAGATTAAGGGAATCATATATATATACATACAATATTTTTACCAATTTTATAATTGTCATTATTTTTTACTAAACCCAATTTTATTTTCTATTTTGTCATTTATCTACCTGTGATGTTGTGTTTGCTGTGAAGCGGTTTGGTCAGCTGAGGCTGTTGGATAGATAAACTTTGACTTGACCTGACGAGCCGGTTTTAAATATGAAAATAGAAATATTACAAAAATATTGTAATTGTATTTCTGCTCTGAGCACAACAGTTTAAAGCGTCCAAGTTTGTATCTTTAGAACAACAGGTTGAAATTTTTTCCTCTGCTTTGAGGGAAGTTAAACTTTCACTGACGTCTGCCTCAGTGAAACTCGTTAAAAGTCGGTTGCCGCTGAACCTTCCCGTTTAGTTTGGAGCTAGAACTTATAATGACATTAAGCAAATCGTCGGTAACGGTTTTGTTGCTTTTCATTTCACCAGCTGGAATTTTCTTTGCTTTAGTCCTCCTTAAACATGGCAGAGTGTTTGAAATCTGTTTTGGTTTCACATTTACAGTCAAGAGGGTAGAGCAAATGTTATGTGGTTTAGAGATAAAGAAAGAAAGTTCATTTGAGGTGAAATGAATCAAAAGTGTTGCAAGATTTTAACTGTGAGAGTAGAAAAACACGAGGAGAAACGTGGGCGGTGTTGCTATAGCACAAAATGTTTGCTTATTAGTTTTTACTCGACAAAATTGATTGCAAAGTTTGCGTTTACCGTTGTGCAATGAATTCGTGTGCACTAAAGAGCTCGAGCGAAACGTATGCGGCGCTGCAGGGCTCAGACGTACAGAGAGGAAGTTCGCTCAAGGTGACTGTAATGAAGACTGAAGCTGGTTCAGTTGTGGATAAACAATCACTCCAGGGTGTCGGGTTAGAACAGCTGATATATATGTTCAGGTGAGTTGGTGAAAGAAGAGAATGTCCAAGTCCAGAATTGAGCTTTACTTGGTTTTAATTAGCTCTGGAGGTTCAGCTATACATATAAGGGCACAGGTGTGTGTGTGGCGTGTGTGTGTGGTTTCCTATAAAGATAAACAAATACAAATTATGAGAATTTGTCTGTAAACCCTTTCACAAATAAACCTAATTTCCACAAATGAATAAATGTGTTAATGTCTGACTATGAGAATGTAAATAATAATTATACATACATAGTAATAATAAACCCTGCAAATAATAGTCTCACACGGTAAACATACAAGAGAAATAACGCATTTCAATTGCACATGGTAACACAATTAACAGCTGCAACTAATTAACCGAGCTTAATAGCTTGATGCTAAACGGCTAACTTTAGCTCTCAACAATACAAGTAAAATACACCAAAACGACTATAATACTCAACGGGACAAAGCACAACTACAGCTCTTAGACATTGACAAAACCGAACTAAATCAGCAACAGTATTACTGACATTCAATGGACGCACACAATAGAAAGAAGTTATGAACGAAGTCAGCCTTGAGAACCGCAACACTCTACTCAGATCCATAAACAAGCTGTAACAAAATGAACATGAAGCCACCCAGTGGCTGAAATAAATTACTGCACCTAAAATACTTTGACGAAGAAAACCTAAACTAGAGGGCTGAAAACAAATAATTAACAGTCTTTTGTACAGTGACAAAAGAAACGTTTGGCAGGACAAGTACAGGTTAGAGCAGATGCACAGGTACAGCGGTGGAACAGCAGCGTCATTCGACTGAATGACGAGCTACGCTTAATTAGGAATGTAAGACACATTTATGAATTCATCATCTGGATTCATGAATCCACATCATAAGGTTGTAATAACTGTGCACTTTAAGTGCTAAAAGTTGTGCTATTGAAAGCTGATCTTGTTGGTTTTGCATTTTTACAGACAACAGTAGTCACACTGGGAGGAGGTGGAAGAACGTGATTTTTTTCCGGTGACCCGTCTCATAGAAACCATCATGCAATGGATTTAATAAATATGGGAAAAATATATTTACATAAAAGTTACACACTACAGATCGAACTAAGATCCACAATAATCTGCAAGTGTATTGGTGGTGTTGGTAAAATAAAAAATCAGACTTTAAACTGAAAGTAAGAAAAGACACTCCGCCCATCTCACTGGATGAATATAACATCCTGTTGCAACAGAGCAAAGCTCAGACATCTTGAGCTTCAGGAAGGAAACACAGTTCTCTGTCAAACATGATTGTGGACAAAAATGTGAGATGTGAGGCTCTGTCCGCGCTTCTGGGGACCAAAATAACAGCTCTTGATGACGTAACAGCTCTTCATGGCGTAACAGCTCTTCATGGCGGTCTAGCTCTTCAAGGCAGAACAGCTTTTCAAGGCGTAACAGATCTTCATGGCAGAACAGCTCTTCGTGGCAGGACAGCTTTTCAAGGCGTAACAGCTTTTCAAGGCGTAACAGATCTTCTTGGCGTAACAGATCTTCTTGGCGTGAACCCTCGGATAGCTGTTCCCACTTTAACAGTTGATGGTTTTTTTCATAAAGTGATCTCCTGCAAGTACAACGGCATTGATGACAAGTTCAAAAAGTACAACGGCAATGATGGCAAGGACGTCAAGTACAACGGCAATGATGAGAAGGACTTCAAATACAACGACAATGCTGAGGAGTTCTTCATCAATGAGAAGGAATTCTTTGACCCGGGTTATGACTTCGACTTCACTAATCTCTCTGACTCGGCTGCCTGCATGAGAGGAAATGAGAGCTACGTGCGCCCAAATGGCTGGTACCGCATGGCCCTGAAGGTCAAAGGTAAATATCCGGATGGAGACACCTGGCTGGGGACCGGTGGATGGAGGAGTTACTCCGTGCCTGGAGAGTGGCCTGTGTCCTACCATGGAACCGGGTTAGAAGGAAAAACAGGCATCATCAGTACTCACTACAAAGCTGGACCTCGACAAGCATACGGAAGAGGAATCTACTCAACGCCTAACCTTTCTGTTGCTGAGAGCTACAGCACGAAATTCAAGTCAGAGAGCACAGGAAAAACCTACAAAGTGATCATGCAAAACCGAATCAATCCAAAGAAGAGGAAGATTTGTCAACCAGGTTACTGGCTCATCCCTGTTTCGGACGACGAATCAGATGAGGAAGAGAAAAGCATCGCTGAGAGTTCAATACGTCCGTACGGCGTTCTGATCAAGGAAATCTGAGACGGGAACTGTGACTTTAACTAGAGCCAAGAAGCATGAATTCTAATTTGTTTCAATGTGGACATTTTACCTTTTGTCACATGAGCCAACAAAGAAAAGGCTTGATCAGCTTCACATTATGAGCATTCTGTAAATTCTTCTATGACTTTATTTACAATCTTAGCTGATTAAAATATAGGTGCACTAGTTTAAAGTTACAAAATGCATGTCAGTTTATGCAGCATCATTACTTAAATCTGACAATTTTGTTGGTGTTTGGATTTTTCTTATATTGTTCTGAATTAAAAAAGAGTGAAACTTAATCAAGCAACTCACAAAGTTGCAGTTGTGAAGATATCATGAAGATAACATTTTTTATTTTATACATTTTAGTCGTTACTCCTGTTCTGTGTTCAGCTGCCAATATTTTAGAATGGGGATTTTGATTTTATTCATGTATTTTGTTTCAAGTTTGTAAAATAAAGTAATAATTAGTTCAAGTATTCTTCTGTTGGTTGTTTTATTGCTGCTTGGTGGGTTATTGTAATACAAATGAGTCATCACTAAACAGACAAAGGCCACACCGGGGTTTTCCGCTCGCAGTCTAATCACTTACTTTCATTTCAACATTGTGAGAGGAAAATGTCTTAAATGAAACTGTTAAATGTGATGGAGAATGCAGTGCTTCAGATAAGGCTAGTGCAGCTTTTATTCATTACATTAACAAAACAATGTAGACTTTTTTGCATGTTGTTGTTTTGTTGGTTTTTTTTTTTTTACATATATTCTGAATATCTACACTCATGTGCCGGGTGATCGGCACATCAGGTCTCCACCTGCAGGCGTCACTCTCAGCTCTCTGAAGCCGAAACCTAACGCTTACCCTAAATTTAAACAGCATTCATAAATCACCTACTTGTATATTCTTTAAAATCCTACATTTCGCTGGTAACTGGAAGAAAACTTGGGTTGGTTGTCTTTTGCAAAAGTTCTCATCTATTAACATCTCGCAGATACAAGATGTGACAAGAAACCGTCAGGTTTTACTCAGTGTTGTACTTCTTATGTTTTTATTGCTTACTTTGTTGTTAGTGGAAAATAATGTAATATTATTGTTTGTGTTATATGGTCTAAATGTAGTGGCTTAATTGCATCTTGTGCAGTGCTTTGTGCTTTTATCTTGCCAAGGACAACCTGGTAAAACCGCTGAATAAACAAAATGGACGTCTTTCCTGGAGAAAAGAAAAGACTAGAAAATAAAATAAATAGATAAATCGGATGTTACTCAGGCCATAAAATGATCAGCTCTGCTCTAAAATGCCCAACGAATAGATCAGATCGAGTTTTAGTCACATCTTGCACCTGCAACGTCCAAGTATTGTATTTCTTATGTTTTATTGCTTGACACATTGTCATTACTTCAAAATATTTATTAATATTGTTAGTTTTTGTGTTGTATCTTGTAAATCTAGTGGCTCGTTTGCATCTTGTATAGTGTTGAGTTTTTATCTTTCCAAGGGCTTCCTTGGAAAATAGATGAATAATTGGTGTCTGAATTTCATCAATTTCAATTTTTTTTTTTATAATATGTTGTTTTCAAGACTTCTTATTCTTGTGTTTTTTTAAAGCACTTTGAACTGCCTTGTTTCTGAAATGTGCTATACAAATAAGCTCTATTAATTGATAATCTCAATAATTCTGGAAAAAATAAAGCCAAATAAACAAATAGACGTTAATTTCAGGGCGATAAATTAGAAAGTCAGGTTTGATAAGAAACACTCAATAGGTTGTGGAAAAACATGTTCAACAGGACAACTTGAAGTGACTAATTATGAAAAAACTGTAACTGTATTGGTTTGATGTCAATTTCACTCCTTTGAACAGCAAACTCATGTTTGGAAAATGGCTAAACGTGATTTCATTGTGAGTCCCAGTTTTCTCTAGGGTTGTTCCCCTTTAAAACAGAAAGTAAGAGAGTAAGACCTCACTCTGTCTCATTGTTTGACTAATTGATAAGAACATTCTGTTGCAACAGCGCGAAACTCGGACTTCTCTAGCTGCAGATAGCAGCAATTGCTTTCTCTGTCAAACATGGTTGTGGACCCAAATGTGAGATTTGAGGCTCTGTCCGCGCTTCTGGGGATCAAAATAACCGCCCTCAATGAGAGAAACCCTGGGAAAGCTGCTCTCACTTTATCAGTTGAGGATTTTTTTATACAAATGATCCTCGGCAAGAAAACCAGCTATGCTGAGTTCTTCATCAATGAGAAGGAATTCTTTGACCCGGATTATGACTTCGACTTCACTAATCTCTCTGACTCGGCTGCCTGCATGAGAGGAAATGAGACATACGTGCGCCCAAAAGGCTGGTACCGCATGGCCCTGAAGGTCAAAGGTAAATATCCGGATGGAGACACCTGGCTGGGCCCCGGTGGATGGAGGAGTTACTCCGTGCCTGGAGAGTGGCCTGTGTCCTACCATGGAACCGGGTTAGAAGGAGCCAGAGGCATCGTCAGGAGTCACTACACAGCTGGAGGTGGACAAGCATACGGAAGAGGAATCTACTCAACGCCTAAACTTTCTCTTGCTGAGAGCTACTGCAAGACCTTCACGTCAAACATAACAGGAAAAACCTGCAAAGTGATCATGCAGAACCGAATCAAACCAGAGAAGAGGCAGATTCATGGACCCTACTGGCTCATCCCTGTTCCGGCAGGAACATCAGCAGAGGAGGAGAAACGCATCGCTGAGAGCTCAATACGTCCGTACGGCGTTCTGATCAAGGAAATCTTAGACGGGAACTGTGACTTTAACTAGAGCCAAGAAGCATTCAACTGAAATGTCCTCACACAGGCCAAGAAGACAATTCACATACTGAACAAAGTCGACATTTTCTATGCATGTTCAAGATCTTTTGCTTAGAACTGCAATTTTGATTCAAGCTTACGTCAAAGTATCATAAAGTTTATTAAAATAGTTGTTATGCAGGAGCAAGGATTGTTCAAGATCTGTAGCTACATAAAACTAACAAAAGACCAAACTGGCAACAGTTCTAGTTAATCCTATTGAGAGTCTCAGAACGAATCATTTTCTGATTTAGCTGTAAATCTTAAACAAGGGCAAATATATTATAAATAATAATAGAGTGCGAGAAGGGCTACCAGATAAATCTTTAATATTACATGCGGGAAGCTGGTTTGTTTCCTCGTGCTTGGCTCTGGGAGTTTCCTTTCATGTCCCTCAGCTGCCAACTAATAAAGAACAGTTTGGGTTTTTCCACTAGCATAAACTTTAATTTTCAATCTTTATTTTCAGGTGAAAATCTGAGTCACATAAAAAGGCAAAAATGCTGAATATGTCATCTTCCACAGTAAACTGCATTTATAATATAAAACCAGACACAATTTATTTTCCAACTCATTTGATAACATTAGTAAATGATGGTAAATTCATTTTACACAAGGTGAGGAAAAATACACCTTTGCCAGCCTATAGATGCATTTTGACTCAGGAACAAAAGCTGCCATGAACATCTTTATATTTTCAGGCAAACCTATAAGTTTATGGCCTTGACTGGAGAATCTCATGTGTGCCGTGTGTTAGCAGGATGTTTATGCCTCAAACATGATTTTCACATTTTTATTTTGACAATAAAGAGATTTGCTGCACGCTGTATCTTACGGTTTTTCTCAGTGGTTTTGGAGCATTTCTGGAATCATTCTCGACAGTTGTAAAACGGTACGTGGATTTCTCAAAACTATTTGCACAAGCAGAAAAACATCCTGGGTTACCTGCAAAACCCAGCATCTTTCTCAAAGTCGTTGGTTCAGCTATCAAAATGAACTATCTGGATCAATGAACACATCAGTGTCTCAGAATGACAAGTCCTTGTTTGATTGTGTTTGGGTAAAACAGACAAATTGATTAGTCATGTTGACAATATAACAGTGGACTTTGGAGGGACATTTTGTTCTAAAGGCTAAAGTTTTGATGTCTTGTTTTGTAAATGGGAGACAAATGGCAAGAGACTGGACAAGATTCACATTTATGCTTTTACTGTGATTTGTGAAAGCATAAATGACAGAAAGCAGAGCACAAAGAAAAAAAAATAAAGTAGCACTAAGATCATAAGACAATCTCCTTAAGGAAAACTACAGTGCAGTTTTCATATACTTTCTATCTCCATGCTGAGAAAAAGTCCTACATGTTATTAAGGAATAAAGAGCAGTGTGAGAGGAACTCCATCAGCATCTTGCTGCGGGTCACAAACCACATCCTGAGCGATGGAAGCTACCATGTTCAGCCTCTTCTTGAGTTTTGCCTGCTAACTCCTCAGCCACAGGAGTGGCTCTTCCTGACTCAGCCCAAATCATTGTCCGTCCATTGTCAGAAATGTAACACTGTGTTTTTCTCTGACTATATAGTTGACCAAAAATCTTCTGACAACATTTTTATCTGTTTGCAATGTCCTTCACAATATTTGAAGGAGGATTAACCTCAGAGCACAGCGTGGCTACAACCATGCTTCACTGTGAATGAGGAGCTAGCTAGCTCACTAGCTTGCTGGCTCGCTAGGAGAGGAGAGGAGGTAGCTAGCTCCTCATATTTTTATATATGAGATAGATCAGTGGTCCCCAACCTAATTATTTCTTGCGCGGCTGATTTTGACCGGTACCGGTCCGCGGCCCGGGGGTTGGGGACCACTGAGAGAGAGAGAGAGAGAGAGAGAGAGAGAGAGAGAGATGGATGGATGGATGGATGGATGGATGGATGGATGGATGGATGGATGGATGGATGGATGGATGGATGGATGGATGGATGGAGTGACTGTGGTTCAGCGGGTAGTGTTGTCTTTTTGATATAAAGTTTGTAGGTTTGATTCCAGCTTCCTCCTGTCACATGTCGATGTCTCTTTGAACCCCAATTTTCCCACCATGTCGGTGCATAAATGTCACTTAAAGAAACAGAAACTTGTGAAATACGAAGAGCTCACTAATAAAATAGAGAAGTTGTGGACAGTCAAGGTCTTAGTGGTGACAGTGGTCACTTGGAGGCACAAGTTCAAATGCACCCAGACGTGTCATTTTATTACCATAGTTTAAAAATCTACTCATGTTCAGGTAGATCAAATCTTGCTTCTCTACCTGGCCAATATAACACATCAAAAAAATTATACTTCTCATTGTAGCACTTTTTTCAAATGTAATTAATTTTAGATAAAACTATGTCGTTCCAGAACAACCACTCGAATTCGTTCTACATGAACTTATGCCTGAACACACTTTTTAAATGACTTAAATGAATGGTCATGAACAGGGAGGTGCAGAATTTGGCTGGAGATGACTCATCATTTGAATTATGTTGAAGCAGGTTAAAACCTACAACAGATGGGACCCTGGGAGTTGAACCGCTCACTTCTACTCTACAGTCCACCACTGGTCAACCTGTTGCATTTTCAAACAGTAACTTAACGAAGCAAGAAAACCGACTTTACACTGACTCAAACAGCGGGTCATTTTCCACCCAAATAGAGTTTAGCTTTGCCGTTACCTGTTCTATATCATTTACATGATTGTTTTGAGGTTTCCAGATATGTACGTCATTACTGGATGCAATGGAGAGACGAGTTACCTCTTAATATGTAGTTCTGGTAGTTCTGGTCCGCCTCTGCTCCCACCTTGATGAGACAAGTCAAACCTTCAGCCATCACAAACTCATGGACAAGGTCTTTGTCATCCTGAAATAACGGAGAGAAAATGAAAAAGAAAAAAAACTGACTGTAAGATACAATGGCCTTGAAACTACAATTGAAAACTCATTAAGAATTGCAATCTCACGTATTACCACATGATGTCGGTAGTGTGCAGAACAAGGATTAACACAACTTTCTAACTTTAATAAATGCTTCAGGGTTTTCAGTGAAATGTTTAGTTTTTTTTTTTTACTTTTGGAAACATTTTAAGCAACACAAGTTAGCATAGCTGGCTGAACAAGTGAAAAGTACCAGAGGAAGTGTTGCCTTCAGCTGCACTATTTTTAGCTTGAAGCAGCTCCTATGACTTAGTTTGTTTGGGCCTCATAATAGTCCTTCTTCAAAGTAGCTGAGCTGAGCACGAAAATGAATTCTCTAAACTCTCTTCTGTAAATTATTCACACCCAAATATAAACCGCTAAGGCAGCCGATATGGGCAACGCAAACACAGGAAGAGAAATGCTAAGGTGAAAAGAAGATCTCAGTTTGTCTGTGAAGAAGAAACTGAGGCTTGCTGCATTTACAATGTGTTACCTGAAAGATCTGCTTTAAAGAGAACAGAGCCCTTCTCAAGTCCCGTCCATTGGAGTTATAGAGTTTCTCTGCAGAGAGGAACACAAAGCAAAGGGCATTTATGATACGCAACAAAGGCTGGGACACAGCAACATGTTGACATTTATCTCCCTGAACATCTTTCATCTCTCTCCAGTCTTCACATGTTTTATAGTGAGGAGAGGATCAATAAAACCTGTAAGTGAAATGAGTTTCAGCTGTGGAGAAGTTGCACAACAGGCAGCAGTTTGACGGAGCAAAACCACACTTTTTGGTAAACTGAGGCGAGGGCTTTATCACACGCGTTTACCAAGTTCTCCATAGGCATGTGGATGAAACGTTTCCTGCACACACACACACGTACACACACATGTATGACACAAGGACGATCCGAGGTCTGTTGGAATGTTAATGGGTTGCTGGCTGGAGTTCAACATTGAAGTATTCGGGTCACGACTCGGAAACTTTTCAGGGCAAATGTCTACAGGCCTTCATACCCTCACAATAATCTCTAACCTGTTGAGAAGTTCTTCGAATGAGAGAACAGCATGATGTTTTATTAAAGTTTTATTTACATTTTCTTACATCTTTTACTACATTGACATGAAACTTCATACAACTACAGCAGTGCTTTATAACAACGTCTCATAGGAATGAATCAGAGGGATCTTTGGCCATGTCTCTCTGCACAATTTCTCTTATGTTCTCTTCTCCCTAGCTCATGTTTTCTATAGGTTTGAAGCATGAACACCAACATGACCATGGAAGAATGCTGATTTTGAGTTTGAGCACAATTAAGCCTTGCGATAACAAATTTTGCTGGACAATAAATTGCCCCAGAAACTCTTGCGATAAACGTTAATATTGCTATTTTGAGACTGTTTAGAACAGATATACTGATCATGGCATCATAATGCAAGGTCGTTATTCAGACTGGAACTGGAAGATGTTTTAAATATTCAAAATAAAACACAATGACCAAAAAAATTCATAGCAAAGGAAACACAAACCACATACAACCTAAACCATAAATAACATGGGTTATGAAGTTTATAAAAAACAATGTCCGTCAATAAATGTTAATCATCAGAATGGAAAATATCGAGCTCATGTGAATGTATCATGCCATGGTGAAATATGTCTATACATGTTTCAAAGTGTTATCCTCCATCTATCCCAGAATAAATTATATTTAAAAATGGCCAAGCTTAGACATTTCAATATGACGATCAACACACATCTGCCCGTCTGTATTAACAAGTGTTTTCACTTTTGAAGAAGAGCTAACTCATATGAGTCGTGTCATATTTGTAACCATAGCAAAACAGGAAGTGTGTACTACATACAGCGCATTAAAGTGAGCTGCTGGTACAGTTTAAGGTTCGTTCTGATGATGACGATGATGTTGAGCGTGGAAGGAAAAGACGGTTTTTGGCTCCATGGTACTTGTTTGCTACCCAAGGCTAACCCAACTCAAGGGTCAGAATCATTATCATTCCTCACTCAGACAAAGAATTACAGGCCCGTCCGTCTCCACCTCTGTAGGACAATTTCTAAGAGATTAGCAACGGCATTCGTGATATGAACCTCTGATAGCCAACATAGTGGTGCTCAAATGATGAAAGGTCATTAAATCATCCACATGATCCGTCTTAACGGGGCAGTGGTGCAACACGATGAATACGTCGAGGTTAGCAAGGGCGTTGAGGGAGCCAAACACCCAAAAACTCATCAATAAACATACCAACATACCAAACATACCATTGGATTTTACCCAAATTCATCCAAACAATATAAAAACACTACAGAAACTCAGATTTGTCTTGTACAATTCGTCATTTAAAAAAAGCAGATGTAAATGCCTGGTTTTATAAATGTGCACACATTTAAGCTTTTATTCCAGCATAAACCTTTGGGTAACACTTTATTTAACGGGTTGTGAATAAGACTGTCATGACACCGTCATAAACATGACACAGACTTTAAAAATTATGTAGCTTTATGTTATTAAAGCTAAAGTTTAATCAGTAATACTTTAATAACACATTTATGTCAGATCATGATTTCTTGGTTAACAAAGACGTTTTGAATAATGTCAACTTTGTATTAAAAGTGTCATGATTGACCGAATGACACTTTATGACAACAGTCATAAATATTCATGAAGACTTACTCGTGTCCATGTCAGGTGTTATGTCATGTTTATGACAGTCTTATTCACAACCCGTCAAATAAAGTGTTACTAACCTTTGTTTGGCTGGTGTCTCTGACTGACTGAACCATCTATACTGTCCACATTGACAAAAAGTCCAATTCAAACCGATGAAAAGGAACCTTACGGCCTAATTCTGCTTCCGTTGTTTCTCTGCCGAACAAACCATGCATGGAACTATAAAAGAAATAGCAAAAGATCAAGTTCATTTTTTTTATAGAAACTTAACATATTCCGGGTCGAGATTTATGGAAGATTTTCCAACAGTTGGATGTTTTCTTAGAAAAAGTTCTGATTTACAACCGTACTCCTTAATCCTGACAAATGGAAGATTTGGAATGACTCCTGGAAGTCTTCCTGACTAGTTTCCGACTTCTCTTTTCACAACCTTTGAAGAATTGTTGCGTACATAACGCTGTAAAATTTTAAAGCATCTTGCCAACTTTGTAGATCTCAGAAAACAATGGTTTTACCAAAATACAAATAATTCCTGAACTTTAAGTCGCTACTATTTTCACATGCTTTGAACACTACCATGCGATTAATGTGTGGATTTTTACCAACGGGTTTTAAAAGGCCGGACGGATGCGGGATGAAGAGCACAGCACAAGGTCACTTTGCCTGGAGACGAAAGCAAAAACAAAAGAGATTCTGAGACTGTTCAATTCCAACCCTGACTTTGGTGGTTTTAGTGCGAAGATAGCGATCAATAACTTTTCCGGTGACGATACTGTATTTCTTTCAAGTAGTCGTGGTACAGGTATTGTTTGGAAAAAGCATTTACAATATGTATTTCAATAGAATAAAAAATATATATATTGTATGTTTCTGTGTAAATGTCTCGTGTTACAACATCGACCCCTGTGGCTTACAGACGAGTGCGGCTGATATACGTACAATTTTTGTTTCTTTTTAACCCTTCCACAATCGTAAGACTGTGGAACCTTACAGTGGAACTTTACAGACCCCACAAAAGGCTTGTGGGGTCATTTGGACCCCACAAGCTTTTTACCCCGTTTGTGGCCCCACAAGGTCACACCCCATCTGCGGTTTAACAAGTTTTTGTTTATGTGTGTAGTTTTGGGAACTGACGGTCTGAGGGGACAACCTCCCCGCTGCCCAACCGTGACATCTGCCGCGTTCCTCCAGAGCATCACGCCAAGACTGTGGGAGGGTTAAATTAGGTGGGCGTGGCTTATATTCAGGTGCTCTCACAAGTCCAGAAATGACGCTCAGCTTTATTTTCGGTTCAACAGATTCTCCAGAACATACAGCAGGTGTGTACACAAGAACTAAAACCTGCAGGGTTGTCGCAGCTTTTAGTGGTTTTTTATATCGCTCTCTCTGTAACAAATGTCTGCGTTGTCATATGTAACAAAATAAGCGGAAAAGGTCCGGTGAAGATTTGTCATGGGCTCGTTTTCTTGGAAGCTTAACAAAGGGTGTGTGCACTTCTGAGAACCCTTATAAATTATAGACTAATGTAAACTCGGCTAAGTCCAGCAGACTTGAGTTTGCCCAGGCTTCCCTGGAAATCAAGAGGCCACTCAAACGCCCCATCTAGCTGTTTGAGTGTAAAGCCGTTCTGTGTGTTATTTGTGATCTTCATCAGAGCACGAGTGGCGCTGTCAGGGTAACCTTTACCAACAGCCTGCCTGTGCATCTGGAGCACGTCAGCAACAGTGATAAGGTTTAACCTTGGCTTCATTCGCTTGCGATGCCGTCAAATGCGCCAGGTATTTCTGCTCCACATGCTTTCTTCGAACCCCATCTCCTACACTCTGGGTTTATCGTATAGAGCTTTAAAATCCACAGATGAAACAGCAGTATCAACTTTCCACCTTGTTGCCGTGTCAGTGTTGTCACAGTAATGGCGAGGATACACCTGGTCGGCATTATTGCCATTTTGCTCCAGAGTAAACATGCTTTGGGCAGGCTAAATAATTAATGGACCGCTTTCCAGTTGACACCGTGGGCTGCAGCTGTGTTAACACTGCGGAAACAAGCTGGAAAGGATTGGAACATAAATAACTCTCGCATCCAACCACCTGCTTTAATGCAGATGTCTAATTGTCAGTTCTTAAGAGGGTGATCCAGGTCGACTGCAGCTCACGCCCAAATTTAAAGCTTCCTGAGAAAACATATAAAAAATTTGGTCTTAAAAAGAAGGAAGAAAAAGACACCCCGTCTACATTTCCAACTCCAACACACAGATCAGATTAGAAGGTGGAAAAAAAAATAAAAGATTCATGGTTTGCAGTGTCCACGTGTCTCTAACTGGTCACCCTTCCTTTCGCCTGGCGCCTGCTTTCCTTATTGTCACAAGAAAAGCATCAAGCCTCACTGGGATGTGTCATTGTGGCCTGTGCGCCTGCTGATGTGCTCCGTGCGTACATGTGTGAGCCAGAGCGGGGCCGGCAGACAAACTGACGAAAGCAAAGACAGCGAGGCGCGTTTCATTTATAGGCCCTCTTGCAGTTTTACGGTTTTGTTTTGGAGGACTCGCTGCTCGTGTCCGCGCTGTTTCGCCCACGTCCTCAGATGACCCTGCAACACCAGCCCTGACCTGTCCTTCAGGACAACGCTCTGGTTCCAGGGCCCTAATCTCCTTAAAGTATAGGTGAAAGTCAAACAAGAGATTACCTTTGTTGTTTCTAAAGTATTTTGAGAAAAATCGCTACAAGCAACTGAAAACTACGATATCTTACCTGTCATGATCTTTGAACTTTTATATTTCAAATACCACTCTTCTGGAATTCACGTCCAGACACATATGAGAAACATTTCTGAACTGGTTTATTGATTAGTGATTCTCTCGGTGAACTAATCATTAGCAATAAAAGTGAATGAATTAATTGAGAAATTACATTCAAGTTTGCTACCCAAAGCACTGACAGCTAAAACAAACTCTTTAACCCTTTAATACCTATGTTTCAAATCTCTGGATATTTTTGCTTATTTTAATTGTACGCAGTTCTTTAAATGTCCTGCGAGTAAATATATATATTTGCCTATTTACCAATAACAACTGGAATTTTCAGTACCTAGCCGTTATTTTTGCAATATACCATCTATTAAAAGAGCGCCACTCCCTGCTACGGTGGGAGTGAAATTACCGTAATAACCCGATATTGGCTGGAAAGTGCAACGTCTCCCCTTTCAGAAACCAAATTGTTCAGACAGCGCAACGTGTGGCGGAATTACGGTACTGCAAATTTGGCTGGATCGTCGCCGATCCGTTTGGTCTGGAAGGGTTAAGCCCTTTCTTTGCCCAATGTATTGAAGTTGTTGGGTTATTAATTAATTTATTGACACTGTAATTAGAGCTGCAACAGGAAGTTAACTGGTGACCATAGGGACTTGTAGTGCCACCTTAAATTCGGATATCATGTAAGTTGGTGAATATTGCCGTGGTGATTAGAGACGCACTGAAACGATAGTGATAAAATTCTGACAATGTGCCTGATCCATAAAGGCGGATCTGTTCAGTCTAATTCTATACTTTGTGCTTTTTTTAGCGACTTTAGAATTCCTAATTACTCTTTCTGAACCAATTGACAGAAGGTTTGTTGCAGTTTATTTACTTTTACATGTCTGACCCAGCTTGTGGAGCTGCTGGTGTATTCTGCTGTACTGTTGCAGAGTTATCAAAGAAATTTGTGATTTAATACATTTGTGTCTGTATGTAAAACAACAAAAGAACAATTTTAAGTCAATTCAGCACCATTTTTCTGTATCAGATATAAATATATACGTTTCAGTATTGAAAGTGAGAAAAGCAAATCTGTGCATCCCTAAAGCAATCCATGTAAACGCCGACATAATAATAACGAAACAAATTATGTGGGGGACAACGGGGGTCGTTTTTGAACCGTCCTACTTGTGTGTGTGTGGGAGTGTGTGTGGGAGTTTCCTCCACAGAGGAGCAGAGACTCCCTGACTGCCCGGGCTGTCTGCTTTGTCGTTCAGGAGTGGTCCAATCCCTCCTCCTACCCCTCCTGTCACAATGCGATTAATGCTGTGACCCCTTCAGCTTTGACTAATCCCTTAACATTTTACTGCACCGTCCACACGTCCTCCAAAACAGAGAAGGCCGAGATGGACAAAGCAAGGCCTCGTCCTCTGCTGCTCTAAAGCACAGAGATCTACTCTTGGTTTGGTCGAGTACAATATTTGCACCAACTGTAGAGAAGAAGAGGAAGAAGAAAAGAGTCCCCAGGTAACTGCTGTCTTATTCTACCGAAAAGCCCTTAGCAAACAGTTTACTGCCTCTGAGCTTAATCCTCAGTCTTAACAACAGGCAGTCAGATAAGTACATGTTTCTCTAAGGGGACCCGGTTTATTCAGGAGAATAAAAGTGAGACTGTGCAGGTGGACATGAACAGATAATGTAGAGACATGCCCTCCACTCCACAGCACAGATTTATTCTCCCCTCTCTAGCTGAATCTTCACCGTAACAATGCTCTAAATGTTTAAAGTAGCCAACATTATATATATATATATATATATATATATATATATATATATATATATATATATATATATATATATATATATATATAACTGCACTACTACAGACTAATCATCAGGCTGTCAAAATCAGAGCTCAAAATAAACAGATGCATTGTTTATCTTTGCTGTATTCTAACAGTATTTGTGCATCACAGAACAAAGATAGATTGAAATAAATACGTTTTCTTTTGAAATGCATCACTTTAGACACCATTTGGCTACTTCAGCATTTCAAAGATGGGAAACCTGAAAACTGGCCACTTGAGACTTCAAAACAGCTGGATGTCTCCATTTTAATTATCGCTACAGTTTAAAGTAACTTCAATGAGCGCCAGAGAAAGAGCATCTCTATGTTCCCTCATGGAGCGTAGAGTATCCCCTCCCCACCCTGTTGCTGAAGCGCGGCAGCTAAAAGACGCCTACTACGTACGTGTTTTTTAGAAAGGCACATTTCTTGAGTTGAGTTAGAACTTGTAGAGGTCTAAAAAGAGATTAACAACTACAAACAGAGGTGTTTCTGTCATCTAGAGATGAGCGTCTGTGGATTGTTGATACTTTATTCCAAGGATAAGATAACTGAAATTTAGATAGCCGTAGCACACATTCAAGTTTCAGCTAAGCTGAAAAAATAAGAAACATTTGGAACTGTAACTTTTAAAAAAAGAGGGGAAAAAACAGTACTAAATAAGTAAACAACACAAAAATGTTCAGAGTGAAGTTAGAAGATGAGGTTTTGTCTGAAAGGTGGACTTAAAATCTTTCTATCAAATAGATTGTTTTGGAGGTTTTTTGCCATAAGAAGGCGCTATATAAACAAACTCAACTGAATTGAATTGATTAGTTGTGATGTCACCATGGAGCCTCTAACACCTGTCCCCCCAAAAAAAGGAAGTGACTGAAATTTCACACCTCGACTTGAGTCACTCTTGAGTTACAAAATCAAAGACTTAGACTCATCATCCTACAATGGAGTCCATTGTACAGTCTGTATGTATTTGACCACAGCTGTGACAGGTGACAAGTTTGAATTTGAATTAAAGTTTTTTTAAAAACAAGTGGAGCAGCTAAGCACTGTTCTAGAGAGATATCCGAATATATCTAACAAATGTCACAAATAACACAATTAAAACTAATAATAAATGTTTTTTTTCCATCAGCAGTAGATTTAAGGCTTTCCTGTTTTAAATAAAAGCAATCAAATCTCTTTCTTTGCACTTTTTCTGTCTTAATAGCATGTTGCCATGTTACCATGGCAACCCGGACCACATTTTATTGCCAATAATCCAAGATTACAGGTCAGCCTTCACGAGTGTCACTTGAACTGATGCCACGGCCACTTCCTGGTTCAGTTTCAGTCGTGGCAAATCAAACAAGGACAAGAAACTAAAGGCGTTGTCTAGCTTTCTGCCTGAGTTTTTCTGCATCATCATCAAGCGGAAACATCGTGTGTAATTTCAGGGCGGGTCGTTCTGACGGGGTTTTTTCTGAGGGGTTTTAGCTAGAGACTCTTAGAGGCGATTGATGGGTTGAAAGAATGTCCACTAAACACATAATGCACTAAAATAAAGTAAAAAAAAATAAAAAAAGACCTGATTTCAGATGAGTTTAGGTTATAAGAGGAATGTTTTTCTAACTTAATAATGAGTTCCTCACTTTGGCAAGAAAGCCAGTGAATGAGCTTATTACATAAAAACAGTGAAAGAATGATTGGCAACAGGCAGTGGCACACTTCAGCTAATCCGCTAATAGCAGAGCTAATTATTCATTTAGCACCTTTGCCAACTTAAAAAAAACGTTTTGCGGACTTCGCTTAAATTTTCCGCATAAATTTTAAAGCGCAAATTTCCTCGGCTGTTTGGCAAATTTTCACGTGAATGAAGTTCGACGGCCGTGTTAAAGTCTTGGTTATCGACTGGTACGAATTCTTCACGTAATTTGACGTTTATAATTCATGCTCTTATTTTGAAGTGGGCAAAAACGTTTAATCTCTCTTCCTCCCCCCAAAAATAACTTTATTTCAAACAAGAAACATGCAGAAACAAAATATAAATATAAACATTAACATAGTATCTAAGGGCATTATAGATAAATTATACAGTCAAAATTAAATGGTTGTAGTTTTTCAAGGGTAGATATATTTTAATTCAAGTTAGCGCTTTAGCACATTAGCATTAGGATCTGCTAAAAACGGCTGTTGTAGTTCTACAGCGTTAGCAAAACAAATATCTATGATTAGCGCTCTTAGCTTAGCTCACCACTAGCAATAGGAAAGACATACATGTATAGCAAACCACCCTGAAATCACCAAGACTGCATATAAATTCCACTGACTTTCCTTTCAACCCTGAAGGAATGATTTCATTTCAATGTATCTATATCAGGATGCAAGATATTTACAGACAGGCACACTTTGTGTGTGCCTATCTGGTTAACCAGGCAGTTAGCCAAGTGTTATATTTTCCTACTTGATCCAAGTGTGTGTTTATCAAGCCAAAGCAGGTGGGTCACAGCTGGTAGCCCCGTATTTAAGCCCAGTAATAACCGCAGACTCGTGTTTCTTGGGGATTTCTTTGCACCCCTTAAAATAAGCCGCCCTAAACGGCTGTCTGGGCCGATCAGTCTGTCGGTTGTTAAACCTGGTAGGCAGAAAATGGAAAACAAAAAAAAAAGTCAAGAGGAGGGTGAAGTGTGTCGGCATGTTGGAGAGCTTGATTAAATCCCCGGAAGTCGTTCCCTCTCTCCGCTGTCTCGCTATATTTAGGACGTATTAGGTGTCAGGTCTACTGTAATGACCTGAGCACCAGAGTTCAAGCTCTGCTGAGGTCACGCACTGCGTCGTTCTCTTCTCAACGGGGCATTTTAAAATTCAAAGCTTTTCCCTGTGACGTCTGCAATTGTTTCCCTTTGAAGACACTGCGCTCAAAATAACAACTCTCCTTGTGTACGAGTGGCCAAAAATATTTCTTTCCACGTCAGCTTTAGTGTCTTGTGCAAAAGCAAAAGCTGACATGTACTTTCTTTCTTTAATAACTTCTCTCTGGATTGACATAAAAGAGAAAAAACAACAACAAAAAATCCTTCAATTTGCCTTTAGATCGTATTTTTAATAACAAACAATTTCAGTCTCGGTCTAGACTGCTGAGGACTTCGCGACCGTCTTTCTTCTTTTTTAGTCTGTTGGTTTTGGCCAACAGTCTGACTGCTGGAAGCTGCCGACGGCGCGGATGAGTGTGTGAAAATGAGAGAGACAAAGAGGGAAACAGCTAAATGTCAATTATCTGTACAAATACAGATCTCAAACGCAAAAAAATAAAAAATAAATCAAGATGGGAAACACTTGTTACGTAACATTGTTTTTTTTTTTTACAGTTCAACTCGTGACAAATGGGTAGCTTCTCAAAACATCTCATGGTGCAGCAAAGCAAATCTTTGACTCAATGCAAGCTGGTTGGTTTCCTTAGACTGAAACTTTGTAAACTACTTTGAATAATTAATTGATAACTAGGATCAATTAGAATTTATGTACGATTGAATTGAAATGATGTTCAAGTGCCTTGAGATGACATTTGTTGTAAATTTGTACTATATGAATAAAGTGAATTGAATTGAATTGAAACCAACACTTATGGCTGAGAAAAAAACTCTACTATTATTATCTGCGCACGTAATTTGGCACGTAACATAAAACTACCTATGGATTAGTCCCGGTCACATGACTTTTAAATCCAAAGCTAATGGGAGTCTTAAACTGCTACTCTTCTGACCTCCTGCAATCGCCAGCTGTGCCGCAGTCCAAACACTTGCTTAAAAAGCGGCAACAGCCTGAAAGACTTTTGTTGGCATGTCAACTTTTGATGTTTTTTGGTACTATTTTTCCAAGTCATGGCTAAGCTAACTTCCAATGTCAGTCACCTTGCAGAAATTCAATGCCTCTGACTGTCCATGCAAATCTGCACTGATGCTTTAGATGATGAGCTGTGCTAAAAGCTCGAAAACAGATGGGCTCAGGAAGGCAGACTTACTTTAACATGAACATTTGCAGGCATAATACAAATACGGACAATGCCAAACACTCTACATCTACAGAAAGTTGCTTGTGACCCTCATTTTACATCCTGGCACTTCTGTTTGAGTCCAAAAGGCTCGGTCGCAAATAAGTACAACATAAATGCGGCGTATTCTGAGTTTAATACCAGCAGCATGTGTTGTCGTGGGCTTAAGACCCCATCGCCCTAGATTTAGGCCCCGAGACACAAATACAGACCATCACTGCTGCACTGCAGCCTTAGAGACAGCAATCGTTCATTTACGATTGCCTTTCAAAGCTATTAAAAAAAGACTAATTTATCATATTAAAACTAAAACCCTATGAGTTTTTAGATACACCAAGCTGATGATGAAGACTAATGCTGAAAGGAAATATATTGGAATTGGCAAAAGACTTGCAGATGTAGTTGCAGCAACATTAAGCTGTAAAAAGTAGTGACTCAGAGGAGCTGAATACAAACACATTTCCCATTTTTCTGTTTTTATTCCCCACACATAAAATTTAGAAAACAAATGTTCCATTCCCTTACAAGTCCAAGCTTTTTTTTTTTTTTTTTTTTGCCGATTTTGTGACTGCAGAAATTAACGCAGAATCAAAAGATGCACACATTTTGTCCACACTGATGCATAACTGTGACATATTGCACATTTTCCGCGAAAACTGTCAAAAACCTTGGGTTTAAGCAGCCGCTCACTCCAACCTGCAGGTGGCAGTATTTCTTACTTCCACTACACTGCAGCCTGATGTCAAGTTACTGGCATCACAAAATCAGATTTTTTTTTTTTTTAAATCACAAAATCCTGGCGAGAACACCTGACATTAGATTACCATAAAGTACGCTGAGGTGTGAGATAAATCAAAAATGTTTTAATGTGTGTTTGCCCAAAGCAAAAGGTGTTTCATTTCTACATTTCGAGGCTGTTGAAAGAAATTATATTACAGATCTATAATGGGATGACAGAGTAGCTTCAAAACGAGAGAAGAAAATACACGTCTTTCTCAAATGACAGATTTCTAACGGTGTTAATTTTAACCGTGGCTCATTAAAGGTGCATTCTTTCCAATCCGTCCTCATTTAGCTCTTTTGCGTGCGGCTGACCTCATGTCCATTACTGCTCTGCTTCGGCATGAGGTCGTTCTTAGAGAGTGCAGCCAGAGTTTTTTTTTTTTTTACCCTTTAATGGAGTGCGCTCAGACATGAAACCAAGTGGTGGGAAATATTTCAGTCTCGCATACAAAATGTGCACGTGTGAAACAAGTGGTCACTGTTACGTCCTGCATCACCCCCCCCCACACACACACACACACATCACCCCACTCTTTGTCATCAGGTCTCTCTCATACACATCGTATCCGTTTTTCCACTTCTCACGCTCGCCGCTCCTCTGATTGTTAACTAATTGGACTCAATGAGCATGTGCAAAGACGTTGTCCGTCCAAGTTGGGGGAAGAAAAAAATACATGGCCGTCGAGCGAAGTGATTGTGTGTAATAATCATAATCAGTTTTGTACGACAACTTGTTCTCATTTGTGAATGGGCTCTTTCAAACACTGAGCACCAATCCTCATGGAAAGCAGGGTAATAACGTTGCGTTACCGTCTGCAAATATCTTTATTAGCGCTTGAGCGTTGTCTGGACTTCCATGACACGTTCTGGTGACAGCAGGTGAGTCAGAAAGACAAACACGGGAGAGACAGACGGTGAAACCAGAGGAAAGTCGGCGTGAGTAAACAAAGAGGCTAGAGGGGGATACCTGCTCACTGCTGACTGGATTAACCGAGTAAAATCCTCGTCTGACATACACTCAGATCGCGTTCTGTCCTCCAACAAGAGCTGCTGCCTAAATGTGTTCTGTTCCACAGCAGCATTGCAGTTCATAATCTACTTCTCACTTTTCTTTTCTTTTTTTACATAAAAACTACAAAAATCAAAGTATATTATTGGGGTTTTGTGTGACGAACTACTAAACATGGTTTCATAATTGTGAAATTGAAGGAAAGTGAAACAAAGATTTCGATTTTAACAAATGTGGTGTGCCCTTTACTCTGATATCCCTAAATAAAATCCAGTGCAACCTGATTAGCTAACGGGTTGCAGGTGTGAGGAGAGAGAGAGAGAGAGAGAGAGAGAGAGAGAGAAAAGGGTCGAGGGAGAGCACACAAACAGAGGAACTAGGAAAATCTGTACTACTATAGCAAAGGATATATAATTAAACATAATCTAACTGGTATAACTAAGAAATGACTGAACAGAAGCAAAGCAGAAAACTAAGCTAATCAAAATAAACATTAGGATAACAGATAACAAATTATCAGAACTAAGGATTATGAACATTATGTTTGCTGTATTGCATTAAATGCAAGTTTGTGGGTGTAATGCCGCAAAACTGTGAAAAGAAAAAAAATCTTTAGGGGTACAAATACTTTTGCAAGGCCCTGTGCGCCGCAGCATTCGGTTGTCCTACTTCTGCTGCTCAGTCTGGCAGGTGCATTTCCTCCTCGCTTTGTTTCCCCCTGGTGTCCCCTCCACCCTAAGTGATCTACCATTCCCTTGGAAACTGTTTTCTCTCCCCGTTTCTTTCCACACATCCTCTAAACCCATCATCTCCGCAACTCGGCTCCTGGATGAGAATCCAACTGTGCACTCTGCGCACTTAGCTTGTGGCAACTGTAATGTTTTATTGCATTATGTAATCGCTTCGAAAATGATTATTAAACCAGACCGGTCAGAGGTTTCGTGCCAGTACACTCTGGTGCGCGTACGAACAAGCCCAGACGAAACGCTCCCTGGTAATGGTATATTTCATGCCTTCTTCCAGTAATCACACGCAGGCTTTGGGGGGAGCGGACCACAAACGGCAGCGTGTTGTGCCGCAACGCAACAGTTTGAGCATCTCGTGTTCGTCAGCAGAACCGGAGCCCTGGGGAAAAACCCTGCCACATCCACAGAGAGAACCCGCCGCACCGCAGCGGAGGATCAATAAACCCAGAAAAGACACACTTCTGGAAAGAGAGCGAGGTTGTAGGGTAATTTTCACTCTCGCACTGCCTGGACACATTACAAGACGGTGGTAAAACTGTCACCCCGAATGAAAGAAATACATTTCGGGAACATACGCCGAGTTCATTACAACTTGATGTCTTCCTTTAGCAGAACGTTTTGTAGGCACTTGTACTCCACGTTTACTGGCTACCCTGGTGGAGATGCGCATAAAGCCTTAAAATAAATTTGTATTTTATTGCAGCAGTAGCATAATCTGACACGGAACATTGTGTAATTCTCTTACTGCGAGCTTTGGATGTTTTACTGTGTCCCTTAACGTCACATTTACCGTGTGCAGCTTCAAGATAAAGCTTGCTCTTCATCAAGTCCTCCTCGTCACAGTTCCATCACAACTCCTACTCTAAATATTGACAATTTTATGATTTAGAACCAGTATTTTTCCATAGCTATTTATTATGGAAAAATAACAAATAAATAAATCACTTCATAAGTCACTTTTAAAGTGAGGAATTACTAAATAAACCTTCTGGATACTTTGACTTCCAATTGCAGGCAAAAATAGAAAATAAGCTCAATCTAAATGTTGCGTCAGCCGTCATGTAAATGTGCTAATCAAAAGGGCTAGCATTCTGCTCACTACTTGCTAATTGTTGTCTTTGAGTTATGTTAGGTTTTTGGTCAAAGATTACACTAAGCAATTTAATTTAGATGCCATTTCTATGATTACATTTAACAGTATAGCTTAACTTAATTATTTTTCTTAAATTGTTTTAGCTAATGTTTTGGAGTTAGCATGTCCTCAGTTTAACTTTAGCTCTCTCCTTTGACCCTCACGTTAGCAAGCTTGCTGTTAAAGCTGCTTATCAGCAACAAGCTGCTAACAAACCTTTTGCTAACAACCACCTGGTTTGGTTCACAAATCACTCTTCCCGATACAAAGATCTAAGATTAGAACATTATATCAGACCAATGCAAAGAACATTTTTAATACAGAAAGAGTATGTTTAATACCTGCTTAAAGGTTAGCATTTTCAAAAGGTAATTTTAATCTAGCAAATGAGCCTCATCACAACATTTTACTGAACTTGACTGTGTAAACGTTTTGCCTAACTTCCTGTGTCTGTAAAGATTTTGTATTGAAGAAATTTACCGACTTCCTACGTTTGGGTTCTTCATTCATCAAACGACACGACACAACCTAAACTATAAAAACAGTTCAGCTGACAGATGAATGGCTTCTCTAAAGCGGCTAACACAGTTAGCGCTCCCACATCTCTTGATCCCACAGCAGTAACTAAAGCATGACATGTGGGCGCGTTTTAGCTGGTGGTGAGGTAAAAAGCAAAAACTGCTTCTGAATTTTTTACATTCCTCCTCTCTGCGTGTGAAAATGTTTAAAAAAGTAAGACTTGATTCCCTCTCCCCCCACACACACACTTTTTTTTTTTTAGGGAATTGTGGGTAATAGTACAAGATGAAACAGAAAGAGACGCCATGAAACACAACGCAAAGAATTCAAAGAAAAGGAGGTGCCTTTTAACAAGCTACTGTTAAAGTTGTTTGAAGGACACACCTGAGTGTTACCAGAGAATAGAGAATAGATTACCACACCACTTCCCCTCCCCCTCCTGTTTCTGCACACTACTTGTCATCTGGTTGAAGGGAAACCACACACACACACACACACACACGCACACACACACACCCACACACACACACACCCACACCCACACACACACACACACACACACACACACACACAGGTATGGACAGCAATCTGTATTGTTCTGACTTTAACTTCAACATGAACGTTTTTTGAGAGCTGCAACCAGCATGTAGACTTGAATTTGATGGAGAATCTGTGGAGGAAGGTAAAGATTAGGGTTATGGAACAGAGCCTTCCAACCCTAAAAGATGTGGATATAATCTCCCTCTAAATAAACAACACTGGAAAGATGCAAAAAGCGCTCACTTCCTGTCAGAAACAAACTGTGTAATTGAGTGCAAATAAGATTTGAGTTGGGTTTTTTTTTTTTTCAGCAAGTGTCAAAATCAAATTAACAATAATTAAATGCTAAATATGTTATTATAGCGACTTTAAATGTGGTGTCATAGCAAACATCAATTACAACGGTTAAATGATCAGAAATGGCTAATATTTCTGATCATTTAACAGTAGGAACAACTATGGCTAAATGAAGGTTGGACCCTGATTTCCACTTTGGTTTTAAATCCTTTCGCCAACGCCTTGATACTGTAGTACGTATCATGCTGGGAGAACCTCGTAATTAGCCACGAGACAAAGACAGAAAAGTTTACAGAGGAGCAAAGAAAAGGAGAAGAGATGGTGGGGAACATTTACTAGCATAGCTGTTTGAAGTTAAGCACAAAACAAAGCCAGATTAAAGAGTGGTTAGAGCATTTCCGCCTTCAGGTTCGCCCCGTTGCTACAAGGAAGCGTGCCAGCATGAACACTTTATCTGCCTAAACTTTGACTGTGCAGCCACACACTGTGCTGCCTCCCTCTTAGCTGAACCATCTCACATAAGGCCATTAGAAGGCCTTATCGCCGCCCTCAGGAGGACAACACAGTGCAACCAATGCTGGAAACAGCTGTCGCAACTCATTGTGCTGCATGCTAACAATGCACTGTTGCCACTACCACTGCGAAGCTATCGGCAGCATCTACCCCTAATAGCACTCCAGACCACCCTGTCCGTAAGCCCCTATTTACAAAGATTTTCAATTGTATAACTCGCTGATGCCGTCAAATCCTCAAAATACAACCGTTCGGGTTTTGAAACACAGTAGGATCTTTGTTGCCGCATGTGCTTTCCTTGCTTTCCTGCAAGGATGGAAGTGTGACGACAGGTTTGTTTTGTTTTGAGGGGGCAGGGAATCTTGTTAGGGGCTGAGAAGGTGAGCAGCGAATTTTAGAGCAACCCTCGGGTTTTGGGCCGAGCCCGCCCGGATTTTGTTATGTAACGGCGCGGCGAGAGGAAGTCAAACTCCGGCTCGACCCTTTTGCCGCCCCGCTGTTCCTCTGCGATCCTGTGTGGGGTGATTAGGGATGGGATAATTGTGGGGGGGAGGAGGGAGCAGCAATCCAAGAGTGGGAAGCCAAATTTTTTGCGAAGAGGGCTGAATTCCATGACACGGTGCCAAGGGATTGAACAGACTCCAAAAAAAAAACACATGCAAGGCCCTTTGTTCTGCAGTCGAACTCTTTTGTTTCACCTGCTGCACCTCTCATTACGGGGAGCTTTACCTGTCAGAGAACATCACCTCTTCTTACTTTATCACATGAATTACCGAGAATCCCTTCGCTTCGGGAAGGCCTGGGAAATGAGGCTGCATGGGAAACAGAGAGCATTTTGTCCCACCATATTTAACTCAATACCTGCACATATGACAACTAGCAAAAGTCTATATAAAGATTTGACATAATTTTACTTTATGGACATCTTTTATGTCTAATTTGCATTGTTTTGACAACAGCAAGTACTCATTCACCAAAGCATCAGCAAAGAAAACCTGACACCGTGTAACCATTTCGGAAGAGTGTGTTTTACCTTACAGGTGTCCCACTCACAAAACACAAAACCTGCATTTTGAAATGCAAGTTTAGTGAGTGTGACGCAGAGTTAACTATCTTAAGCACGGAGAACTCAGTCGTCTATTTCTAATCTGGCACAATTCAGGAGGCGACGCTTTGGAACAGACCTTTCACTCACGGTTTAAGTTTTATAGCTGTTGACTATTGCTAACATTGACCAGGTTTTCAGTTAGAAAACATCCAAGACGTTAGTAGACCTTAAACTGTTTACCATCGCTCTAGCTCTAGCTCTGCAGCGATGCATTATGGGTACGGAATAAATGAGAACTGCTGTGCAAACAGTCTTCACCTACTTCGAAAATCGAGGGCACAAACATAAACGACCAACAACCTGAAGAATCCCTAACTATCGATAACGAAAACTTCAACACAGATGTGGAACTTTACTCAAATGAAAGTTTATAAAACAGCCAAGTAAAGTACACCCTGTACACTCCGTACGATGCCAACGTTTCATTAAGACAATCCTGCAGAGCTAGAGACAGCTGTCAAGGAGTTTTGTTTGAAGCCGCAATAAAATCATGAAGGAAGCTGAGGTAGGGCACAAACAGTCTTAGTTAAGCAGCTCAACAGGAAAGAGTTTGCAGAGGCAGAACTGAAAAACAAAATCTATTTTTTGGGGTCATATTTTAATAAAGATGGGTCATACATGAGATTTTTTAATAGATGGATTAGGTTCTATATTCTACTCATGGTGTAAGCATGTAGTATCCATCACTAACAGTGAAGTTTCCCCCACTGGGACAAAAACCGAAGGAAGCAAAATGAGGTGCAACATCACTTCAAAATAGATGTATGATTAAAAAATGTATCAAAATCCAAATTGGTCGACCTGCTGTTTGCTGCAAATCCTTTACCTCAAGGTTAAAGTTTGCTAAATCAATCTCTATCGGATTTCAAGACTGTTGTGACTTTTTAAAACATTTTTTTTTTTTTTTTGCTATCAAAATCACTAATTTTCTGGTGCTACTTTAGCAATATTTACAAGAAATCTTTTGCGGTATTTGCCCTAATTAAGGACAAAAACGTCACTTTTTGTTCCTCGCAATTTCGATCACGGACAACAACTCGACATCAAGTAAGGGTTAGGCAGAAATGTAGAAGTAAGAAATACTGACCCCTGCAGGTGGGAGTTAACAGTCACATAGACCCAGTATTACTGACCACTTTTGAGGAAAATTAGCAAAAACACTTTACCATACAAAGAAAACATATTCCATATGTGACAGTTTGATGGACAGGGGAGCCGAATGGTAAATTTACTGGTGTGAACTGGCACATTTGCAGCCAGTTCACACTTTATTAAATCCTTGTTTTTCATCTGTCCAATCTGGGTTACTGTTTACATAAAGCAAAAGAATTATAATAACTTAAAATTAACACTAAGAAATTCTATCTCACATTTTTCTTATGTAGCAGATTTTTACTTGGGCGGTGCTTTCTCGTTTTTATTTTGAAGTTATTTTATTTTTCCTGTACACTAAGCTACTGAATGCTGATGTCAAGAAAATATATTATTTCCCCACTTATTCTGTTATGTTTACCATTTTCCAAACCTGTTCTTTCTCCTAACTTGAAGCACTGATATTGACTATGCATTTAACGTTGAGAAGGTGACAAAAAGGAACATCCATCCATTTTCTTACACCCTTGTCTCTAGTGGGGTTGGGAGGTGCTGGTCTCTATCTCCAGCTCACGTTCTGGGCGAGAGGCGGGGGTTCACCCTGGACAGGTCGCCAGTCTGTCGCAGGGCAACACAGAGACAAACAACCATGCACACACACACTCACACCTAGGGAGAATGTAGAGAGACCAATTAACCTGACAGTCATGTTTTTGGACTGTGGGAGGAAGCCGGAGAACCTGGAGAGAACCCACGCATGCACAGGGAGAACATGCAAACTCCGTGCAGAAAGATTCCGGGCCGGGAATCAAACCCAGAACCTTCTTGCTGCAAGGCAACAGCTCTACCAACTGCACCACTGTGCAGCAAAAAGGAACAATTCACCATTTTTCCCCCCACACACATTCACCCCAGTGGATCCCTAAAGCCCTTTTAGCCTCCCCCCTGCGTCTAGCCATTAGACGTGTTGACGTTCAGAGTTCTACATGTATCTGTGCCGTCAACGTTTCCTAAAGATAACACCTCGGCGTCATTCCACCCCTTTACACCCTCCTAATGAACAACGACTCTGCTGTGAAAACTAAAATTAAACCTCAAACAAGAGGCTCTCATTAGCAGAGGGGGGGAATAAAAGATGCAAGAGCGTACACAGGTATAAACAAGATCTGAACAGGAAAAATAATGAGCTGCTGGTTAAGCTAAAGCTGACACCTTGGATATCGGATACCCGCCCTGCATGAAAAAGACAAAACAGCCAGATTCCCTCGTGGGACGAAAAGTGTCTCTTTCTGTATGTGGAGTGGAGTTTGTCCCAAAAATGGACCTGGCCGTTTTGCTGCCCTGACCACTGTTTCCCCTCTTTTCTTTTTTTTTAACTACAACATAAAACCTCATTAACTCACACATACACTGCCACGCCCTCACACACACACACACACACACACACACACACACACACACACGCCTATCAGAAAGCTTCTTTAATCCCAAGAAGGGAAGCCTGCATGTAATTTGATCTTTCCACGGCAGTGCTAAGAAATTCTCAGGAGAGCCGTGTTTTCCATAGTCATGCTCTGGGTTTTTTTTTTTTTTCTTTCTCACGCTTATGAAAAGAGACGAGCGGCGCACCGAGGAAGGCCGCGGGTTCTCCCTCACGTCCGACATTGATGCAAAGAACGGCAGAGCGGAACTGAGGCGACTCGTGGAAAACTCTTTTCTTGGGTTTAAAAATGCCTCGCGGAACCGTTCGTACGCCCTGAACTCTTTTCACGGCACAACCAATCGGACGAGTCGCTTAATCCAAACCCACGGCTCGCAGTCGTCTGCCTAGCGACCACATTGCGTCCTCCCCACGCAAACAATCTGCACGCGACAGATTTTTCATTTAGCGGAGAGTCAGATGACCGCTACTGAAGGGATTTGAAGGTCAAGAGCCAGAGGGATTACGGAATAGTCAGATGCGTGGACGACTAAAGGTTATGGGCCAGAAGATCTGCTGAGTGAATGGGTCTGTTTTGACTGTTTGTTTATTGCAACATTTCAAGCATACAGGCTTCATTTTATGGAGAGCCAAAAGGGACAAAATTGAAAACAATAAATACATCAGCAAATCATTAATTAAATATATCATGAATTAAAATAATAAAAAATGTCTAATTGATATATCTGATTCTGGATCGGATTTCAGGTAAATTATTGAGAATTATCTCTACTGCTATCGATCCGTCTGATGCGATATATATTGTTACTGATTTATCGTCCAGCTCTACGTCACCATGAAATAACTTTATCTGGGCGGAGTCAGGGACGGACCTGTGGGCGGAGCTAATCCTGGATCTTTTGAGCTCCACTAGATTAGCCTCATTTTTTGATTCTTCATACTGCAAAATTGATAAATTAAATACAATTTTAAAATGATTATGTCATGGAACATTTAGCTAAATAATTTATTATGTATTTTTTTTATATGTCATAAACATTATATTTCAACCATTTAGGTTGATATTCAGTGTTGCTATTTACTCAAATCCTTCAAAATTATAATACATCAAATATTATAAGGAAGAACCTTTTATCAGAAGAGACCAGAGGTTGGTTTTCCTCAAAACTAGTGCATTTAGTTTGCATTACATACATCAGCGTGAGAGAGAGATTTATCTGTGCATGATTACGACCCGTGTAAACCCGTGGGATCAGAGTTTACAACGTACAGAAATTGAATCTGACATCTTTACTAGATGTTGCAGCACACATAAAATATCTAATATTCTAAAATCAATCTCATATTTTTGATGCAGCCTGCTCAACTGTGTTTCAAAAATAAAAAATAAAAAAAATCTCCTTAAATAATGTCAAATATTTATTATTTTCCTACATGAGCAACTTTTCTCTCCCTGACATCCGACGCCCCGGTTTGGAGCGACCTTTCACCTCGTCACGTTCTCAACCAATTGGCTGGAGCGATTCTGTGATCCAGATTTAGCACGGCTATCAGTGGCACGGAGAATGTTGGCCAGGAAGCAGAAGAGAAGCTTTTACCAGGAAGAAAGAAAGGGAAAACCTGCGGAATCCGTCGTGATTACCGAGCAGCATTATGGTTCTAGTTTAAAGTCAAACAAATTAGTGTCATTCCTAAACATTATTCAGAAACCTTATTGTGGAGAGTAGCAAGTACTTGAACATTTATTTATTACAATAAATCTAAACAACCGCCTCAGATTCTTCATTTTCCTTTATTTTCATAGTTTGTGTTTTTACATTTTTACTCCCCGCGTTGCCATCTGACATCTGCAAGCTTGTTTTTTGCATTGCTAATTAGCTAGCATAAAAAAATGGATGGATTTTAGCCTGGAAATTGAGAGGATTTGTACACTGTCCTCTGAAATTAAGTGAATATTTAAGGGTCTGCAATCGCCACGAAATACAAATAGCAACTGATGTTTGGTGCTACATAAGCTAACAGGGCTAATGGAAACATCGCTGATTATGGAGAAGTTTAAAATGTTAAATCCTTCTCTTTGGGTTTTGAAAAAGTAAAATAGATTCTTAACTCTCCCTGTCTCAACCATTTTTAATTGTCATTGATTGTGTTTCTTAAAGACAGATCCAAAAAACCTACAATCAGTAGCTAACAGATGCTAACGTTGTTAACAAAAACATCCCTAATCACAAGGAAATTTAAAATGCCATTTAAATCCTTCTGACTTTTGAGAAAATAAAAGATTTTAAGTCTCTCTGTCTCCCAACCATTTCTAAATGTTATTAATTGTGGGTCTTAAAAACATATTTTTAAAAAACGGCTAAAATAAGTAGCTAACAAGTGCTAACGGTGCTAATAAAAACATTGCTAGTCACAAAGAAGTGTAAAACTCTACAGTAAAAGGAGTGGTGAGCTGCAGTGTGGTCACACCAACCTCAAAGGTTTCACTGTTAATTTAAATCAGTTCACAACCAGTTTTTCTTAAACGACGGTAAAATTAGAGACGTTTTCACACACTAATCAACGCCGCATATGATGGCGCTTTTCAGGTTTTTAAAAGTACCTCGAACACACGGTGTGATGTGTGTATTTTTAGGAGACGGTGTTTCAGATGACATTTGTGTGGGTGTGTGGGGGGGAGTGGGGGGGGTGTAGGGGTGTGTGTGTGTGAGAGTGTCAGGAGAAATAAAGAGTGTCGCACGAAAGCAGAAACTCATCAGACAGCACTCACCGATGCAGGCGTGCACACGGACGGTCAGCTGGGTCCGCAAAACAACACTGTGCTTCTTCCCTCTGGACCTGAAACAGTGGAACAGATCAACCATAAAAATACGAATAAATAGTTATTGATTTTTTTCTTTTTTTGGACACATGTAATAATTTATGTTGCTGTGTGAGAAGCGACAGAGGTTTTGTATTTTGCAGACAGACAGTGACCTGCATCAAATTTGCGCCCCTATACTGATACGCATCTGAACCTGGAGATTAGACAGCAGAAACGCAAGGAGACACAACAAACGTTTACACACATCCGTCCATCCATTTTCTTTACACCCCTGTCCCCGTTTACACACACACACACACACGCACACACACACACACACACACACACGCACGCACGCACACACACACACACACACACACGCACACGCACACACACACACACACACGGCAGCTGCTAATGGGGGGCTGCTTGCACTGTTGGGACATTGTGTGTTCGTGGAGAGTTGCGGTCTGCTGATCTGTTTGGGGACGGCAGCGTGATCGGTGCTGGCTGTCCCCCGGATGAACGAAGTTCTTCGTGTCTATTTGTATGCGTGTTTGTTTTCATGTGGATATTTCTTAGTATCCGTGTGCCCAAGTGTCCAGAGGATGGACAGGTGAATAATAATTTGTACCAGTATTTCTTACTGGTTTGTATTGGTATGACTTTCCTGCCCCATCATCACTCTTTAAGATGGACGCTTTTTCAAATTTGTAAATTGTTCACAGTCAGAATGACTTATTTTTTATTTATCTATTTATTTTTTTGGTTTAATGTGTGTTCTCTAGTTTAAGATCTCGTAATTGCTTTGAGAATCAGCAACATGTGGTGAGGCTAATTCCTGATTGGACGTGGCTCTTTGTTCAGTTACGTAATGAGGGATTCCAATACCTGCATTTGACAAGTCCCCGTTTTATATTACACACCCAACGCACGCAAAAATAAATGGTTTCACCTGGATTATTTTTATACTAAATATTTCAACTTCTAAGATGGATGGAAGGCCCAGAAGAAGGAAAGAAAAAACCCTTTGGCCAGAGAACTGCAGTTTCTAATACACGATAAAGCATTTTGGTCACCAGATTTTCACTCCGAATTTTCCCACAAGCCAAATATGCGTCGGGACTCCAGCTGTGGCGGGACGCTGCTCACCGCAGCTTGCAGTAAACAAAGTCCCTTCACGGCACGGACTTCTCAGCGTCCGAAGGCCTGGGAGAGAAAATCGCTGTGAGATTATGTCGCGCGCTGACCTCCTTCTGAGTAGTCTTTTTTTTTTATTTTGTATCTGCCTTTGTATCAATTAAAACATTAAAAGTAAATCTGAACTAGACTGAGTCTCTGATCTTTAATGCTTCATTTTTTATATCCACTTTATGCAAGTTTTTCTTTGCTCGTTTTGAAAATCTGCGCCACGTTATTGTAGCTTTGCTAAGGCAACAGAATATAGAGAATACTTTGACAGATTGTGTTGATATTTTCCTTCACTTCCCAGCTGATAACAGAAATCTGTCTGCTCTCTTCTTTATATTTTGCCTCTCTGCTTGTTTTGCATAAGTGGTGCTTTCCCTGCTTTTGTTGGATTTTATCATGTTGGTGATGGAAGACACTGATTCCTCCGGAAAGATCAGGAGGAATCGTCTTGCTGAGTGTGAACGCACATCAACATGTTGGCATGCAGAGTTTTTTTTTTTTGTGTGTGTGTTTTTTTTTTTTTTTTGCATGTGTGTGTGTGTGTGCGTGATACTCAGGGGTCTAACGGGAACACGCTTCAGGCGCAAAAAACAAAACCAGACAACCAAAAAGTTTCTCTAAAGTGTGGTTTAATTAATTTGCTAAAGTTGGCAGGGGTTGCTCGTTGTTAAGCTAGGAGTTGGCTAGCAAACGTGGTTAAACGCATTCATGATTGTTTTGGGGCTTTCAAATGTTCTGCCGCTTACAAAGTATCTTTTGTGTAGTTTCTAGTACAAATATCTTAGTCTTGTCTCATTTCAGGTGTACTAACTCACAACTAACTTTCCAGTAAGATATAGGAGCTTGTGTTAAGTCAATACTTCCTTAATATTGATATATTAAAAAAGAAGTACTAGCTCCCCTGACAGATTTCTAATCTTTTCTACATGGGAAAAAGTGTCTTGTTATAAGTGAAGGCATCTGCCAGTGGAACTACAACTTTATCATCAATGTTAAGAAATTATTGACTTAAAACAAGGTCCAAGGTCTTGCTGACAAGTTACTTGTCGGTTAATTATGTCTTAATTTAAATGTACTGAAATGTTTAGACTAGAAAGCAAGTCCAAATTACTTTGTGTTTTTGTTTTTTCCTGCAGTGTGCTCAATGTTTTTTTTATTTTTATGTCACTGAATATCTTCCTAACCTCACCAAAGTATTTCCAATTATAGAGAGAAAAAAAAACACACCAGCTATTAAGGCTAACTATGCTAAAAGGACATAATTTGTTTGGCTGGTCTTGAAAACGGGGCTGTGACAATGACAAAACTCTGAAAATGTTTTCTAGTCACTTGTTTTTGGAAGGCTGATGTATCTGTAAAGGTCGTCGTTTCTAAGCGAGGGCTCAGACTTGGAGATAAAAACATTGGGTGAAACTGAGTCTAGATTACAACTGGAAGATTTCCAACAGCTTGATTTCTCTTTCTTGTAAGAAGACAGAAAGCGAAGCAAGTCGTCTTTGAGCCAGCTGACCGTCAGTGCACGGCAACAGACAGGAGAAGGTCAGCGCTACTCTTGACTCTTAATGGCTTTGGCCAAAAAATTATAAAGAACTGAACATTTAAAAATATATACATACTAAGACAAAATGATTTCAGGCAATGTCTGTGCAGAAGTTCCACTAAGAAATCTCACTCTTAGTTGCTATGATATTCAAATTTAGACAACTTTATTAATCCCAAGGCCGTGCATTCGCCTCTAACATTCATCCACTATCTAGAGTCACTAACTGAATAACAATTCGGCGTAAATAAAACAAAAGATAAACACAATAGACCAACAATATTAGCAGAAAGATAAATTAATAAAAAGTTTTTGCAGTATTTTTTATAAATATGTTAAACATCAAATTTATTTATTTTATTTTTGTAAAGGTTTGATGTTTTTATATATATATTAAGCCTAAAAATAGGAGTAAAATTTTTCTGGAATTGAAACATGAAAACAAGTTTCCTATAGCAGTTGTTAAAAAAAAAAAAGCAAACAAACAAAAACTAATCAAAATATTAACTTTTTTTGATCGTTTGCGCTTGATTACGGAAAAAAAAAGATGACTCCTCGGATTGTAAAAGGTTGCTGACTCTTAGTCTGGAGTATGAAATCCTAATAAATTACATTGGATTTGTGGTTGCAAGTGACAAAGTGTGGAAAATCTCAGTGGGTATTAATATCCCCACAAATGGCAACGAATGCTCTCATAGTTTCAGGTTTTATAGCAAATCCTGAAGCCTCAAGGGAGAGGTTTCTCTTGGCTCTGAACAGAAACGCAAACTGGAAAGCTACGGCGATATACGTGACGACGTTTTTTGCTACAATTTAGTGTCTGCACAACCTGTCCTTTATACCTTCCAGTTTTCTTTATTTTTATTTTTTTTTTTTTAACTACACTAAAGACCAGTGTGTCATTTATTAAAAGAAGAAAAAGAAACAGAGAGAAGAGTTATTGCTCTAGAAAGGAGGGCACATCTGACCTGCTTTACAGAGTGCTTCATACTTTCCATGAACTTGTGCTTCCAAAAAAAAAAAAGAAAAAGACACATCCACATCCAGCAGCTTGTGATTCTGCTCGTTATATGAGAAAATGAAGGAACTCAGAGAATATGTTTTGTGAGGGGCAAAGTGGCGGAAGAGCCTTTGTCTCGTTGCAGGTGCGGTGGTGAGCGGAAGGGTCTTACCCTGCATCGTCCGCCTGAAACCCCTCCAGCTCGTCCCTTTGCTCGGCCAGCGAGGACTCCAGGTCCAGGTAGGTCCCATTGTGGGACAGCTGAAGTGTGCAATCGTCGAGCTGCGAAAACACGAGAAGGACACGGCCATCATGAAACACAGAAACCGAACCAGAAGCAACCAAAAACATCCATTTCAACGCAACTCTAACCTCGCTTTCAGGCCCCCCCGAAAAAGGGCCTGTAAAGTCCATCTGGTGATTGATGCAGGCGACTCGACCCGCTTTTCAAGCGGTCACTTGCTTACGTCTATTTATGTTTCACACCCTTGAATAAGAAGAAACAATGTGAGCCACTGAAATAAAGCCGCTTTATTGGCTCGAACAAACGCCATGTACTGTTGTCAGTGGAGCAGCGGCGGCCGCTTGCGGCGGTGGGGATTCTGCTTTTGGCATTACGGCGGAGCTGCTGAGGGAATTAACTCGTAATAAAGCTGCAGGGACGTGAAACCAAACCCAGAGTGGAGCACAGAGCGAAGGAGAAGCTTTTAGTGCATGTAAATACCGGCTGCGGGAAATGTGACACTTGAAGTTTGCTTAAATTCGTATTAGGCGTGAAGATTCAGCATTTTTAGGTGTCTCTGCATCTGTGAACGGGGATTTCACCCAAAACCTTTCTCACATGTACAGTACAGACCAAAAGTTTGGACACACCTTCTAATTCAATGGGTTTTCTTTATTTTCATGACTATTTGTAAGGCAAGAAATCCCACTTATTAACCTGACAGGGCACACCTATGAAGTGAAAACCATTTCAGGTGACGACCTCTTGGAGCTCATCAAGAAAATGCAGAGTGTGTGCAAAGCAGTAATCACAGCAAAAGGTTGCTACTTTGAAGAAACTAGAATATAAGGGGTATTTTCAGTTGTTTTACACTTTTTTGTTTAGTGCATATTTCCACATGTGTTATTCATAGTTTTGATGCCTTCAGTGTGAATCTACAATGTCAATAGTCATGAAAATAAAGGAAACTCATTGAATTAAAAGGTGTGTCCAAACTTTTGGTCTGTACTGTATATGAGTTAACACAGTCTGTTTCTCGTAAAAAAATAAATAAAAAAAATCTCAACCTAGACGCTGTTCAATCGACAAAAAGACTAACAACAACAAAAAAAAACCCTGCAAGAGATTGACTCGGTTTTGGTGTGTAAGGGGAAACCCTGCAGGGTTTGGAACCAGGTGCACGGCCATGTCTCTGCCCCCCACCGGCGTGGATCTTTTATGAGCGCAGTCACAAGTTGGGAGCAGGTGCAAACAACTATCGGAGACAACTCACAAAAAGCGACTTACATGTTTGTTGCTGGGAGTGTCGTCGTAGTTCCCGGTTAAAAGCCGTTCGTGTCAAAGCTTCCAGACCTGTCACTGGGTCGTTCGGGTTCTGGTTCTGCTCTGCTAACCCCAGAAGCAAACATGAGGAAGCAGCATCCAGCTTCTATGCTGAACAAATCCAGAACAAACGTCCAGAACACTAGCAAACAGCTGAAACACTGTCTAGAGTTGCCTTTGGTCAACATGATGTGCTTTTGCTTGATGATTCTGATTCTGAAGTTTGACAAAATGTAATGTTTGTTGCTTGTTTCATAATTGACGACTATATGACGATTTTTGTTTTTTTTGTTTTTTACGTTGTAAGGCACTTTGAACCTCCTTGTCGCTGAAATGTGCGATAAACTTGACTTGGAGATCAGAGGAGTCATCCATCGGTATTTAGCAGGTCAGTGGTATCGTTGGGAATATTAGGTGTGCTGCCAATAAACTCCCACCCCACACCACACACACACACACACACACACACCTCCACAGCCGACCATTCAAGTGGCCTGACGACACTTTGTGACCAGGGCAAAACCTGCTCCTGCTCCCCGTCAGTCCGTCCCTCCCTTTCACGCAGAAACGGGGACGGACTGTCGGACAGACTCGCAGCATAAATATAACTCTTGCTATATTTACTCTGCTCTGAGGCAAGCGCGCACTCGGGGCGTAGAGGGTGAGAGAGTCCACAAAGACCTCAAGTCAAATGGGGCCACAACCAGGACAGACACCAACGTTAGCATGTTGTTGTTTGATTTGAACATGTCCAGATCGTAAACAGACAGGTATTTTACGACTTTTGACCAACGATTAGCAAACGGAACATCAGATTTTGGGTCTGATTTGTGGACAAATATAGATAAATTGAGTTGAAATCGAATGTTAGGACATTCAAATTAAACTGGATTGTCTGCGTGTGTCTGCCAGCGAAGGTGTGTTGCAAATTCCCTGTGCTTATGTTTGAGCTTAGACTAGGACAATGGCTCTCTTAGTTTTTTACTAGCACTCCAGTTAATAGTTAGAACTTGTACATTTTTCAACGACAACCATTGCATTCACCGATATTTGTCAAACACAACTGCAACAGGACTTTTTGTTGTTGTTGTTTTACATAGTAGAAAACAAAAAAGAGAACAAATTGTCATTATTTTTGATCATTTTGTTAGATTTTCAATTTTAATGGAAATGTTCCTAATTTAAAAAGACTAAAGTCACAAACCCTAACCTCAAAAGCCAACACCAAAGTTGTTGTTTTTTCTTCTTTTGCTCTACAATTTAATCTCCCGCCAACACAGTTCCATACAATCTTCTTTGCTGAACTTGTTCCACAACGTTGACAAATGCAACACAGAGAATATATTTTTAACTTGCATCGCCAGAAGCAGCCGGCCTGGTCGCTAAGCATATCTAATAGAGAATCCCACTGGTTCTCCAGTTTGGAACTGGAGCATAATTGGGTTTGATGTAATCCCCACATCTGAGTTCCAAGCTCAGAGTTAACTGGAACGTAACACACCACCCATAGTGGAGTCAGAGTCCACTTCAGCGCTCACTACTTTTGAAAGTTTCTGTATCAAGCAACACACCTTCTTTGGTTGTTGGTGGCTCTGCAAGCAACTAAATTATTCGTATTTGTCCTGGAAATGATTAATTTGTAAATTTCTACAGAGTACCAATAAAAACAGGTACTTTTACTACAGATTGAGATACAATCAGCATATTTTTTCAGGTCTTTTTTTTTTTTTAATCGCTCTTCTCTTAAGTCAATCCAAGAAGAAGTACCCCTAATCTTATACAATAATCAGGCATAATGGCAGCAGTCCTGCTCCAGTTTCCCTCTCTTTCCCTCGGAACAACATGAATCCATCTGTGTCAACTAGCTAATCCACTTAGCAAAACGCACCGCTAATGCACACAAGTCCAACTGCAGAGATGTTTAGGCCCGCTAAACACCTGGGATTTGTGTATTTTCTCAAACAAAGCACACACTATGGTAGGTGGCAAAACACAAAAGAAGAATAGAATTGCAAAAGAAAATGGTTACGAAAGAAAAGGTAGCATAAAGAAAGAGGAACCCAGAATGCCAAAGCTAGCTTAGCATCACGTTCAGATAAAAACGTTTTTTGGGGGGTGGGGGGTGGGGGGGGGCTTGGTGTTCACGGCAACATTAGGTTAATGTTAATAGAAAAAGAAAGTTAAACAGTTTATAAATTGTTTTCTGTGCACATTTCAACAAAAATATTTACGGGTTGTTTACAGAAAGTGTCAGAATTTTATTCTATGGCCAAAATTATCCTGGTTTGCGGGGCTTCATGAAAGAGAAATCTGGGTTTTTATGCCTAAAATCAGATACAACACAGTGCAGTAAGGTGAATCCAAGTAAAGTTAATCCCAAATGTCAAACCATTGTTGCTCACACTTTCCGTGTGTGTGAGAACTGGTAAATATGTCCAGGACTGGGACAAAAGGAGTGGAAACAACAAGTGGGGGGTGGAGGGGGGGTTCATGTCCTGTCCCACTGCCCTTGTTTTTTTTTTGCTGCTGTGAAAATCAGACAAAAGCATTTTTAATCCCATTCCACAGTCGTTCTCCAACATCACCTTAATTTTCAACAGTCATGTTTTTCTTTATTACTGTTCTCTTATTGTTTTTGTTTTTTCTTTAAAGGTTTGATTATTCCAACTTTGACCTGTTCAATTTGTTTTTTTATCTCAAATTTTTTCCTTTTTTTATCCTGTAAGACACAGGTGTCAAACTCCAGTCCTCAAGGGCCGCTATCCTGCAGTTTTTAGATGTGCCACAGGTACAAAACACTGGAATGAAATGGCTTAATTGCCTCCTCCTTGTGTAGATCAGTTCTCCAGAGCCTTGCTAATGACCTAATTATTCTATTCAGGTGTGGTGCAGCAGAGGCACATTTAAAAGTTACAGGACAGCGGCCCTTGAGGACTGGAGTTTGACACCCCTGCTGTAAGACAATTACTTACAGGTTACTGAAACAAGGTTAAAAAAAGGGTGGCAATAGAGGGAGTTCTTAGTTTTAATGCCCTAATGCAGGGGTGTCAAACTCATTTTCGTTTTGGGCCCAATCAAGATAATTAAGGCTCTTAAAGGGCCGGTTGTGCCGAATGTATTGATAAAACCCGTTCACAAACTGTTAATATATGAATGAATTCCTAAAAATAAATATTATTGAACATCTTTTCAGTCCCTCCAAGATTGGGTAATTCTTTTAGTCATTTTTTTTTGCAATAAAAAACAAAGTGTTCGCGACACTAATTTGGAAATATTTGCAATATTTGCACTTATATCTATGACAGTATATGCGACTTTTTATTTCTTGCTGTATGGATTGTGGACTATAATCTGACATCAGTTAAAGCTGAGGCAGCTGTTTAGTACAAGTAAGAACGGTTTTGACAATTTTTGAGAAAAATCTGCAATTAACTCCCAATTATATATTAGCTCAAAAAAAGTCAGAGGATCTGCTGATTTTGCATGAATTTCCACGATAATTCTCAAGGTGGTCGAGGGACTGATTGATTGATATAATTTGGCAGTAAACAGATAAAAACAGCATTGATTTTATTGATAACTTATTGTTTAAGCACACTTAGTGTTTAGTAGAGGGCCACATAAAAAGCTATGGCGGGCCGGATTTGGCCCACGGGCCTTGAGTTTGACAAGGCCCTAATGAATAGGAGGCGGGGGAACTAAAAAACTGATATAGAAAATGTCAAGCGCAGATAATAATCAATCAAATTTTACTTGACTGATTCTAATTTTTGACCTATTGAAAGATGCGTCTCTACTGGAATCTGTGGTTGGCAAATCAAATACGGCAGAGACTTTAAGCTTTGATGCATTAATGAGAATAATCTTGTAATTCCATCATTTTCTGATGGATTCAAAACTCTTGCGTCATCCACCACAGCACCTACGACCTCCCTCATCTCTTCTGTGTCACATCATCTTTCGTAACACACCTCCTAATACACCGTCAACCAAAGCCGGTCTCTTCCTATGAACACTTGTCTCGGGTGATGCAGGTATTAACGTAACAAAAACACGTCTCGCTGTTTGTAGACGGAAGAGAGTCGGCTCCACAAAACGGGGGCCAGAGGAACATAGTGACCGATCTGCTTTACACCCGTTTAACCAAATTCTCCCAGAAGGAGTGAAGCAAAGAGAGGAAGGAAGAAAAAAAAAAAAAAGGACAGGAGGGCGAGAGGGGCGGGATGTAATTACTTCCATGTTAAAATAACACCCAGCCTGCCGATGATCGTGGTCAGTCGACAGTTATAGATGCCCTTACGTAATTTAGCCGGCGACTTTTAGCGACGCAGGAGATTCTGTTCTAGGAAGAGCGTGGGGGGAGGGAGGGCTTTTCCATGTGGCCATTAAGTCTCTCGGGGCTGCTTTAACAAGAGCTATTCGCTAATTCAATAAAAGTCGACCTCTGAAGTGCAGGATTTACTGTTTTTTTTTTTTTTGTAGGGGAAGGGAGTTCCTTATTGTAAAAGTGTGCAGCACACTGCAAAAGTATTGGTGCCCCTTGGGCGCATTGTGTGGCATTACATCCACAGACTTCAGCGTATTTTCTTGGGAAACTGTTTGGCGGACAAACGCATAAATGACACTGAAAGACAAGAATGCACAATTTTCAAATTGCTTACGACTAAAAATCTGGAAGGTGTGGCATGCATTTGTATTGGAACAGAGTTTGCAAAATGTCTTCAGGAAAAAAAAGATTTTGACATGGCTTTGAAATAATATTGTATTTGCTTTTTTTTGTCATTTATTTTCTTTTGATTCATATATTTTTAATACTGTTATGCATTCTTGTACATTTCGTCATATATCTGGGGTTTATTCCCCCCACATTTTTTAGCTTTAATGCCCATTTATTTAGATCAAATAAAGGAAGTGACATTTTGGGGAGCGCCTTCAGCTACGTTTGGATTCATTACACGCGACATTTAAATACAAGCTCACTTAAGCGTTCGCTTATTCTTCATAAAACTCTTCAGAAATCACCTCATTAGTGGAGAGCTTCAACCTGCGTGTGATCGAAGAACAATCGGCAACAGGAAAATCCTTTTTGAGGGTCGACTTTAAAAACAAAATATTACTTTCTGCTGTACGTGTGAACCCATCCCCACCGCGAGACGTGACAGTTTGCGCTGCTGTGACCAAAACAATGCATAAACTCTACCTCGATCCCATTGAAATTCACTACAGTTCGCTGTTGTGATGGTGCAAGATATGAAAAAAAGTACCACTGCAGTAGACCGAAACCAGTGCGGTGAGCTGGACCTGACGTGTTTCTCTTTGATGATGATTTATCCGAACTGCTCTGACAAAAAGGGAAAGAGCAGTTTGGACCAAGCAACACATCCAAGGCTCTCCGATTTAGCCCTAGCAACCCGGGCTGTGTGTTTATACTTGTGTTTGGTCAGAGAGGTGGAAGAGGACGTAGAGGAAGAGGACAGGAAAACCACAGCGCCCAAAGTGAGGAGAACAAAGTGTCGCAAGGATCCAGGCCACGGCCACAGGAATTCTGGGACAAGTGACCTATACTTTACATGCGGCCGAGCCAGTCGAGCGCAGAGTTCTCCCATCGCAGCATAATAACACAGGGAGAAAAGTTCAGGACGTTGAGGTAGAGTGAGAAGAAAAGGTCGCTTTATAAGACTGAGAAATAACCCAATAAGCCAAACAAATCACTTAAAAAGTGTCATTTTTCAGATTTTCCCATGTTATCTCCAGAGTAAATCCTTAAAAAGCCCCAAAGTTCGGATCCCGACTCTGCGACGGGCAAAAAAGCACAGCGATTCCATCCCATCCCTATAATCTAAGCACAATATCCAGTTGCCATAGCACACGGTCTTCCTCCGTGATGGGAATAAAATTGCAAACACAAACACAGACTGCACCATCTGTCCTTGCGTAAGTTGTAATCATAAGCTTTTCTGTGCTGTGGGCTATTTTTCATTTGTTTTGTGGCTTTTAAGGATCGGGCAGCACAAGATCCACTGGTTTTGGAAAAAGCCATTCTGCTGTCGAGCGCTGGCTCGCCAACGGGGTCATGCGATCTCCCCAGAGTCTCCCTTTGATTTTCAATTTAAACTTTACTGTCTGCTTATGTGAAAATCACACAAATAAGAGGGCGTATAACAAGGTCTGCCTCACTTTGACGGCTCGCCTGGGTGAGTTCTGGGCATCGGCTGGTTACCGATACCGAGGCACTAAAGAGTTACGGTTTTAAAACCATTGGAATTCTCCATCATGCGATCCTACGGTACAACGAGCTTTCAATGAGATGCCAGAGAATGTGCCACCATAGTTTATGCTTTGAAGCATTCCCCACTTGTTGGTCAGCATTAGCAGCTATAGGTTAGAGCTACAGCTGTCGGTTAGAGGGCTACTACAGTTTATGCATGAGAAACAAGATTTGACCACTTGAGATTACACTGTAACATTGAAAGTATTTACTTGAAGGCTTTCTTCCAGGCTTAGCTGTGTGTTTATGTGACTTTTTGGAGATTCTTATATCCGTGAGGTCAGACACAAATCAATCAGCAATTTTAAAAAGCTTGAATTGCTGATTGGTCGATATAATTTCTTTAATTTTTTTTCTGAAATGTTGCTAAATATAGCAAGAGATTCACAGAGTTGGCAACAGTGGGGTGACTATTGCCAACTGCATTGCCAGCTGCAAACATGAAGACATGACCCGTTGGGTGGGTCCATCAGCCAATCCTCTCTCAGAGTACAGTGGCTAATTTTTAGATCTTAAGGAGGTAGATAAGATCGGCTTCACATTCAAGTATCGGCCACTCATCGAGGTCCCAAAATTAAGGAAATCAGATCCGATGTATCGGCTGGTCCATTTATCGACACACCCCTAATCTCTACTCGAATTGACCTACAAGGTATTCTACAGGGTTAAGCTCAAGAAACACTAATTGCGACCGACTATTCATGAGCCGATATGATTTTTTTCTCTCATGACGTTCGACTATTCATGTGAGAGTAAGAAATCAATTGCAGGAAATTGCTAGCGGTCTGCGAGGCCCAGTTACCTTCAACGTGTTCTAACTGCTGTGTACATCATCCGCAAACTTGACTTGATGTTGGGAAATATATCGAACAACTGTCCTTCCAATACACTCTCTGCACTATCATAACCACAAAGAGCAGCCAAAATGTAACATTGGGTAGGTTGTTATATTTCAGGTGCCATGCAGATTTTCCAGTGATATATGTGGCTATATTCCACATTTATCCAAAAATGTCTTCTAAAATCATGCAACCCAAATCAGGAAATCGGGGATCAGCAGGTCAAGTATTTTTCCCCTTGTTCATCAAAACATAAGAACTTCCACTGTTTTTATTTCTAAAAATACATTAACTCAGAGCATGCACTTTAATAAACTTTATTTTAGCTTAATAACATATGAATATAAAGCTTAGGAACACATGCCATGACAAATAAACAGAAACCAACTTTGCCAAAGAACCTGCAGCAGAATCTCGGAGTTCTGATGTTATTTTTAAAACATCAGTCAGAACAGAAACGGCCAGTCAGAGCTCAGAGAAAATCAGAAATCGGTGTATCTCTAATAATAACTCCAGGAAATGTTTGTGTTCATACCAATATCAAGTGGAAACCATGTTATTTTTACTCGATTCTATCATCCCTCGAGAATGTCATACCAGCCCATGCCTGGTGTGATCATGTGTTCCAGTCAGCCTCGTCAGTGAGGAATGTGCCGTTTTGTTTCAATGTCATTTTTTCTCCCCATCAAAACGGCCCTAAAGCTGCATCTTTCCTGCTCCGACATGCTCCTCTGACTGAGCCGATCATCTGTGATTGGGGTTGCTGGGCGCCTGAGCAGTGGGGCCGTCACTTGGGGCCAGAGGAGCGGGACAGATCGGGATATATCTAGTTGCCCTGTTGCGTTTGCAGCCACCTGTTAGAGTGACGAGTAGAGCACAGATATGAAGCAATTGGGTTCACTCGGCTGCAGGAGATTTCAACCTGACGGGGTTCATTCTGAGACTGAGAAACCCCTAAAACGGCAGAAGGAAAGACCTCTTTTTGTTTTACTACTGTAGAACTGGTAAGGGCAGTATACACATTAAGACCTCAATAAAAAGTGTACTTCATTGAGGAAAACTCCGTTAAAATTGTGAAATTTCATTCCGGGTTTTGTTTTTAACGTGTGCCAACCCAGATTATCAGTGACCCCCGCTCTTTTTATAACCCTCCTGCGACCGCCCCTGGATATTTAATCTCTTGTAAGTGAAGGCAGCGTTTCGAAGCTGCTGAAGGCTTTGTGGCAACCTTGTTTCATTCCACAGATTGGAGTCACTTGTGTTCTGAAAATAGCCTCTGAATACTGGTTGCTGGAGTGTATTTGCAGGAACCCTGAAGGGGAGAAAAACAGGAGTCCAAAAACTCCATGTGGTTCTGCTCTAACTTTCCCCCAAACACATCCAAACGTTAAAAACATAAACAAACTCATATTCTACTACAGATTTCTGTCAGATCAACTCATCAACACTCCATGTTTCGTCTTGCTTTTGTTTGTTTCCATAACGGAAGGTGATTCCAGCGCTGTTTACCAAAGGGATTATCCTACCTTGTGTGGAGCTTTGAGGAGCCGGTGGACGCCCGCTAGCTGGTTGATGAGGGGGATGTCCTCCCTGAAGGTGTACACCGGGGGTCTGGTCGGCTCTGGAAAGTTAGTGCTGTTGAACGGATCGGTGTCATCTAAAAACTGGACCCTGCAGACGAACGTGGCCATGCTGCATCCATGCAAGTGGCTTCTTCTGAGGGGACGGACGGGGCAGGGTAGAGGGTAGGAGGGCAGTCGATGGGGTTTGGAGGGAGGGGGGCGGTGGGAGAAGCCGGAGCGCTCCTCAGCCGGTAGCGACCGACAAAATCCCCGTCGCCAAGAGCGGCCGGAGAGAAGGTGTGGGGCAGGAGGGGGGGTTGTCGCTCTTTCCCCGTCTGCGGCGAGGCTCGCTCGGTCCTGAGCGGTCGGGAGTTATTCTCGGAGAGGCAGGTGGCCGGTGATGAAGAGGAGGGAGCAAAGCGGAGAGTGAAGGATCAGCGCAGCCTGGCCGGGACAGCCGGTCTGCTGTCTGTCTGAGCCTAATCCACCCCACCCCTCTCTGAGTGAGCTGTGTCTATTTTCCCCTCTGCCCTCCTCCTCCTCCTCCCTCACTCTCTCCTGCTTTCCAGTGGCTTCCTCCATGAAAATCATCGGAGCACTAATCCGATGGTCATCTGAAACAACAACAACAATAAAACATTTTAAACTGAATAATAATTGTAAAAAAAAAAATAATAATAATAATAATAATAATAATGAGGGGTTTCAGGATAGAATTTAGGCTTGGAAATTAGGTAATCTATACTGCTTTATTTTGGTTGTAATTTATTCATTTATTTATGTTATTTATTTACACCAGAACTTTGTTTTGAACGTGATTGCTGTGGCAAATTGTTGATCTCTGGCGACATCATGTGGCCACACCTTGCAGCTGCAGTCTCTTCAGTCTCTGGCATTACAGCAAACTGCGCTGTACTTTACTGGAATTTTCTATACTGGACCAACAAAAAGTGATTTTTTTTTTTCTTGCTTGATCATTTGAATGGCCAAACACTGTATTCCTCTTTACTAAAATTTGTATTACATTTTAAAGATTATAAAATATCAGATTGATTTTAAGTAACTTTGAATTAGTTTAAAATTGAATTTTGAAATTATAAACACAAAATAGAATATATATAATTCCTATGAAAAATCGGTCAAAATAGATGATTCTATCTTAAAAAAAAAAAAAAAAAGTGTGAAAAGCATCAGTATCGCCATGCTGCCATCTGCTGGTTGCCTCGGGAAGCTATTTTGATTACGCAGGACTCACAAATTTATCAATAAATTAAAAAAAGATAAGCCGCTAAACATTAAAGCCTTTTACAAATCTCAGTAGAAACTGGGTAGGGTTACAGGTTAAACACAAAGCACAATAATATATATATATATTTTTTTAACTAATCAAAATTAATACTGAAGATGCTGGCCGTCTGGCAGCTAAATCTAGCTTCAACTTCCTGGGTAATAAAGAGAAGAATTGGCAACAAAAAAAATATATCTCCTTCATACCACAAGGGGGCAGAAACTCTCTGTTTTAACCGGAGCTAAATAAAGTGAGTGGTTGGAAAACTTAAACTAAAACTGTGATTGGATTTCATCACCAATCTGAACACAGCTCCAATCACAGGAAAATATTATGAAGATTGAATAAATAGGGCTGTTGAGATGTTGTTGTTTTTTTTCAATTCTAAGAAATATTTCACCGAATCTTTCCCTGTAACAGACTTGATGTTTCTCACAGCGGCTTGTTTTTATCTCTACTTTTGGCCCGGATTTCTAGGGGTGCAAGATGATTTTTCAGGGCAGAAAGTTAAACTTTGCAAAACAAACAATTTTTTTTTTTTTTTTTGCTTTCTTTTGCGTTCGCTGTACCAACTCAGCAGTTTCCATGGCGTAAATAACTCACTTATCACAGAATCCTGTTTTATTCCCGTTTTACACCGGTGAGTAAGTGACAAAGTCCAGCTTCGGCAGATTTTGCTGAGGATCTGCAGATCTGCGTATACATTTGGCAGCTCCTCCGTCAACCTTTGGACACGTGGCTTGCGGAGTTTCTTCCTGGTCACGCAGGCGTAGCTGCGTGAGGTTTTCTCGGATTTTTTTTTCTGCTTTGCAGTTGCTTTCAAAAATGAAATGTCAGCGTCTTGACGGCAGAATTGGAGGGATTCAATCAGAACGGCCGAAGCCCAATCTTACTGTGTTTTCGCCAGTGTTTCAAAAGATGATAACATTTGCATTTTTCCTATAAAGTCTTTTTTTTGTGTGTCACTCACAGTTGTTCCTTTCTTCAGGGGTTACTTAATCTTTCGGGCAAATTGACCTTCTGGTCGGGGGATTGTGACCAAATCTACATACATGTTTACGAAGCGACTAGGTTAAAATTTAGCTGAGGGATGCAGACTTTCTTTTAGAACTTTTGTTTTAAGGACATTTGATCATCTTAGGTTTGCGGCTTGGAGACAAACCACAAACCTCTGGTTTCATTCGAGGTGTTTAATAGAGACAATCAACTGAATTTACCTCAGCTGGACTCCATTTAATCTGACCAAAGGTCTCAACCATAACCAGTGGAAGCCTCTTGTTTTTGAGCTTTACAGCAGAGGCTGTGAATACTTATGTAAATTACATTTCTCGGGTGTTTTTTTAATTATTATTATTAATACTATTTTTGATGAATTTACGAAAGAGGGGAATTGCGTGTGGAATTTCCAGGGAAGAAAATAATCCAACACAACTTGGAACAAGCGTAGCAGAGCGTGGAAAAAGTGAAGTGCTTTGAAAAAATAATAAATCTTTCTTTCCATACTATTTAATGGGCAACTTTAAGGTTTTCTTGATTTCATGAGACTTCAGTCAGAGGCGTCTTCAAGTTCGCTGCGATGCAGACCGCTACAGGAGATCTTTCCTGCCCACCACAGCCGTGTCGCCATCGACAATAACTCTTCATGCAACTGAGTTACAACATTAAATAGTCTTTTTGGGACCAATAAAACATTTTTTTTTTTGCAATTGAATTGAATTAACGCAGCCATATAAAATCACAATAAAACACATTGAGGTTTCTGTAGGGTAGAAATACTGTTTTTTTTTAAATGCGCTGCACTGATTTTCTTTCAGCGCAGGTTTTATTGTCTCATGTCTCCGTCATAAGACCGTCCTCTGAGGAGAAGCATGCGAATGTAAACAGAGCATGCTGTTGTTTTGAGTCTGTCGCGGTGTGATGGCCTCAAACACGGTCCAGGAAAACAGATCTCCCGACATGGGGGACAGGGAAAGCAAATAAAACCGACGGCGACGGTACATAATGGCTCACCAGCTGTTTATTTACGCAGCCTGTAATGTTTTGGGCTTGTTTTTGCTGCGTCTTAGACCTCCGGTCCGAAACAGGGGAGGGGAAGTGCTCACTTCAGCCAAGCACTCCATTTTACTGTTCAAAACTGATAACGAGAAGTAGGAAGGTTAACATTTAAAAGGCTCGAGTTGGAAATGCTAAAAGCCTGCCTTATACAACTGGGACGTGTCACCGTGAGCCAGCATTTACACGCGCTTTAAAGCCATTTGTGTTAAATATTAACTCAGACGGTTGAGTTGTGTCTTCACAATAAAACGCTAAGATGCCAATTTAACAGCAATGAATGACTCGCACGTTAAGTCGCGGGATGTAAGTGCCTTTTAGGCGTGTCGCCGTTCTGCTCTGTGTAAGGAGCGAAGAAACCAGTGATTAGACGGATCCTGATCTTTGGGTTTTTATCGTTCATGTTTCCACGAACACTGTGAAAGTTTGGGGGGGGGGGGGGGATTTGTTAAAATTATTTATGAGACAGACAATCTGTGAAAAAAATAAAGCTTTCCCACCTCCTCCTTGAGTTACTATAGCGATTCTCAAAGAAAGAAAAAAAACAACAGACGGTCATCCAATCAGAGCCAGGTGGAGTGTCTCAGTGTTAATTAGTGTTGTCAATCAAGCGTATGTACACACTGCTAAATGTGCTAAGAGCGGAGAAACAACCTGCCGATCCATTAAAGATGTTTATCCGCCATCGTTGGTGGTCATGCTAACTAGCATGAGGTGTGCACACACAAGGATGATTGACAGGACTAAGATCTGATTTTGCCTCCTTATTAAATGTAAATTAAATGTGATTAACCACGTTCTTCTGGGCAGATGAGTTCAACTGACCTGTAGGATCAATTAATCACTTAAATAGCACCTGCCTGACGACGCGAAGCAGGATGAAGGACCTAAAACAGCCACAAGTCACAGCCTGAGCTAATATGACAGAAAACACTGAGATCCATCAGTCTGGAAAGGAGTACAAAGTCTCTTCTAAGAGCCTCATTTATTAATCTGTTTGATGATGGTTCATTTCAAACGTACATACGTTTCAATAAAGAACTGGACTTCTTGTAACGGCGGCTGTTTGCGCCTCTCTGCACCAAATACGCCACGCTATTTAGTCCGTACACAAACACAAACCAGGCAGAGTGTAAGCTCCTACCGCAACTAAAAATTTAAATAAAGTCAAAAATATATCCCTTTAAGAAAACAAACATTCTGCGCCTCGTGCCTTATCGTGTTTCCTTTCCTTTCAAGCTGCCCCTGTTGTTTTTCTGGCCTCAACCTTTGGTTCCTCCTGCTCTGCCTCCACCGGCGTTATGACGCCACGTGGGCAGAGGCTGTAAAAATGTCTTCAATTCATTTTGCCGTCTTCTGCCTGCTATCTGTCTGTGGGCCCGAGCGAGCTGCACAATCAGAGCCTTTACCGTCTTGTTGTCGTCACTTTTAAAGATGCTTTATTAGTTTTCATTCATTTAGAAAAAAAGAAGCGCAGTTCCACAGTGAAAATCCTTTTCAACAGCCACATCTCCAAATCGAGGTGTTAGAAAGCAACAGTCGTGGTTGGCATCTCAGGATCACCTGGTCTCCATAACAACCATTAGAAGCTAATGTCATGCCAACCACTAACTGGGATGCATGTTAGGGGGGGGGGGACGCCTTTTCTGTTCTACCATGTGGAGTTTGTTGTACCTTATTAAGGCTTTAACCGAATTTAAGAGATGACTTTTCAGCAACAGAAACTCTGTGCTTTAGAATACGTGAAGCTGTGGGTCTGTAGCTGGATCTTTAACAGGAAAATGATCCAATTTACAAGAGAAATTCGGAGATTGGACACAAAATCAACCACTATCACATATGGACTAAAATCCTTTGAAAGAAAAGATTGTGATGGGAGTAGAAGGGAGCACTGAAGACCCTTGATGATGATGTTGAGAGATTGTGCAAAGAGGAATGGTCAAAGTTCCCCGTTTGCTCTAATCTCGTGAAATGATACAGGAGAAGATTAGGTGCGGTCCTGCTGGGAAAAGGGTTTCTTGCCGTAACAAAATGCAATGGAGGACAAAAGTCCTTCCTAATGTGAGATTTCTAGGAGATCTGCATGAGAGATGAGCCAACTTAACAGTATGTACAGTGGCAGAGGGCACCGTTCGTAAATAAGCAAGTTTAGCTTGAAGGATGTATAAAATATGCCTCCTTTCGCAGGTTGACGCAATTTCCAGAGGTCTTCAAGAAATCACTGTGGCACGTTTTGGGAGTAAACATGTTGACAAAATTAAAAGACTACCTGAAACCTACAAATCTGCTATAGTTTATGAATAACTCAGGTCTTATTGTTGAGGACAAGTAGTGAGAATGTCAATTTTTTATTTTTTTAAATTTACATTTGACACTGAAAAGAAAGGGCAGTGCACTGTATCATATGACTGGGCTAAAGTGTCTGAAACGTGCACATTCCTCTGGGCGGCAGGGGGGGAGATGTGTGATGAGATTGGTCAGTGTTGTGGTCTGATCAGAGACCTCCCAGCATCAGCCCTCCGGACACTGAAGCATTTCCTACAGAGAGTTCACCAGAGAATAAGAAAATGAAAAACACGACAGTTAAAAGAGGATACATCACTCATGATGTTATGTTTTGCAGCAGATGTTGCTTTTGAGAGGAAATGAGGAAGAAAATATAATAATAAAAATAAATAAATAAATGCATTAGCTGCATTTCCACTAGAAATTTGTGCAATATTCAATACTCCAATAATGTTCAAAAGAAAAGACACTTTTGCAATTGCATTGTTTCCATTGAATAAGAAACAAAATTAAAGAATAGGTTTGTTCACACGATAAGTCATTTAAAAAAAAAACAACAACAATGCCGTGCCATGAAAGTCCAATCACTTCCTGTTGTTTTTCATCCACTTGTTGATCATGTGTCTAAAAAAAATAAAGTGTTGCCATGGCAGTTTTATGAAATAAACCAATTTCGATACGGCTAAAGCAAGCCGCACCGATCCAAGCGGCGAAACTTTCTATTCAAACTGATTTTTTGAAACTGGTGTAATTCCATTGAGCGAATTTATTGTCGAAATGTCAAACAGTAAATATGAAGAAGTCAAAACGCTCAATTTCAAACCTAAAGGTAATGGTGTCATGTTGGGACTTTACAGAAACAGTGGACATACGCGACAGTGTAAAATTTGTTCCGATCAAGTTAATGGATATCAACAAAATTGAGAGTGCGCCATATGTCTGTGTCATCATGACGATGGAAAAATAACAAATAAAAACAGCCAGCCGTCGTACTTCCAGCGGTGTCAAGCCAAAGCGCTCAATATAAAGCCGGGACTGCAGATGGTTTACGTCTCAGCTCACTGACACCGTTTGGAGTTGGTTGCAATCGCCACCTTCTTGCTAAAAACGTCTTTTAAAAGGGAAAATTTACAAGGACCATAATGTGGTGCGTCATTCACCGTTTCCATATCAGCGTGTTGACCTCGCCTACCTAAGGTCGCCGCGTGTTAACTGAATGAACTTTCAGCTTCGGTCCGGCTCCACCTTCACGCTCGATAATAAACACACCGGGGGCTTCGCACATGTTCCTTCGCTGACTGCTTTACTGAATGAGCACCCGCCTCAGCGAGATAACGAGGAAATTAAGAGCCGTAATGATGAGTTGTTGGAATATACAAGCCACTTTCTCATGCAGTGTTATGTTACGTTTAATTATCCTGACAAATCTCTTTGTTTTATAGAACAAACTTATCTCCATCATGGGCAACCCAACCTTTAGTCTTGCTTTGAAGGGCATGGAAACCATACAAATGTCCGTAGCTTATGTCTTACTTTGCTGCTTGAAATTTGATCATTTTTTTGTTTGGCACAGTTATGAGTCTCTCACTGTTGATCAGTTATTTCACTTGCTTCTACTTTGCTCACTTTCAAGCAGGTTTAGATGGGGATTTTCTTCAGCTGTGTCAATGTAGATTTCAGTTCTTGAGATCACACACCTGTTATGACCAAAGGACAAAGCTTCACCTACCCAACACACACTGCCTCATGTTTGACTCTAGAGTACTTTGGGGGACTAATGCTGCATTCCGGTTACCTTGGAAGTTCTGAACTCTGATCTGGGTTTGAGGTCGGACCCGAAGTAACAACTTTCTAGTTAAGAAACCGGAATTTCAACATGGTTTGTTTGCAGTAGCTTATAAGCGAACTCTACTTTAAAGGTAGAGTTCTAGGTGCTACATGTAGCACTGATTTTAGACGCACTCTTACATGCATGTCTCGTAAATTAAACGTTTCTATTTAGTTACTTACTACTCTTGACGAGAGGAGCGGCCATATTGAAACGCAAAGTCCACCTTAAAAGTCGTACCTGGGGGCTAGTCGTCGTGTAGTTTGTGAAATCTGACTTTGGAAAGCATCCCCGTTGATTTTTCCAACTGGGAAGTCAAACTTTCGCAGTTCTGAGTTCAGCTGGAAAGGAGTTCATGAACAACTGAATAGCTGTTTTTCCATTGGCGATATCCACAATTCCACATTTCGCAAGTAATTTTACTCAATAGAAACCAATTTCAAAACTATATTTTTCAGTGAAAAGTTGTGATGTGATGAGGTGGGGGTTTTTTAGGCCATAATGACATTGGTTTATTACGCAAAACTGCAACGGAAACACTTTTCTCGCATCACACGAGTCACGTGATCAACGACCGGATGTTGCCACGGAGAAGAAGAAAACAGGAAGTAGTTGGATGATGATGGCGTGGCATGATTTTTAATCTTATTCAAATGTGTTTCTTATGAAATGAAAACATCCCAATTGCGAAATCGTGTTGTCGTTTTTATTGACATTAATGGAATATAGACAAAGTTTTGTGCATATTTGTAATGGGATTTAGTGACTGCAATGTGCCAAGGTTCTGCAGCTGATGAGCCTAAACTGTCACCCCAACACAGAAATGGACATGTTCTCAAACCGACGTTCTTTCATGAGCATTTAAAACGCAAAAATACTAAAAGAAACAAAAACATCTTAAAGGGGATTTTTACAGACTCAGTTCAAATAAGCCCCATGCCAACCGGTTGGCCCATCTTTGGTTAATTATTGCAACATACAGAGACGCTGAAAATATCTGCTCGCACTCAATGGGTAATGACAAATTACACTACTGGTGAATCTACATGAGTGCTACACAAAGTGAGACTGGAGATTTGTTGTTTTTTTTTTTATTTAAAGAAAATGAAAAGGTGTCCCTCAAAAATGTCTTAGAATTGCACTTTAGTCCTTCCGTGATTGGTCTCCATAAACTTAAAGCGCAAACTCATCAGCGGGAAGACGTACCTCCTGTGATGCATTAACCGCTATCAATGAGGTGGTGCTGTTTTTTTTTTTTTTTCTCCCCCCTCCCCAGTGCATACCTGCTGACATTGCATAATGCAACACAGACAGTAATGAGCTACTGATAACTGCAATTTAGGTGCCAGATGTGGCAGTCGATACCTCACTGACTCTTCCAGCCGCAGTCAGAAGGGACTGAGGACTCAGAGGGAGAGAGTCGGCAACCGTCTCCAGAGAGAAGGCTGTTTCTCAGAAAGAAAGAAAAAAAAAAGGATACGGCAGCTGGGAGGGTTTACAAAAGAGTAACAAGTGGTTAATCAGATTTAGGAGCTACATTTTTTTTTTTTCCCTTTTTTGAAGTTTACAAAAGGAGACACGATGAAGCTGAAGCTGAAGCTGCCAAATCCGGGACTGGATGACAGGATCGCGTCCCACGGGGACCTGGAGAGGATGGAGAAGGACGAGGCTGGGGACAGACCCCAGTGGGACAACAAAGCCCAGTACCTGCTCACCTGCGTGGGCTTCTGTGTGGGGCTCGGCAACGTCTGGAGGTTCCCCTACCTGTGTCAAAGTCACGGCGGAGGTAAGAGGAGAGTCGTAGCATCAGCGACTTTAATGGAGATACGTGGCGTTCGCTCTAGTTGAAGAGATTTCAAGCATTATTAATTAAGTGTTCATAAGAAAACGTCATTCCAAGAAAGTTTTTAAAAAGAACTTTTAAGTGAAAGTTTAATGCCCATTAAGTTTTTTTGTGTGAAAACTTAATCCATTCAGAAAAATGGATTGATGCGTGTAAAGTGAAATAAAATTAATCCCTCTCATTTGTTCCTAGGGGAAACAAAAATGTGAATCATGGTTTATAAAATAACTTTTTTTGTTTTACAGGTTTGTTTATAACGGTTTCTATGGGATTGCTTGTTTGTGCAACCCACTGCACAAACAAGCAGTGGGTTGCTAAAGCGGGTCCTCCCTTAGAGCTAAAGAGCAAAAAAAAAAAAAAAAAAGAAGAAGAAGAAGTGAATTAGTTTGTAGAAACACACAAAATATGAACAGTTTTTTTTTGTTCTTTTTTTACTTTCAGGAGCGTTTATGATCCCGTTCCTGATCCTGCTGGTTCTGGAGGGAATCCCACTCCTGCACTTGGAGTTCGCCATCGGTCAGCGTCTGAGGAAAGGCAGCGTGGGCGTATGGAGATCCATCAATCCTTATCTGGCAGGAGTTGGTGTGTACAAAAAAAAAAACATTAAAGCAACAGAAAAACATGTGATTTTGAGTATATTTGTAGTTAGCAGAAGAGCTTCAAGTAGCTTTGTGTTACTGTTTCTCGTAGCTGAGTATTTCTGACAAATTCAGGAGAAAAACAATTCTAAAATTGCTAAAATCTCAAGTATGATTTAATACAGTTGGGTGTTTCTTATTAGAAGATACTGAATTACACAGTAACTCCACTAATTATGATTTTGAGTTACTTGGTCCAAGCGAGGCTGGAGGGACATCAGTAGAAAATGTTTTCCTTGTCTTTCATTCGGTTTCAGGCATTGCCTCCATGCTGGTGTCCTTCCTGGTGGGTGTCTACTACAACACCATCATGGCCTGGATCATGTGGTATCTCTTCAACTCCTTCCAGGACCCTCTGCCCTGGAGCCAGTGTCCACTCAATGCTAACAGGACAGGTAGGTGCTGGAAGCGGAGCACCCATTTGCTTTTATGGCGCGGGGTTAAAATGTTTCCTGCCGAGGCTGTTGACACTCGGTTTCCCCTCGACTGATCTTGAATTTTTACCGCCCCACTTAAGGATATGTGGAGGAGTGTGCGCGGAGCACCACCGTCGACTACTTCTGGTACAGAGAAACGCTGAACACTTCGACAGCCATCGATGAGTCCGGGGGACTGCAGTGGTGGATGGTTCTGGCCCTCATCGCCGCCTGGACTGTGCTTTACATCTGCTGCATCAGGGGCATCGAGACGACCGGCAAGGTTTGAAGGCCGTGTTGCATCTGAAAAACTCTTCTATTGCGGTGACTTCGGTGTCATTGTTCAAACATCCCATCTTTTTTTTATTTAAGGCTGTGTACATCACCTCCACTTTGCCGTATCTCGTCCTCACCATCTTCCTCATCCGGGGATTGACTCTAAAAGGCTCTACAGAAGGAATAAAGTACCTCTTCACGCCAGATGTAAGCGATGTTATTACCTAGTAACAGAAAAGAAGGAAGTTTGATTATTTTCGATAAATATTGTGATTGGTTTCTCTCAAAATCGTGCTTTCTTGGCACTATGTTGGTGTAGCTGTCTTTTGGCGATGATAGCATTCTGTTTGGGCGAAGGTCATGTTCCTTGGTCTGAAAACTGTCTTCTGAGGGTTTTTAGCTGATTATCCTTCTGAAAATGCTAGTAGATTAAAGAGTGAAACAGTGTTCAGATCTTCCACCACTTCTATGTTGGGTTTGACTTCTTGTTCTGCTAATCTGTAGCAGGAGAATGAAGTGACCGCTGAGTCTAGTTGCTCCTTTAGCGATTGGTACTCTCATTGTGGTAGCCTCATGCCGCCATTTCGCCCCAAACAATTGCACAGTGTTCATCCATTGCGTTGCTTATTTATTTCCCTCTGTAGTTAAAAGTATTTGAAGCAGGATGTAGGTAAATAATGCTAAAAACAATGCTCAGATCTCACAATGATTTAGTTTGACTGTAGGAACTTTCCCAGGGTTTCGTGATCTGCCTCGTTTCCCATTTTGGGGGGTTTTTGTCCTCAGTCTTACGATATATTTTCTTTATTTTTAAAAATGAGGCAGGACAAGACATGTCAATGAACATTCATTGATGCAAATATGTTGGCTTACAGCCAGGGGGATAATTTTCAACCCTAGTCCCATTGGCAAGACATTTTGACAAATTTTTGACAGACTATGATTCCTGACCAGCTAAATTTCCTGTTTAATTGCCCATGAATTCTCCCAAACACGCTTTGGTTTTTATGCGTATGAAGCGAGGTATGTTTCTGTTTGATACAAAGAACAGTCAGGAGTTAATAGACTAATTTAATTTATATGACTATCAAGAATTTGTTATCTGATTTTTTGATATTTTAATAAATGACCCACTAGGAAGTTTACGAGGCTTTGCCCTGCAGATAGGTTTTGAAATATTATTTAGTGTAAGCTATTGTTCGAGTTAGACTCATTGACAGATATGGACAATAAGATAACTGACTTAGAAGCATGAATGTGTGCTTTAAAAGCTAATAAACTTGACATCACTGCCTGTTTGGGCAGCCATGTTGGACTTTTAAACTTCAACCTCATGGTTTTTGTTTGAGATGAAATTAAAAATGAATCTTGAAAATTTCTACTGCGAGGTTCAAGCTCAAAACAGCATGTCGTTAAGCTGCATCGCAGCAAAAGATGGAGAACGCGCACGTGACAAACACACAACACATTTTATGACTTATTTCCATGTTCATCTATCAGTTGGTAAAAGATAAAAGTTGCCACCTGCAACCCTATACTTACAAGATGGCCATAAAAGTGATATTAATCTTATCTGGACACGGCCCGTGTGTCCAGAAATTACCTGCTATCCTCTTACCTTTGCGATAATCTTAATCTAGGATGAGAAGAAACTTGAGATAACTACCAAATGATAAAAAAGATGACACTAGTATCAAGGTCCCTGTCATGAACCTTAATTTCAAAACTGATAAAATCTCATGTTACCTTGAAAGATGAACCAGTAAGCTGAACCAATGTACTGGTGGCTAACTGGGGCTAACTGGTGATGGTAGTTTCCCCTCGTTGCCTTTTGTAGCTTTGTGGTTTGGATAATCCCGTACCCAATTTTTTAACAATGAATTTCCCTGGGATGTTTCATAATGTACCAGTACATTTCGTACCAGCTTTGACAGCTGACAATTGAAAGTAACTTCAGGGTTTCCCCCAGTGTTTTATAAGCCTGGCGGGCCACCAGGATTTACTTGTGCCCCCACCAGGCTAAGCATTGCTTATTTATTTAAGTCTTTTTAAAATGTTTGCATTTTTTAAGACTTTAGAGTTGGTGTTCAAGGGTTAATCTTCCAGTCAATGGCACATAATTATCAAGTGATATTTTCAAATTTCCTGTCAACTTTAAATATTTTTTAACTCAAAAACACGACGGGCCGCTGGATGATTGACTGTCCTAACACCCAATCACCGGGGTTAGCAAGTTTTCTGGGGGAAACCTCGAACTTAGTAACATTCTGCAATAAGAACAGTTCAAAAGAATAGTATCAACTAACAGAAGTTTGGTCTGATCAGCAGCCGTCCTCCTATTTAACCAGACTCTACCGGATCCCAAACATTTTGGATCAGAAGGAACAAAATAATATTGATTAAGAAATTGCTTTAGGTCCATAGTTAAATTATAGAAGATTTAAACATTTTTATAGGTATTTATCTTCATTATTGCAAAGAAAAGCAACTTGACATGGAATGGTTTACCTACATAGGTGTCATGAAATGGTGGATGAAGGTGGTGAGGCAAACGCTGTAGGCCCAGGTTGAAGTGAGAAATGATGGTTTTAATGAGGGAAGAACACAATCCAAAGTCCAAAATCCTGGCAGCACAGCAGAGCGGAAGGCAAAGGCTCAGCACTGGTAGCAACAGGGTTTATGAATGGACAGCAGACGAAGCAATGGCTAGGACCCGACAAAGACACAGAGACACAGGTGACACTAAATACACAGGAGGTAATCAGGGAACGAGACACACCTGGGAACTAATCAAGGGGAGACAGGACAACACGGAGACTCAGAGACACAGGAAACTTTAAATAAATACACAGAAAAACTCGGAACATGACAATAGGTACAAAATGGGCATTGGAGGGGACGAAATCGCAACTTGTGTGTACAAAATGGATCTAAAATTGGCAACTTGATGTCACTTAGAAACAAAAGCAGCTCATGTTATTTAGCAAATTCATACACTGGAACTCATTTTTTCTGTTGTGTTAAACAGACAATCTTCTAATTTAGGTGTACCATCATGCCTAATTGTTAAAGTCAAAGGCCAAGGAAAAGTTTTACAACATTCTAGGAAGTAATAGTTTTTCTTAAGAATTTTTAAATATATTTTTTCAGGTAGATGAACTAATGAATCCTTCAACCTGGCTGGATGCAGGAGCCCAAGTGTTTTACTCCTTTTCGCTGGCTTTTGGAGGTCTCATCTCCTTCTCCAGCTACAACTCTGTGCAGTAAGTGAGCTGGCGGTTCAGTAAAAACGAGGGGGAAGTATTTTCTCCAGCCCACCTCACACAAACTCCCTCAAAATTCTCATTTCAGCAATAACTGCGAGCAGGACGCTGTCCTCATCTCCATCATCAACGGCTGCACATCGGTGTACTCGGCAACGGTTATCTACTCCATCATCGGCTTCAGGGCAACACAGAAATACGATGACTGCTTCGGAGAGTGAGTCAAATACTTCCAAATTGAGCTTGTTTTATTCAAACTGGATTCAAATGATACTAAGGTGGTTTTTTTACAGCAATATCTTGAAGTTGATGAATGCTTTCAACTACCCTGAGAACAACATCACACAGAGCAACTACAACGAAATTCTGACTCACCTCAACCACACGAGTCCGGATGTCATCCAGGGATTGTCCTTACAGACCTGCGACATGCAGACTTTCCTTAGCCAGGTAAGATAATGTGTATTCTTCCATTTTTACAAAGAAAAAGACGTCTTCCATGTATGGCAGAATAATGGGGTCTGTGTTTCTTTAGGGTGTGGAAGGAACAGGACTGGCCTTCATTGTCTTCACAGAAGCCATCATAGAGATGCCGTTTTCCCCTCTTTGGTCTGTTCTCTTCTTCATCATGCTCTTCTGCCTCGGCCTCTCGACTATGTTTGGCAGCATTGAGGGTGTTATAGCTCCTCTGCTGGATCTCAAAGTGCTACCCAGGAGTTGGCCCAAAGAAGTTATCAGTGGTAATTTTCTCCTAGTTCCGTTGATCAATTCAAAGTCAAACTTTCCCCATATGCGATCCGATGACGAGAGAGTGACAAATTGCATTGTTTTTTTCAGGTCTGACGTGCTTCATATCTCTAGCTCTTGGACTCATTTTCGCTCTTCGCTCTGGGAACTACTGGCTGGCTCTTTTTGACAATTTTGCAGGCTCGATTCCGCTCCTGGTCATCGGATTTTTTGAAATGATTTCTGTTGTCTACATCTATGGCATGGATAGGTGAGTCACGGGCAGGCAATTGTGACTTTGCCCACAAATGTTGATATTTCTACCATAGGACGTTAAAGGTTTCTCTCTTCATAAGTCAGGAAATGGCTACAAGATGATAGGTACTAGCTGAAACTGCCCATCTGTACATTCATGATAAACGTGGATGGTCAGGGGCCCCAAGTGTGTCAAGCACTTTGAAATCCCTTGCTGCTGAAATGTGCTATACAAATAAAATTTGATTGATTGATTGATTTATCTCCAAAGATCACTGTATGCAATTTTGTTTAGTGAGACATTATGCTACTGTAAGAAGGCTTTTTACAAGGGTTATATTACCTAACATCAGCTTGCGTGAGCTAGCCAACAGTAATTTAACATTTCATTGTCAGAAGTGCACCAAAGTTGGCTAAAACGTTTATATTATCACTCAATATAGGATTTGACATCCCACCAATAAGGGTAGCTTGGGGTCTCTGTAGAAGTCCACGCTGCAGTATGTTGTTATGGCAATGGCTATCCTAAGAAACAAACCAAACGGCGCACGTTTCTGCCATGCTGACAGGGTCCATAATTCTCCCAGAGGGTGCCACCAAACACTCGGATAAAGATAAGAAGGTCAGGCAATGAGCAGGAGAAAAATGAAATGCAGTGTAAAGATATCTTCTGTTTTCCTGCAATAATTAAGTTAATAATTAATTAAAATTGCACTGATTACTTAGTGATAACTCAATTCATAATTTCTTTCCAGTTCTTTTTTTCTTCTCCTTATATGTATCTATATAAAATTAGAATGTCAGCGCCCCCTATAGGTATTTGGTCAACAAAGCCTGTCTGTTTGTGAAACACTTAATTTTTCTCCAAAGATATTAAAAAAATTGCGTCTCACTATCATGAACCCAATGTCTCACCACATGTCATGACTTGGATTTTACTACATCCAAAACTAGGTGTTTTTTTTACAGCACCTGTAAAAAAACACCTAGTGTTCAGACTCTATTATTCAGACTAATAGAGTCTGAATCCAGACTCTATTAGTCTGAATCCAGACTCTATTAGTCTGGATTCAGACTTTATTAGTCTGGATTCAGAAATGATCCATTCAAGATTTTTGCTACAAAATTTGCCTGCCTGGCCTGAACATTTTTTTTTTAATGGGAAATTCAAGTAACGCCATCGATGAACACAGTGTATCATTTGAATGGCCAAAGTCAAAAGTACTGCCATAAAAAGAAAAAAAGGCTGAGACTAGTTCTAGTCAATGGTGGTGTCTGACGGTCAGTAAGATGCTTTTACAGTTCAAACAAATACCGGAAATAGCCACGTTTTATATTCTGTCCTTGTAGGGGAGATAATTTGTCAGTCATCGGACGAGAGATAAGAAAAGTACAGAATGTGTCTTGTAGCCATTTGGAGAATGTGGAAAATACGATTTGTGTTTCGTTTTGTTGTCCCGACGTGGGTTATGAGTTCAGAAAGCATTTATTTTTAGTTGTTACTAAAAAGGTAATAGAAGCCAATAAACATGTAAACATTTTTGAAAATCTTACAGTCATACATTGTAAAATGTCATATAAAGAATGCAAAGATGTTTGTATCTAAATCTGTCGAACTTCTTGAGATATATTATCGGGGGAAAAAACTACAAGGTTGACTTTTACGACTTCCGTCACACTCACCTCAGTGCATCTCTCTGTTATTGCTTTGGAACAGGTTTAATAAAGACCTTGAGTTTATGATCGGCCACAAACCCAATATCTTCTGGCAGGCGACGTGGAGAGTGATTAGCCCCCTCATCATGATTGTCATTCTGATTTTCTACTTTGTCACCCAAGTCACGAAGGAACTTACCTATCTGGTCTGGGACCAGGAGGCGGTAAGTTTGGCACTCCACAGGTTCCAAATATGCAAAGAAGAAAAATTCACCCCAACTATCTTTTCTTCTGATTGTGGTTATATGCAAACCCTGGTTTGATAAATCTTCTGCTCTACTTACAGGAGAGCTTTCCCACCCTTGCTGAGCGTTACTACCCACAATGGGTCTACGTCATGATCTTCATCCTGGCTGGAGTTCCCAGTTTAGCCATACCCTTCTTTGCCCTTTACAAGCTCATCCAGAGGAAATTCTGCAAAAAGGACTACAGTGACAGTACAGTGGACACAGTCTCTGCCAAAATACAAATGAATGACAAAATGAAGTTTTAGATAACTGTTCTTCTTTTGGCTATTTAATATCAACAAACTTGTAAATTATGTTTATTGGACTTTGCTGGTGTGTTGTAATGATACAACAGTACGCCGACGACTCACTGTTATCTTTGAAAGGCAAAGACACAGACTACTAAATACTCCACAAGAACAGAGAGTTTTGTTCTCTCTGCCATTGCTGCAAGAACGACGACTAAGTTCTTTCAGGCCAGGCCAATTTGTACTTAACAACCCTTGTGCACAACTTCTAGAAAGCCATCATAGTTTTTCCAACAATGTCTGTCAAGAACAAGCTTCAAGAACTCCTAAACCAGAGCTGTAAAAGCAGAATCACGTCACTTTGTTCTTGCATCCTTGGGAGAGCGAACAAATGGCTCTGTTCTTACAAAGTTCTTACTAAAGGCCTACAATGTAGGCCTTTAGTGTAAGGCCTACACTAAAACGTATAGGCCTTACGTTTTAGTGTTTTTACTAAAGAAAACATCCAATTATGCCATGCAATGACAGCAGTAAAGATATTATTGACTAGGTTAAGGTATAAAGGGATTGTGAATAATACACTTGTGTAGTATGAAAACTTGTCGCACTGGGTGTACAACATTGGCAATACAAACAGCATCAGCGGCACAGGCTTGTACATAAACATGTACCATATTTTCCGCACTATAAGGCGCACCTTCAATGAATGGCCTATTTTAAAACTTTTTTCATATATAAGGCGCATAGAATAAACGCTACAGTAGAGGCTGGGGTTACGTTATGCATCCATTAGATGGAGCTAAGCTAAAGGGAATGTCAACAAAATAGTCAGATAGGTCAGTCAAACTTTATTAATAGATTACAAACCAGCGTTCTGAAAACTCCGTTCATTCCCAAAATGAATAAACAGCTGTTTTATTATTTTCCCCAAGATAAAGTAAGTGACGTGGTATTTTCGTGACACAGTTTATCTTTTAACAACAGCAAGGTATAACATACAGTGGAGGGGAACTTTTCCTCGATTCAATAAACGTAAAAAACAGTCTGATACTGTTACGGTAAATCAAACGTTAGTGCAATCACAATATACAGTATATCCACTTCCGCACCATTGATTCCTTCATGTTAAATTCTCTGGCTGCTGCTCTATTCCCATGTTCTACTGCGTCACTGATCGCCTTGAGCTTAAACTCTGCGTCGTAAGCGTGTCTCTTAATAGGAGCCATTTTGGGGTCTTTACACAAAACCCAGTGTGCACCGCGCGCTTCTTTTTCTACGGGGGAAAATGAAGTTGGCGGCTGCTTACCGTAGTTTTGAGACCCGTTGTGGCTCAATATTGGTCCATATATAAGGCGCATCAGATTATAAGGCGCACTGTCGGCTTTTGAGAAAATTGAAGGTTTTTAGGTGCGCCTTATAGTGCGGAAAATACGGTACTTAAAGACAAACTAGTTATATGTCTGTATGCTAGTACAGAATAAACATTGAAATGAGACACTGAGCTCTGTAGATCCTTTATTTTAAAAAATATTTTGGGAGAAAGTAATATGTGATTTGTTTGGTAATGTTGCTTAGGGTACTAAAAATTGAGACACTTTGAATGTTTGGTCAAAAATCATTTACAATATTTTTGAGTCACATCAGTTTACTGTAGGTTACCAGCTCATTTCACAAATAATTTCCAGAGATGTAGCTTGTAGTTTGATCCTTTAAATACACCAAGTATTGCTCTAGTGCGGGAAATTCTCTTTTAACTGTACCCCTTGAAATTATTGCTTAAGAAACACCAATGTCTATTTTTTACTTTAAACTACTTCGACAAATCTTTGCAGTTTCGTTTTACTTACCATTAAAAGTAACATTACATGTTGGATTTGTCCAGGTGTTCTCCACTTTCTGCGTATTGTATTCTGTACTAAACAACAAAAAAAAAAAGGAAACTCATCTTGTTATATCAAAACTGGCATCATCTTTGTTTGCACAGCCAACATTTTGGAGGTTGCGCGCTAACCCTAAATGCTTCAAGTGTTTTTCCAATAATGTACAACATAGCTTAGCTCAACCTGATAGTTAAGCTAGGTTTATTAAACGTCTCTTAAGTTCAAGACTTGAAATGCCAGAATTTTAAAACAGTTTTTGGAGTAAATATTTTAAGCTAATAAAAATCACAGTTTGTTTTTAAGCTAATTCAGCTGCTTGTAGTTCAGAAACATTAAGCTAGCTTGCGGTTTATGAGCTTCAATGCAAAAATGCAATACAGACATAAAATAACCTTATTTCTATGTCTTGCTATTCTTTTGATATTGTGTTTAAATTGTTTTTTTCTAATATGTTCAAAATGATGGTTTTAATATTGTACATAAGCATTTTAGATGGATAGTTTCTGTTCACACGTTTGAACACTACCTAATGTTTTACATTTCTGTGATTGGAAAAATGTAATATTACTTTGTCGAAGGGGTTTACTTTTTTTAGGCACTGCTTGACAAAAATTAGTCCCCGTGTTAATTTATTTCAGGTGGCACGTATATTGCCGCTCCACATTTACAGTTGATGTGACATGTATGTGCTCATTTGCTCAGATATAAATCAAAAATAAAAAATACGCAGAACACAATGAAATAGTGGTTGTGCTTCTTAAGCATATGTTGCAGTTGTAGAAATTGAACGGAATAAACATAAATTCCTTACGCCTAAAAGGAAAACATTTAGGGGGGGGGAGGGAAGAATTACAACATTTAAATAGGGGCCAAAAATGAACAAATATATGTTTTTATTAATATTTTGTACACAAAATTTCAAATAAAAAAACTAATTTCCTTCATGTGTCAGTATGGCTCATCATGAAAGACCAATAATGATGGACATGATTTATAGCAGCGACGACTTTTGATGAGGAAAACTGAAAATACATTTATGATGTGCTGCTACTCTATTAGTGGCACCAATAACAGCATCAGTAACTTACACAATAATATTATTATGTAATATTTGCATATCTGATCATTTTGACGAAACTGGAAACAGGCCTGAAAGAAATGCATATTTAAATATGATTTAAAATCTATTAAATTAAATAATTGCCTGCAAAAGAAATTCGTTAAAATTCCCAATCATCGGACGTTAGATGTATTTATAAATTAAGTATTTGTATTTTCTAAAGTATTTTTAACGGATTTTTGCTTCTGCTTTGGAAGATAAGTGAGTCTACAGTTGAGTTTGTGTGCAGGTTAAAAATGACTGCGATGAACAGTTCAAAAAAATATATGTTAACTAAAAACAAAACAAAACATGCATGCCAAAATAAGAACATAGCGTATGAAAACATTTGGATACAGATTTCAAATAAAGATATGTAAATGTACAATTATTTGCACTTTTAAAGAATCTAATGACACTCATTGACAGATAAGTTTTTTTGGTGTATATTTTATGTATTATCATTAGTTTATGTAAGTTATTATATGAAATGTTATTTCTGTATCTTTGCGCTTTTAGCGCTCAATACGAAACATATGCACACATGTGTATATTAAATATGTGAAGACAATAGACAGGACTGTTAATGAATTATTTAAAGATTTGATCAATAATTACCTTTTGACTAATTAAAATCAGGCTCTTTTTGCTCTTAACATGTGTTTTTTTTCTTTTTTCTAAAGTTTATGCTTAATCCAGGACTTTATTCTTAGCTCCAGTGAAAGCCACTGTCCCCCTTTGCATGAAAAACCACTGAGTGCTCAAAAATAAATGCAAAGCTTTGCTATTAGTTTATCTATTCATGGAGCAAAGTAGTAAAAGACCATAAACTTGCGTCGTGGCCGCTGAAGGCTGCTGTGTAAATAGCGACTTGCGCACACTCCACACACGCGCAGTCCGCGCTCCGGTTTTACACGCGGCTTCACCATGAGGCTGGCGCTCCCCAACCCGGGCCTAGAGCTCCGGATCCCCGACTACGACGACCTGGAGAGGATGGAGAAGGAGGATGCGGAGGGGCGGCCCCAGTGGGACAACAAGGCCCAGTACATTCTGACCTGTGTGGGCTTCTGCATCGGTCTGGGGAACGTGTGGCGCTTTCCTTACCTGTGTCAGAGTCATGGAGGAGGTGAGTGATGAGAATAACGGACTGAAATCTTAACGCATGATGATGCACACTAATTGTAGTGTTTTTTTTTGTTTTTCTTTTTTTTTTAATCTAAAAGGCCAAAATGCTGATAAAAAAATTAAAAAAAAATCAATAAAAAATTAGCTGGAATTTTCTTTCTGTAAAAAAAAAAAAAAGACTGCTCCAGTGAATCTACAGCCAAGCAGAGAGTTAATGAATCACTTATGTACGAGTACAAAGCACTCTGCTCATGAATGTGCCATGAGGTTATTTTAATTATTCTCATGCTTTAGATGCCTTTGCTTAAAGAATAAAGTTCATCTACGTGGTTGTGTTCCCATTGCATATGATTTAGGTGAGAAATTAATATTGACGCTGCACACTGAGCCACAGGAATTAGGAAGCTGTTTTAAAAGCAGTCTCTATCATATACATTATTCTTAGCTGGACTGAGTTTCGTCTGGGTTTATTAGTCCAATTCTTCTGTAACTGATGTCTAAAACACTGACAAATAGCCTTAACTTAGAGATTAAACAAGTAAATATGTCGCGCATAAAGGGAGCACTTTCTAAGAATATGTTCTGCACAACGGCTAATCTTTACAGTTGTTCACGATTAGCTGTGGCTGATTACCGATATCTGATGTGTTCTTTTGTTCAAACAGACACGTCCTCAATAAAAGCTGCTTGTACCTGCGAGGTGATGGCGGCTTCCTGTCGGCAGTATCATATCTAAACAATAAATGCCTCATTCCTCACTTTACACTGCATAAACCTGAACAATGGCCTGGGATTACCTTTGCCACGCTGTCTCATTATCAAACAGATATATGAAGGTAACACCAGGGGGTCAATACGAATATTGACATTACAAACAATCACTCTCCAGTTGTTCAGAGTTTGATTGAGGCTCAACATTTTTATGCTTTCTTACCATGTTTTTATATATTTTGTATTTTGGTTAGGGATAGGTTCCAATTAAATTCAGTGGATGAAAGAACGTATGCCAACATGAATCATTATAGATTATTTTCTAGTCCTAAATAAGAAACACAACAAATCTTTTCACTCTTCCTTTAAGAATCTGCAAGAGAATAAGTAATATTTGTGAAATGTTGAATTTAAGTGCAAATAAAGTTGCACGTACAACAGAGATCAGGGATTTACTTTGTATTAATAATAATGCAAAACGACGGAATTGGGTAAAAAAAAATATTTATCTCAAAATAACAGTAGAACCACTTCAACATATTATTAAGGAGAATTAAAAAGTAGCTATCCTACAAATCATTGTAGTAAAAGTAAAGAGAATTGTATGCGTAATTACTGACTCAATGTTTGATTGTTTTGCGCAAATGATGTAAAATAATATGTGTGCAAATTCTGTATTTTAAAGACTAAGATTAAAAATAAACCATTACACCACTTCAAAAAAATTAAGGTATTCAGGTAGGAAAAAACCACATATTTCCCAATCATATTTTTTTTTCACTATAAAACATCGGAAACCAATGTTTCGATGTTTGAACGGGGGAAAAGTACCTTCAGTGGCAATAATGTTTACAAGGTGAATCAGTGTGAACAGGAAACGGTAATTGTTTTTAAGGTTCAAACGGCGAATATCCACGGTGGTTGAACTCCAGCCTCGTCCAAGCTGATTCGATTTTATAAGGCGACACAACAATCGGGCAAATGACTGGGCTTTTGGTTCGCTTGGATGTCAAAGGAACATTTTAGAGCCGGTATTTGAGAGACGGCTAAAATGATACAAAAGCAAAAAACATGAGATGTGTGATCTGGTTTAAATTGGTGACAATGTGGCCGGTCGATAAGGGCAGCCTAATTCTATGCTTTGCACTCTGAATGAAGTCATGCCTTATTATTTGTTTTACATTATATTTGGAACTCCTATTTTCACTTTATGAACCATTTGAAATAAAGTTTGTTGCAGTTTGTTTTTTTACATTTGACCAAGACACTCAGTTTCAGTTTCTTTAGTATTTATTTACATTGACTCTTATACTTCTAATTGCACTTAAGTCAATTCAGCACCATTTTGTGTATCGGATCGGTATCGGCCGATGCTAAACCTCAGATATCTGTATCGGTATCAGAACTGGAAAAAGCGGATCAGTGTGAAAAGTGCATGCCGTTTCAACTAACATCCATTAAGCATTCCACTGAGAAAAGTTTAAACATAATCATCTTTCACCTCAAAATTCCAAGTTATTGTGAAGGAAAAGTGACAACTAGCATGGATTGCTACCTTTTCCAGGTGCCTTTCTGATTCCCTACCTGATCCTGCTGGGGCTGGAAGGAATGCCTCTCCTACTGCTGGAGTTCGCCATCGGTCAACGTCTGAGGAAAGGCAGCGTTGGGGTGTGGAGGACCATCAGCCCCTATCTGACTGGTATTGGTGGGTACAAAAAGATATATATACATTACATTTCAGTATCTTGACTTTGTGTTACATCTGTCATGATGTCCGCACAAAGGTATCGCCTCCATGCTGGTGTCTTTCTTGGTTGCGTTGTACTACAACACCCTGATAGCCTGGATCCTCTGGTATCTCCTCAACTCTTTTCAGCAGCCTCTGCCATGGGCTCAATGTCCACTGAATGAAAACGGGACAGGTATTCAGTTCCACCTTTCCAGACAACACCTGTCCACATCAAGACATCATGACTGACTATCTTTATGTTTTTTTTTTTATCTTATTCAGAATTTATATCGGAATGCCAGCGGAGCTCCACTGTGGATTATTTCTTTTACAGAGAGACTCTGAATAGTTCTGCCTCCATATCGGAGTCTGAGGGAATCCAGTGGCCAATGGTGCTTTGTCTGCTGGCAGCCTGGACAATTGTTGCGATCTGCTGCATTAGAGGGATAAGCACTTCAGGGAAGGTTAGTTCATTTAAAAAAAGCAAAAACAAACATGGCAAATTTTCATTTGTCATAGAGAATGAGGGAACAGTAGATGAGATGAGTCTGATCAAAACCAGTAGAAAGCTTCTTTTGTACAAATGTTAACTTTTGTGACACTTCCCCCTGCTGGTGTGGAGGTTCAAATTCATCGTAGCAGCCGTTATTGTTTGTTTCTGCCTTGGGCCAAACATGCGCTCTAATTACCACTTATCCCAGGTTTTTTTCTCTCATCATGACCTCAGGCGGTTTACGTCACAGCAATCCTGCCTTACATAGTGCTGGCGATCTTCCTGATCCGAGGAGCGACCCTGAAAGGTGCCGTGAGCGGGATAAAATTCCTCTTCACACCAGATGTGAGTTTTATGCATTTTCTTTTTTAACAAACCAAACATTATTTTGTGATGTCACAAGTCAATGCTACAGGAGGCGGGAGAAGATACTTTTTTCCCCTTGATATAACAAGTTGGTTCCAGGGCGGTTTTCTCAAGACAGCAAGTTAATTTTCCGTTTTCTCAAGTTAGTTTTCCAAAGCTTTCATCAAAGTAACGAGTTAATTTCCCAAAGGTTTTCTCAAGATAAGAAAACCATCAGGAAATTAACTTAAGATAACGAGTTAGTTTCCAGATGATTTTCTCAAGCTCGCGAGTTTTCTCGCGAAAAACCTGAACAAACTTTTGTCAAAGTCATGACAAGGCCTTTAGTTTGTTTGTGAGATCACAAAATGATTGGTGTGTGCGTTAAACCCGATTCCGTCTTTCAAATGAAATCTGGAAACTGACTCCTTATCTCGAGAAAACCCATCAGGAAAAAGCATACGCTCTCTGCTTCTGGACTACGCCACATCTCCTCACCGTTTCTCTCTCTCTAAGGCGGAGGAGTTGATTAAACCAACTACTTGGTTGGATGCAGGAGCTCAGGTGTTTTACGCCTTTGGTTTGGCATGGGGAGGCCTCATCTCCTTCTCAAGTTACAACCCTGTTCAGTAAGACGCGGACACTTTGCGGAAGCGGCGCATCTTTTCTCCCCAACACAGTGCAGTTTCTGAGTCTCTTCCCTTTTCTGTACATTTCTTTCCCCCTCCAGCAACAACTGTGTGCAAGATGCTGTGATCCTGTCTGTCGTAACTGGACTCACGTCGGTCTATGCCGCCCTGGTGACCTACTCCATCATTGGCTTCAGAGCCACTGAGAAATACGACACCTGTATCAGTGAGTAAGTACGGTACATTTTGTATACAATACAAAACAATCACCCACGCTTGAATCGCTTCTAAAGTGATTCCAAATTCTCTTCTGCTTTTCGTTTTAGAAACATTGTGAGGTTATTAAATACGTTTGACCTCCCTGAAGACAACATCACGTCAAGCAACTACGACGTAGCCTTCAATCACCTAAACAGCTCCTATCCTGATGTCATGCTCGGACTGACTCTCCAAACCTGTGACATGCAGAAACTCCTCAGTGAGGTAAACTCTTAAAAAAATAATAAAATAAAAGAAAGACCGTTACAGATTCACCCAGGAATCACCATCGGATGATTTTCTTTTTTTTTTTACATGATTCGGAGCTTGACAAGTCAAATATTTTAAAATCTGAATTTTTTTCCTGATCAGTAAATGCAACAAATTGTTAATAGTTTGTGCTAAAAGTAACCCTCTTCTGTGTGGAAGAAGAGGGAACTGAGGGAAGAAGACTTGAAGATATCTTCTTCAAAATGTCATCAAGGTGTTTAAAATCGACACCAGAGGACGCACAAAATCTATTTGAAAGAAACGGCATTTTCTGATTTAAGCTTCTACAACAGTAAGGCGCTGGTTAGTCTAATAAACACAGATAATACAGAGGGAGCTGAACACAGAACCCTGAAAAGAACACAAACAAAACACAAGAAGGAAGTAAGAAGCTAAACGACAAGGAGTTAACTAATATGACTAGACTTTGACGACAATAAGGAACTGAACATGAAAAGCCGTAACAAAATCCACGAAATGATCAGAACACAAACGAAAACTAAAACACAAACCCCTGTGGATCCTATGTTCTTGTTGATGAGACTAAAACATTTTTAGGAACACTTTTCCCGAATAAACTTAGCATAAATATTGCATCTTGTTTCCAAAGAGCCACGTGTGCAAAAAAAAACCTTGTTGTGTTTTGGATCTACAATAACTTCTATATTTGTTTTCTTTAATATATATATATATATATATATATATATATATATATACAGTATATATACAGTATAAAATTCATTAAGATATTGCTTTTTAACTCATAAAATTACTTTAATTCAAACAGAATTAATTAATTACAGCTTTTACAGAAAATTTGAAAATGGCATAAATTTGTATTAGTAGGCCAAAATTTGATAAAAACCGGAGTCCAATCCACAAGTACAATCAGTTCATCTTTAAAAAACAATCACGAGATTTTTTTCAATGCCATAAATGATTAAAGTGATGATCAAGGTGTGCTTACTCGTTCAGGGAGTGGAGGGAACAGGTCTGGCCTTCATCGTCTTCACTGAGGCCATCACCAAGATGCCCGGCTCTCCGGTCTGGTCCGTCCTCTTTTTCGTCATGCTCCTCTGCCTGGGACTCTCCACGCTCTTCGGCAACATCGAGGGAGTGGTGGTTCCCTTGAAAGACTTGCAAATATTTCCTAAAAACTGGCCCCACGAAGCACTCACTGGTAACCCGACTATTTCCAGAAGCATTCGTTGTCTTTGAACGCGACCTCCACTGGTTTACTGTACGTCTGTTTCAGGGCTGACGTGTGTCGTTTCCTTCATCATCTGCCTGCTGTTTACGCAGAATTCAGGCCTTTATTGGGTCTCTTTCTTCGATAATTTTGCTGGATCAGTTCCCCTGCTGACCATCGGATTGTTTGAGATGATAGCTGTTGTCTACATTTATGGCGTGGACAGGTGAGTTGACCTTTCCGAACTATCCAGTCAAGACATTAACTTTAAAATTCTTCCAAGTGTCCCAGTTGTTGTTAAAAAAAAAAGATGATATGCTTTACATTCTCTTTTAAAACAGGTTCAACAAGGACATAGAGTTCATGGTTGGACGCAAGCCGTCAATCTTCTGGCAGGTTACGTGGAGAGTCGTCAGTCCGCTGATTGTCTTGGTCATCCTCATTTTCTATCTGGTTACTCAAGTACAACAGAAGCTCACCTATTTAGTCTGGGACCCAAACTCGGTAAGATATGAAACTTTGTGGCCAAGTTATATCTCGTCAACTTGATGCATTTTGTGGAAGTGGCGCATCTTTTGATGCTGGGTTCTTCTGACGTTGGGTTATTTGGACTAGTTTTCAGTGGTCTGTACCTCACCAGGGGTAAAAAGCAGTCAGAGCTCTTGGAGAATCAAGGCGATGTTCTAGTGAGGATGTCAAACTGCAAGCTACTCTGAACGCTGTCTGTTCAATTGCAAATTAATATCATCTAAAATGCTACTAACATCTTTAGCAGTAGCTTGACAAAAACAATCATATTAAGTTGTTTCACTTTCTGTTATTTTTAAGTGGGACAGTTGTTTCCATCTTGTTTAAAAGTTTGTGATTGTTTTAGAAGTTTTGAATTTGGAGCAGTTTTATCTCTATGTCTCGTCCTTTCAGTAAACTATTATAATAATCTGTATTATCGACATGGCACCGAAGTATGCGCTGAATGATAAAGCTTTGTGCTTACAGGATGCGTTTCCGGCTCTGGCAGCAGTGGAGTACCCCTCGTGGATCAACGCAGCGATCTTCCTGGTGGCGGGAGTCCCCTGCCTGGCTGTGCCTGCGTACGCGTTATGCAGATGGATTTATGTTTCATGTAGAAAAAACTAACTTCAAGGTCTTAAATCCAGCTATGTTGTTTTTTTGTTTTTTTTCTTATAACGTTATACATTTCACCTCATACCCGTGTGCTGCTTTGGTCAACAGATTAATATTCGTACAGTGCAGACACTGTTAACTCCATTTCAACGTTCGTCACAACCTTACTGACATTTTGTTTTATAGTTTATGGTTTTCAGTAAAAAAAAAAAAATACGTTGATTTCAATTTTCTGCTGATTCATTTTGTGAAATAAATGATGGCAATTCTAATTGCTGTTTGACTTATTTTGTTACCGCAACAGCAGAAAAATGCATGAAATGTACGGCGAGCTCGGTGTGTCGTAAGACCTGAGATTACAACAACAATAATCAACTCTTATTATGCAAATATTCACACAAAACAGCCAGAAGATGTAGTGCATAATCTACGCCAAAAGATGGTGCCCTAATGTTGAATGAACATTAATAATGAGGTCAGAGCAACACACAGAAGAAAGCTGTGATTTTTTTTTTTTTTGCAGAAAATTCCCTAGCCTTTTAAAAACATACCCAGCATTAAAATAAACAATGAAAAACATTTAAATAAATAAAGATTAAAAGGTTTATACTCATAGAAGCAGCACATTTTTGTGGAATGGAAGAAAGAGTGTACATGGTGAATAACACCTGTTTGTCATGTAAAGTGCCTTAACATGACATTTGTTACAAATGGCTGCTAAATAAATACCTTCAGTTAAACCGGCGTTCGATCGGCGTCTTTGACTAAAATATTAACAGATTTAAGCACAAACAACATGGAAGTCATTTAATTCAATCTCAACAGCAAACGCAGGGCTTCACTTATAATGGCCTACTGTTTCGTACATACAATAACCAATAGAAAGTCACAATGAAACGTTGTGTGAGCCACACTGAAGAGAACCTGAATTTGTCAGTCCAACATCCTGGTAATGATTCACACACTTAAAGATAAACGCTAGATAAACTGACACACTTGACATGCATGTTCATACACTGGCATGCTGCGTAGAAAAAAGCTTCCTTCATCACTGAGTGACTTATTATTATGACTGTAAGGACCGTGAGAACTCAAAGCCTGAGGATGAGGTGGGACTTACATAACCTGGCTCCAGACTATATGTAAACTGGAACTTCGGAGAGTATTAAATATTAGCTGTTCTTTCAAGCGCACTAGTTTGAAAATGTCGTGTGATAACAGTAAGGCTGATATGTCAATCAACTCAGTAAAGAACGAGAAGTTCCACATGACTTGTGGGTGAGCAGTTTTCTTTGTGGAACCTGAATTTAAGTTTGTATCCAACCTCAGCTGACTTGGGTACAGTAAAGGCTAACGTCAAACTTGCTAGCAAGCTGGTTTCCTTAACTGTGAATGATTCGTCTAAGCCAGTGGTGTCCAAATTCAGTCCTCAAGGACTGGTAGATGTTTTAGTTCTTTTCCTGGTTCAACACAACTGAGACAAATGATGGCTCGTTAGCTGACCTCTCCAGAACATTATGACGTGCTAGTTAGAGCGATTCAATCAGCAGTATTAGAGCAGGGAAACATCTAAAAGTGGCCGGACACCCCTGAGCCAAGCTGTGTGTTTTTCAGGGCAAAGACTTACAGGCTATCCTTTTTCATTCAACTAACATATGTATGTGGGCCCACCTTATGGGTTTTGCTCAGTTGGATGGGTAGAAAGTCAACCTGGGTCAACAACAGAGTTTTTGTGTGAGGGTTTGGTTGATTCAATGCAATACATAATGACAAAACCGTTTGGTCAACCTAGGTCTACGCTGGGGCTTTAAATGGTGTTGAGAGAATTGCTTCAAATTGCACAGCACATCTAGAACTCATATCCACAGGAGAGCTGTGGGTATGAGTATGAGACAGGCATAACAGGGTTATGCCTGTCTTCCTATATGGGTCCCAGACAAGCATAACCTGGTTATCTCTATCAAAAGTCTTTCAAAAGTTGTGGTTTCAAAGCCACTATAATTTTCTGTCATTCTGTTCTTATGACATTTTAGTTTGTCTAAAGTTTCCCAGTCTTGGTGTGAAAACTAAACAGTCATCTTTTTAAGGGAGCATTGTTTCTAAACTAAAGTTGGTAAGACACAGCCGGTATGTCTATATACAGTAACTATAGCAACAATTGGTTCTGGGCATTTTTACAGTTTTTGCTCAGTAATACCGGTGCCTACAATAGAAACCAACCCCACCATACCTTTTCTATGTTCAGTGTTTGGCTCTAGCCACCATATGATGGCGTGTGACCCTGTTAATCTGTGAACTGAAAACTGTAAAAGATCATAAAGTCGTGTCAGCCCCAGTCAAAGCCCTCACTTTGACTTTGCCTTCAGGGGAGCTACCATGAGGTTGGTAATTCCCAACCTGGGGCTGGATCTGCGGATCCAGAGCCACCAGTAGCTGGAGAGGATGGAGACGGAGGAGGTGAGCGACAGGCCCAGGTGGGACAACAAAGCTCAGTACATCCTCACCTGCGTGTGCAGGAATTAGAATTGGCATTGGAATTGGCAACGCGTGGTGATTTCCTTATCTGTGCCAAACTCATGGAGGAGATGAGCTTGGGTGGCCATAACTGAGTCGAGTGTTTGTGAAATTTTGCAAAATGAGCCATAAAGCTCATTGTTGCTAAGATGACTTTACGAGAGCTTTGCAAGAGAGGATTCTTTTTTCCAGTTATTAGAATAATAATTCCCACATTACCTTGCATTTGAAACAATTATAATTAATTATTATCAAGAGTTGCATAAAAGTTCAGTGCTGACTTTTCATGTTTGAATTAGGGTGTTTTATGCTCCTAATACAGTACTTTATTTTTTACATATATATGATCAGATTTGGGAAGAGAAGAGCTGTAGTTCCAGGTTAGAACTGACCCCGACCCTTCGCAGGTCCACAGAGTCATTCACCCACACTAAAATAGCTACACACTTGGCAGGTATTATTGTCATTCTCTGAGCATAATCTAAACAAAGTTGATCAATCTTAGCTTCCAATTAATGTGTGTACAATTATAACTCTGAGAAAAATCATGAAGTTAAAAAACAAAGAAGGAACTCTTTATTTCTGACGTGCCTACTTGCTTAGTCCTTTTCTTAGCATTTTATTACCATTTATGGGCAGGTTAAAGCAACAGTGCCAGCATAATGACACAATTTCAGCAGTTAAACCTCAGAAATTCAATGGCGGCTACATTTATTGGTATCCCTGGTAAAGATATGCAAAGCCTCTAAAAATAAATTCATCACCAACTTCAGTATATTTATTGGTTTTGGGGACATTCCATGTACGTCATGATCTCAGGTTTATAAATGTGATAGAGATTTATTTCTCGTAACCATTTACTCTCTCCCATGCTTTCACCTGAAGGCGAACAGTCAATTGGTGGCTGTGTGGTTGTATTTGCACACAGCTTTCACACAAGACGCAGATCACCGGTGGATACCACTACCACTTCAGTATACGTCATACCCTAATCATATAAGCAAATGAAACAGAGAGGGCACCGTGCTTTCACAATTGACATTGCAATTTGCAACCAGAAGGTTTCAGACGATTGACTATCTTTGTAGGTATTTTGTGAAGAATCGTATAAATGTACTTAATTCCACACCATGTCTGATAAACGTTCCTCAAAAGTATTCATGTCTCCTGCAGACACAAAAACTCAACAGCTGCAGCAAACTAGTTGAAGCAAAATATCAACATGCTGTCCATTACCACATAGAATATGCCCATGAACTTCTGACTAATGGCACAACACATCGCACAGAGTTCTGCTCGAACAGAGCCTGGTGTTGGGAAGGGAAGGAGGAAGCCTCCTTGTGAACAAGATGACACAATTTCCGTCACAAGTCTAAGTCAATGAGAGCCGATTTCCTTTGGATGAAGAACGGGAGAGCTTTAAGAGTGAGTGGGGAAGCAGTCTTCATTTTTCCAACCTCTGAAATATTCCAGGTGCCTTTCTGATTCCCTACCTAATCCTGCTGGTGCTGGAAGGAATGCCTCTCTTACTGATGGAGTTCGCCATTGGTCAACGTCTCAGGAAAGGCAGCGTTGGTGTGTGGAAGACCACCAGCCCCTATCTGACTGGAGCTGGTGAGTAAGGGAATGAAAACACAACTGGCTTCTTCTTCAGTGAGAAATCAGATGAGTATCACCACATCCTGAACGGGATACGGTACCTCTTCACCCCGGATGTGTGTGTTAAAAGTCTATGTCAAATAAGCAGCATACACTTTGTACTACAAATCCATATGAGTCTTCAATGTAAGTCTTTACGTTCCAGGTAAATGAGTTGATCAATCCAACAACCTGGTTGGATGCAGGTGCCCAGGTGTTTTACGCCTTTAGCATAGCGTGGGGCGGCCTCATCTCCTTCTCAAGCTACAAGCTACTGTTCAGTAAGAAGCTTTCAGTGTTCCGGACTCACTTCATTGTCAAAAATGATTTTGAAGACAAAAGGTTAAGTATTCTGTCGCTTTCTTCCCTCCCAGCAACAACTGCAGGCAAGATCGTGTAATGCTGACCGCAATAACGGGTCTCACTTCAGTCTACGCCGCCTCGGTCACGTACCCCATCACTGGCTTTAGGGCCACTGAGAAATACTACACTTGTGTCTCAGAGTAAGTGCAAGCAAGACTAATGTTTGCCTTTATGTGGTTTGTTCAAATTTAGAACAAAACGTGTCTCAGGGATCAAATAAATCATTTACCCATACTTTAGATTAGTCCTACTAGCTTGGGTTTATGTGATCACCACATATACATATATGTATACAGTATATATATATTGCTAAGAAAACCAGCTTGGTCAATTGGAGTCTTGAGATTGATTGGCTAAGTAATTATGTGATGTGTTCCTGCTCCAACTACCAATTCCTTTAATTCAGGTGTGTTGAAACAGGCAATCAACTAACTGACTTGTTAATGCCACTGGTTTAGATCAAAAACGTGAAGGTTTTTGATCTAAGTTAAAAACCAGACCCTTATTCAACTGAGGACCTGTGGCAAGACTTATTGTAAACTGATCTTCACAGACGTGACGATCATCGACCTCGATGACATTTCTTAGAAAGTACTGGAAAAAATACCTTAGATATGAAAAGCTGTTAAGAGATGCACCCCAAATGACAGAGATGTAACATCTATAGACCAAAACACTGAAGTCAACAACAGCTCACTAAAAATCAGTGACATGTGGTGAAGTTCATGACTGGTGAGGGACAAGCTCCTCAAGAGTCAGATGTACAAATCCGAAATTCAATATTGAAGTTTATAGTTTAAAGTTGGCCATAACTAATTAAATCGGTTGAGTATGCCTTAATCAATTCAGCAATATAATAGAGAGAAAAATGAAATATTTTATATAAAGTCACTTTTTATTTGAATGTTTATTTGGCTGATCCCTCTCTCTTCTAATTAAAATAGAAAAAAAAATCGTATATGATCTTACCTTGATTTTGATATGAAGTCCGTGTACCTATCCCTCTCCATGAAAATGTCACTCTGTAATAAAAATAAGAAGCAAAACGTCATTCTCTCCTATTTTCCTTTCAATTCTAAAAATCTTGCAGCCAGAGAGCGTGGCCTTGAACGGTTCTGTGACGACTCTTATTTGTTTCTTTTCCTCGACTGTTTTCAGTCTTCAATGCGTAGAAGAAGAACAACCTTTGTGTGTCTATCAGTGAGGCACTATGAAGAAATGCTAAATATGTCACTCACATTCATTAAATATATCTGGAGCGTCAACATAGAACTTGTGCAACTAAACAAGCAATTGCCTCAGCTGTCCCCCTTGACCAAGATATAGGAGACAAAAGTGAAGGATAAAATTAAAAAAACTGAAGAACTTTACAAAACTTCAAAGTGTTCAGGGCTTTGATTCTCCTCATTCCTTCACGTACATGACGCTTCTCCAACTGCTCCACTCACAACCTCACACCAGGTTTCTGGTTGTGATGTGACACAATGTAATTAAAACAGTGGGCATTGTGATGTGAAGGTTTTCACATTTTGAGAAACCAAACTTACAGGCTCTACGAAAAAGTACAAAGAAAAGTTTGCCAATGTTAGAAATTTACTACTCATGCATTAAAGCTTACATCCAGCTCTAATTGCTCCTTTGTGCTGTCAGCTGTTTGGCGTCACTCTAAGGATTTCTGTCAACGGTTGCACACACAAGTAACCCGCGAAACATCGTGTTTTGTTCTTTTTGTTCTTGGCCTCTGTCTGAGCAGAACTCCCTCCTTCACGTTCCCCCTGCAAAACGAAAAGCGCTGCTCAAACCTGATCTTCGGCAACGTGCACACACAAACAGCCTCCATAGAGGTTTGCACAGATTTTGTAATAAAAATATTTCATCACATGAATATATTAATAATAAATACATATGGCAGCTCTACAGATGTCTTTTTCCACCTCCTTTGCCATCCTGCCCAGATGTGTGGTGTAAGGAAATGCTCAGGATCTCGACTGTTCATATTTGCAGGTTTATCTTATGATCCCTTGGAGTTTAAGTTCTGCTTGTCGCTTTCTGTTTTTGTTGTCCCAGTCACGTTGCGTGAGCGATTCCCAGTATCTGTCCTGCTCTGAAGTGTTTACATTTTAATCATTTTCCCTCTGCTCCCCGTATTCATGCTCCCCACACAGCTGTTACTCATTGAGTTCATTCAACTTCCCCCTTCCTCGCTTTGGTAATCATTGCTCTTGAATTTCTCATCCTCAAATTTTCCATCTCTCCTCACTGGAGGGTCCCCCCCCCCCCCCGTGTTTCTGGTTCTGCGTTCTTCCTACTGTTTGGTAAGCTCTTCCTTCCTACTTCCTCGTGACATTGCCTACTTCCTGTCTGCGGTTGGGTCCTTCAATTTAATTAAATATGGCAACGTGGGAAAGAAGTTATTTTCTTGTAGGCATTTTCTCAGTTTTAGAGATGAACACACTTCTGGAAATTTGGCTGAACAAGATGGGCCCCTGCGCTACGCCTTGTTAACGCCCCGGGGACTGAGAAAGTTTTGGATTATTTCAAAAATATTCCTACACAGTATGAACAATTTAAAAATTTAAAATAAAGTTATTTCAATTACATAAAATTGTCTGAACATTGTACATGTAATTGTGTGGGGAAAAAAATTATTGTCTATCAATGTTGGATTATTTCCCCCCCCCAGTGATTAAACACATTCGAACTGAAGAATGCATCAGCAGAAGATGTTTTCTGTCTCCTCTCCATTCTGAGAAAAAGTTGTGGTTATTTTTGCGACACCATTTTAGCCACAGATTTTGCAACATTATTTGCAGAAAGTCACGCAGGGAGAAAAGAACCAAGAGTTCAGGGGATGAAAGTGAAAAACAATTTTCTCGATGTGTTGCGCACGGTTGTTGGCTGACAAAAGGTTCTGGTTGTTTGAAAGTAAAAAAAAAAAAAAAAAAAAAATAGATAGATAGATAGAGAAAAGAAAACAAACACAGCCATGGTTAAACATTTTCACACTGGTCTGCAATAAAATACGAGGCAATGCGAACAAAAGAAGGACTCACCCAGATGAGACACCATGACAACCAGGGCATGGAAAATTACAAGCCATTTGCACAATTTTGACATAGAACAGCTTGTTGTGACAGCCTGACATTTATTCCAGCCGAGCTACAGACAGTAAAAAAAAATCAGACATCGAGTGCCAAATGTGGAGGTTACTGATTAATTAGCTTTTGATGTCGTTCCGATTTTGATTACAAAACAGTAGAGGCTGTCGAGTCTCATAGGCGCAATTAAAAGATAGCTAAAATAGTTCCTGGTGGAACTTTTGTGGTAAACCTTCATCTTTTTTTTTTCCCTTCTTGATTCATTGATTAGGCTTTACTAACTCCTTATTTTTGTTCTAATTTACTGATTTAAAACCCATTCTTTGTTTAAATCTAACTGCTGTGCTACTATGGGAGAGTTGCAGACAGTAGTGGTTGTGGATATGGCTCACCTCCCAGGGTAGAATAACCTGGGGAGGCGCCACAAGCACTGCTAACCACTGATTATAATGTTGGTGTTTTAGTGAAGCTCTTGATTCAAAGCTAAATCCAAAGGCCGATAAGTGGATGTTTGATCATCTGCATTCATGCAAGATCTGCCAATGTTTGCAAGGACTAATTGAGGGCAGACCACAACTGATCACTCCACCATTTTATGCAACACATAAAGCATTTTACAGCTTTGTGTATCCTGCATTTTATTGCACTACTAAAAACTGAGCAGTTTTATCGTCTAGGCAAGAATTATGCTTTGTTTGTTTTAAACTATTACACAGGAACTAAAAAAAAAAAAAATCACACACACGAGTTAAAAGTTTAAAAAGTGACACTTTTATCTCTAACCTGAAAACGGATATCGAAATTCCCACTCCCCATAAAGTGACACAAGATGCCAGCTTTTTTGTTTCTCCTGCTTTGTTACATGTATATAAAGTAGCAACAGCTGCTTCACTGGATTGGACATTCTGATCTGTGGTCTGTTCTGAGCAGCCGAACCACAATACGCAATTACAACTTGTCCTGCACTTGCAGCTGCTGAACAGATTAGCTGTAAGTGGGAAAAGTAAAGAAAGAAAAGCTTTAAAAATATATAGAAAAAATTACATCATTTGTGTAAAGTCTTTTTTTTTTTTTTTTTTCCTTTTTGTTACGTTCCGACTCGGTCGGAATGTGCCCGACATTCCCGACCGAGCACGGACCTGGCTCGCTGTCGGGGAGAGCTGTGGTCACGATGCCTCTGTGCGATCGGTTCTTCCTCACGCAGATGTCGTTCACTGCAGCGCGCAGCATCACCAGGTTATCCATTAATTAGCTGGGAACACTCCCATTTTGAACACGGAGGGAGGTTTAACCACTAAATCACTCGTGCTGTGTGCTCTCACTCCCTGTTTGCGACCTGATTTCACCATAAAAAAAAAAAAAGAAAATCCAATAAAAAGCTGCTGCTCTTGAGTCAGAAGCTGTAGTTCCATTGGAGGAGAGTCCGATAAAGGACAGGGAGAGGAGCTCCGGGCATCACTCTGACAAGACCGCTCCGGACTGTGAAATCTGGACCAAATCAGAACTACCTGCATGAGGGAATAAGACCTGGGTTAATACAACAACTGCGACCTTGTTGAGCCTTCTTTCTTTGGGAGGGAGGTTTATTTGCATTATCCAAGGATGGGGGAAGAAAAGAATTCTGCTACGGAGGAGAGACCCAAATGGGACAACAAGGTCCAGTACCTGCTGACATGCATTGGCTTTGCGGTTGGGCTTGGCAACGTGTGGCGGTTTCCCTACTTGTGCCAGATCTATGGAGGGGGTGAGGATGCTGCCTTTGAGTTCCTCGTATCTCATGTGTGTCTGGATTTCTGACATCAGGAGGACAGGTGTTCGGATCAATGCGCCCAACTTCTGTGTTTACTTCCTCATAGTTCCCAGGGTGGTATGTCAAAAGCTAAAGAGTTCCAGAGAACAGGTGAAGTTGTGCAAGCAGGCATTTCCAGTAAAAGGTGCTCAGCCTCTATCAACTTTACATATTGACTCTGAGATTTAGACTCGCACGGGGAGGATCTTGGGTTTTTGTGTAACTGCCTCAGAATGATTAGCCGGTCACAAAGGCATTGAAGTGTTCTTGGGTTCTTGGTTACAAATCTACAGTTTTCTCAGAGAATCTCTTTAAAAAAAAAAAAAAAAAGTCAGTTTATTGGCACAAACATTCACTTCATACTTTAGTTAAAACATATCAGAATTGTTATGATTTATTGTATAACGATAAAGCCTCCCAGCCTTGAGGTCTCAGTTTTCATGGTGTTATCAGGTGCATTCCTCATCCCGTACCTGGTTGCGCTGGTGTTCGAGGGCCTCCCCCTGCTGTACCTGGAGCTGGCGATCGGACAGAGGCTCCGCATGGGCAGCATCGGCGTTTGGAACAACATCTCTCCGCTGCTGGGTGGAGTCGGTGGGTGGAAGTTCAGCTCCTAATCCTGCGGGATGCATCCGTGCTTAGCATTTGTTCGTTTCGTGGAGTTAACATTTTAGAACGATTTAAGACAGGTTTGTCCAAAGTGTGAGCCGGGGGCCACTCTTCTGATTTTGTGTGGCAGCAATTTGAAAATGAGCCAAATTTGCCATCAGGTGGCCGATGCCGACGGAAACTTTTTAGTCTTTAAATTAAGGCAAAACTTTTTACCCAAAAATGTCCTTTTTTTTTTTTTGGACACAGTAAGAATAACTTACGATGCAAAGTATTTATCACTCCTTTTGCATTCAGCGAATAAGTGACTTTTACTCAATGGCAGACTGTAATGCACTCAAATAGGATTTTAATGAATTTATTGAGGTCGGTCAAAAACAGTAATACAAACTGTAATCAGTCAAATTACAGCCTATATCGATACAGTCAAATACAGGATTTGACTGTATTTTATACAGTTATAAAGTTATTTTTATTATGAAAATATTACTTTCATAATTTGAAAGAGTGAACCAAACTATATTCTTATCCCGGAAAATAGACGTGATTTTTTTATTTTATTTTAAATTCTGCCAAAAGGTTTTTTTTGTTTGTTTTTTTTTTCCCTCGCGGGGAAGAAGCTTATAAATGATTGAAATGATTAAGATGATTATGACTGAAACTTGAGCCCAATGTAAAGTACAAAAACACCTTGACCTAATACCTTACCTGTCTAATAGGTTATATTTCAGTTAATAATTAAAGCAAGTTAGATATAATTCTATGTCCATTGCGGCTCTAGCAATGGCCTCTGGTTCTGATAAACCTTTAGGCTAACTAATATTAAATACATTACAAAATAAGCCTGAAAATGCTTATTGCTTGTTTGAGCCAACTACTAAAATCCCAGTTTTCAAGGCAAACGTTGCGCAATTTGATAGCAGCTCTTTGAAAAATTACAATAAGTTTGATAAGAAGTTGTTTACTTGTGGTATGAAAGCCCGTTTCGAGTTCGGCTACACTGTTTCCTCAGGCTTCTTTGGAAAAACCCCTTCCGACTGACTGTTTTTCTTCCTTGTGTCCAGGCATCGCCTCCATGGTGGTGTCATTCCTGGTCTCCATGTTCTACAACACCATCATAGCCTGGGTGCTCTGGTACTTCTTTCACTCTTTTCAAAACCCGCTGCCATGGAGCCAGTGTCCTTTGAATGATAACCTAACAGGTGAGGAAAAATAACAACAACAACAACGTCCACGTTGGTGTCGTGTTGTTGCTTTCGATACCTTTTATTGAACGCAGTGTAATAATAATAAAAGAATAACGATTCACTAGGAAGTTTAAAGCACAGTGGTGCCAGTGGAAGTTGTCCGAGAGGGTGGGGGAATTTGCTTTGAGAAGATCGTATAAGCTGAAAACTACAGTTAGGGATTACCACTTAACAGCCGGGTTAACCATCAATCTTTGAGCGGGAATTATTTCTGATGGATTTATTATACTGGCATGTGAACTGCTTTATGACACCAAGAGTTATTGATTTAAATGTGTTTTCTTTTAAACCTGTCCTGTAAGGAAATCAGAAGTAATTTTAAGTAAAAACATCACCTAAAGTTGTTCTTTCTTTTTTTTTTTTTTTTTTTTTTTTTAATATCCCAGTTATTGTCTTATGGGTGTGGTGTGTTCCCATAGGCTACAGCCTCGAGTGTGAGAAGAGCACTCCGGTGAATTACTTCTGGTACCGCGAGACGCTGAACATCACCGAAGACATCGAGATCAGCGGCTCGCTGCAGTGGTGGATGGTCATCTGTCTGGCCACGGCCTGGTCCGTCATCTACATCTGCTTCATCAAAGGCATCGACTCCGTGGGAAAGGTCAGCACGCAAAATCTGTGATTTGGCATGGGCTGCTGGCTGGTACCAAGGCGTAGACCAGGTTTTAAAAAGTCAAGGTTTCACAATTTTGTGAGATTCTAGAGAACCTGTCGAAATATTTTTCCATCGTTTCATGAAAACAGTTGAATTAATCCTGTTAATGTAACTCTGGTTTAAAAATACAGTGAGGAAACTACGAGCAGTGTGCCACTTGCAGGCAAGTTACTTGAGCTGTTTCCTCAACTAAGTACCAGTTTTTATACTCTCAGTGATACTCTGAGTACTACTCAGTGATATCACAGTATCTCAGTGATACTCTGGGAGTATCACTGAGATACTGTGATACTCAGTGATATCACAGTAAAAAACAGAGAAGTACTACCACACTACATGCTAGGTATTTTTACCCCTTCACCAATTTGTACCTTCATAGTTTTGGTCATTTTCCAGTGGTGGGCACACGTTCGCTAATCGGCTAATGGGCTAACTGTGGAGCTAATTTTGTGCGTTAGCAGTTTTTGCTAATTTTGAGAACATTTAGTGCAGCTAGCTTCCTCTTGCTTGTTTTATACAACTAAATTCTGATTTATTCTGCTATTTTGTGAACTTTCTGTTGAATAATGCTTGAAATCTGTGTTGAAGTTTTGGTCATAGGCCGTAAAAAATTTCTTCTAGTTGCAGACATTTACACTCGTTCTTATTTTTAAGTGGGTGAAAGCTATGCTCATGAGTTTCGCTTTTAATTTATTTATTTTTTCCAGAAAACTGAGAAAATTGCAAATATACAACAAATGAACGAACGAACGAGATACAGAATAACTCAACACTACCATAAACAACCAGGAGTGTTAATGAAATACATGAAAACATTCACCTATATGAATTAGATTGAGAGCACCCTCACATTCTCATTGTGACGCGTTGGATTTCAACATTGCTGAATGTAGAGCTTCAACAGTAGATCCTGCCAACATCTTTTTGGCAAGATATTGACAGTGATCTGCAATATTTTTTAGATCACTGTAAAATCAGTTAGTAAATGTTATGTAACCTTTCTTTTCCTGAAACAATGAAATGATGGTAATTGACTAAAGGTCATCTGATAGCGTTCCGTGCCTACTGCAGATGAATAAACAACTACACCTTTGATTTAAATGAAAACCAGAATCTCTCATCGAGATGTTTTGAACCTTTTCAGGCTGTGTATGTGACGGCCACATTCCCTTACCTGGTTCTGACCATATTCCTGGTCCGTGCCCTCACTCTGCCTGGAGCTACTGATGGGCTGCAGTACCTCTTCACTCCTGACGTGGGTTTGCCCGTGACATAACATGTTTTGTACCCTAGACAAAAACAAAACAAAACCAAAAAAACAGGTGTAATTGATATGTTGTTCTCCTTACTGCAGTGGGAAATACTTAAGAGCCCCCAGGTTTGGTTAGACGCTGCAACCCAGATCTTCTTCTCTCTTTCTGTGGCTTTCGGAGGTCTAATAGCATTCTCCAGCTATAATCCAGAGAGGTGAGGCATCAAACAACTGATCAAGTTGAGAGGCAGGTCAGTTGCCTCTCAACTTGATCTGCCTCAAGTTGAGAGGCAACTTGAGGCAGATCAAGTTAGTGGGGGGCGCACCCCCAGTGCCCTCAGCTTTATTTTTTTTTTCTTGACTTTTAGGAATGACTGTGAGAGAGATGCTCTTGTTGTGGGAATAACAAACAGTGCCACATCCCTCTATGCATCCATTCCCATTTTTTCCATCCTGGGGTTCAAAGCTAGGACTGGCTTCAACACCTGTCTAGAAGAGTACGTCTGCATGGATATCTGTGGTTGCTTCTACGGAGAATGAAGTGTGGTCCAGCGAAATTTGTAGAAATAACGTCTCTAATCTCGTCTACAGGAACATCCTGACTCTGACTAACCACTTTGACATCGCAGAGCGAAATATGACACTGGAAAACTACGACCAGTGGTTTGATTACTTAAATCTGACACATCCAGGAGAAATATCTTCTTTACCCTTAAGGGTCTGTGATCTACAGGAGTTTCTTGATCAGGTACTCTTGTTTTCTGCACTCCTCTTGTTCAATCATGCCACACACTATGATCCTTTGTGTTGCTCCTTGTCCTGTAAAAGACTAAACATTCTTTTTGTACATGATGAAGCATTTTCTCCTGCCTGACTTTAATCTCCCTCTCCAAGAGTGCTTCTGGAACAGGCCTGGCCTTCATTGTATTCACAGAGGCAGTCTTAGAGATGCCTGGGTCCCAGGTCTGGGCCATATTGTTCTTCGTTATGCTCTTCAGTCTGGGACTGTCCTCCATGTTTGGCAACATAGAGGGAATCCTCACGCCTCTCAAGGAGCTCAAACTGGTCCCAAAGTGTCTCTCCCATGAAGTTTTGACAGGTGATTCAGCTTGTATCCGGTCTTATTCATGGAGGAACTGAACTCCCTCTCTGAATTAACATTTCCCTCACTTCTTTAGCGATCGTCTGTTTGGTCTCGTTTTTGGTTGGCCTCATCTTCACCCTGGGCTCCGGTAACTATTGGGTGGAGGTCTTCAACAGCTATGTGGGATCCGTACCGCTACTCATCATCGCATTTTGTGAGATTATCGGGGTCGCTTATGTCCACGGAATGAAAACGTAAGGATTTCTCCATGTTCCCCATGGCCCCTCTTACAATCTTACACAACTATACAATTAAAAAAAATTGAGTTTGGTTAATTATTTCTGTATTGCAACAATGCTTCTTTGTGATAAATGTCATACCAATGGAAAGCCTGTTTATCGGCTTTTAAACGACATCACATTGGCAAGGAAAATTCATTTCTATATCGACAAAGTATTAGAGCCAAGTTAAGACAAAAACATTTTAAACTACAAGAAAAGAGTCACAATATTACAGGAATAAAGTCAGAATATTGTGAGAACAAAGTCATAGTGTTACAAGAATTACAAGAGTAAAGTAGAATGACGATGAAGTCAAACTAATACCTTAATAGCATAAATAGAATAAAGTGATAACGAGATTAAAATAAGACAATGAAGTAGGAGTAATACGAGAATAAAGTCAAAGAAAAGACCTAATCTTGTAATACATCAACATCAGTGGTCACGAGAAGATCTGATAATCTTAATAACTATCAAAGTTGTTTTTTTTCTCATTGAAACAACTTTTTTCTATAAAAGGTTTAAATAAAAAGATTATTCCATAGTGGATTAGTTATGATCCATTGGATAGGATGATTAAAGGTCAAAGGTCAAATAAAAAGATAAAATGAAAATTTTACAGTTTATGATTTTGACAAGCAATGGCATGTCCTTACACTATCACCAAAGTCTGGCATCTCCTCCTTATAGTCACCAGCTTGGTCATTGTGGGATGGCATCCTATTCTTGGATTCAAATTTCCCACAAGTCATCCAATGTAGTTCTAGTGATTCCGCTGGCATGAAAAGCAACACGCAATTGAAAAATGCGTTCAATGGAGTTGAGGTATAGAATATGAGCCGACCTTATGCTCCACTCTAAATTCTGAAGGTGGTCTCTGGAAATCCCGGCTTTGCTTGGAGAAGGCGCCGACATCTCGGAGGTTCGAGTTTGGTCCCTAAAAGGGGAAGATATGGAATATTTTCATGTCTCGCTGCATTGACATTGCCTCCACAAAAAGATTTTTTGACATTGACAGACAGGATATGGCAAGTTTTCATTACATCGTCCTTAGGAAGTGACATTGAAGGGGCAATAAAGAGACTTTGCTTAAATAATTATTACAGAGAATAATTCTTTAAGGACGAAAAATCAACCAAACATAAAGTTGCTTACCTTTTTGTGCAAATGACATAATCCTATCTTCCATACAACTCCATTTCCTCTGACAGATTTAGTGAAGACATTTACTTCATGACCGGGAGGAAGCTCAACATCTACTGGAAGGCATGCTGGATGGTGATTAGTCCATTGCTGCTCCTGGTGGTTTTTGTTGCTTACGTGGCTCTCCAGGCTAATGCATATCCAACATATCCTGCATGGAACCCAGATTATGTAAGCAAGTCAACTTTTGCATGACATCATACTTACAGTTGGAAGTTTTTAATTAATGACTTTAAAACGGCATACACACACACACACACACACACACAAAATTAAAACCTCAACAGACTCAACTTAACAAATTGTTAATAGAAAAAAAATTCCTTAATCAACAAAATAGAAACATTTTCTTTCAGCTAAAACGAAGTGAAATCTATTTATCACTTGTCTCAAAAAAGTGACATCACCAAGGTAGCTGGCTTTAAGCTTTAAAGGTACAGTGTGCGTCAGGTTTATGCTATGCTAGTTCTGCGCTCATTCTTTTGAAAATAAAATAACTTGCCGATTTCTGAACAGCCCAAATTTTCAAGAGCGAAATATTCTTTTTTAGTTTTAACTAATGTACAGACTCGAAAGGTAATATTGTACGTATCCGTTTAACCTAACCGTAATGAGCAACACATGTCCTACTGTAAGAAGAAATTTAGCTTAGCGTAGAAAAAAAAATGTAATTTGCAATGTCACATTTATATTTCATTTCGGTCATGACCGAAAGAACGAGATCGCGGATACAAGCGGCCGAAATGGGTTTTCTCCGTAGGGTGGCTGGGCTCTCCCTTAGAGATAGGGTGAGAAGCTCAGTCATCCGGGAGGGACTCAGAGTAGAGCCGCTGCTCCTTCACATCGAGAGGAGCCAGTTGAGGTGGCTTGGGCATCTGGTCAGGATGCCTCCTGGACGCCTCCCTGGTGAGGTGTTCCGGGCACGTCCCACTGGGAGGAGGCCCCGGGGAAGACCCAGGACCCGCTGGAGGGACTATGTCTCTCGGCTGGCCTGGGAACGCCTCGGGATTCCCCCGGAAGAGCTGGAAGAAGTGGCCGGGGAGAGGGAAGTCTGGGCCTCCCTTCTGAAGCTGCTACCCCCGCGACCCGACCTCGGATAAGCGGAAGAAGATAGATGGATGGATGGACATTTATATTTCAGCCCAACCCAGTTAAAGGCTATTAGTTATGATCAAAAAGATAGAAATATGGTTCATTCGGATCAAAAGTTCTTTCACTGCATTTATTTTCAAAGTATACTCCATTTTTCTGAGCTTCTGTATTTCTTTTTCCTTAGGACAAATTTCCTCAAACTGAGCCGAAGGAATACCCAAAGTGGGTGTTCGGCATAATCGTCCTCCTCATCGTTGTCCCCGTCCTTTCTATCCCTGTGGTGGCCGTCTACAACCTGATCTGCTGTGGAATTAAGAGGTCTTCTGCCAATGTTTCCCCCAACCCCTACAACAACGAAGCCTTTGAGATCGAAACACAGGAACGGAGGAAACAAAGCATTTAAAGGATGAACAGCATTTCCATCCGAAGTCGCCCATTATACTCCCATTAATTTGATTATGAAGATACATTTGAACTGGACATGTGAGATAATAAGAGACATATTTCTACACTTCAATCAATTTTCACACTTGAAAAGACTTTTATTTAACAGTGAATTCCTTCATATACTTTGCATGTTTGTTGAACATATTCTGAAACAAAGACTCGATTCTTTTATTTGAAAAAGAGATTTCAAAGATTCTGTAATTCCAAATGTCAGATTTTTCTTTTTTTTTAAATTGGATTTGGATGAGTTTATGAAATTGGCATAAAAAAAAATAAGTAGAACATCCTGTTGCATGCTGTATTTGAATATTTTCTTCACTGACATCACGCTTTCTATGTGGAAAACTACCACCACGATTAAACCAAAGTCCACAGACAAACAGTTCAGGGATAAAACCTTGGTAGCTGGGCGATGTTTAAATATTCATCTTTACAAGATTTCCTGTTGTTTAACAGGGCATGTTTATGACGCAGGTTTATCTCCTAAATGTTTTACACCATATGACTAAAGACTGTTTTCCTCCATGCGCTGGGAATAAAAACGTCAATTCTTTGGCATGGTGACAGGGCAGTAAAACACCAGAGGTCCTCTCTGTCAACACCAGAAGAAACCCTTGCGTTTTCGTTTTGACCTTTATATCCAGTGACATTTGGGGAAACCATAACCCTCCCTCTGTCCCAGCTCGACGCTCAGGAAAAGAGCCGCAGCCGTCAACGGGGAAGGGATGGCAGTGTTGCGTTAGCCCGTCAGTTTCCGAAAACGCACAGAAAAAAGGAAGAAGAAAAAACGCAAAAGCGCACACAGGGTCAGTAGGTTTCTGCTGGGACTGCGCACAGGGTGAAAAAGTTCCCGCAGAGGGCTGCCGATTACATTCGGATGGCCAAGAAGTCCACGGGGGTCCTGGGGTTTGAGGCCTGACGAACCCTGGCCAGCCTCAAATCCCCCAGCCGTCGCTCCAGCCTGCGCTTCCCTGTCAGGAAGAGGAGAGCGGCGGATGAGGCGGCTTTTTCAATTCTATAACAATACAATTAAACAATCCATCCAGTAAAATCAGATAAAAGCTGGCAATAAAAAGCAACTCAGGTTTTCATCGAAAGTCGTATTTTGATATTTTACCTTGGAATAACACCCGTAACGTAGTTCACACTTCAAACAATGGGCTTTCTTTTAACGGCAATAACTGCTTTCATGCAATTTATGGATTGCTTTCTTTGGCAACAACATGAGAAGCAAAGTTCTAATTCTACATATTTATCACAGAGTGGGGCAAAAAAGCACATTATGGTAAGCAGTAGTGGTGCCTTTGTTTGGAGATGAACAGTGTGTGTTAGCATGCGAGAAGTTGTTGTAAAAACTCACATTTGGCCGACATAGGTCCACTCACTTATAACTTTATTATGCCATCTTTAGCTTCACTATACAAGTAAGAATATTAACTCAGGGTTCAAACTCAAATCCTCAGAATTAACAAATAAAACAGCGATTTATTATTGATGGGCAGATAATCCAGCAAAGACGAGCAGAGAAGATCCTGCTGCGCTCTAGTTTTCCTCTTAGACCATCAGACACATGAAGAGAAAAAGTGGCTATTTATTTACTTATCCAATTGAAGACTTTGTTAGCCAACAAGTTAGAAAACGGTCAGGATTTTATAAGAAGGAAGAGTGTGGTAGCAATTACAAACAAGTATTAAAATACGCTAATTTGGAAATGACGTCATGTGATGATATGATGAACTAGTGGAAGCTAAAGCTCAAACTTACTTCAAAGCATTTAGGTATTGATCTACAAATTCATTCATTCAAACCCGGTTAAACTGAATGTAGAGCTAGTTGTCATTAAGGTTGAACTGTCACAACACTGATGGCAACATTTCATCTGCCCGATACTAAATGTGTAATGTTTGATTCCAACTCTCAGGGAAACAGATGGATGTTTTTATGACCGCTTGCGAATGTTGACATGTTTTGATAAATATGAAATTTTATTGCCTGTTGACACTTGAAAGGAAAACACTGCAATGTTCAGGATGTGAGAAATGAGAAAAAGCTTTTCTCAATTGTGAAGTTTGATTAAAGTTGATCAGATTCATCTTCATCAGCTGATAATCACTAAACACTCCCACTCTATTAAAATATTTTATTAGGTATAATTTTGAGGGAAAGTGTTCTATGAAAATGTAAAATATCTTAAATATCTTGTCTGATTGGGGGTTTGGTTTGTTTTTACTTTTACTAGGACACTCATGACTAAAATTATCAGACTCAACTGTTGCCACAGATTTCCAAATAAGTTGATTTGGCTGCATTAAATTTAGGGCTGCAACCATTAATTAATTAATTGCTTCATAAGTTATTTTGGCGATTAATCGGACTTTTAAAAAAAGTCAGATTTCATTTCATTATTCATTAAAACACTTTGGTTTATTTCGTGCAATATAAAAATTAGAAATAAATAATTAAATTCCTTTTTTAAAATAAGAAATCAAACATTTTATATCCTAAAATGAGAAATTATGGTATTTCTTTAGTATATGCTTGATCATTTGTAGCAAAGGATTCATTTGCAACTAAAAATAGACTTTTAACGACATGTGAAATTCTTGGCCCTTTCTGCTCGACTTCAACACAGAGACGTTACACTGCTTACTCAGATGATGCTCTAAAAATAAAAGCAGTAAAATTTTTATCAAAATAACATGTTGGGTTTGTTTCGGGTTCGGGCCTATAGTCGGGTTAAGTTGGATTTTTTTTAGGCCTGAACTAAACTCTACCTCACGCCATTGCTTAAACAGTAACTACAATCATTTTCTTGGAAAATGATTCTCTGTGGATACAAACGTTTGTGTAGATGCGTCAGCAGGTCCCTGTAGAGCTGACGGTGTTGAGAGAGCACCAGCAGGAAGCTGAGACAGAAAAGCAGCTCCACCGCCTCGTATTGCACGATGCCTGTCTGGGCTTTACTGCCTAAAATTAGCCCTGAAGAAAAGAAAAAAAACACGAAACTATGCAGAGAAGATCTAAATACGGTGCTTTTCTTAACTCTTTTGTGGAAATGTTACCCTTGTTGCTGGACCTGAGGAGCTTATTGGCATACTGAGCCATGTCCCAGATCATCTGCAGGAAGTAAAGCGGATTCTTCGCAACTGTTTGACCAAAGGGCAAACTCTGTGCACACACATGAAACCTGGAAAAAATAACGATAAAACTAACATTACCTTTAGATAAGTGTGTTCTGGGATTGACAGGCTGAACAATTAAGTTCCAGGTCAGAGCAGATATTGAGTAACAGCAGTTTAGTTTGGTATCGGTATTATCTTAATGAGGTTATTAGGTCGAGGTTGGTGAGTTTACATGGGGAAGGCATGTCCTCCCTGACATGTTTAACATGCGGAAATCCTGACGATGCCGGCAGGAGATGGCCGAAGATATCTTGTGGGGCTTTAAACAAAAACACAAGGAATGCAGAAAGAGTCGCAACTCGGTTGTTTTTACCTGCATGCATGCAGCACCACCAGCTTGTAGATGTTCCTGTAGACCGCTTCAAGGGAGTTAGTCTAAAACGACGTGATTGTTTCGAAGCATGAAAGCAAAGAGAGAGAAATATTTTGTCATCTGTGAGTATTTCTGTTGTATGTTGTACATTTCCTGTACCGTGCAGTACTGTACGTCTAGTTCTCAACAATGTGCCGAGAGTCAAACCTGTTGGTTTAAATTCATGACAGTTGCTGGCCAACCTGCAGCATTTATGTTGGCCTGGTTACAGCAAAACCAGTCCAACGCTCAGTAAAAACTCAAACCTCGCCATAGTTCGATATGGTGGGTGTGGATAAGCTTCGACTTATTGTCGGACCGCAGTCTGAAGGGGAGAACGGCGGCTTTCGCCTTAGATGTGAAACTGTGGGATGAATCTGGTCATTAGAGTTTGGCCGTTCATTTCACTGGTGTTTAGTGGACTTAGATAAGGTCGACCTATGAGGCATTTTGGGAGCTCGGTCAATACTTGCATTCCGGCAATGGCAGAGGTAGAGAAGAAACCAATCTGACAAGCCGATATTGAGTATCAGCCAATCGCAGATCTCCCAAAATCAAGGAAATTAATACCGATTTCTCCACATCTATCCAGCCTAGTGTGATTGTTAAAGCTGCAACCAGCTGTGACAAAAAAAGATCCAAGCCTTTCACTGGCTGTACATTTTTCTAGCATCTATCAGAGTAGAAACCCAATTTGAGTTTTAACATTTCTAAAATTTTACGAGGTCCTTTCAACTCCAACCTTCAAGTCCAAGAAGAGAGGATGACATTTGAGCCTAAGGATGGCCATCAGCTTCCTCTTCATTTGGTGTCCAGCTGAATGGAAAGACCCCAGAGAGAGGGAGTATCGTAGAGACAGGCCAGCATAGCTGTAAGAGATAAAAAAGAATTATACATATATATATATATATATATATATATATATATATGTATATATATATATATATATATATATATATATATATATGGATATAAAATGTATATTGTAAAAGATACATTTTTTACAATGTACATTTTTGTATATTGTAAATATATGATGGATGTAAAAGAAGAAGCTATACGTCTAGCTATCTGGCTACTTTTCTTACAACCATCATGGGTAAGTGCAAATTTGGCTATCTGTTAATATACCCTTGCTAGATAGCTGACTAAATTGCATAGTAAAAAAAAGCTATGCAGCTAGCATGTTTATTTCCCTCTAGCTGATGGATGTGTTTTTGTTACATCCATGATGGGTAAGTGGAATTTTATTGCCAGTTGACTAAACAATGTTCAAGCCATACAACTTATTTATTTGTGATTTTTTTTTTTTTTGACATTTCTGTTGTGACACAGGTTTTGAATTTCATTAACAACAGTCTTAAAGCAACCTTAAAAAGTCTTAAATCCGAGTTGTTGAAACCTGCAAAAACCCTGCGACGAAATTCAGTGTCACATCACAAGTGCTGCATTTCATTGTCATCTAAAAAAAGACAAAAACCTTGGCAAAGCACTGAATGCCAGGAAAAACATCCTCCATACTAGCATGGGAGTCATTTACGACTTGGCGCAAAGTGCATGGAGGAAGAGGTCACACAGTTTACAAGAAACCATAAAGGAAAGGCAAAAAGTGCAATAACTTGAACCAAACAGACTGCAGGTAATGGCTCAGCTGACGACAGGTTTCACCTTGAATAGTCTTTATAGACGTCCAGGGAGTGGGTGTCCAGCAGGAGCCCACACCACGGGAAGAGACTGTGAGGAGGCAACATGCGAATGTCCGTACAGGAGCCCACACTTCCCGGTAGCTGGAAGTTGACCGCCACCTTTTGTGGATTGACCATTAGACCATACTGTGGTACTCCAGCCAGCAAGGTCCTGCACCCAGTGTTCCGAGTTCAGACTCATTTAAATTCATACGAGTGTTTATCTAAAAACAGATCATGAAAATGAGGTTTCTCATGTATGAGCCATACTTCAGAAAGGTTTGTGCTTGATGTTGGTCTGGAGTAATAAGGAGGAAGTCGTCCACCAATCTCATCAAACACCTGAGAACCAAAGAGACAAATGAGATCCAAAAACACTGCCCCCTTCTGGAGAAGATGGACCACAACAGGAAGTTTCTGCCCTACCCTTTGCTTTTAGTGATGTCTTTGAATAGAACGTTCTCCATGTGGCCGTAACACAAACAACAGAGCAGACAGGACACGACCGATCCCTGAGGAATCCCTCGGCACTGGTGGTACGTCCTGCAACGCGCGGGGTCGTGATTTGGAACAAGTGTATTAAACAAACCAGGATGTTTAGTAAGATAAGCATGACTTACTTCTTTCCATACTGAACTACGCTGCCTGTTAGCATTTGGATAAAGAACTGTGAAGCTTCTTTGCCTCGGAGATCAGAGCAGAAATGCTGCAAAAACGGAGAAAAATTTAGATTAATGTTGTGGGAAAATTTATTTAAATCCCAACATAAAAGAGCGTCAAATTGTAATCCAAGTCTCACTTGTTCTACTAGGATGGCATGGTGGAGTTTTGCACTCTTCTGCAACGACATTAAAAATCCCTTCATGTTGGTGGATCCCATGTTGTCCTCCAGAAAGTCTGCCTATGGCAACAAAAAATAACAGCAGAGAAAAACAGGCATTTTCTTTCCCCAAAGAAGAAAAGTGAAATGTGAGACACACTTTTGTAGTGGGCTCTGCTTTCCCCGAACGCCGCTAAAGAAATACAGATGCAGTGCTTCAAAAGTCACTCAGTTAGAAATTAGAGACCAACTGTGTGTGATTTAATCTAAAGTTGTGGCAAGAAGAAAAAAAAAGTATATATAAAAAGTTCTGTTTGCACTTTGCCACAAACGTAAGGAACAGAGAATGCTAGTCTATATGTAAAAAGCTGCACCCAGTGTGAAACATGGTGGCAAGCAGCATCAGGGCTGCTTTTCTTCAGCAGCTACAATAGCATAGCTTACATCAACACATTCACATGTATTAGATTGACTTAGCCAAAGTTTATCAAGTTAGGAATCTGAAACCAGACGAGAGAATAGCCCAAAAAAAAGAAAGACATTTTTTTTTGTAAAATAAAATTTAAAAACAATGTGTCTATCACCTAAAACCCCTATTAGGTGTGTTAAAGTTAGAGGCTGTGACAAAATGCGATAGAGTTCTAGGGATGCAAATAGCATAAATATTGTACCAACAATGAATTGTTTTCTCCAGCATGGTCAACGTGTTTTATAAAAATAGATAAAAACAGATCGATGAAACAAACATAATTGGTAAGATTTTTTTACTGCAAGGATTAATAGTTGATTAAAATCAGCAAAATGAGACAAGAGTATGTTCATTTCATACTTATGATATTATATTGAGCATTGGGTGTAAACCAACTACATAAAGTAACTGTGCATATATGGTATATATCCTTCTATACCATAAAATGATCCTTCTAGCTGCTAGAAGGATCATTTAAGATTCTAGCACTACACTAGTCACATAGCATAGTTATCCATGAAGTTAAATAACAGCACCTGTCTAACAAAGGCCTTTTTCAGGCCCTCGTGGGAATCTGCCCAGATCTTGGCATAGCGGCGGATGGTGAAGAGCTCATCCTGGACGGGGCACAAGGCCTGGCCAATCACCTCTATGAGTTTGTCATGCGGCAGGCTCTCGTAGGCTCCACTCACATCCACCTGTTAGACAAATAAGACACTGATACAAATCTTCCTCGGTTGTCATTTTACAAAAACAGGTATTTCGCAATGGCTTGAGAGAAAAACCAAACTATCAGATGTTGTGGCTCACTTTGACAAAGTAGAGCGGTTGCGGTCGGTCTTTCTGGGCTGGTGCCAGAGAGCTCAGCACCTTGTGAATATCCGTCATCCCCCACACCGTGGCGCCGAGGAGGGATGGAGTGGAGCGCACGCAGGCCCTCAGCATGTCCAGCAAGTCCCGCACCCGTGCCTGGAACAACTGCACGAGGAATTAAGTTACAGCTGTAACTTCCATAAGATAAGGTATCTAAAAGTCCCGGCGTACCCTCGTTTTGGGATCCGTTCCTATAACTCGTGTGATGGGCCTCATGCCGTCTGACTTGGGAATGAAACGAAGTCGGGAGATGACGGTGCCTTTGGGGAGAGACGCTGCCTGAGCAGGAGACAACTCCTCCATCTGACCTTTGGAGAGGTGACCTCTGTGAGAACAAATTTTTATTTTTAAATGAAGCTGTCTGTTCTGTATCCCAAACTCGGGTGTAATCAGAGAACCACCTCAGTACATACTTGAAAGCCAAGTCCTGAAGTTTGGTCCAGACTTCCTGTCGGTAGAACCTGATGGCGTTCTTCTGCCCCACGCTCTCCGTGGCATAGAAACAAGCGCGGACGAGACCCACGACAAAGCCGTCCAGCAGCCAGGTCAGGAAGTGACCCAGGATTTGAGTCCGGTACGCAAGCTCGCTGGGTGGGATTCGGCCTGAAAGTAAGGCGAGCCAGTTCAGAACGTCAAAACCACGAAGCGCAACTAAAACCGCACCAATCAGAGTTCTATGGCAAAGTTCACTTCAACCAAACCAAGACCTCGGCTTTTAGGCAAACCGGAGTTTGGTGTTTAGGTTCTCATCAGAGTTCAATTGCGCATTCAGACCTCCCCAAATGAACCGGACCTTCTAAGGACTAAACGGTGTGTGTAACAGAACCTTTGCTTGCATGAACTGCAGACATCTCTCAACCTTTCAATAACAAAAAAAAATAGCATATCTGAGAGCATATCTGACTTACCGGTTTTACTGATCTTCAACCAGTCGCAGTCATTCACCTTCATGTTCCACATCAGCTCAGCCAGAGACAGCCTCTCAAACTTGCCGCTGTGGAGAAAAACCCTGGCTTTGGCGAAGAAATGGACCCGGTTGTGGTCCGAGCCCCACATCTCTCGCGGAATCACAGTAGAGAGGCATTCTCTGACGAACAGGAAGACCCGATGGGGGGCACAGTGTTTAGGTAATAGGGAGTTTAGCTCTCCGGGTCCAGTGTTACACTCTTCGACCAAAGGGCAAATTCTCTGAAGGATCTTGCTGTAAGGGCATTTCTTGTGTTGTCGTAACAGCCGACTAAAGAGGGGAACCATGTTGAAGAACCTCTGGGGAAGCTTTTTCGGTTTCCTCTCTAAACCGTTCAAATACATCAAGCCCTCGAAGAAGACGACTCGTATCAAGTCTTTCCCTTGTAACCTTCTGGATCCATCGGTGCTCTTTTTCTTCCTGTTGAGAAGGAAGCTGTGCAGGCCTCTGCCGCCGTACAGGAATCCCAGCGTGCGGATAAAACATTGTGAGGGCGGCAAAGGAGGAAAAGCTCCTGACCGCCAACTGGGACCGCCCTCAGTTGATGGCAACTCAATTGTCTGTTTGAAACCAGTCGTCCCATTTTCCACATTCCTCCTAGACGTTGCTGGTTCCACAAACCTAGCCTGTCTTTCCTCAACCGTTTGCTCCTGATTGCTTTCTGTGTTTGCTAACCGTCTCCTCTTTCCTGAGGAAGTCCCCGTCTCCTCCTCCAGCTGATCGAGTCCCCTCTTTCTTCTTCTCTTTTTCCCTTTTTCCTTTCTTCTTCTCCTAATCTGGCATTGAGCCAGATTCTCAACCTCCTGTCTTCTCCTAAAGCGCCGTGACCTTTGATCTCTTCCAAACTGAGGCAAACTGCGCCCCCTAAGTCGAGGCTGAAGATGAAACCCACTCGAGGGTGGGCCCGTGGACACCCTGTCATACACCGGGACGCCGCACACCTGGAAAACGCACGAAGGTGGCACTGCCACGAATACGGAGCAGCTCTCCAGCAGGTAGCGTGTGATGTCTGTGCCCAGGCGCAAGGTGACTTTCTTCCACAAGTCACTGCCATGGACATAGGCGGCACTTTGGGTCACGTCTCCTTGGAATTTGAAGTGGTCTGCATCCCGATCCTCCTGCGGCAGGGCCAGCAGGTTGTAGCCATGCGCCAGGACGTTTCTTCTTCTTTTCCTTTTCATGGTGTTGAGAACAAAAGCCAGGAGTTCTGGTAGAGTGCAAATCTAGCAACAATATAAAATAACTCATTATTAGGAAAACCAAACCTCTCAATATGATTGAGGTTGTTTTTGCATCAAAAACATGACATATTTATATTCCACTTTGAAAAGGAATATAAATACTTTCTCAAAGTACAGCTTATTTTCACAAGTTATATAACATCCTGTTACTGTGCAACTTTGCAACTCTGTATATAACTGTGTTATTGGCTGGTATATTAAAGAGGCTCAAAATCACACTTTTAGGATTAGGAGTTAGAGTTTTTTATTCTAAAACATATAATAAATAAGCTATATTATAAAATACATTTTATTATAAAATGTATAAATTTAGTTAATAAAAATCTGAAAAGTGTGAATTTGAGCCTCCTTATTATAGCAGTCAATAAAATTCAGGACAACTAAATGAATTTAGAAGTACCCAATGTTTTTTGAGTTATGCACTACTTTGTGCCATTACATAAAAAGCATTAAAACATGCACTTGTTACATGGAGAAAAAGGTCAAACTGTATGAATATTTTTGGGAGACACTGTATTATTTTCCACCAGTAGTCAATATTTAGAATGTGTCGATAATGAAGAGGGGTTTTGTATGAGGGGCCGTTTAGGACAAAATTTACGTTTTGTCTCTCACACACTACCAAAAAGTCTCGCATACTCCAAAAAAGTAGCCACGCACACTCCAAAAAATTACGTTTTGTCCCTCACACACTACCAAAAACTCACGCATACTCAAAAAAATTACATTTTGTCTCTCACACACTACCAAAAACTCACGCATACTCAAAAAAATAGCCACGCACACTCAAAAATTACTCACGCACATTCAAAAAATACTCAAATTGCGTATACACACACTACTAAAATGTCACACACACACACACAAACGTTAACTTTCTCGCTCACATACACTACTACCAGCTCGCTCACATACACTACTACCAGCTCGCTCACATACACTACTACCAGCTCGCGCACATACACACAAACGTTAATTTTCTCGCTCACATACACTGCTAACAGCTCGCACACACACAGACGTTTATCTCTCACATACACAAGACTAAAGTTGAACACACACACAGTACTAAGACTCGTTTTATGAATGTGTGAGAGCGAAACTCTTTTTGAATGTGTGAGAGTTGTCACGGAAGAGGCGGGGCATAATTTTTGGATCAAACTGCGCATGCGTAGATCCTAAACTATAAGTTTCGATTGTTGACTCACTGTATGTTCTATTACTTAGTATATTTGTGCTTTTAAATATATATAGAACGTTTAACTTTCTTGTAGATTAAATGTGCTATAGAAATAAATGAATCTGATTGATTGATTAAAAAGAGCAAAATTGCTGTAGTACAATCTGTCCACTGGGTGCCAGTATTACAGGAATTATTAACCGGCGCCAACTAGTGCCGAAGAAGAAAGAGTTTGCTATACCGAACATGGCTAACTCTAATTCGAAACGAGAGAGAATTGGTCAGGCAGCTGCCATTTTAAACACCATTCTATCTTCTCCGGAGGCAACCAGCACTTTGACAGGCGCATTAAACGATTCAACGACTGCCCGCAGTGCTACAGTAGATTCAGAACTCTCATCTCTGTTCCGTTCCGGAGCGGTGTTTAAAATGGCAGCTGCCTGACCAATTCTCTCTCGTTTCGAATTAGAGTTAGCCATGTTCGGTATAGCAAACTCTTTCTTCTTCGGCACTAGTTGGCGCCGGTTAATAATTCCTGTAATACTGGCACCCAGTGGACAGATTGTACTACAGCAATTTTGCTCTTTTTAATCAATCAATCAGATTCATTTATTTCTATAGCACATTTAATCTACAAGAAAGTTAAACGTTCTATATATATTTAAAAGCACAAATATACTAAGTAATAGAACATACAGTGAGTCAACAATCGAAACTTATAGTTTAGGATCTACGCATGCGCAGTTTGATCCAAAAATTATGCCCCGCCTCTTCCGTGACAACTCTCACACATTCAAAAAGAGTTTCGCTCTCACACATTCAAAAAAAGTCTCGCTCTCACACATACATAAAACGAGTCTTAGTACTGTGTGTGTGTTCAACTTTAGTCTTGTGTATGTGAGAGATAAACGTCTGTGTGTGTGCGAGCTGTTAGCAGTGTATGTGAGCGAGAAAGTTAACGTTTGTGTGTATGTGCGCGAGCTGATAGTAGTGTATGTGAGCGACAAAGTTAACGTTTGTGTGTGTGTGTGTGACATTTTAGTAGTGTGTGTATACGCAATTTGAGTATTTTTTGAATGTGCGTGAGTAATTTTTGAGTGTGCGTGGCTATTTTTTTGAGTATGCGTGAGTTTTTGGTAGTGTGTGAGAGACAAAATGTAATTTTTTTGAGTATGCGAGAGTTTTTGGTAGTGTGTGAGAGACAAAATGTAATTTTTTTGAGTATGCGTGAGTTTTTGGTAGTGTGTGAGGGACAAAACGTAATTTTTTGGAGTGTGCGTGGCTACTTTTTTGGAGTATGCGAGAGTTTTTGGTAGTGTGTGAGAGACAAAACGTAATTTTTTGGAGTGTGCGTGGCTACTTTTTTGGAGTATGCGAGACTTTTTGGTAGTGTGTGAGAGACAAAACGTAAATTTTGTCCTAAACGGCCCCTCATAGTTTTGTGCCCTCTTCATAAAGCTGCTGAGTTCATCTCACCTCGCTGCAGCTGGGACTCTGCTGTAGCTCCTTATCAAAGCACACAAACACACCTCTGACAAACGTTTTGAAGCGGTTCGGGTCCGACTGCTCAACCAGAACCGGCTTCTTTCCTTCCTTGAACTCGATGCTGTCAGCGAACTCCTCCAGCGTCTGTATGTGCCGATACAGAGACCGGAGAATGTTCAACACGGCGGACATATCAGCCGCAGACATAATGACTTAAAGCCCCCCAACTCACGGTAGACACGGACCCCGTTCTGTTGGCTAAGCAAACAAACTACTTCCTGCCTTGAGGTATTGAGTTCACCCGCCCGCCTTGCCGTTAGCCAATGAGGATTGGGTTTCCAGATTCGTCCAATCAGAAAGCCTCATACTTCAACGGTGAATCCGGCGTTCACCAATCGCTAACAAGAAAATGTTTGTTGTCGTAGATCGCCGTTATGATGAATAGTTGCACGTGAAAGTAAATTAAAATAAATTAATTTAAATTAATTTAATTAAAATAAATTAATTTAAATAAATTTAAATTAAGTAAATTAATTTACTTAAATTAAGTAAATTAATTTAAATTAAGTAAATTAATTTACTTAAATTAAGTAATTAATTTAAGCAATTAATTACTTAAATTAATTACTTAAATTAAGTAAATTAATTTAACTGCTTTAAAGCAGTTTAAAGTGCTTTACATGATTAAAAATAAATTTAAGTACTTAATGTTATTAAGATTAAAAAATTTCTATTGTCACAGTTTTTTAAACAGACATCACTGAAAGACATAAAATTACTATTTACTGAAAAAGCTGCATGGTAGAAAGGTGGTAGCAAACACATCTCGCAACTCTGCAAGGACAAGTAGGTAGACATGACGTAAGGATTCTGTGCATTTGTGAATTATAAAACTGTTTTAGTTCCATATAAAGGCTGCTAAAACTAGGGTAGTCTTCTGATGAGGCAGAAACAATAACATTCACTGCAAAAAACTATAGTTTAGGACAACAAGCTAAAATCCAGAGCACACATCTAGTGGCGCCTTAAAGTTGCGGTTCTCTGTGTGGTGTGACCTAAACCAGTGGTCCCCAACCCCCCGGCCGCGGACCGGTACCGGTCCGTGGACCAATCGGTACCGGGCCGCGCAAGAAATTATTAAATATTTCCATTTTATGTATTATTTGAGTCTGGAGGTTCTTTTATTTTGAAAGTCCTTTAATCGGATTCTCTCAGTTCCGTCTTGCTCGAACATTGAGCCACAAGCAGCAAAATGAGTCAGAAACAGATCAGATTCTTTGGAAAGTTTCTTTATGAAGGGAAAAGGCCCAGACAAGAGACAGGAGAATGGATTTATCCCGGTAGGTGATTCCCACAGTCCAAACTCTGCATGATATGGTGACCGGATGTTAATGAGACAATGAGACCAGGCACCCTGTGCATAACCAACACTTCTGGTGTCATTGTCTCTCTTCACTCCCAGATGGACCGTCTGGTTGCAGAGAAACAAGCTCAGGGCTCCTATTAGTTGTTATCGTGAGTTAAAATTTTCATAAACGTAAAATGTTTGTTTTTGTGGCGCATCTGTATCTTATTTTGAAGGAATGTATAAACGTTACCATAGAGACCAGAGCCAGAGAGCGTTATGGCAGTGGTCAAGACGAGATGAGTAAAGCTTGTGAGTCTTAAGTCTGGTTCACACAGCAGGATTTAAAGATTATCGGCCGATTTTCCAAACCTCTGTGATCACAGAACCGATAAAAGTCCAACAGGTTCGGTCGGTTCGTGTGTCCAGCAACACGGCAGGAGCAACACACCACAGAACCGATTCCACTCACGAACATCCCAGAAGAAAATCCAGTAAAACCCCCAACATACCAAACATGAATTTAGAATAATCAAACACGGAATGACGATGTAGAAGCAGCAGTGATAGTTTGTGGCTCATTTTAAGCGATAAAAGACGTAAAAAGAAAAGGCGTTTGATAAAAGATGGCGGAGCAGCCGCTCTATTTGCTGCACTATGATTGGGAGGTGAGTTATGTTTGTTCGTAGTTAACATTTTTAACTGAATAAACATAACCACATATATAAAAATGACCTTTACATATAGTAATAAACATTTCCACATATCACCTCTGATGTCCACCGGACTCTCAGTTGCCATGTCAACTGTCAAACTGAAGGAAAACTTGTTCAGTTTTCTTGAATGAAATTACTTTGAAGGAAGATTTTGTCATTTCATTGGTAGAGATAAGTAGGAAGTGACATTAATGTTCCAGATGTACATACAGTATGATTAACAGTTTGATAGTTGTCATCTGTAAATTTCTAAATGACCACAAGAGGGAGTAGCAATATTAGCAACAGTGTTAAAAGTGCAATTGCATAAGAAGTTAATGTCCAGGCTCATGTTTTCATGGTCCATAGACAATCCTGAATCCATGGTTTGGAATGACAGAGAGGAATATTACAGCATTACATTAAAACGGTGTTTGTTGTGGATACTGTGTCCTGTCAACCTTCTACTGTTTCTGAGGTGGATGACGTCCATCCGCCTGATGACTTTGTGTTGCAAAAGGGAAAAAAGCCAGGAACCTGTTTGTTTTTTGTACGTGAGAGAGGTATTGAACAGAAATAAAAAGAGGAGTGAAGCTATATCATTTTTGATTTTATTGCCATTTCTCAGATATATTCACTTGCCTTCCCAGACATCCGTTAATATGCAAATAAATGATTACATCAGTCAAAGCAGAAAGAATATTATTCCAATAAAAAGTAGGGAAAAAAAAGGTTAATGCCCAGTTAGCATAATCTTGATCGTGTAGTATATAGTTTTGCGATGTCCGTGAATAGATATTAAGTTCTTGATGATTTAGTGCATAATAGGTTTCTGCGATCAAAACTTAAAACTTTGACTGTTTCGTTGTTCGTTGGTTACAGAACAACGAAACATCTCCAGGAAAGCCAATACAGCTAATTGAAGTTACAGTTTTCCAAGACATTTGCACACTCTTACTCTTCCTGTTACCTTAAAGTAAATTACATTACATGGAAAAACAACAAGATTAATTCCTAAAAACAGATTCCAAAAAAGACGGGACAATGTCCTAAGGCGCAATGCCTCAACAACAAATAACCATGAACCAAAGACTATAGAAATAATCAGTCACCCTAACACTGTACAACCCCCCACAAAGCTCCACCCAGCCCAATTTCAATAGTGGGGGAGGGGAGGAGGCTGGTTGGTCAGTGTGGTAGATTTCTCAAACACTGGCATCATCATCGTCATTCCAAAGCTGAAGGAAAACTCTGTGATGTCACAACTAGAGTCATGCTTGTGATGTCATCGGCACTGTATGTCTGTAACAAACTTCTCCCTTGTTGTCATTGCTTGCTGCACTACTGACGAGTTCGGACGTAGACAAAGCGCTTTCAGAGGGAGAATATTTGCGGATAAAGACTGATTGTTTTGCAAAAACATGTCATATCAAAGGCAAGATTACGCCAACGGTGGGATGAGACCCCAGCAGTCAAATTCGATAGATGAACAACAGCAAGGCTGCGTAGAGAACAGACCTCCTCCGATTGATATCCAGAGAGAGTTCCAAAGGCTTGGAACTCTTTTAGAAATGGAGAGAGAGAGAATATTTGACGAGAACCAAAAGATGGCCTCTACCCGAAGACAACTGGAGGAGACACAAAATGAGTTACAGAGGCAGAAAACTATTAAGAAGTTTTTTATCAACAGGACGATAGAGTTGGAGAGAGAACTGCAGGCAGTAGAAAAGTTAAACAGTCAAGCTACTCTCAGCCCTGCTCTTATTGTCAAACAGGAAGAGTTCAATTCACAGATTAAGGCAGAGAAAGAAAAGAATAACGCCCTCCAGGAAGAGCTGGATCACATCAAGGCCTGCTACGAGGAGCTTCGATTAAAATCCGAAGCAGAGATTACTGAGAGAAAACCGCAGGTTGACAAGCAGCAGGCCTATGAAGACAAAATCATGCAGGACCAAAATCTGCTAGAGAAAATGTCAAAGGAGATCGACGACTGCAAGGAAAGAGAGAAATGTCTGCAGGGAGAGCTGGAGCAGATGAAGGGTTCCTACCAAAAGCTAAAGCAGAGATATGAATCAGATGCTAGACAGGAAAAGGAGAATTATCCAGATGAAATGAGTCATGAGAATGAAACTCATTTGGAAAAAGCAAAGGATGACCTTGTTAAACTGATCAATACACTAAAAGCAGAAAAGTACAATCTGGATCAGAGAAAGGCAATAGAGTTTTCTTTCCTGCGTTATGAATCAAATAAGATAATAAAACATCTTCAAAGTACTCTGGAGTTTGCTTTAGTTACTTACCAGAAACTTAAAACTAAATATGAGAGTAATGTTTCTGCTCTAATAGATCAGACAGAAATATTCAACCAGAGTGTAGATAAAGAGATGAGGGTTTATTCGGAGAAGGTGACAAATGACCAGAAGATTATCAACGAGCTTCAAACTCAGAAGGACAATCTAGAAAAACAACTGACTGCCTTCCGACGACGGCACTCCGGCTGTGGGCTTCATTACAAAGCCAAGAAGGAAAAAATGAAAACTGGGCGTCAACACAGAGACGGACGAAAAGTGGCAAAGTGGCAAGATCCAGATGAGAAAGACACGACCTCTGTAAATAACATTTCTGACCCTGCGTCCTTGAGTGTGGGCCTTCTCTTAGAGCAAACCCTATCAGAAGACCGTGATGTTCCTCATGTTCCCAAGGACGGAAGTGACTTTGTGGTAGACAGGCTGAGTGACATGGAACCCAGGGAAGTGACAGAGCGCCGTGTGGAAAATCTGTCAGATGAATCAGGGGAGGCAGTTGACAAAAAGAAATCGCTTTGGAAAAGGATTCGACACAGTTTGGGGCTCAGAAAACCACAAAAGTGGAAGAAAAGCAAGAAAACCTCAGAATCAAGCGACTCAGAAAATATGTCCAGTTAATTTCTGAACCGTGTGCTTTTGCACAAATGCATTTCGTATTTTAGACCAGAAAAAAAAAAGGTCAGCACGGTGATGCCGTGGTTAACACGGCATCTTCACAGAAAAGACGTCTTGGTTCTCAACCGGGCGCCTCTTTCTGTGGGAGTGTGTCTTTTCTCTCCGTGTTAAGTGTGGGGTTTTCTCCGGGTGCTCCGGTTCCCCACAGATTTAAAAAAAAAAAATGATGTAACTTTTGGTGATTGACCAATGTAAATCGTCCTAAAAAAACCAGTAGCATTGATTTCTAGAAAATTGAATTTGCAAACGGTTCAGATTTTGGAAAGAACAACAAAAAGAAAGAGAAGTCATTTGTTGTGAGAAAAGCAAGAAGCTTGTTTTAGAGGTCAGTCCAGGTCCAGGTCAGTCCTGAACCATTTTCAAAACCCCAAATTACATCTCATATTTTAGACCAAAAAAAAAAAAAAAGGGCGACACGGTGATGCAGTGGATAGCGCTGCATCTTCACAGAAAAGACGTCTTGGTTCTCAACCGGGCGCCTCTTTCTGTGGGAGTTTGTCTGGTCTCCCCGTGTTAGTGGGGGGTTTTCTCCGGGTGCTCCGGTTCCCCCCAGATTAAAAAAATGATGTAAATTGGGGTGATTGACCAATGTAAGTTGTCCTCAAAAAGCTGAGGCGTGTGACTTCCTGAAGGACTGCTGTGGACATGTCCCAATATTTCCTGCACTTTTTTTTCTTCATGTTCCTGCATCTCTGTAACTCGGCAGCAGCTGAGCTGCACGTTGTATTAACAGCCAGGTAAGGCTTTTTAAAATTCCTTTGTAAAACGTAAATGGCAAATCCGCTCAGTGATCTACAATCTCCCCGTTTGTCTCCTAATGTTGTAAATATCCTACAACACTTCTCCATACACACCTGCGCTCTTTTCTTCCCCTTTCTCGTCCAAACAGTTCTTGTGTCTTGCTGCTACCAACCTTCAATATGTTTTTGTTCCTACAAAAACATAATACAACACTATAAATTCAACAGTTTGGTGGAATTTAAATGAGAAGAAAATGTGGTTGACATTATACTGCATCAGATTACAATATTCTAGGTTATCTACAGAAGGGGATCAGGGCCACTGAAGTCAGATTTCTGAGATTAAAGTCACAATTCAGTTGGGGTCTTTTTCAGAGGCCTAATCCGGCCCTAATTCTCTTCCGTAGTTATCCAATGTATCTTTGCAGTTATTATATATAATGTTTGTTTACTGCTCAGTTTTACACCAAAACTTTGCATGCATTATTCTTTTAAGATTCAAACATTGCCTCGTTCTTATTTACCTACTTGCTCACCTACATTCTTTGAGCGAAAAACATTTTTGTGAAAAGATTTTTTTCCCCTTGAAATTCAGTTTTAAAGCAGTCCAGGTACCCACTTAGGTTTTTATTTTCCATTTTTATGTTCAGCATTTTAATGTTGCACATAGTCCACATTTTACTGAATTTCCTTAAGCAGCCAGTGAACCTACTTGTCTACATTTCCACTATGAGCTGTACTAGTACCTTACTAACCCAGCAGGTATGCTCACAAGTCTTTAATCTAACACTAAAGAGCTACAGCTTCGTCTCTGCGGTGTTGAGATGAGTGCCTGTCCTGGCACATCGGCGCTCTCCTGTTTCCTGAGCACACTCACTCTATTAATTTGGTCCGCACTGTTTAGTTCTTCAAAAATCTTGCCCTTATAAGCCTAAGAAGCACTCTCTGTTCTTTAGAGAGACATTAAGTCATCAGCCAGACTCACACTGTTAGAAACACCAGGCCTTTATTCGAAACAGAAACCTTCCTGCATGGCGCGTCCTACTTTACAGGCAAACAATTTGGGTAAAGTGCGTACTTGAAATCTATGAAGCTCACTCTCTTTTGCAAATTCAAAATCACAACACAAATGACAAGGCTGTTTTCCAACCAAAAAGAAAAGCATGATCATGTTCTTCCTTGCTGATCACAGCTGTGGTGGACCTCGGTTGGTGTCCTACAGAAAGACAACAACCAGGTTAGATCCTTGAATCCTTAATATTAAACTGACAGAAACACAATGAAGAACCTGTAAAGCAGGAGCTGCTTGGTGAGGTTTTCTCTCAACTCCTCCAGGTCCTTTGTTTTTCTCTTCTGAATCTCCAGCTCTGTCCTCAGCTCTCGGATTCTCTCCTCCAGAAAACGCACAGCTTCCTAAAGAGGGGGTCAGAGGGCAGTGATTAGACAATCCATTGAAGGGAATGCCGGCGCCAGTTTTCAGAGATGCTCAAAAAGCACAGTTTGCCTACCTTGTGGCGACCTGCATCCTCCTGCCTCTGCATGTCGGTCAGTTTGAGTCTCTCCTCCAAACAGGTCCTCTCCAGCTCCAGTTTCTGAATCTCCTCCCTCAGAGGTTTGGCCTGGACCCTCAGCTCCTGGGACTGCTCTTTGGCTTTCACCAGGGCACCAGCCGCTGCCTCTTTTCTCTTCAGCAGTGCCTCCAAAATGGGCTCGTATCTAGGCGAGCAATATATCAACTCCAATTTGTCATCACAGTGTCAATGTACACAGAACATGAATGGCATAAGAGTGAATAAATACAATATTTGAGAGGTTTGCATAATTTAAATAACAGTTGCTTAAGGATCAAGAACTTTCACTGCCCTTGATGTCCATATTTGATAAGGATTTTATTGACTCAGATGCGGTAATTTAAGAAAAATCAGGAATGGATATTTTTGAATGGAGTATTTTCATGCACTCAAAGCATTCAATGACCGTGACAGCACCTGTCTTCCAGTGCTTTCAGCCCACCCTGGACGTACTGCTGGACGTCCTCACAGGAATTCCTCCTGCACTCAGTCAGGTCCTCCTGAGGGTTGGAGGTCTGTCCGGAGCTTCTGCGCTGAAGCTCTGCTTCTAGCTCCAACACTTGTTCCTGCTGGTCTGATCTGAGTTGACAAGTCTCCTCTGTCAGCTGCAACACCAAAGAGTTCAACTTTTCCTGGGAAAAGGAAGAGAGGGATTAAACATTTTTTACCCAGTGTTTCCTAAAAGATGCGATGCATCTACAGCTGCTGGTGGTGGTGGTATTACCTCCTCCGTCTTCAGTAACTCCACATCACAGCGCTGATTGTTTAGTGTTGCCTGACTCTGGGCACAGTCCCTTGCCACAGTAAACAGCTTCCTCCTCAGCCTCCTGAGTTCGTCTTGCAGTCCCTGTCTCTCCAGATTCACCTTCCATGTCTTCCTCTCTTCCTCTGCCCTCTCTTCCCTGAGGCCTTGAATCTCCCTTTTTCTCTCATCTCGCCTTCCCTCCTCTTCTGCCCTGAGAATAGTGAACAGCTCCACAGCTTTTCTGTCAATCGACTCCTCGGTCTCCTCTTCGTCCCTACTTCCCCTTTCCACATCCTCTTTGTCTCTGGGCCCTCTCAGCAGCAGCACCTCCAACAGTAACTCCTTCCTCCGTTTCTCCAACCGCTGCACCTCCTCTATGCAGTCCTCCATCTGAGACCTCAATCTATTCATGTCCGACTCAAGATCAGTTTTATGTCTCTCTTCAGTCGTGTTGTCATCTATTCCTGCTTTGGCAATGTCTTCTATAGTCTCAATCTCTTCATTGAACCTTTGTCCAGTGCTTGTTTCCCCACAGACCTTTGGATCTTGGTTTGCTTGCTCCAGAGGCACTTGCAGATCTGAAAACAAGAAGTCAGGCCTCTGATCTACTACAAGATTACTTTGCCTCTCTGGTCTCTCCTTTGAGCAATCAACCAAATGATCATGTGGGCTTCCTTTTCTTGCTGAATTTATTGCTTCTCCAATCTCACCAGCCTCTGAAGCATTATTGCCTTTGCCAAAAGAATCAGCATTCACTGGCAACAGTGTTTGGCTCTCTGGCTGATCCTCGGTCTGGGCTGTACCAGTAGGATGTTGTGGATCCTTTCTGATGTGCACATAGTCTTGGCCTGCGTCTGCTGCCCGATCTTGTGGCTCAAACTCCATGCCAGCCTCCTCCATGCAACTTTCAAGCATGGCCAAGATCCCCAACAGCTGGCCCTCACACTCCAACATGCTGGCACTCAGGTTGTTGCCAACTGAGGATAGAGGCATCTCTGAGTGATAAGACGTCCCATGCCTGTGGATTATTGTGCCTAAGTTTTGGATTTCTGCCCGTTCGGCTTTTGTTTCAGTCTGGTCCATATGTGTGTCAATGTAGCAGGAGGAACTGCTATCTTGAGGAGAACTGCTTGCTTCGACATGGGTTTCTGTTCGGATCTCCTCTTTGCCTCGATTCCAACTGGACTTACTCAGACTTGCTTCGGAGTAACCCTCAATGTGGCGTGATCTAAAAGGAATACCTGTAAGCTTTTCACAACTTTTCAGTAAGACGTCCATTTCCTGTAGGTACGGCATTGGCTGGTTACCCGGTTTTCCAGTGAAGTTTTGCCCTTTGGGGTTTTGCTTACCATCACTCTGTTCCACGATGCTTCCATCTGTATCCCCCTGTTCTTCTCTGATAAAGAGTGGCCCAAATCCAGTAGATAAGTCCTCCTCTTGGTCTTCCATTGGGTTAGCCAAATTCTTTTACTCTGTTCTGGTGAAGTGCTCTCCTTTAGGTCCTGCAACAACCCTTGACAAGAAGTAAGGACTATGTCAGGCACACAACAAAAATCACAATAAAAGGTTCCAGTTTTTAAGGTTTTGCCTGGTCAGCAAATCACCTGGTCATCAGCAAGTCTTAATATTTGGTAAATAACACCTCAGCTGAAAGGTAAGAGACACTATTATGGACCGACGTGTTTGTTTTTTTGTGAAAATATGAGCCAAATCAGAGAAATATTCTTTGACTAGTACTTTCATATGATTGCAGTGGGCCAAACACTGACAATCAAAGACATCAACCTAGTCAGCAAGCAGGAACGCCTCTGTATGAGCAGACGTTTTGGCTCTTTTGCTTCTCTGGATCATTCAGGTGACTTTTAATCCTTATCAATCCTTATCAAAGACGAGGTAATTTCAGAACAGTTTGTTGCCTATTTTCTATGGCAAGAAAGAAGGTAAAATATTTAAGACAGTTGCCAGTGCGTAGCCAATGGTGGACCTAATCCAGCTGACCATATCCCATGCACATGTGAGCTCTCATAAGTTAAGCAATTGACAGACCTACAGGCAGTATGAAGTGAAACCTATTTGGATGAATTCTGAACGCTAATCCATTAAAAGTTTGCCATTTCTTTTTTACCTTAAGTCCTGTGGTCACATCAGTGCCTGTCAACGCTGCATCGCTCCATTGAGTTGTGAAGCCAGGTTACCCTCAATATGTCTTCCTCTGCTGTCAGTGCCTTGCTTGGTGTCTCATAACTGCAACAGTGACAGATTGACTCCATACCATCTGTCTTGGTTCTTTTTGGAAGTAACACAGAGATGTCCAGAAAGCATCTAAGATCCAATTCTGAGGAACATGGACTTCAAACTCTTTGGTTTTCACACTCTTTGATTTTTATTTTTACAAAGTAAATGCTGTTACTCGTATGATCTTGCACTGACTCGTGTTTTAGACAAGTGCCAGAACATTCTGTTTATTACGTTCAAACTGAAAACAGCTGTACTTATTTTATGAAGATGTTTCTATCATGCCAGTGATATACCTCGCTGACACTGATGACCTGTTAACGGAGGGGTTAGGCTAATATGGCGAGACGCTGAAAGCTGTGATGCCATGGGGACTTCTGGGTCCGTGGAGGAGAGCAGTTTTGAAAATGGCAGGCTACTGACAGCTGTCTCGTCAGGGGGCAGGTGTCCAGGCGTCAAAGCTTTTTGGAATGTTTGGACATGCCTCGGCAGGCCTATTCATGATTTCACATATAAACACTGTAATGCCATGGGTACTAAAGCCAGCCTGATGGATTTGAAGCTGTGAAACTCCAGCAAGTGGCATTGCATGCGTCCAAGAGCGTTACCATAACATGTCATTGTGTCTATCTATAGACGAGTATGTTTGTTTTCCAGTTTTAAATATTGTAGTGGTTTTTGTAGATTTAAGACTGTCTAGAAGTCTAAGAGGAAACTGACTAGATTGAGTCAATGATGTCTTTAAGGCAGAAGTTAGTGGGGCAGAATGGGCACGATGCTATTTGGATACATTCAAGTTGATTCTAGTCTGTTCAGAACATCTGTTCTCTTGGTTAGCATCACATTTAAGTTTTACAAAAAGAAAACTCTGAGCAGGATAAGAAAGCGACCGTCTGTCTTGCTGCAGCACAGATGTGGACAAGAGGCTGCGTCGCACCCAGAGGGACTAGTGACCTACATCTGATGTAAACATAAATGTAAACTTTTCCAGTAAAAGTCCCTCATCTGATGTTTATAAAGTTGTAAAATATGATGTTTTTTTGCTTGTCCTCTGTCTTTGCAGCAGTAGAACATTGTCAGCATCAAAATTCAAACCTGGTCAAACCACAAAATGTCAATTGTAATTTAACTGTACTTACAATTAGCATATATATCCCAGGTCCTTTTTCAGTGTGGCGTCTCCTGATGGTGAATGTGTGGAAGGAGTTGGACAGTTTGTAGTTGAGACGACAAAAGAGAGCTGAGCGGTTGGGGAATGAGCGGGAGAATGGGGTGCGGATGAACTCTAAGAGGAGGGGAGGGTGAAAAAGACAGCTGAGCCGACCTCCTTCTTCCCTCACACTCACCGTGCTGCTATGTGTGACCATGACGACCCCAGACATGTTTAGGTTTATTAATAAACACTGGATTTGGAGAAAGACACACAGGAGCACATTGTTTCAACCTGACAGAGGAAAATAATTGAACAGAATATATTCTTTAAAGGATTAAATTTGTCTTTTTGTAAGTTGTTCAGTGGTTGTGTAAATTTACACATGTGAGCAATGGAGGCACGTTTCCAACGAAAGAGCGTCGGTCCAGGATTCCAGCCGTGCCTCGTCATTATCGAGGAGTTTTTAAATAGCTGCCTGTACTTTTGTGACTACAGTACTTCCCGAGGGAGGATTGGTTTTCACCTAAACTTCTGACCTCACAAATTCGCCAGACAAGACAGGAAATACAAGGAAGTACGCAGTAGAGATGGTGAAAAATGACCCTTGGAGATGATGCAGAGGGTAATAAGTTCAGCTACACTGAGACAGGGCAGATCTACAGATGCATCCAAAATATTTGGAATATCAAAAGAAATATGAATAAACTTTGGTCTGTCTAACTTCACTGAATTTCTATATATTATAGCTATAGGCATATATTGTATATAATACATAGAAGGACGAAACAGTGGTTTCAGTCCAGTGGTCCAAAGTCCGGTCATATAAAAGTACATCTTGCATTCCGTTTGGAAAATCAAAGTTTCAGACTCTGGGAAGTGGGTTGGCACAAAACCCAAGTTGCTGGAAGTCCAGTGTGAAATTTCCATACTCAGTGATCATCTGGGGAGCCACGTCACGCTGGTGTCTGACCACTGCTTTTCTTGTATTCTTCATTGTTCTTTATTAGTCGTCAACCAGGACATTTTAAAACACAGAGGAGACGAAGGCAGCTGTGCTCCAGCAGGTACAAACACAAAAAGGAGCCTCAACGGCCTCAAGTACTGAGTTTACACACAGTACACTATCTGGACATGCTTTCAGTAGGATTTATTTCTTCTTAATTTGGTGTGTGAATTTGTTGCTTGATTGCATAAGACAATACATTCAAAGACCACTAGATGGCACACTAGTGCAAACTTTAATCTCACCTGCTGTGGGAAACAAACTTGTTTCCCATAGCAGGGAATAATCTAATCCTCGAAAACACTCACTGCTTCTAAAATGTATCGAACTCACGACTGAACAGTAAATTTCAGCACTAGTTGGTGTTGAATTTTATTGGAAAACAAACCTCTGCTTCCCAAAAAACATGCAGGTAGATTTCTCCTGCATGTTTTCAGTAACAAATTACTGACCCTATTTTAAAAATGTACTTTCTCTGCTGTCAAGAGCCTGTAAATAAACGTCCGTTATCCTTTGGAGATACAGACTCAGGGTTTCTATGAAAACATTTTTGCTCCCTGTAGGCATAGGACGAGATGTAATGTTGATTCAACCCTCTTGACCAAATCACCTTGGTGATTTAGTAAGTCTGGGCTTCGGGAGACTGTAATTTACATGATGTAATGGACAACACGTCACATATGTAATGATGCACACCCACACAGCCGCTGGGATTTAGGGATTTCAGGATTGCTCCCTGTCATGTTTGCCACCAAAAAGCAAAGTCTCTTTAGTTTCTTTTTGACTCTGTCCTGTTCATTTCCTGAGCAAAGGATGCAGGGAGCGCATGTGTGTTCCGAGAAAACTGGGAAAACCACAGATTTAAGGGGGAGTTGTGGTTCAGGACGAAGTGTCCCGCTGAGACAGGCCATATGCTGGACTTTCTTTTGGACTGCTCTGTTACTTTCTGCTCCAATCTACAGTTTTGTCCAAACTCACCAGAGCGTCCTGTCAGTGTGTCCTCCTCCGCCTTCTGCTGCTCCTCTCCTCCCACCCCGTCGCTGCTACACAAAGAGCCGTAACATATCGCTGAACTCCTGTTTCCTTTACTACAAAGATGGAGAGCACAAAAGGTGACTTTGTTATCGTTTCAAAGCTCTTGTGATTTTTGGAGCCGCCCAGCTAATTGGCTCAGCGGAGGACCACCTATACAGGTCACCATGCTGGGCATCAGTGGCTGCAATCCAGGCATGGGATCAGAGATAAGAGATACATTTTTGTGTGCTTTTATTCAACACGCCCCACTTTTTTTTTTTTTTTTGGAGCAAAACTTCAAAGCAAACAAGGTTGTTTTTTTTCCCCCAGATGTCTTCTAAAGCTTGTCCATAAATAGTTTGCTCTTTGAACTGTTCAAATGCATGAAGCCTTTTTTGATTCCTGCTTTATTTAGGTTGTATGTGGTCTCAACATGTGGAGCTCACAAGAATAATTACGTCTCTTTGTTTTAAAAAATATATATATATTTCAAATCTTTTAAACATACATCAAAAATTTTGGTAAAATTTAAATTCATGTTTGTGGAATTGTTGAAAAAGTCATTACAATGAGGAATTTTTCCCCCATTCGTGACATTTTTTCCCCAAAGCTTCCTTTAAAAAAAACACACAAAAAAAATAACAGTAACCTTAGTAAGTACAGGCTAATTTTAAATGTAAAATAATGAAGAATTTGTTAAACAATTATCTTTATAAAAACAATTTTCATCAACTATTTCAATCTGGCATTAGGGTCAAACGCTGCGTGGAGACAGCTCTTTTGAAACTGCTGATTGATTTAACAATAAATCAAGATTCTTGTAATCTCACTTCTCTTGGGCTGTTGGATTTAACCGCTGCTTAAAATCTGTGTGAAATCTTGCTGAACAGGCTACAGAGCCAGTTTCACTGTTTAGGTAAATCACTGATTTAAGACACTCCTAACCAAACTTGATAGTTTTGCTTCAGGAAGAACACTTTCCTATTACCTACGGAGACCCCCCAGGCTCAATACTGAGCCCTGTCCTTTTAACCCTTAGGTGTACCAGTTAAATTGGATGCTGTTGAATTTTATTTGTTGTTGTGTTTTTCTTTATTTTTTCTATGTAAAGCATTATTAAAACACCACTGCTGTTCTTCCTATTTTTAGTAGTGGTAGCATTATTATTAGCATTATTATTACTACTACACTATCGGTTTACAAATGTTGAAAGGTGATCTCACTGTATTATACTAGTCAATTTAAGCAGTAATAATTACCCATCCATCCATCCATCCATCCATCCATCCATCCATCCGTCTGTACCTGCCCATCCTTGTGGTGTTTCCTCAGAGCTGGTGCCAATCTCCAGCAGTCACTGGCCAAAAGCGTTAGCATTTTGATTCACAGTCATGTTTTGTAATCCTATTTTCACAATTAAGTTCTTCACTGAAATGCAGCCTTTGTTACTTATCGGCAAACCAATGACTACTTGAGGAGCAACAGAAGAACATTGCTTCCTTAAGTGTCTCTATGCAGCTTTCCCTTAAAGCTAGCTGGTTTTCTGTTTTAAAGACAGAACCAAAAAGCCAACCTCATAACGTCCAGCCTAATTTCTGCAGCAGTGTAACTCTACAGCCTAGAGAAACATAATGACAGAGAGCTTGTCTGGTGTTTATTTCGATAAGAGAGTTTCTGTTACGTAACTATCAGCCGCACTCGTCGTTTTGAAATTAGGTGCCCATTGTTTGGACATGTTGAGCTTATGAGTCCAAAGGGATCACTTATTAATTTGCTGAAATGGTGCCGACCCTTTGTTTTTCCTCTGACGGATATGCACTGATTTTCCTAATGATCCCAACTCTTTCACCAGAAGCTTGCTTTCATTTTCATTTCAAAATGTGGGGATGTTTCTGGCAGGAATCCCTTTTTAGTAGCGGCCTTTATCCTAAGATGTTGATTGACTCTTTTTTTCTTTCATCACATGAATCTTTTGTAACAATCGTTTCGTTCAGCATGTCACCTTTAAGACGTTGCACAAGCTGATGAAAACGGCTGATAATAGGAGATGGGAAAACTGGAAAAGATTACATCTCCTTTGTTCAGTCATGAGAGACAAACCGTAAATCATGTGTTCGAGAAGATGTTTGTGATACTAAAATACAGGAAAGTTTGACAGGCTTGTTTTGACATTTTAAGCAACACTTGTGGCTGCGGGGAAAGCAGCAACAGTGTTGCGGAATGCTGGTCAATCAGGTGCTGTACCTGCACCTCACTTTGCATGAACTGCAACATTAGGAATGAAGTCTACCTGTGTCAGTCAACACCATGGCAACCAGTGTTTAAATTCACGTAGGTTTGCAGACTGCCTCTGCAAACAGCAGCAACTCAGCCACTGAGTGGTAGGCCACCTAAAACAACAGAACACTGAAGGGGACAGAAGTCTAGAGAGATCCGTGGAATAGGTTTCCTCGACCATCCAAGCATTACACTGCCAAGTCCAGTACAAAGTGTCCAATATAATGGCGTGAAGCATGAAGACATATTCCCTGGTATGATAAATCGCGCTCCACTATCTGGCTAAATTTGATGGATGAGTCTGCCGGTTGCCAGATAAACCTTGCTTGGTGACGGCATTGTGCCCAGTGTAAAGTTAGGTGGGCGGAGACCATTATGTTGTTTGGTTGGAGGGTTTTTTTTTGCGTGGAACCCGTTTGCGGATTACACTTTCCTGTTCCAACATGACTCTAGATGCGTTTCCATTGACCGAATAATTGTGGAAATTGGAATTACGAAACTAATTTTGATTAATGGAAACACACCAATTTAAAAAAAAAAAAAACATGGACGGGGAGTCAAGGTTTTTAATAAAAGGTTTATGCACGAGGACGAGGTGATCTTTTCAGCTGTTTCGAAATAAATGCGATGGAAACATTTTTCCGCGCATCACATGAGTCATGTGATCAACAAGCAGTCGTTACTGCTGGTGGAAAGACGAAGACGACAACAGGAAGTGGTAGGAGGATGATGGCATGGCAGGACTTATTGTGTGGTTTTAATTGCAATTGCGCAATTGTGTGTTTTCGACATTAGCGGGATATCGACAAAGTTTTGTGGACGTTTGTAATGGAGACGCAGCTCCTGTTACAATGCAAAAAGGTCCATGTAGAGATGCTTATCCTGGTCTGTCATGAACATTGGGCTCATTCTGAAACCTTTGTTTTGTACTTTATGTTCTTTGTGTTGGTTTTCAAGTGTAGTCTCTTTATGCTTTGCACTTCTCTACATACCGTTTTGCTTTTCTAGCAGCACCTGTTGCTTTCTAGCTCTCAGCCTCAGACCTTCGTTTGGTGCTCAGTCACGCTTGGTTTTGTTTTGGTGTTCTTCCTCTGAACCTCATGTTCTCCTGGTGTTTTCCAGCTCCTCCATTTAAGCTCCCTCTACAGCTGTTTTAAGTACACTTAATCAGTATCACTTGTTTCCCATGCCAGCAATCACTCTCACTTACACATATCGCTTCCATTTCATCCGAGTCAGTTTCCAGCTCTTCCTGCCTCTCGCTTCGTACGGATCCTTGCTGCTCGTCAGTGCCTGACCACCCAAATGGATTTCTGGAAGAAATACTCACAAACACATCCCTAAAAATGATGGTAAACCTAAAAAAAAAAAAAATGTAACTTGTTACAGCTGCCAAGTGTATGTATGTTGAGGCAAACGTCTCAACAGTTTTGGATTCATTCAATCAATCAAAACAATATTGTCTTTCCCGAACGATCTGACTCTCATACTTGATACTATTTTCATTTTCTCCCGTGTTTCATCTGCAGCTTTAAAATTCTCCCGAGACACTCGCCTCAAATCTAAACACATAAAGCTTACATTTTGAGTCGGCCTGTTAGTGTAATGAGTCATCGTCTAGCGTGGGCGCAGAAACACAACCCGATGCGTCTCTGAAAGTACAGTTCGCCGGAGCGGGATACCTAATGGCGTGCTGTAAATGCTGCTTAAAATACTTAAGTAGATATTGTGACTGCTATCTTTTAATGAAGTGGGTTTTATGACATTTGCGGAGCGGCCAAGAATGTTCCGGGGAAAAAAAAAGACAAACAACCTCAGACTTTGAGTGTGCCGGCGTCCTTATTTGAAAGCGGTTTTTGACCGGAGAGGATCGGCGCTCTGTTTTTAACAACCTTAATGAGACGGCGCGGCGAGTCCCGGCCCCCGTTTTCGCGCTACAGGAACGGCGGGAGGTCACCTCAGGCTTCCTGATGGTGACATCACCGGGCGACCCGCTGCAGAGAGCGAAAACAGGTCGCTGAACAGGGGAAAGCAGGAGAGACGGAGGCAGAGGGAGACAAATAGAGGGGCAGTCTGGGTGGGAGGGTTGGAAAGCGGCAGTGGCTTTGTTTTTGTCCAGCCCCCAAACAGCCCCGCGGCGACCACACCCTCTCAGAAATTCCTGCTGCAAAAATACTTTGACTTTTTTAGCAGCGCTGTTAGGAAAACATGTAAGTTCCCCCCGCACTCATGTCAGAAAATGTCTTGTCTTTGCCTCTACAGGGCCTTGAAAGGGACATTTGAATATTTTCCCATGTTTTCAGAAGAATTGTATCGAGTTCAGTGTTGTGCAACATCACATCTGGTTTTGGTGTAGATAATTGCTTAGGGTAATTATTAGCAAAACTAGTAATTTACATCAAAATGATCAAGTCGGGGCACAATCTAGTTAACAAGAAAATAACAGGCAAACAGTTCAGTTTCACTTATTTTGTATAAAGACTGATGTGACTGTTAAAAAGAGAACAGATGAGTCCAGAAACATACGACACAAATATGGAGTAAATGTAAAAAACGTCTGTCCATTATACAAGTTTGTTGGCAAAATTAATTCAACTTCAGCGTTAGAGTACTTTAACCAGCAAACTCACTGAAGAAAAAGTTTGAAAATAAAAAAAAGACAAGATCTGAAAGTGGAAAATATGTTTGAGACTTAAAACAAGACTTGAATCTGAAAAGTAGTTTTGAACATTTGTTTCAGTTTCAAAACATTTTTCTTTCAGTTAAATTTTCTCCTGACCCCAATTTAGCTCCATACATGTTCCCTAATGTTCTCTAGCAAACTTCAAAACCCTTTGGCACATCAGCTGGATTTTCACTGAAGGAAGTTGGTTACACTTTTTTTTTTTTTTTTTTTTTTTTTTTTAGAAACCCCAGTAAAGAGGGGCTGGAAAAAAAAAGAAACAAAACAACTTCTGCAATGCCCAGCAAATTGACTTTTATGCATTGGATTGGGAATTTTCTGATTTTTGTGGCGAACTCTGCACAAAGGTGTGGATTTAAACCTCTGTGTGCGAGTCGCTGAGCAGATGGCGCTCCAGGCAGCTGGCCGGGTTTGGCTCAGACTGCTTTCCAAATTCTGGGAAATACTTCTCAGTTCAATTTGAAACAACTGATGGATTTCAGCTCCAAAACATGGAGTTCTGACTTTATCCAGCTCTTTACATCTCTTGTCGCGTAGCTTATTAGCTCGGCAGGGGCCCCGTGAACTTGCACCGACTAGAATTAACTTGTTCCTGCAGCTGGAAAGAGATAAAAAAATTTGACATACATCTTGTGGGGGTCCAGCGGCTGATGCTTTAACACATCGCAGGCTGAGTCCTACTCACCAGCTCCTCCTCTATCGGCGAGAGGGAAAACTTGGAAGCGGGGAACGTAGAGGATCAGCTCTACCCTTCAGATTGTCTGGGAACAACAGCTGGAGAAAGAAGGACTTCATGGTCAAATCCTTGCCATCAACAGTCGAGATGATTGATCAGATTGAAGTTATAGTGCCCAAAAAACACAAATGAAGTTCTTTCTTTTATATATACAGTACAGACCAAAGGTTTGGACACAACTGTGTGTCCAAACGTTAGGTCTGTACTGTATATATATTAAGATATTAAATGAACAAACTGTCTCTGTTGCCTGGATGCTGAGCCAAACTACTCCCATGAAGCACAACAAAACATGTGACTTTCATATCCCAGTTTTCCAAAATTTTTGACGTTATTTCAATTGTTTTTGTTTTTCATTTTCAGTAAACTTCCAACACACCGGCGGTACGGTGTGTTGGGCAGTGTTGACCGCTCAGCTCCTTCAGACTAGCCAGCGGCAGTTAGCAAGCGCCTGGCGGCGTTTGCTAACTGCTGCTGGTTAGCCTCAGTGATCAGCTGAGCTTACGATGTTCTGTCAGTGAAACGCTGTTAAAAATGTTCCTAAAGGGTTAATAGAGGAGCGCTGCTGTGATGACTTCCTGAAGGGGGTTTCAGAAAGAGCTGGAGTTTTTAAAGAGACAGAGGCCCAATTTCAAGGCATCAAATTAGAAAGCAGAGCTTCTTTCAAGTTCCTATTTGGTACATATATCATTTTTATACCAACTGAAATAAACATAGATACTTGATTACGCTATAAAATGACACCATGTGCCTGGAAAACACATAAACACATTGATTCAAACTTTTATTATACTCTCCCATTTAATTGTTTCACTGAATAATAAATTTCGACCATTAAAGTAAATTGAAAAAAATGTGTTTAGATATTTGATACATGTCTATCCATCTTAATTTAAACCGTCAAATTTATTTATGTTGGCTTTTAATAGTTCTTTAGAACTTGTTTTACAGGGGAAAATTTAAAAAACAAAGTATGGAGGAGAAGAGGAGAGTGGAGGGACTGGAGGGGGAATCTCAGATGAACTCATCCCAGGGAAAACAGTCAGCGTGTCTGGTCCAGATGGAGGCCCGTGGTCACAGAGGACACGCTGGAGGTCACGTCTGCACTCTTCAGGGCTCAGTATTGGATGGTGATTACTGTGGGTCGACCACTCCGGAGGAGGTAGATGAGTCTCGTGACTCCGTGACGTTCCACCGGAGTCACGTGTTGTAAAAGTCGTTGTTGTCATTGCTGTTCTGAAACTTCAGTTTTAAATGCTGATTTTTGACGTACTTTCCTCCAACTCCTTCTCACAAAGCTCTGCTCTAGTGAATTAAGATGTCAAACAAAGAAATTCTGACACATTTTTGTCTTTCTCGGTTTACTCGGCAGTTGTATCTGCTCTTAACGTGGTTTAAACGTCTCTGCACCCGCCGTCATCTCCGGTGGGTTTGGTCAGACGAACAGGAATCCCCTCTCCTTTCCCACCGCTCAGCATGGACCTCTCCCTGTTTCGTAAAACTGTTATTACAGCCATAATTCTCCTGCTGTACCCTCATTTCTCCTCTCACCTTCCTCTCCACCCCTCCCGTCCTCTCTGCTGCTCCGCGCTATAAATAACACACTGCCCGCTTTTACTGGAGGTAAAACACTGAACACCAGCGTTTAATTAGCGCAGCCGAAACAGATGCTGGTGTTTCGGTTTGGACGCGGCGCCGTGGTGTTTGTCGAGGCGAGCACAGGGGGGAATTGTTTGGGTCGGTCGCGGGACAAAAGCAGGCCGGGAATGACAATGCTGCTCTGAGAGAGCGGGGCTTATCCCGGCCGGCAGCGTGGATTTCCTGCCTGCAGTCTGCTTTTGAGTCCCATCAAACACACATGGTCTCACACACAGGTCCCTTCCTGAAGGGTTTGGGTCGCTCTCTTTCAACCGAGTCAGTCAAACCAGATCAGGTTCCAAAATTCACTTAAGTTTTTGCAGATTCTGCCATCCCAGATGTCTGTTGTTTTATGGGTTTTTTTAACTTAAATATTAGAATATTTTGTTGAGCTACTATTTGTTCCACTTTGTAATTTTCCCTTCAGCTTACAATCATGAAATACTTGTGTTGATCCATCATACAAAACCAAAATAAACACTAATGGGACAAAAATATGAAAACAGCTTTAACACTTTATTTGACGGGTTGTGAATAAGACGGTCATAAACATGACGTAACAACCTGACATGAACATGAGTAAGTCTTCATGAATATTTATGACTGTTGTCATAAAGTGTCATTCGGTCAATCATGACACTTTTAATACAAAGTTGACATTATTCAAAATGTCTTTGTTACGACAACTTGACATTAACCAAGAAATCACGATCCGACATGAATTTGTTATAAACGTGTTACTGATTAGACTTTAAAAATTATGTAGCTTTATGTTATTAAAGCTACAGTTTAATCGGTAATACTTTTATAACAGATAGTGTTATAAAAGTAAACGAATAATGTCAACTTTGTATTAAAAGTGTCATGATTGACCGAATGACACTTTATGACAACAGTCATAAATATTCATGAAGACTTACTTGTGTTCATGTCAGGTGTTATGTCATGTTTATGACGGTGTCATGACCGTCTTATTCACAACCCGTCAAATAAAGTGTTACCAAAACAGCTTTTCTGTAAAGTTGTTTTTTAACCTTTACAGAAAAAGTTCTAAAAAACTTTAAACTTTTTAAAAGTTGTTATGCTTCCTTGAACAGTTAGGTCTATGGGCTATACAAGACATGTTCCTTACCTTTTTTTTATTTTTTTATTTTACCTATGGAAAATTATCCTTAGACAAGATTTTAGTTTTTTCAGCTCTGCCTATTTTGAGCTCCTTTCAGAACGAGCCGTTTTAGGGCCTCTTGTCACTTTAAATCCGAAAAAAAACGCTGCTTGGCCACGCCTCCTCTCCTCCCAACCCAAACGGTTTAACTCGCATATGGAAATGGCTGCAAACAGATGCTCAATTATACAATCGTACATGTTTGAAAAGCAGAAGTGCAGCCTCGTGCACAATCAGCAAGAACGCAGCAAGTGGCTTCTGGACGTTAAAGTCAAGGACAAAACGCTTATGTTTTCCAGCAGCCATTGTGCAGCGCATACAGTGGTAAAACCAGCCGACTAAATGTTTTGGAGCACCACTGGGGTTGCTAGGCGAAGGGTAGTGTCTGCTGATTTGTGACGTTACATTTGCAACGTTTTTGAAATGGCTCATTTTCTCTACACCAAAATACGTGGATTTATTGCCAAAAAACAAAGAAAGAAACCAAGTAGTAGAGACCCAAATGGGAAGTACAAAAACGTGCAAAAGTTGAACGTAATGGCAGAATCACGCTGTGGAACCACTTTTTTGAGCACTGCAGAAACTTATTAGAGATGATGAGAAGATGCATGGAGCAAAATGCAGGGTGAGAGGGTCAGTCTTGATGTAACCCACATCTTCCATTAGAATTTGTGATCATGGAGAAATCTGTTTGTTCCAGAACTGTGAATTCCAATGAAATACCTTAAAATCAGCTTGAAAAACTTGAAAAGCTGTTCGGGCGACGCGCCGCGATCGCTATTGTTTGACCAAATGGCATGACGTACAACCTTGTAATCCTCCACCAACAGGAAGGAGGCTTGTAAAGAGGCATCCCCTGTGATTGTAGCAAAGAGGAGCCGATTACCTAAGGAGTGACTGGCGATACATTCCCCAGTAGGCTCACGGTGTTCTATGGGTTAATGATTTTGTGCCTCTCTCTCCACACACACACATTCCCAGAGGGACCTTTAGCAGACACACTGAGGATGACTGTTTTCTTCTCTATTGCCATGGAAACGTTAAACATTTCAGTCTGTTAAACACAAGTCGACGGAGCTATGACTCATTTTAACCCCTCCCCAGCTCGGCCGCTTACAGTACCGAGCCCGCTGTCGTCCCGCCCCACGCTCTCCCACACACACTGGGACCAAAAAAGCAAAACAAAAAAACTCACGTCAGAATCCTCACATGTCATTAATCATCTCACTTTCATAACCTGCCAACAGGTCTGATACATGGGGGGAGTTAATTAAGTTTTAATTACTTTAAATGGAAGCAGAATGGCGATCCGTCACCCCAATCTAACAGGGACATAATGGACACAGAGTGCATTCATTCTCTCTTGGCCGAAAATCTTCCTCAGAGTTTTCCATTGTTTGCCAATGGAACAGGACAAAAACCGCTTCTGGCTAATGCTGAGTAAAAAGAAGAAAAAAAATCGGATAGAGAGGAGGCGACCTGAACCATATGAGATCCATGTGTTGGAAGATTTCTTTTTTGCCTCGAAGGTGGACTGACAGTAATGGGTTGAGGCGATGTGTCAGAAATAGCCCAGGAATCCCGACGGACAGGTAATCTGCAGCCTCATCCCAGCAGCTAAATGAAGACATTGACCCACAAGTCGGCGGCTAAAGATGGCGCAGACGGAGCCAATTAGTCTTTGACCAAGTTCAGCTTTTCAAAATGTTTCTGGCACAACTTCACCCAGTCCCACGGTGCATGGAGAAGGTCACAGATCTGCTGAGGTGACAACTCAAGCAACACTTGAAGGGCCAACACACAACTTGACGAAAGCCACAAATCGAAACACGTTGGTATCCCAATAAAGTAGGTTTTTTTTTAGGACTTTAAGTGTTGCTGGAGTTTTCACCTTAGCAAACGCTGCTTTTACAAAAAATAGGAAGTGTTTGGTGTGTTACAGCAGGAATTCAACCATCCATTGTCTATAGCCAATTGTACTTACAAGGTCCGGTGCCTATCTCCAATAGCCATTGGCTTAAAGGTGGAATTCACTCCAGCCAAAAAGTTGGCACATTAAGAATTGACAAGCTATTGGGATTCTGACTTCCATGCAGGAAACTCTACAAGCCACGTTTCCATTGCAAAAGCGTGCAAAACTTTGTTGGTATTCCGCTAATGTTGGAAAACACAATTTCTCAATCGCTGTGTTTCCATTACATAAGAAACGCAATTAGTTTACTCACGCGACAAGTCATTAAACAACACGCGCCGCCACGATCTCCCTCACTTCCCGCCCTTTCCAACTACTTCCTGTCGTCGTCGTCGTCGTCGTCTTCTTCGTGGTTTAGCGCCAGCGGCAACATCCGGTTGTTGATCATGTGACTCGTGCGACGTGGCGGAAAAAAAGTGTTTCCATTAGAGTTTAGTGAAGTTAACCAATTTCGATACTTGCCCACAGAAAACAGCTCAACCTAGAGCCAAAGCTTTTTGTAGAAATTGTTTTGATTCCATTCAAAATGTCAAATTGTGCAATGATACGGCCAATGGAAATGCAACTACTACAAACCGGTCGAAGAAGGTACTCTGGTTTCTATCTATCTATCTATCTATCTATCTATCTATCTATCTATCTATCTATCTATTGTAATCAAACCAGCCATGTTGCTTCAGTAACCACTTGCCTCCAGCCCCCTCATCTCTGGTGTCGTTGCCCACCAGCCCACCCACCCAGCCCCATTCCACAGAGCAATCTGTAATTCATGACAGATTTCTTCCACAAAGTTCGCTTTAAACATGAATGCAAGCAAAACATGACAGACTCACAGGTAACTGGCCCCTTGTGACTCACCCTACCTGTCTCCCTAATTACGTGTGTGTGTCACATTTAACAAGAGGTGTCAGGTTTCCTCTGGGCTGCATGGGGTCAGGGGACAGCGTCAGGAAAACTAAACATCTCAATTGTAATCTAGTAGTTTTCTTGATATATTTGATTCAGACTTTTCTTTTTCTCCCACAAAATAAATGCACAACTCAATCTCAAATCAGCAAACACCGCCGCCTGGCACCGTAACTGGAAAGAATTCAAAAGGCGAAGGCGCAAAAACGTGCAAAAAGCGCAGAAGGAAAAACCCACCGAAAAGCTAAAAAGTCAGTTTGGAATGTGGAGGGAAGCAGGCAGCGCCGGAGCTGCGGGGCCGACTGCAAACAGCAACGCGAGAGGGTGGAGGAGAGGCTGGCTCTCGGGCAGAGGGGTGGGACAGGCTGTTTCACAGAGCATGCAGCTTCATTCACTCTGCTAAAAAACACACACGCACACTCGCCTATCCCTTGGAAAGCTGTTCTCTGGCCGAGGGGGGAAAAAAAGCAAGGAGCAGCAGAAGGAGAGGACAGAACGCTTCGCTGAGTAAGTTGCTTAAGATAGTGTCTTTTGCAGATTGTCATGCAGCAAAAGCAAACATGTTTGGATTGCAACGACAGGTAGAGGAAGCACACAGTCGACTCTGACCCTTTTTGATTCTGCTTTAGTCAAACGGCAGGCTTTTCCTCGCTCTCTTTCTGCTCTTCCAGCTCATCCTCAGTTACTTTTCTGCTTGTTTGAGCCGCATGTGCGCTCGCAAATGCGACGGTACAAAGATCTGGCTTGCCTGTGCAGGATGGGTGTGGGAGGGATGTGAAAACTTCAGCTGGACAACGGGAGCATGCTCAACGCAGTGCAGCTGGAGTCTGGTGTCTGTTTTTTCCCCCTCAGCCTGGGTTATTTTCTAGCTCTTCTTCTTGACGTCTCACTCGCTCACCCCTTCCCTACGCCTTCCATCTCCGGCTCCACTTTGTGTGTCTCATCCTGCTGATCTCACTGTTATCCCAGGTGGTTGGACGGTCAGGAAGAACTGACACCAGGGGAGAGGCCAGAGAGTGACTCTCATCGAATCCTGGAGAGAAATTTCGCACCCGGTGAATCGTTCCAAGCGGAGACAACTGAAGGGAGTGTTGTGGGGGGGAAGATATCTACCCACTGGGACCAACCTCACAATGTCCCGGAGGAGGTCTACAGGTGACCTGGTGCCCAGGGACATCTCTGAGATCTTAGCCAAGGAGGCGAGGGCTCAGCGTGGACAGAAGAAGTCGGGAGGCTCCCTGGGACAGGCCTTCAGCTGGTTGAGGAAGAGCCGGAGGAAGAAGAACCTCGGCAACGGGGTGAGCCGTACTCCCACCGGGGTGGCGGATAATAAACCGGGACTTCTCAACCACGACGCCGCGAAGGGTTAGTGTCCCTCTCATGCCGTCGCTTCTCTGTAAATGCTTCACTTCACTGCAGCTTCGGTGTCATGATGGTGTTGTAAACCTGCGACGATTTTGAATGTTGGAAACATTAAAAAAATTAAGAAAGTTCCCCATCGGCTAACACACACACAGGGCAAACTTCAACACGGACTCTTCCTGCCGTTAAAGTTACGGAGCAGATTTTCAGCATGAAGGTGAAAAAAGCAAATCCAAATCTTTCTTCTCATAGGGGTAAAACGGTTTGTTTTTATGTTTTGTACTAGAAAAACTTGCACATTGCCCTGTGATGGACTGGTGACCTGTCCATGGTGTACCCCTCCTCTCACCTGTTAACCACTGGAGATGGGCACCAGCACCCCTCCCAACCCCACTAGGGTTAAGGGTGTAAGATAACGGATGGATGGAGGGAAACACTTGCACATAAATGATTCCAAGAGGGGGAAAAAAATTATTTTCAAGGTCATCGTGTTTGGTCTTATGATACTTCTCTACAGGTCAATCAATACCAAAAGTTAATCTGTTTCAGTACGTCAGTTCACCTATTGAAACGCATTGTTGTATAGATTATAGGTTAATTATGTAGACTGATGTTGTCAGGCCATTAGATCTGTAAATTATGTCGATTTTCCACTTAGAGCTCATGAAAGCATAACATTTAGCATCATTAAATGCTTACTAAGGTACTTCAAGTCAGACAGCTGCATCAGAACGCATGTCAAATTTATTGAAAGATGCCTGTATATTTATTTTTTAAGGCCCCTTTTGCCATTTTACACTTTTATTCCAGACCGAAACTTTGTCATTTTGTCTGTTTCTACTCTCATTTCATAAATAATCTGTTAGGTAATGACATACTTTTACTTTTTCCCTCATTTCCATTGATTATTATTATAATAACTTTAGTAAGTGACTCTTATGAAGTATATAGGTGTATAGGCTTCGGTGAGATAAATAAGATGGAGAAAATGTGCTTTTTTTGGGCACATCCACGATTACACCTGTTTGTTTTGTCTTTTTTTATGTTAGTGAAAGTTTCACAATTCACAAAAAGATTTTGCTTAAAAACACACACACACAATTTATCTCTTTCTTAAATGGTTAGACACAAAGGGAACTGTTACGTTTGAATCTTATCACTGTTACTGGCTGACAGGAAGTACGCCTGTGGAGGTTTTCTCCATTCACTGATGGTCTGTCGCAGCTCGTCATTGATGTTCCTGTAGCAGTTACTTTTTTTCTTTTGTAGATCAGCTATTTTAAGTCTTTCTCGTTTCTCTGGCAACTTTGTTGTGGCTTTTCTTTTAATCGCAGCCCTCTCGGTGATGATTTATATCTGAGGAATGTGTTGGTAAAATGTAAAGAGGGATTTATTCTTGGTCAAGACATCAGTCTACACATCTGTATTTTGGCCAGTGACTCACTGATGCGACTCAGGGGTCTAATCCCCTTTTTTCTGTTTACTGGTGCGTTTGCTTTTTCGGCAGCAAAGAGATTACCCACACTCGCCATTTCCTGTTTTTGTTCCATCCCTGTAGTATTCCCTTTCTCTCTTGTCGTTCTGCGTGTGCCTGTGTGCCTGTGTGTGTGTGTGTGTGTGTGTGTTTGTGTCATTGTCATGAATTCAGGACTTTTATTGACTTGTCCAACCAAAACGACGGGCTTCCGTGATTCATCAGTATCCTCAACCTTCTGGATGGATAACAGACAGCGTCTCCTTTAGAAGCCAAAGTTGAACTAGTTAATAGTTTAATAACTTAATAGTGCTAATAAATCCTTAGCAGAGGTCAAAGGCTGATGCTGAAAATGTGTGGGAACCATGTTTTTTTGGCATTTTGTGTCAGGGATTTTTCCAGCGTGAGCCTGAGAACACGTCAAGAGGCATGACAGGCAACAGACTGAAGAGGCCAAAGTCAAATAGGACAAATTGTATGTAGGACTTCCAGCTTGTTCCCTGAAGTCATTTTTAGATTTAGGTGAAGAAACATTGCATTAAAATACTTGGTTCAACTCAATGAACCCCAGAATTCGTTCACTGCTTTCCTGTCCAACTTAGCTGAGCTTGTACATAGAGGACCGATCTGTATCGCTTCCTCTTCTTTGTGGTTTTAGGCGACCTATCTACCCATACCAATGTCACTACCCCACACTTGGCGAATCAGAAAATAAGGCAATTAAACACGTTTTTCTGGTTTAGTTTACGAGCCTGTGGTCTACAACGCTGCAGACCTGGAGGTCTTCTGAGGGTTGGATTCCAGCGAGAACAAAAGCAACTCTTGACTGCAGTGAAAATGGCACACGGAAAATAGCACTGCATTTTGGAGAACGTCAGACTCTCTGACTCTCGTGTCTGTTTTTGTTTGTAATAAAAGAATCAGTGCTGAAATGGTTTAATATTTGACTTGCAAATTCAAGAAATTGCTTTAATAGAACTTCACCGACAACATAACGTAGGCTAAACAATGTCATACAGAGACACGCCATTCGATACAAGAACAGATGAGGAGCAAAGTTATTGACATCTATCTACTGGTCTGGTAAAAGTTACCAAGTCATTTCCAAGAGTTGGGGACTCTAACGAGCCCACAGTAAGAGCCAAAACACATAAATGGTGAAAACTGTAACAGTGGAGAACATTCCCGGGTGTGGAAATCCTTCCGAAGTTACTCCAAGAGTACGTCGGCGACCAAAAGTAACTTCTAACCCAAAGTATCCAAGGGAAACTTCTGAGGCCAAAACTCCCTCTAGCCAAAAAGAACACAACGTGTTTCCTAAGACTTTTAGGAAAAAATTACATGGACTGATGAGACGGAGGGAGAACTTTTTTGCAATTGCAGCTGGTCTAAAACAAACAGCATTTGAGTAAATAAAAAAACCCCCACCATGCTAGCGTTTAGACATGGTGATAGTATAGTGTCAGGTTGCCTTTACTCTTCAGGATCTGGGTGACTTGCCATAATTGGTCAAACTCTGAATTCTGCTCTCCAGCAGAAAACGAAACCCAGGAATGTCAGGTCATCGGTGTGTGAGCCTTTTAGAATGGCCTCCTCATGCAAGCTGTACATTATCACTACAAAGACGTCCAGACTCCGAGCTGCTTTTGACCATTCATAATCACAAGGGGAGACAGCAATACGCCACACAGATGTGATTTTTCAAAAATAAAGCCCACAGAACTTGTGGCCAGTCAGTCTTCTCTTATGGCAGAGCAATAAGAGGACAGTGGCTAATGTTCAGACCTTTGTGGAAATAGATAAGATCAATGGATTAGATCACCTTCACATTTCAGTATCGGCCGATTGCCGATCACCCGAAATTAAGGAGGGATGGTGTACCCCTACTTCTGATGCAGGGTGGTTGCTACATTTCTTAGCAAGACAGGGATATTAAAGAGGTTGGCTGACTTTTCCTTCGCCTCAGTAGATTGACCTCTTCACAAAACACATAGAGATGGCAAAAAGTGGCTCAGTCCCAACTGGCGTTTTGGAAAATTGGACACATGTACAGTGTGGTAGCAGCCATCAACAATGCCGCAGTGACATGTTCCCTTTCACCAGAATGTCTTAGAGTTTGCGTAAGTGTGCACTCTGGTGAAGTTTGTACTTTAGAGATTTGAACTCTTTCAGGCTCCCTTTTGAGTGTCCAATATGTTTGCAGGACATTAGATTTTTCTTGCCATGTTGTTACATGAACTAACTAAAATGGTCAACTTAATTGTGTTTGTGTTGCTGATTTTCTACTTTTTCAAATCGGATCAGACATTCGTTTCTCCCTGAATCTCAGTGAAGCCAACTTGCTGCTCCTCCTGTCAACGCTGGACGTCTTGATTCGCGTCTGCCTCAGATGCGCCCGCTCTGCAGTCCGGCTTTGATCCATCAGTTAGACGGCGAAGGTCCTGTTCAGTTTGTCCGGTCTGTTTTTACGTGCTGAATTCCTCTGAGCCGTGCGGCAGAACGCGTCAGCGTGCGTGTGTGTGCGCGCGCGCGCATGCACGGCGGCCGGGATGCCAGATTGGGCCCAGAGTTATGCGATGCAGGGGAGAGATTACAACGAATCACAAAGCCCTATTCAGCCTAAAGAGGACTCTTAGGGAAGCACTCTCTCAATGCTTTTTTAATTAGAGAAACTTCCCAGAGCAAACACACACACACACACACACACACGCCTACAAGTCTCGCAGTCTTCACGTTTTCATCAAACTTATTACTTTTTTTTTTTTTTTAAACAATTTGCACCTGAAAGTGTTTTGTTCTGCACTTCACGTTGACAGCTACGGGCGCGAGCGCGGATGTCCCCGCGTGGACGGGTGCAACCCTTGTATCAGCGGGTGTATCTGTGTTTGTGTGTCAGCCGCATATTGCCGGGGCTTCAGGGCGGCGCCCGCATTCATTACATCACCTCTCCGAGCATAAGGCCTTTCACAGAAAGCGCTGCGACTGTCTGCTACGTGACGCATGGCGCTGTTCGGATCCTGATGTCACTTTCCCATTCCCGCGTGCGCGTCCGTGTGCTCAGACATGGTCTCCTGCACGCGTAGGGCTCTGCTCTGTGTGTCACAGACGCAGGCCTTGTAAAACCGTGCTGGTAATGCATGCCATTCCTTTTTGCTTGGGTTTTCCTTACGTGCATGTGTGTGGCTGCCACATCACAAAACACGGCCGGGGTGTGTAGATTTACAAACTGTAATGCAGATTACAGGGCCTGGCGGAGCAACGGAGCTGCCAACGTCTCATTACGCAGACAACGTTGTATATAGCTTTTAGTTCTATTACAGGCCACAACTCAGAGCGGCTTTAATACAGTTTGGCAGGCTAAGGGCAGCGACCGAAAGTGTGCCGGCGTATACAAGTTTAATGCAACCCCGCCATGATGTCCCTGTGCAACCATCATTCACCACACACACACACACACACACACACACAGCGGCAAGCCAATGAGAGAGGTAATTTTACCTGGGTAAGCAGATACCGCCGACCCTCATCCATCACCGCAGACCTGAAGGTGCAGCTCTTAGGTAAATGTCTCCCAGCAACGCGTTACTGTGGCAGGAATACAGCAAGGCAACAATAAAAACCGAGACATTCATCGTCCTTAAAGGCCAAGACGGTGAAGGTTGTGTATTGGATTGGAGTAAATCTAAAACACGCCCTCATCAGGGTGTGGCACGGCAAATGTCAAAACATACTGAAAAATGGTTAGAGCCATTTTGATGGTTGTCTACTTCTAACAGTGGCCTAGCGGCATTAAAAAAAACAATGATTTTTTTTTTTTTTTTTTGGAATGTGCTTTCGCAAATAAAATACACGTTTCAAACTCTGATCACATTTACTGTGGCAATGGCTTTTAAAGAAAGAGTCTGCATGTACAAACTTTCAATCATATCTTTTGAAGATATGGTTGAAAGTTTGTCTTTATTTATTCAGCTTTGGAGAATCTGTCCTAAAATTTGTTTGTTTTTTTTAGTTCTTAAATCCGGTTCACATTTAGCCGAAAGTTCTACAAATTCACTATTGGTTACCACACTTTTATGAAGTCTAGATAGAACCAATATTTTTTTTTCAATTAAATTTGTCTGTGGGACTCATTGAAAATGTTATGTAATATTTACTCCATACCAGTAGGTGGTGCCATCATTATAAACCACATAAAAATGCAGATGCCTTAGCCGGGCTAAATCAGTGCTGGGCAAAACATTCTAAAACGTCTCGTAGCATCACTGTAGTTTCTATGACGGCACTTTTTTACATTTTATTTATTTAAATTTTTTTAAAATAATTTGTGGGTAATCAAATTGTCAGAGGCTAAATATTGTGTTGATTGAATAGGCTCCATAGCCATAAAGAACTGTGAAGTAGCCTTTTAGTTTAGCGCCAAAAGGAAACTCCAGATTATAGGCCTTAGCATTGCTAGCAGCTAACAGTTAGCCAGCTAGTTGTGGTACTAGTTACTACTACCAATTCAAGACTGTAAATGTGTAGCCATTTCTCCCAGTTTTATGAATTTAACCACTGAAAGCACATGTGATTGATTTCATGAAAGACATACTGTCAGAAGAGTTGATAAACAGTTTACACTTTATATTCTCGGCAGCCATATTGAAAAATAAACTTGGAGACTTTAGACTTTCCGAGTCGGGATTCTCTCTTCGTTTCATTCTTTTGCATTTTCCACTCAGAATGCCAAGATGTCAAATTTGTCAACAAAACATGGCAACTCGAGAACTACTTCCTTTCACACTTCAAAATAAGAGTCTCAGACATATGGTTTCAAGGCCGTCCAATTAAATAGCTAACACCTGCTTTATCACACTAAGTCATCCTAATGACAACAGCGTACTTCATCTCCTTGAAATATTTTGACCATGTTTGTCTCCTACTTTTTGTTAGCCCTACTTTTTAATTCACTGCAGATAAGCCTGTTTCATAAAAGCACATTTAAACCGATCTTTGTCCACTTTTACCAAACAGAACCCCAGATGCAAACCAAATAGACATCATGGGCAGTTCACCAAATTCCTGCAGCTTTTTCTTTATAGGGTTAGTGATAATGTTTTGTTTCATTGGACATGCAGGATGTTTGAAGTGGTGGAAGAGCAGCTGGAACACATCAGCCTGGACTGAGGGAGTGGGTCTCTGTTTAAACTGAGATACACAGTTAATTTCCCCTCAGGACAGTCCGAGTGTGTGTGTGTGTGGGGGGGAGGCTCTTATGTAACACGGATTAACAAATACACCTGTTGAACTCTGCTTATTCCTTCCCACTGAGTCTCTCTGTGTGGAAAGGGTAGGCGACACAATGACAGAACAACCTGGGAATTCAATCCGTCTTTAGCAAAGTAATCGTCAATCCTCTGATGATTTCTGCATGTTCGAACTCAAAGAAGTGCTGCTTAATCGTCTGCGTCTCTGGGTCTCTTGTGTCTTCACAAACGCGCGAACTCTGATGTTTATCTCATGCGGCTCAGGGCGCCTTACGGGAATTGTCGCAACATCGACAATTGGCAGTAAATTTAGCAGTGGTGATGTACCTGGGCGCCTCCCGTTGCCCCCTGCTGGGCTCGCGGTGGTAGTGCGTGTGTGTTTGAAGCGCACACCTTAGAGCAGGGGTCTCAAACTCCAGTCCTCCAGGGCCGCAGACCTACAGTCTTTAGATGTGCCACAGGTACAAAACACTGGAATGAAATGGCTTAATTACCTCCTCCTTGTGTAGATCAGTTCTCCAGAGCCTTGCTAATGACCTAATTATTCTGTTCAGGTGTGGTGCAGCAGAGGCACATCTAAAAGTTGCAGGACTGCGGCCCTCGAGGACTGGAGTTTGAGACCCCTGCCTTAGAGGGTGTGCAAAAAAGGCACGCTTTGCAGAAGCTTTGACTGGGCGGATGATTCTCTCTGCTGCTGGAGATGATTAGCCTTTTGGGTTTCATCCCCTTTGAGGTTCACTGAAAATGCTCTGTGTTGAGATTAGACCGACGTCTTCGTCAACACCGGCGCCAGTCGCCTGTTTGTGCCGCAGCGTGTCGAGGGGATTAAGTGATACCTTATATTCACATCTTCATGTTCGAGCCCAGCTTAGGCAGTAAGTCCAGACGCAACGCTGAGGTTTGCACTGCTGCTTCGGAGGACTAGAAGTCAGGAATCCACCTGAAACGTAAAGAAAAACGCAATAACTTTCCTTGAAACTTTCTTTCCTACGAGATACCAAAGGGAAATGTGTAAGCTATTTTTCATCCATGCAAAAACGTTCAGGATTCTGCATCGGAAGCAGTTTTACTTATGAATGCAACACAATGGGAGTTCTCCCACTACTGTCAGCTTTTTATATTTATTTGGTTTTAGAGGAAGGCAAGAATATTTTGTAATCTGGAAAGAAATAAAATAAATAAGCAATAAATTATTTTGTACTGGGAGGAAAAGAAAAAAAAACAATATCACCAGTCAACAAAAGATAAATACTTTTTGTTGCCAAGTACTGTATGCATCCACTTAAGTAATGTGAGGAATGGTCGTTCAAAAGGTTAACCAGAGCAAAACATGTTTGCTGTTATCCTCCATTACATAACATCATAAACTAAGATACATTCAAAGTTGTGGTTCTTGCATGAAGAGAATGTACAGTCCACATATTTCTTGTAATCTGTTCATGAATCAAACATATTCCACTCCTCTTCTGGTTCAACAGCAACCTGAACTGCAATGGCGATGGCGGCGCTTTGCCACTAGATGGGAGTACTGAGTTGACTTGTTGGCTTTCAGAACTCGTCCGTAAAGACATGAATCAAGGTCAAACGTTAGCAAAGGCAGCAGAATGACGGATAGAAAGATGCTTGCTTTTTCTTTCAACAAGTCTTCCCGCGCCGTTTACGTCGACCGTGTTGGAAAGGCGCAGAAACAGAGGGAAGCATTCACGACTTTTCACGCTTCTAACGGTAACCCTGACAACCACTTTCCCTGACAGCAACCTGTCTCCACACCGGAGTCCTTTAATGTGTCCACACACACACACACGCACACACACACACACACACACACACACACACACACACGCACACACACACACACACACCCACACACACACACACACACACACACTGTTGTTCACCTGCGAGTTTCTTGCACCTGTCTAATGGTGACATGTGTCACAGACTTTGATGGTTTTCCCATTGAAATGGATCTGGGGCATGTTTTGCATGGCGCTTTGCAGCTCGGGGTGTCTGAGTGCTCTCTCTCTCTCTCTCTCTCTGAGGCGGTTCTCTACCATCACAAATGTACTGGGCGCGGTTCTGCATTAAGAGGCCGCATGATAGCAGATCACTTTACAGCCCAACACCAACGCTGAGTAACGTCCTGCACAGATACATCCCCCTCTTTCTCTCTAAGCAGCCATGTTTCACCGTCAGAAAAACTCTTCCCGCTTCTCGGATTAACAATCGATACCAGAAAAAAACAAGGCACTGGAAATGTATTCTTGCCCCACACTGACTAAACAAACTTTTAATGGTAATTAAATATATTAAGTAGTTCCTTCTCATTTTTACTTAAATATTCTGGTGTGCTTGGAAAGTGATTTATCGTAGTTGTATCATCTGGTAGGATTTATTTCAAAGTGAGTAAGATTCACCGATCTGTGAACGCAAATAAGTAAATTTAAGTCACAAAAATGTGAAGCTACTCAACTTTTTCATGTAATCTACCTTTTGTGAAGAAAAATTTATTCATTTTACTTTTTTTATTAAGTACATGTAACAAAACGTAAAATTTACTTAATTTATTCAAACCTATTTAGCTTTCTGCTTAGCATAATTTACAAGATATAGATGTTTGGGTTTTTTTTAATACACTTGCATTCATGGTGTTTATATTCAGTTTGCAGTGCAAACTGTGTGAGGTTTTTTTTATTTTTAAATGTGAATCTGACACATCAGTTTTTCAGTGAACAACGCGGTCCGCCATCACTGCGAATCCGCTTTACTTCTCAATTTCATCTCCTCTTGTTGTTCTCAGCACATCAGAGACGTCTGGGAGAAAAAACATGAACATGGCGTCCACTCTGATGAGCGCGCGGCTTCATTTTCTCTCCCTGCCTCCGGCTCCTGGGAGAAATCTCGCGTTACACATGGAGGTCAGAAGCTGCGACTTCCGTCCGGAACGGCGCGCGTGTCATCTTCGCTCTCCGACGTGATTCTGGGTGAATGGTGTCGATTCAGAAGCTCCAGAATGAAGGTCATGGCGACTGAATGGCTGCACCGGCTGCGAGTGTCAAAAAAAAATATCTGCGAATTACAGGAACTGCTATATTTGCATTTGCGGAGCCTCTTAACCATTGCACCTTTTGACGTTTTTTTGCTTTTTTTTTGTTGGTGTGTTCAACTACATCTTGTTCACTGGATTGTCTGAATATCACAAACTCCAAAGTAACTTAGAGGGTCAGTATTATGTAACATTGAGATCTACATCATGTTAGAATATTATTATTCATCAAAAACATGCCTGGGGTTTTGCCTTGATTCTTTCATGCGTGTTTGAGAAATCCTGAAGTCTCCTGCGGCAACCACTCAGCTGTGTGAAACACCTCTGTGGATCTAGCTCTGCCTTGAAGACACAGCTCCTCCTCACAGCCGCAGTTTCCAAGCTTTCGCCTCACAGAGCGGCCCGCCCCTGCGACTCCCCCAATCAGCTCCTTCAGACTAGCCAGCAGCAATTAGCAACCACCTGGTGGAACTGCTGCATGTGCTGCAGCACTGGTAAAACGTCGTTAAACAGTTAACAGAGGAGCAAAGTTGTAACCACTTCCTGTATTGCAGTGGTTCCTAAAGTGTGGGGCGCGCCCCCTAGGGGGGGGTGCAGTGCCATTGGGAAGCGGTATGGATGAATGGGGAAAAAAAACAGTTACACAACTGTGTTTCACTGTAACAGGTTGTTTTGTTGCAACCTGAAGTGTGAAATAAACTTCAGTGGAGTTTGAAAACAAAATATGTGTACAGGTTTATGTCTGGTTGAACGATGTGTGTGCCCAGTTGATTTTTTTTTTTCTTTTTTGGGGGGGATTTTATTGTAATCCAAAGGGGGGTTCCAGAAAATCTTTGGGAACCACTGCTGTACTGGAAAGAGCATGGTTTCCTTAAAGAGACAGAGACCCAATTTCAAGGCATTAAATTACAAAGTGAAATTTCTTTTATTTATCACAACTAAAGGTAAAATAGTTTCTTGATTGTGCTCTGAAAACACATAATGCTTCCCCTTCAAAGTAAAGTACCTTTATTCCTGTTCTTAGATGTTTGAACAATCCTATTAAAAACCTGGTTTCAAGTATGGACAGATGGACAGAGCACCCAGCCAAAGTTTACGCTTAAATCCAATCGAGACGTTCTGGCTGGACTTTAGTACCGTTAGACACATGTCCTGCTCCCCGAAGTGCTTAATTTCAAAAGCCTTGAAATAAATTCAGGAGCAGCATCTCGTTCAAATGAGAAGATGCTTCCGTCATAACGCGATGTAAAACCCGTCAAGATGAGAAATTCTCAATTTAATGAGATTTTTTTTGAAAAAACGACTTAAAACATTTATATCTCATTAAAACCAAAATATCTTCTCTTTTAAATAAGAAAGGGAGCAGCATTAAAACCAGCAACGCCTCTTGGGATTTTTGTGTGTCGTCTGCAAGAAAGCAGGCGAGAAGAAGCAGAATCCGAGGGAGGAGATTTATGCCTTTTTAAAAAGTCATAATCTCAGAGAAGCGTGTGCTTATGTCTTGTTAACACTAACAAGACATAAGTTACTTTTATTTGTAATGAGAATAGATATCAAATTCATCTAATTTTAACAAGAAACTTAAGTCGCAGCGAGTTTTACATAACCTGAAAGCTTTTTTGTCGTAACGACAAACTGCTCCTGAATTTATTTCCCATCTCTGGCAATTAGACACAAACAAAACCGCTTCCAGGTTTTCTTTTTTATCTGCCAAAAATCACACCTAATTGCCTTTTCTGTTTACCAACATCGACTATGTTGCGTTGGTATACGGCGGAAAATTCCACAAAATCCATTTTATATAAAGCGGTTGCTAACAAGATTGGTTTTACTTAAATGGGACATATTGTGCACATCAATAAACGCACATTGTTGTCGTAAATATGTCGGATTTAGCAAAAATGCTAATTTTGGTCAAGTTGGGACTTCCATCCACAGTCCCAACTTGACAAATGCGAGAAGGTCCAAACGGGTTGAACGTTTCTGAAAGCCACCGAAGGAGTTCAGCTTTAAAAAAGAAAAGACACTGATGTGATGGTGGGTCTCTTTAAAGAAACAAAAAAACAACCTCAGGTTCCAAAATTCCCCATTATCTTTTTCGTGTAGACCATCTGGCTCCGGGTCTGTATTTTCTCCAAACGTAGTCGGAATGCTCTCATCTCAAAGCCAGCTTTGATCGGTGGGACTGGCTCTCTGGCCTGCGTCTCCTCAACCAGAGTCTGCATGTGTGCGTTCAGAAAAATCACAGCGCATTATTAAGCACGTCGTGGCTGTTTATGGGTTTCACGTTTCCGTCGGACAAGCACGTTTGATGTGCCGCTCTCTTCCCACCGGTTCACCTTCCCTGTTCTGTGTGTGTGTGTGTGTCAGAGAGAGAGAGACACACACACAGAGGAATCTGGGTTCCTCCAAGTTATGTGGACATGACCTGCCGGCTGCGCTTGCAATGTTTGGCAGCACAAACAACCGATCGCCTCTGACGCCGGGATGGTGGGAGGAAGAGGAGCGTGTGAATTATTGAATGATCCGTACGATGGAGCTCAGCGTGAGAGAGTGCTCAGATGTGTGATGGCGCGGTTTGAGAGCGCAGAGAGGCTGAGGAGGAGTGGGAGTGGCACACACACACACACACATATACAACACACACATGCGTGCAACACACTTGTGCGTCTCAGCATTGGATGTTGCCATTCCGTCAGCGGCTGGATGCACACGAGCAGCTGGGTGTCAGCTTCGAGACGCTCGACTGATTTGAATGCGCTTGTGTGTGTGGGTGTGTGTGTGTTTTTCCTCTGCTTTCTTTTCTGGATCCGCATGTTTAATAAGAGCTCTTGTAGGAATGATGTCAGTAGGTCTGTAGCTCAAACACTCAACAACCCGGTGTGTTTGGAAGGGTGGGATCGTCAGGAATGGTTTGACCGGCGGGATTGAGGAATGCCTTGCCGACGTCCACTCAAGCTGGTGAACGCGGACGTAAAGTTACCAAGGAGTCAAGATGCTGTAGACGCACTTTAGGAACGGCCCCAGTATGGGGAACAGCATCCAGACGAAGAAGAAGAAGAAGAGCACGTTGACCGAAGAGGGCTCTCCGTCGGTGACCCCGAGTCCCAAGCGGCAAAAAGCTGCAAGCTTTCGTCTGCCGGGACATGTGGACAGACAGAGTCCAGGTAGGAGGACAGCAGGAAGGAAGGAGGAGTTAGTCATCTACAAAACAGCTTTTCAAAAAAACAAAAAAAGATAAGAGTGAAGTCATCTTATGTAGTTTGTTGTGTCTGTTGGTGTTTGTGTGGTCATGTGAAGACCTGCTGTAAGCTCTTTTTGGTGACTTCATTCCCATGCTGACTCTATCTTAGTCAGCTTCAAGCGTCCCTGCTTATTGCACAGGCGTACAAAAGAATGTGTGTGTTAGCAAAAGTGGATTGTTTCCCCTCCCTCTTCTTTCCCTGTGTTTTGGTCCACTGGTTTGGACTTCTTGCTGACAAATAACTAGTCAAGCATTTTGCAGGCCGAGTCCGACCACATCCTCTTCCTTCCTGGTGCTAACACAGTCTGCTGGACTCGATCTCAGCGCAAATAATGGGAATCTTTTTTTCCCCTGACTGTGTGGAATGCCGTACCTGCTATGGAAAACTGATCCTTGTCTCTCTGTTAATTGTTCCCGAAGCGACAAAAAAAAAAAAACACCACCTGAGGAACTGGTTCAACACAATCGCACATTGACAGGCATGCAGAGATTGTGAGATAATGCTCAGCGGATGTGAATTGTTTTTGCACTCAGGTTCTGCTGACGTAACCAGTTTCTCAGAAGTAGATTTCCATTTCTCGCTTCTCAGTTTGTAGGAGGTGGACGTTGGTCGTTTTATTTGGGGCTGTCAGGGGTTTGGCATGTTTTTACTGCATCCTTCAAACAGCACACCTAACGACATAGATGTGTCTCATGTAGAAATGCTGTTGTCCTCTCAATATGTGCTGCATATTGTAGTGTTTGGAGTATTGCCGTATTCCGGAGGCTACTATTATGACGAGTCCTCAAGAAAGAGGTTATTTAATCGAGGTTTCACAGAACACAAAGCAAAAGCCCAACACGTTGTTCTGATTTCAGTTGACTTTTAACCTTCCACTCCTTCCCCACTGTGAGTGAAGCCTTACCCTGCAAAGTCACCACCTATCAGCAAGATTGCAAGACTGAAGAGCGTTCCACAGTTAAGATTACTAACTGGACATACGTGAGGTCTACTGAATTCGCACTCTGCTAGCTGATAATATATTTGGCAGTTTGCATGAACTCTTCCTGCCCTTGATGCCCACAGCCGATGTGGATTTAAATGACTGGCTCATATTGGAACGGAAAGGGCAACCTTCAAGCAGCTGACGAATGTCCGAAACTCAACAGGCGAACCCACTACAAACCAAAATCTGAATTTTAACACCTTTTAAAAGGCCAACGTGTAACAAATTAGTGAGAATTTGTGCAAAATTTTCTCAACATTCACATTTCAAATGTGCAAAATTTCTACTAGCAGGACAGGCACCCAAACCAGTTGATTGTAGAAAGGCAATGGATCAGCTACTCTCTACACAAAACTAATATGGACATCACCAGGCAAACCCGGAAAGCACATGTATGGTTCTTTCTGCAAGTCAGACAATGTGTCCTTGGGCCCAGAAACACAATAACAGGTTAATGTCTGTGGATATGTGTGTGATTATCACCACTTGTTGCACTCTGTTCACTTCCTCTTTCACTTACAGTTTACACAGAAACATGTGGAGTGGATGCATACGGAAGCGTAGCTTTCTCAATTTTGTTGGTAATGGAAACTGAAGGACTGAAGCCTCTGAACATGGATTAGTTGATGGTATATCGTCTCTTTGTTGTATAGAAAGGTTAACTCAAACATTTATTTCCTGGACTGTTATTGAGTCAGTTTCAACTCCTTTGCAAAAATTCTAGACAAGATTAGAGACTTTAGGACTCATCCTAGTCATAACCCTCCCCATTAACTCCAGCCCATTGCTCCAAATCTTCTATATAGATTCTTCTGCATGTTGTGTTTCAGCGTTTTTGGCAACATGAGTCCCAAAACTAAAGGAATCTTCATCTTTCAAAGTTTAAATGGAAAACATCTGACATGCCATAAGTGTTACTTCCAGTCTGGACTGACATCTTTTTGTGACCCCACAATGCAGCTGTTTCAACTCAATTTCCCATCCACCTTTTTCTCTGAGAAAAAGAGAGATGATTTCTCTTTGCAAAGATAAGACTTCCAACAAGCTGTCTAATAAAACAGTACTACTGCAATGCTGAATTATCACTGGATATCCTTGAAATACCATCCCTTCTGTGGCTTTTCACTCCCTTTCCACTCCCCTCCTCTTGCCTCGCTCAGTGACGCTATCTCCTTGACCTTCGATCGCTGCCTAACGGGCTTATCTCCCAGCGTTTGAAAGGTGAGATATTTGGATGCGAGCGCACGAAGACTTGCGCTCATTCAAAAGGAAGCTGTTGACAGAATTAGGGAGGGACGATGGAAACAAGAGCAGAGATTACAACGGCGCGGGGAGACGAGAAGAGACAGCGTATAGTCTTCTGTCTAATTCGGGAATAAAGCCGCCTGTTGACGTCCCCGCCATTTTAATTTCAGCTGCCTTGTACGGAAGGCGTGATGTCCCACATTTTCGTTTTCCTTGCTGGGGAAAGCTCGCCCGAGCCTTTTGATATCTGCGAGCGTGGCTAAGACGCTCTCCGCTCCCTTCGTGGTCCTCCCTTTGAAGATCCCATTCAATGTGTGTCACTGTCAAAGTCAGGGACTCCCCGCAGAGCAGCTTAGGCAACACACAGTAAAATAAGGAGAGGATGACTTTTCATCTCTTCTGCCTTGTCCTCCCACGATCTTGTCCCCCAGCACTAATAAGCTGAGTTGAGCTCTTGCTCCTCATTTAACTCTTATGGACTTGGATCTACAGAAGCATCTCAAAGGTCTTTCCTACTGACCGTCATCGTTTTGTATGTTGCTGACATTTTGGGTAAAGTACAATTTGGGTTGATATTCTGTTCTCAATGTCACATCAGGTGACTCCACCAGATGGCATATACCAGATTTATATTCTCTAACGGATGTTACACCAGGCGGCGTTAGTCGTGTGTCTTCAGGTGATGTAAGATATGTAACTATCGATGTCATTCAGACGGCACCATCAGGTGCTTATAACAATAATTTGATGCGGTGGCTGAAAGACGGAGGCGTAACGATGGAGTCAAGTCCTCCGGCTGCCTTTGAATTGCAAAATTGCTCAGCACAGGTCATGGCTGAGTTGAGAGAGCACAGGTGGGGCAAGCCTCTAGTCCGGCGAGTCGTCAGTAGATAATAATAAATCTGAAAGAACTTTGAAAGAAATCCCTCAAAATGTGTTGGAATATAACTTTTGCCGAGGTTTTTGCTGTGGTCAGTTTTGTAGATTCAAATTTACATTTTTTTCTCATTTAACCAAAAAAGTATTTATCATTAGAAACGAGAGAAAATATACAACATTGTAAACGGAGTAGTATGTGTATTTCTGTTTGTATTTACATCTTATTTCAAAATGGTGACTGGAAAAAATCGTTGATAACTTTCTTAATCAATCAAACACTTTTTGTTGGAATTACAACAGTAACACTCTTTGCATAGTTGCTATCCATCTGTTTGCCTGTTTCCACTGGTATTGTAGGGATTTAGCATTAGTGATGAGCTCCAAGTGTTTGTGGTTGGAAGGCATTCCTGCCATCACCCTAATCTTTAGCTCCTACCACAGATTTTACATCACATTCAAGCTGGAACTCCAGAATCTTAATATTACTTGCAAGAAGAAGAAACCTGTTGAAAACTTTAATAATGTGGGAATAAAAATAAGTTTGGGCTTAAATGTGTCTTCAGTGGCAGAATAATCTTGTTGTGAGAAATGGAAGAAATTTGACAGGATTTTCTTTTTAATTAAATGTTCAGGAGTTTTAATGTACAAGCCTAGAGGATTGACTTTCTCTGTAAGGACCCACCAATCGCTGGTGTAAAAGCCATCAAGTTCCGCATGGGATTACGCTTGTTCATTCATTCCCTCGCATGCCTAGAGCCTGTCCTAAATCAAACTTTCAAACTTGTCAGTGAAAAATAATTCCCTGCAGTGTGCTGTAGCTTACTGTAGAATAATAAAGCTTCTCAGGGAATACGGTTTTGTAGGAGAGATGTAGCTTAGGTGCAATGTTTAGGTTTAGGACGTAGGTGTGAAAGTAGCATTCCTGTGAGTGGCTGGAGTTAAGGTTTCCCAGCAGAACATTACCTATATGTATCACTTAACCTTTGTTTCCAAAACTCTAGACTGAAATAGTTGTAGACATGCATTGACACAGCTGTCAATTGATCCCATGAAGGGTTATGCTGACATTTAGACCCTGAACTCATTTCTTAATCAGTGTTTTTTTTTTCCCCTGCTTCAGTGGATGGATATATTTAGTGCCATGCTGTATATATATAAATTGCAATATCATTGTTGCAAAATTGTTTATTTTCCAATTAAACTGTGCAGATTATTTGCAATTATAATAGGGGGGGGGGGAATCCTTGAAATTATTTGTTATTATCGTCATCTCAATCCTCTTTTCACTCAAACCTAGCATGTTAGCTACGAATTAAACCATCTGTATTTATCTTTTTTACATAAAATCTAGTTTTTCATTTGTCGTTTGGACCATGACAATCAGCAAAAAAAATAAAATAAAATAAAAGAGAATTCACTCTGAAAATATGGAATAACATGCACCATGTTACACTAAGGTGGACTTGGAGTGCAACCAGCAGCATCAACTAGCTTGACTTAGCTTGGAAACATGACAGTAGTTTGCCTCCTGTGAAGATGCAAGCATTTAACATCTGTTGAATCAGTGTCATGTCCCAAGGAGATAAAATGTTTTTGTTTTAATTGTTATAAATGACTAACATCAGCTTAGAGCCGTCACGTCTGTTTAGCTGTTAGCAGAGTACCTGTTAGCTCGGTAGCTGTTAGCCTTCCACTGCTCTGACTACAAAATCACTGATGTGACATATTTACAGTAATCAGAGAAAACAAAACTGAAACTACTTAGCTTCAAAAAGTCATTTAACATGTAAAGATAACTTTGAAGTTTGCTAAAATCTTGATAAATGGTTGAAGACGTGCGTCTGCACAGGAATATTTTCAACATGCTATGTGGAAGACTCCAGAAAAGCGGCGACCGTTCACTTTTATCTCTGGACTCCATGTTGCTGCTCAGATTGTAAACATGTTACAGTGGAGTGAGCTCACTCTTCTGAACAGAAGAACTAAGGATTGCTGTGTAATAGGCCTCAGCCTCTGGCTTCCTGTATTACCATGTAATGTAATTTGAATACCAAGCTTTGAAACACAGTGCACACAAAAACAAGCCCCATGCAGTTAGTGGTCATCACTCTGGCTTTGAGGTTAAACAGAATTTGATGCAGTTTGGCTTAAATACACTTTATCATCTTCAGCTGCATTAACTGCCTTTTATGACGTTACATTGTCCAGTGAGTGACTTAGCATGTTCTGCCCGGCTGTTGTAAGAAAAGCACAACATAAAGTATGCAAATAACGTCTGGCCCCGAGTGTGGCCTGTTAGCTTGAGTGTATAAATGTGGAAGCCCTGAAAGATGCATAACTACTTCAATATTTTTTGTTATGGAAAATATGGACTCAAACCTGGAGCAAAGGTTTCCTGTTTCATAATTATGATGAAACATTTTTCCCCGAAAAAGATGAGTGCTAAAAATAAAAGACTTAAATAATTCTACATCCGACATGACAACTTAAGTTCATGTAAATGTCTTCGCATTTACCGAGTCAATTTAATTTGCTTGAAATAAATAAATTGCCTATTCTGTCAAATATTGCTACTGGATAAAAAATGTAGCAAGCAGATCTTACCCGTTACAAAACCTCCAATTATTTTATATCTTTCATTACAACCCTCTGCAAACAGACATGCAAATGACTGAAGATGCATATGTGGAAGTTATGTAACGTTTATAGCGTGTTTAATTATATATAAACTCCGCTAACTTTTTGGCACCTAATATTTGATGGCGTTTGCCAGCAAAATCCGGAGCAAATATTTTTTCATATCATTTTCCTGATGCCAAGAAACCTCGGGCTCGAAAGATATTGTAAGGTTTTGACTTATTTTAGTCTGTGCCAACCCTGGCTTGTTTGTTGTACGCCTGATTTACTCCTTTGCACATGGATTTACAGACCGATTCCATCGAAATCCCTCAGATTTGTTTACAGGAGGGAGACTTACTCTGTGTGCCGTGCGTGTTGGGATTTCAGGGGGCGAAGCGCGAAGAGGAAGAATTTGTTTCCAGCAGCATTAGTGAAGTCTCGCAGTTTGGCGCGTCTGCTGGCCACTCGGTCCAACACAGGAAAACTTGTTCTTCTGTCTCTCGCAGACACACGCGTATTGACGGCGTCTCTATCGCTACGGCGACACTTGCATGTGTTGCCATGTGAAAACATTGGGAACAGACTCAATCTGTTCAGGTCTAATGTGTCTGCCGTGATTCAGACGACACACAACAGTCAGGCTCGTCACTTCCACCCCACAGCAGATGGTTTTTGGTCTGGAGTTTAAACTTGGCCTCTTTGTTTCTCCTAAATATGCTCACATTTTTCTTTCTCACAGTTCTCAGGTTTAGATTTCCTCTGGTTTGTCAGCAAAAAAACTAATTGGAATATAAGCGAGATTTTTGCCAACAATCTCTTGGCTAAGTTGTTTATTTAATAGCTACAAAATTGACTTGATTCATTTTGTTTTAATAGAGAAAGCTGGGTTCAAAAGCTGACATTTCCTTCGTTCAAGAATAAGCTGCTGGAGATTTTGACATTTGGACTTTGAGTCATTATTGCAATTTAGAAAAAGGTTAAGAAGGCTGGGAATACGAGGAGCTGCAGCCATGAGCACATTTTCCTAAATCTGACATGAAAATATTTCAGAGGATTTATCATAACAAGAGGTTTTTTGGTTTTTCATCTAGAGAAACAAGATTTTGGATACATTATTTGAACCGTTTATAAAGCAGTTGAATGTTGTTGTTTTTGTTTTTTTTAGTTGTCCTGAAAACAGAAGTGGAATCATTATTATTATTTAAAGCTTTCAGCCTGATAAGATATATCTTTTCTTCAGAGCAGATGAAAAACCTTTCACGGATTAGGTCAGTCAGGCAGTTTGACAACCTCGGTTTCCCAGCTTGAGCTCGCACTAAACGTGTTCGCAACAAAGTGAGAGTAGTGTGGGATTAGCAACAGTGTGTCTAAATTTAAAGGTCATCACTGGTAAAATGTTGGACTTTCCCACGAGGGACCTGAAGCCTTGTGCATGAGAGTATGTCATTTAAAACGAAGGTTGTGGATAATGTCTGTTTTCCTTAAAGAAAAGAGATGAGCTACAACAAAACTTTCAATTTTACCTTGGTGTTTACAGGCACAAGTAGGGATTTAGTAACTATTAGACAAAACTAAATATTTGTTAACTTTTTGCTAATAGGCTTATTATTTAGTTCACTTTATCCTAACACATGTTTCCACTACCGGAGCTTTTTTCCAGGTACCAGTTGATTTATTTATTAATAGCCTTACAGTTTTCTGACATCATTTGAAATAGCTTAGCAAAGTTCATACTTTGCTAAATTTAACTGTAATACAATTTATATTATTAAACATTCGTTTATGGTTGTCTGTGTCTGAAGTTTCAATTGTTTGATTATGAACAATTTTGGTTACTTTTTGCTAACAAGCTAACTATTTGTTAGGTTTTGAAAACGAGCTATTGTAGTTTTTGCACACAAAAAAAAAAAATATATATATATACATACATATTTGTTACTGTGTTGACATATTTCAAATGTCTGTTACTTTTATGTAATATGCTCACTACTTCTATTTTCAAGCTACAATCTATTTCAATTACTTTTTATTTTATTTTGTTCATTTAAAAAGGATAAAAAACTAAATATTTGCTCATATGCTAACTATTTATTTTGGGTTTCCTTAATATGCTAAACATCTGGTCTCTGATACTATTCCAAATATGTATGTAGCTTTTTGCTAACATGCTATCCTTATCTGTTACTTTTTGCTAAAAAGTTATCCCTATCTGTTACTTTTTGCTAACAAGCTATCCTTATCTGTTACTTTTTGCTAACAAGCTATCCCTATCTGTTGCCTTTTGCTAACAAGCTATCCCTATCTGTTACTTTTTGCTAACAAGCTATCCTTATCTGTTACTTTTTGCTAACAAGCTATCCTTATCTGTTACTTTTTGCTAACAAGCTATCCTTATCTGTTACTTTTTGCTAACAAGCTATCTTTATCTGTTACTTTTTGCTATCATGTTAACATTTTCTGGTACTTGGTACTAGTATGCTAACGTTTCCAGTTGCTCTTTGCTAGTATGCTAACTTTTTCTGTTGGTTTTTGTTGATATGCTAACTTTCCGTTAGTTTTTGCTACTATGCTAACTGCTAGTGTCGGTTTTTACAAACCTAATGCCATTACTGGCGATAAATAAATATTGCCGTTTCCTCTTTTGAAGTACATTTAAAATGGCTTTGACTTCTAGCCAAATCATAGGACTATGGACACTGATGCATTTGAGAAGATGTTAGTTCCACATGAGGAATCAGACGTATTATTGGAAAGGCTGTTGCATCTCAAATAATCTGAGAAGCGTTATATTCCATGATTTCTGCCTAGAATTGAGTTTTTTCAAATTTTGCATCGATTGGCTTCAGTCCCGGCGTCACCAGTGGACAATCTGCTGTCTGTCTTCTGTCAGGGTGGGGTTTTCTGGACAATATTGCGTCACTAATATTCTCTAATTTTCCAGGGGTCACCCTGCGGACTCCTGCACTCACTCCCACCCACCACTTAGCAAGCAAACAGATTTATTATCTTGTTTTCGGGTCTGTGGACGGCCGCCTCGAACACAGGCTGAACTGTGCCTTTGCTCTGACTCATCGTTGTGTGTAACTATGTTTGCAGAGCTTTCAGTTTTGCTCTCAAAAAGCGTTTTAGTTGAAATGACTAAAAGTGATAGGAGCGGCTTACGTTTCCCTGGAAAAATCCCCACAATTTTCAAACCCGCCAGAGGTAGAGACAGAAAATGACGAGCAGAGCCAGAGAGGAATAATTAAAAAAAAATTTTTAAAAAGAGTGACACTATTTTTATGCGCAGCTGGAGCTAAGTTTAGCTCCGCGGCTTTGCACCCTCACAGGGGGAACCTGAGGTGCAATCAGTCACCTCAGTTTGGGATTCAGATTGATTCAGGTCAGGATGAAAGACTCCAAATTATTTATTTCTTCTGCTTAGAAGCAGCTCTGCATGAAACAAAGCTAGCTAAATTTATTTGCACTTAATTTCTGAGGTCTTGGGTCTCAGTAACGGCAATACTTTTAATATTCCTAAAGATGCATTACAACTAGCTTCACCCCGTCTTGTTTAGTTTTATTGCATCTCTATGACCAAATCTGTTTATGAGTCGGAATAATGATTTCAGAAAGAAATTCTGGTCGTTTCCTCCCCACCGAGTAAAACTCAGACATTCCAACAAAACGAGGTTTGTCGCCACAGAATCCAAGCTGGACTTGTCCATAAAAAGTGCCGATTGATTTTTACGAGGATTTTATCTGATTGGCCAATGTAAAGCAGCACATAACTGGAGTGAAAAGGAGACACAGTTTGCAATAATACTTAGAAATGAAAAGTCAGAAAAGCCTCGTTTTAATCTAGTTAAGCAGATTCCAGGGAAACCAAATGCTATAAGAAGTCGATGTGTAATTTCATCTCCATCTTTAAAGACCTTCAGAGGTTTTTCGGAAAACAGTCGTGAACAAACGGCATCTTGGAGACCCAAGAACAGTTTAATGTTTAAAGCTGTTGTTTTATTCCCAGCTTTTGGCGTCTCTAGGAGCTCTGCTGATTTTGTTACGTAAAAATGGAGGCAGTGTGACACATCAGTAAACCCATGCAGGCATGGCTGTCCACTTAAACTGGCTGATAAGGATGACAACTAATTAAGAGTTTTTAAAAAAACCTCAAGTTTTTGTGCTTTTATAGCGTTTCGCAAAACTGCAACGGAAACACTTTTTCGCGTCCCACTAGTCACAAGACCAACAACCGGGCGTTACCACTGGCGAAAACGTAGAAGAAGATGACAGGAAGTAGCGGGAGGATGATGGTTTGTCCTTGTCCCGAATCCGTAGCTCTTCTGTAAAGTCGCATACAGCAATTTCCACAAAACGCAGCACACGTAACCGCTCCAAAGTTTAAGGGGTTTTTGTCATTCCAACGCCTGAATAAGACGTCGACGTCTCCTGATGGATAACAGGTGCTGGGCTCAAGTCTAAATATATCTCATGTTTCTAGTAACATCCATCACTCCCATGACTTCTAATGATTTATTATGACTTATTAAATCGCATTTCTTACGTAATTGAAACACCGCAATTGAGAAATTGTGTTTTATTGACATTAGCAGAACAGTGACAAAGATTTGCGCACATTTGTAATGGAAACACGGCTACTGAAAACATGAGGAAGTAGATACTCTGGGAAGCTGAGAGTAAGAGAACCGGCACACAAAACACTTCGAATGTAGGGGGGTGTATAGATCACACACCCCTACATTCAGACATGGTGGTGGGAGGATCATCCTTCCAATAGGACAATGACCCAACAGCCAGAGCTACCAGGAAGTGGCTTAGATAAAAGTTACCCTACTAAACACACCAGACACCAGAGTGTAAGGATATGAATAGTTTTGCATGGAACTATATCACTAATTAGCCATGGCTTCCAAAGTCATTCAACACAACAACGAACTAGGCTTTCTGGTATTTCAAGTTGAATTTAGAACTTGGTTAAGGAATAAACTTAGAACCTCAGTAGAAATACTGGACAAAAGCTGTAACCTGCACTTCTGTCCCTCTTTAATTTGGCTTTTTCCTGTTGTCAAGTTAAGAAAACATGTTTGAGAACCAGTTTTAGGTTTACATTTTGTCTCCTCAATCCTCTCTGTTTGATTAATTCGTCATTACGTTTCAGAGTAACCCAACTGTGACCAGTGGTCCACAGTCTCGTCTGGCCGCCTTATTTTATTCTGAAGCTGCCAGAACGAAGGAAGACGGGGTTAAAATGTGACCAGCAATAAACACACACATAACCACCGGCGTTATTACTCCGTTCATGGCTGCACCCCTGATTTGTATTCAGTGGCTGTTGTGGAGCTGAGTTACGAGGTCTCTTACTCCGAGAGGTTTAATATTAACCAAAGAGAAGGCGAGCTAAACTCAGCGCTCCTCTCCTCTCCAGGCAGAACGCAGCGATGGAAACGCTGCCTGTAAAACAGGGGGAGGCGCGCTCCAAAAGAACTCTGAGTTGTTAGATTGAGCCAATTCATCACTGAGTTAACAGCCAAAGAGGAAGAATAAAACACACAAAACTTGCGCTAAGGGGCCATAGAGAGGCCGAGGAGCGGAATCGAAACAAGGCGAGGAAGGTAAAGGGAACCTGGAGGACGGCGCACAAATCACAGCCTACACTGACTGTCGCTACGCGCAAACCACCTGAAGCTCTCATTTCCACTGGGTGGGGCGCAGACAGCTTCAGGAGGAAAGATTTGAAATCAACAGTACTGAACAGAAACGAGGCTCGGATAGACGGGTCAGATTCTTTGACTGTCAGGTTTTATATTTACTCAATTTGAACTGACCATAGCTATGCAGAAAGTGGTTTTATGTATATTTCTTTATGTAATTAGACAGCGGAGTTATTTGGGGAACTGATCTTGTTTCAGAAAAAAATTATAGTTTGTCAAATAAGTTGAAACTTTATGTAAAAGTTTATTCTTGCGTGTATTCTTTTCCAAATATTTAACACATAAACACAATATGCTTCCATCAACAAAATCCAAACTCGTGGGTAGAGATGATATCCAATGATGGCATCTACAGAACAAGATATTTTAGCAGAATACTTTCATAAATCATGTAAAGGCCTTAAACATTACCTCACAGAAACCTTTGTTTCAGGAACAAAGAGCTAAATTATTCAGTCCATGTTGCACTAGACCGCACGTTGTATATGCATTTTCTGGTTTGGTTTGGATTCAAAGCTTTGAAAATGCTGGTTTATGAATTTGAGTGCAATTGGGTGTAATTCGTTCTGGTGTAATGTATAACAAGAAAAACGCTGTTTAAATTAAGCCAATTTTCCATTCACAGGAAGCTAAAACATATGATTAAAAATGAAAGAAAAACCTATCGATACAGTATGCTAACTGTAGTAGCACAACTGATGATAAAATCAGTAAAGCAAGCAACTTTTTCAGTGTAAATGGGACCTTTGAAACTGATACCAACTTCAACATCATTATAGTTAGCCATTCGTGGTATTCTGACAGCAATGACAAATCCTTTGCATCTTGTCTTTCAGTGCTTCGTTATGCTAGCCAAAATGCTACCAGACAAACAGTGTCTGACTGTTGTCAGTAAGTTCAAACCTTTGAATTATAAAACTGCTTCATTTCTTCAGTATAAGAGATGCAGATGTTCAAGTTTGAACTTGAACTAAAACAGGAACTAAGTAGCGCTATATGACTTAGCCACATTGAGGAGAGGTGCGGCATTGTTACATTATACCGAAATACACAAACATATCAAGCATTTTCAACAAAACCAGTTGGATACAACAACAACTAAAGCAGGACAGAAGTCTCTGTCTCCAGGCTATGGAGAGGTCTTTTAAAAATGTTCCAGGAGACCACGTCCTTTTAGCATTCTGCTAAAAGTTATAAGTTTTAACCAAACCCTGGTTTTCCAAACTCTTTAGGGGCATTTTGTGCAGAGAACCAGGGGGACCCAACGGGACCGATGTGTCCACCACTAAAAACTGGTGGCCTCTGTGAAACACAGGGCGTCCATGTTGGAATCCAACAAAGTCCAAATCCGATGAGAACTGAAACGGTGTCAATGTGTCCACCGATCCCACAAAGCATTCCAGTCTACGAACACGTTTGTTGACCAGTTTTAAGCTAAAATCTCATTATCATTAGATTGTAACTACTCGCCTCAGACTGACCTCGAACCTGATTGGACCTCCGGCGGGGGCATGAAGTGAGAGCGCTCTGTTTGTCCACGATAAACTTTGCTGACTGATACCTTGATTCTCTCAATCACAAAGGCAGCGTTTGCGTGAACCCCCGTTTTAGTCCACCCTGTCTTTGTCTCAAGAGCAGCAAACTCGAGGGTGAGTCGAGGACATGACGTGAACTAACACACCCGGTGTGGTCAAGGAATTACATTTTCCAGAGCTGTGTGTGTGTGTGTGTGTGTGTGTGGGTGGGTGGGTGGGTGGGTGTGTGTGCGCGTCAACGTCAGCCCTCTGGGAGTCATGTTTCACATTTGGCAGCTCTCTGTTCATCATCAATACAAACTGGTCATGTGAATCCACAGCAAACAGCTTCATCAAATGTCCTGCTGCTTTTGCAGTCTCATACCGGCGGTTTAAGCGCAGGTCCGGGCTGATTTAGCACTCCGTAGAAACTACGAAGCCTCGTCGAAGGAGAGGTTTGTGTTTTAACTGGTACCTTCTGCTCTGGCGGCGCCGGAAGACTCATTTTCTAGAGATTAATAGAAAGAAGGGGGAAAAAAAGCTCAGCTGTTAACTGTTAATTATTAATGCTGCTGCTTTTAAAGGCCTGCCCTATTTATTGTTTTCTCAGTTGCCATGCCAACTGTTTCTATGCGCTACGGTCGCGGGGATCGCAAAACGACTTCTATCCTCGATTGTTCGGTTCGGCCCATTAAAAACTCAAAGAGTTACTTATGTGGCTTTCACGTGGCGTTTCTTTGAAATGAGAGTGAAATGAAGCCTCCTGGTGCCGCTCGCTTCAGGAAAAAAAAAGAAAATAAAATAACACGCTGAAGCAATCACTCCATTTGATATGGGCTCTGCTTATTTAACACTTTACTTGAACCACATAATTGCGTTGGAAACTGGGCTGCCTCGCTGTACTCAAACTGTTAATTAAAAGTCATAAGAGTCGGTATTTTCAGAGTTTGGTCGATGTAATGAGAGATTCAAAGACTTGGGCAAAAGTGCAAAGATCTCTTGTTGTGGTCGAAAGATGTGACATATACTAGAGTGAGAGCAGTAAAAAAAAAAAATGATTGAAAATCTGCACTGAATTTGCCATGCGGGCCACATGTACTGTTGAGAAAGACCCCCGGGTTCAGGACCTTCTTCTCTACAAAACGTGCCATAAAGCAGCTTAAAGCGACAGAAATACCTGGCTGGAGTTTTCAACGCAAGACGGAAATCAATAAAAGCAGAAACCCGCGTCTGGTGCTTGTCATTTTCTTTAAACGTTTCTGTAATTAAGCGTTCATGGGGTTTTAAACCGAGTTTGTGCATTTTAGGTGTTTCCTCCTAACAGCGCCATCGGCCAAGAAAAACAAGTGATTTACAGCTTTTCCTTTTTGTTCTTGCTTTACAGGAAAGATTGAAAATAACTTCCACACTTGGCCGATTTAACAGTGCTGGGAAGGTGTGAGCCTTTCTTTTTTTTTTACAGCTGGACTGCGATCTCCAAATCTGGCCAATAGGAAGCCTCGCTCTGCGGCCACGTGCTGGTGGCTCGCGCAAGGGAATGGTGGGTTTGTGCGGTGAATCAAAGGCATGCACGCGGCTCCCCTCTCTCTGCCCTCTTCCCCCAGGAGCAGATGGCGTCTCAGTTGGCCCTCTTATGAATATTGATACAAAGGGTCTTGGTAAACAACAGGGGGGTAGCCACGATTGGACCAGAAATCCTGCCCAAAGAAACTTCCGCAAAAAGCAACAGAGTGAGGAAGGGGATTTGGTTTTGCCAAAAAAAGAGAGAGAGAGAGAGAATCAAATCAGGTGTGAAGGAGTGTGAGTAAGGAGGAGAATGAGGTAGTAGCTAGTGATGGAGTCAATCCGCTGGAAAAGCTCTGAGGCTCAGGATCCACCTGGAGACCAAACCCTCCCCAATCCCACCAGCTTTCGTTCGGGGTCTGCCGGTCCGTCGCCGGACCCCGGGGCCAGGAGGGAAGCTTAGCATCCCCAACACGTCCCAACGCCTGGAGTCTGGTGAACGGACCAAGATCCTTGTCCTCCAGCTGGTGCCGGCGGCCAGCTGGAGCGACTCTTATCCAATCAGAGAGCAAGTGGATCAAAAGGGCGGCTCCTCCAGCGCAGAAACATTCCTGAGAATTAAGAGTTTGTTTTGTGGAAAATCTGCATCTGTGCAGCAGAGGGCATCTGCCCTTCAACATTAGACAGATTAGTCTGGAGCACTTCCAACCACTTCTTGATACTCATTTTTATGCTTTGGCATTTACATAAGGCTTGATATTGTAATCTACCTGACCTGTTTAATTTGATTTGTGAATGCTGCACAGGATTTTGGTGACGTTAATAACTGATTTCTAAATAAAGTCGACATCTTGAATCACTTCCTTGCAATAGGATTTGAACTCCTTGAACTTTTTTTCCACTTAGTCTACATTAGAATCACAAACTTCAGTATGTTGTGTCAGAATTTCTTGCGTACTAACTATGTTGTGCATTACTGTGAAGTCGAAGGAAAACTAAGTTTTTCTTCTTTTTTTTTACAGATAAAAAGTTGACCACACTAAAAACATTTTTCATTAAGTCCACATTTCTGTTGTGAGAAACAGATTGAGGTAACATTCGAATTTCAAATGCCGCGTTTTCATTAACTGTCGGTGGGAAATCATCGTAATGAACAGAAATAGGGGCAATGAAACATCCATCTGCGTGTCATAAATCCATTTAATGTGTTTCACTTAGTTCCTCAGATAACTGTGCTTCTCAGTAATATTCTCCTTTAATGAATGCGTCCGAACGCGCGACTTTGTGTTGGCCTCTCGCGTCAAATCCTAACCAAATAAACCAGTAAAGTTGGTGGTTCTAATGCGACCAGAAAAGCGGAAAAAGTTAAAAGGAGTTGTGGTTCACGTGGCCAGGCGCCGCATCTCCTGCAGCTGTGTCTGCGATGCGGCTCCGTGTAGGGTTAGACAGGAGGAAGGAAGGATGTCAGACCGGCAGAAAACTAAAGGAGAGGAGAAAGAGAGGGATGGAGAAGAGGAGAAAACATTTGGTATTATAGTTAAGAGTTGTTCGGCTCTTGACTGTGAGGACACAACCTCTGCCTTGAACAGGAAGCCCCTGTAGCCCCTTGCATAATGAGACAGTCAGACAGATGCACTTCGCTCAAGGCCTCCATCAGGAACAAACAAGACTTCATGTCTCTTAATTACAGGAGTTGTTGTGGGATAAATCTAGATCACGCAAACACTCTAAAAGTTAAGAAATGACACACAAAATACACATTGTTTGGGGGGGGAGACATATTTTTGTACTTCTAGGCTCTAAAATGTCTTCAAATCCATCCGTATGAGATGGGTTAAACTGAGAGGCGGAGAGTGTTAGTGGTAAACACACACAACCCCACACACGCGTGTGTCTAGATTGGGGGAAAGTGGGGGCGGCTGAATCCCTAAAGCCAAAGTTTGACAGTCGTTTAAAGCAAGAGGGGATGGAGAGGAGCGGGGCGGCGGGGAAGGGGTGTCACTTGACAATAGAGAGAGAGAGATTCAAAGGGAACCATCAGAGAGGGGAGGGGCGGAGGGTATCAGACCCAGAGGATAAGGCAGCTGGGACGGGCAGCTTTGGCTGGGAGCTGATCTCATTGTGCACTTGTCTCTCTCTCAAAAACACTCTGCACGAGTCGCTACGGCAAACAGGAGCCAAGCTGCAGTCTGCATCTCCGTCTCGTCCTCGTCATTTTCCTAGAATCCGAACGGGCCGGAGCATCTCCACCCTGGAAGCGAGTTGAATTCGAGAACTTCCTGCGCTCGCCAGATTTACCGCCACGTTTGGACTTTAGCGCGTGCCATGTAGAGCAGGCATGGTGGTCTACTTGAGGAAGAGCGTCCGCTCTCTGCTGTCGCTCTTCAAGAAGAAGGGTGAGTGCCGACTCGGACGGGAGGTCGTTTCGAGGCTCGGGCTCGGGATGACTTGTGGAGTTGGAGATGTCGTAGGGATCTGAAGACCGTTACAGTTCGCCGGCGACCGTCTTAATCCCCCCCAGGCTGGCTGTGGGGGTCTTCTTTAATGAGATAAAGGAGCTTTACTGACTTTTTCATTGATCATCTTAATCAACCACAAAAAAAAAAAATCCCTCAACCTTCTGCAGGAGTCTGGCAGAGTCTACGATGAGCGTCTTAACATTATTATTATTATTATTATTATTCATTATTAGCCCTAAAATGACTGCAGTTGTATTGTTTTCTACTATTCTATACAACCAAGTCCGAGATTTCCCACCTCCTTACATGAACGGTTCAGATGGTTCTGGTGAATGCAAGAGTGTGCACACACACACACACACACACACACGCATGCAGAGTGAATGCACGGCGTTACCTAATCAGGTGCAACTGAGAGTCGGTGTTGAAAAGTGACAAAGGAGGGAAAGAGGACACCTCACGTTGAGCCTTGTTTAGCTCAGCTTTTAGCCACTCCGCTTCACTTAGCTTCCTCTCAATCTCGCAACTTGAGACGCAATTAGGCTCTTTTCTGCTGCATTTATGTATGGAAACGGAAACCCCCAAACAGAGGACAAAACAGAACACACACACACACACAGACCGACTTTGTGAAAAAAATAATTAAAGGGGACGGGTGTGGGGGGAGTCTCAACATATACACATATTTATAACAAAGGTGCCAGTAGAACACTGTAGCGTCGCTAACGATGCACCTGAGCAGTCTGAAGTAAGTTTATCCTTTACTTCAGCGAATCAAGGCGTCTACAAACATGTCATTAGTCAAATCCACAACATCTTGAGTCATTTACGTTTTGGTTCTCAGATTGGGGAAAAACAAGAGAACATGAACACGTATGTTGGTCTTCACAAGTCAAAAGCTGGTTTCTCGCCTAAAATTGACCATATTTGCAGTGAGTATAACTCAACATTTGGGACAGTGGCCATCGAGAATGGAGGAGTCATGTTTATCTTCTCAAAACAGAGGATGTAAGAGTGAGAGAAAATACTTGAAGCGCAGCAAAAACAAAATAATTTTCCTCGTCTACTTTTCCATGTGTTTCCACAAAAAGCTCTAAACATTTCCCCACATTTTTCAAATATCTTCTGCAGGATTTTCAACCCTGTAAAACATTTCTACAAATAAAACGTTTCGGGGTTTTTTTCTTTCCTTTTTAACATGTAAAAATTCTTGTGCCATCATGCCTGGTTAATTCATCTCTTTCGTGTTTTGGGTGGTTTTGTTCCCGACTCTCGCGTATGAAACAAGAATCATCCTCTACTGATCCGTTTTGCTACAGCAGATGATTTTAAATGATTTTCTAGACACTTTTCTTAGTGTGTTGATCTACCAGTAGAAAAGTGGTACTTTATTTTGATTATGGATCGTAATTCATTATTGTTGCACAGTGATGTAAATGAACAGCCTATAGGGACATTTAAAACATTTTTTTGACTGTATTCTCACTAATTTTGCTTCCAGATTGCCAACAATCAAATGGCAATATCTTTTTTTCCCTCTTCTGTGTGTTTGGTATTACTGTATTATAAAACTTTTAGAATCTGTAAATAACTCAGAACGCCTCCTTTGAGACTTGTTCCTGGTTTTTGTCGTGACCACTTCCATATTTAATAATAATGCAGTGGCAGATGCTTAGTTTATGCGGTTCAGAACGGACTAAATGGTAACAAAATGGCAAGAATATGTTCTATATGTGCAATGCTGGTCATAAGTCAATTATGTTCTATGTCGTCACTTATGCTGCCATTCTGGGCTAAGTCTGTAATTACGTTGATGACTTGTGCGCACACCTGCATGGGTTCTTCAAATATATCTTGACTAATTTATGTGTTTTGTTTCAATCAACCTGCTGAGGGACAAGTTTATGAAAATTATTCTTGGGTTAGAGTTGTTAATTAATGTGCAATGTCCCTCTCCTAATTAGCATAAATCTGCTAATTTGAAAACAAATATAAAGTCGGACTAATTTCTACATAATGTCCTGTACGTTTTGGTACAAAATGGCAAATGAAGCCAGAGCGGGTTTGCCTCCTACAAACCCAACAACCCAAAACTACGTTTATATTCTTCTTTCCCTCCTGCAAATCCAAACACTGTTAGTCAAGTTAAAACTATCTGGGTTTGGCACAAAATCTGGCCACATTCTCCATCAGGTCGAGAAAGTCAGGCAAGTTCGGCTTTGGTTTCGTCCGCGTCGTGTTTGCCGGTGCTTCAGGAAGAACTCGATCCATTTCCCACACACAGGAGGTCCCGCCGCTGTGGGTCGCGTAGCATCTTAACAGGCGGACGGGCCAGATTATCTTATCCCGCGGGGACTAGCAGCGAGGCATTAAAACGCAGCAGGAGATTAGCCAGGTCGTGGCTGTTCAGCTAAAAGCCTCGGCCAGGTCGGGACATCTGTCCTCCGAATTCCTGAGCGTCAAAGGTGCAAGTAAACAAGCCGCCGCGGCAGGTGGAGTGCAGGATTCAGTGCGGGGAAGATGTGTGAGTCCACAGACACCTGCTGGCTGCGTGGAGGCAGTAACTTGAAAACAACACCATAACGGTTTAAAAGATGATTGTGTGTGATTTTGGCTGAAAGGTGAAACAGCAGGGGTAGTGTATGCTAGGGGTGGGCGATATGGACATGAAGTTTTATCGCGATATTTTATGCTATCGTGATAAAGATAAAAGTGACGATAAGAACAATTTACTTTTTTTTTAAGGTAACTGTACGGCTGTGACTGCATGGCGAAGCAGCAATCGGAGCCCCACAAACACAAATACTGCTTTTAAAAAACGTTCCCCATTTGAAATGGTCACCTCTAGGTAGAGATGCAAGTCTTTCAGCGTCTAGTGATCCGATTCAATTCCGATTTTTAGGGTCACGATTCCATTCCGAAACTATTTTTAAATCAAATGCAACTTTTTCTATTCAAACGGTCCAGAGATTCTGTTTCAATGATGTGACTAACAGTGTAAACAAACAGAACATGTATTTAAAACAATTCTATAAGGTTCCATACTGTATCAATTTTCATCAGCACGATTGATATACGACTCATTTATTGCCACACCCTTTTTAGAATCTGACATTTCCTTTCTTTTGTTTCCCCCTCAAGCAGCTGGCCCGAAGGGGAATGACGACCAGAAGCGGTTGACGGTTCACTACACGGCCTCCCAGCACTACCAGGAGAATGTGTTCATCGAGGGCAGCAGGCCTCAGTACCTGGAAGACTTACACACCGAAGCTCAGGAGGGGCTCAAGATACTACAACAGGAAGGTACGACACTCAAAGGCATCATTTATAAAACTACAGATGTGAAAGATGTAATAAAATCAGCAGCTTTGAGACTATCTTCTGTTGTTGATTTGTTTCGCGCAGAGGACAAGAACGGAGTAAACTTTGCGGACGATGAAAGCATCATCGTAAGTCGCCAAATAGCTTTGTAGATAATACAGCATTCACTTCCTGGAGATTCTAAGAATTCCTTCTAACTTATAAATGTGTGTGTGTGTGTGTGTGTGTGTGTTTTTACCCCTCCAGTCTACAGATACCCTCTGCCCGGAGCAAGATATCAGCTCCAAGGACAGAGGCGGCTCTCTGGGGTCGAGACCCAACGCTAACAGTGATGCCGCAGCAACTTCTGCTGTGTTGAATCGGCCTGGGATTACTCACCAAGGTAAACATTGCGTGTGTGTGTGTGTGTGTGTGTGTTTATTGGTGCTTTGCATCAATATTTTCTGCATCTTAAAGTTACAGGAGCTAATTATGTCAGCAGAGGAGCGGGTCTGAGTTTATTCCTGAGGTCACTGCTTTAACAAGAGTCATAGCCGGGAAAACTTACTAAAAGTGCATGACTCATTCTTCAATGCTCGATGCCTCTGCAGTTATGGTTTGAAGAACTTGACACTCATATGCAGAGATAAGGAGGGTTTTTTACTCCTGGAAGCATGTGAGACAGCTCTGTGGCGTTCTCTACACATCACCGCTGGAAGGCTGAGTCTGCCTGTCAGTACTACTGAGACTAAGAGAGACAGAGGCTGGATGTGCCCACGCAGTGAGAGCAATTGGTATTCTGATCATATATGATACTGATCGTACAGATCAAGGTTGTTTTGGTTTTTTTTAACCTCAAGGAAAGAATTTACTCAATGTGCCTTGTTGAGTTTTTAGTGAAAACAACAATATGGTCTCCTGTGGAAAATATAAATCTTCAGAGACAGTGCCCTGTAAGTATTTATATTGTTCAACTTTTTATCACTTTGATACTAGCTTTATCATCTATGTAGGAAAAACACTAAAAAACACTAAGAGGTTTGCTGAATGAGACCAAAATGAAACAAACACCGCACGCCACTGAAATACACCATTTCATTCTGTAGCATTCAGAATTTGATCAGCATTTTTTTCATCATATTCAACCGAATTTCAGCCAGACATCTGTGTAGCAGTTCAGAAGCCCTTTATGAGTATTTTGAAAACCTAAAATATTCGCTTGGTCAATAGTTTGTGCTTTTGCTAAAATGCTTGTATGATTTTACAAATTTGGGGTAGGTTTTTTATTGTTCAGTTTCATTAACGCTATTTTTATGATTATTTACAGTGTCATCTGGTTAAGTATGTTATTTAGTGAGAATTGTGGCCTGAAGAATAAATTACTTTAACAATTATCAGTTATCCAGCACTAATTAAAAAGTGTTATGTTAGCATGCTAAACCAAGATGGTAAACTTGTAAGTGTACACGCACAGGTTTGCTCAAGTTATTTTCTTTTGGAAGGGTAAGCTGCTAAATATCACCTCAAGTCTAACCGAATTTATGGCCCATCTTGGTGAGTAAAACGCTTTCATCTTTCCATCAGGCTCCACATTCAAGCCTTTGAATCCAGTAAAAAGATTCGATAGAAGCAGAAAGAGGAACAGGAGGACCACCATCATGGGCATTCCCAACCAGGTCCAGAAAGAACTTGGTACGTTCCCATCCATATTCCTTATGAAACAGAAAAGTGTTTAGTGTGACTTTATGAGTTAATGTGCCATTAACAGTGGCTCACATTGTTTACAGCTCTGAACAGAAGTTCCACCTTTCAGCCGCTTGTTTCGACTAATCATGAAAATCACAATGGTGACAGCCAGTCAAGTGTTGTTATCATTCCTACAGTGGACGGAGGGACTCCGTTAGCAAAAAAAGAGGGAGCAAGGGTACACCTTTCAGAACTGGAGGTAAGAAGATCCAAAGATTGAGTTCTAAATTAAAACGTCTGCTTCTGTTTTTTTCCGCCTTAACGTGGTCTTCTGTTAATGCCGGAGCAGGTCTTTAGGGATGAGCAGGTGGTGAGGAAGCACCTTCAGGGAGGGTACCAAGATGAGCAGACCCATCTCTGTCCTACAGTCAGACCCAAGTCCCTGGCATTTCCTGGAATGACAACATCCTTTTCACTCTCTCCATCAATGTTGCACTTCCTCCAAGAGCCTCAGGTAAGAATACCATCAGGGTTTGAGTTGAGGATTTACACACGTTTCATTTTCTAACATGAGACACTGCAGTTCCTCATTGTAATTTGACCAATCACTTTATTAGGATGTAAAGCACTTGCTTCTGATTCCTTGTAGGGTCCGGTGATGTCCATCTCTCCTCAGGCCACTTACTTGTCTACGATCATCCCTAATGCTGTTTTACCGGCTGCAGTTGAAGTAATTGAGATTGACCGCAGCAACAGTCGAACTCGAGGCAGCAGTGTCAATCATGGCAACAGTGCTTGCGCTGTCAGCAAAAGCAGCCTGACATCTGAGGAATCAGCAGTTAGTCCTCTGTTGTCAAGAAGATCAGATGGTGACGGTTCCCAAACAAATAGCTCTAACTATGACTCTGCACTAATGCCCTGGTCAGCCTCAGGTTCAAACTGGAGTGAGTCTCAATCCTCTAAGACTATTATTTCAGACTCCTCAGTTTCATCTTCTAATAGAGGGGGGTTTAATGTACAAGAAAGCCAGACACAGGAGTCTGGTAACGGCCAAGATCTCACAAGTTTCTGTATCCCAGCTAATGCAATTAGCAGCCTGAACAAAACAGAAGTAAACACAACAGAAGCAGAGTCTGGGCATGAAGCAACACAGTCATTGACTGCTGGCGATCAAGTAAAGAACAAACGGAATTGCATACATAGTCTTTCGGTTACCAAGACCAAACATCCTCCAGCACCTCCACAAAGAACTAACTCTCTGCATGGCAAAAAGGTAAAAAGTGAGACCATGATTGTGGTGGAGCTGGAAGATCCTAGAAACTCAGGAGAAGTAAAAAGTTCATCAGAAAATACAGTAACAGAGGATGAAGTTAAATTGGTTGCTACAAATGCCAATTTGAGCCCAGAACCTTTGTCAAACTCTACTGGGCCAAGCTCAACAAACTCGTCCTCCACATTTCTAACCCCTTTGCAGGATTCCCCTAACCAGGCTGAAGAAGCGACAGCATCACAACAAGAATCCGACCCTTCCTCTCTACAGAAAACAGCACCAGATGTAGGGAAATTTGAGCGGACAATGTCTCCTTCCAGTGGCTATTCTAGCCAGAGTGGAACTCCAACACTTTCCCCGAAAGAAATCTCCCCAAATTCTCCAGACAAACTGAAAAAGAAACCCATCAAACCAGAGAGATCCGCATCCCGTGCCTCATCCTCAGCAGCTTCTCCCTCCTCCTCACTCACCTCCCTGTCATCAGGTACATCTGAGCCTGCAAATGCCGATGTTACCACATGCAGCACAATTCTGTCTCCGCAGGATTCCTCACCAACAAATGAAGTTACTCCGAGTGGCAAGCTCTCATCTTTAAGAGCAGACGTACAAGAACTGTTAAACATCCCTTCTCCTCCTAAAGTGAAAGCCCCTCGCCCACCGCCTCCGGAGACATGGGCCCACAGCAGACGGACTGTTGAGCTCCTGTGTGGAGCTCCTAATGTCATCAAAACTCCACTGAAAGGAAAACAAGTAGAAACTCAAAGAGAGCCCAGAAAAGACAGTGAAGTTACAGTCGAAAACCAGACAACTCAGGAGAATCTTGTTTTGGAAATGTCTGTACATACAGAAAACACTGTGACAAAAGATCCTGAATATGGCAAAAGTGAATTAAAGATTAGAGAATCTTCAGATAAAGAACAAATGCATAAAAATGAGGATCACACAGATTTTAACAGCAGAGTAGAGAGTAAAATCAATGTTGTAAAGAAGCCAGAAAGTCAAGAGACAACTCCAAAGAAACAGCCACCTCCTGTCATGAAGAAACCAACAAAAATACCGTTCAGAGATGAAATAAGGCATCCATTAGAGACACAAGAAAGGACATTGAGCTCCACTGCTGCAAAAGAAGTTCACTTGTCTCTTGAGGACCATACAACGCCATCCCAAAATGCTGCAACAGTTCCCGCTGATAAGAACAACATGGAAAAGAGTGAAGTTCAGCCTATGCAGACACTTACAGTTGAGGTCCCCAAAATGAGTAAGCTCTCACCACCACTTACGCCTCCTCCAGCTTACCAGCCTACACCTCCTCCGATAAGGAAACCTGCTGCTTCATTGGTGTCTCCAATGCCACATGAGTCTGAGAAGGAACATGACATGTCACATGTTGTAGATTCCTGTTGGCCACCTCCGCCTCCTCCATTAGAAGGGGAACCTGTCTTTGATGGAGGAGATGAAGTAGATTTCCCTCCACCTCCTCCACCATCCATAAGAGATGATGTAACAGAGATGACAGAATTAACCCCAGTCGCTCCAGTTTCACTTTCAGCTGACAAGAAATCCGCTGATGTTGAACAGATTTCAAAAGCTGACACTGCTCTTGAGACTTCTTCCCAAGATACTTCATGCGCTACAGACATAGTTCCACCCTTGCCTCCTTCACCACCTATTGCCAGAGTAGAGATCCCAATGCCGGCCCGGGAAGTGTCTCCTTCCAGCAGTTATCTTAGGCGAAACTCCCTAAAACTTGAAGAGCAGTCTCCTTCTACTCTTCCAGTAAGTCCTGAGCTTTCAGCTCCAACTTCAGTGCCAAAAGCACCTCCTCCACCAATGGAAAATGTAACCCCTGGAGTTAATTTCAGAAGGCAACCCAGTGGCACATACAGAGACGCCAGGAGCAAGGAGCTACTTTCTCGCCACAAAAGTGCACCAATTCCTAAAGAGGACGCAAACATACCACTCGTAACCCCCTCGCTGCTGCAGATGGTTCGCCTTAGAACGGTCAGCATGACTGAAGATCAGGTGCAAGCTCCATCTGAAGACACAGCACATCAGGCAACTCCAGCTCAGGAGAATTGTTCCGTCTCAAGCCAAGGACCTCAAGACACTCCTCCAAAGCCCATTCGGAAGTCTTTGTCAGTAAAATCTCCTCCTCAAACAGTAAAATCGTGCACTGTGACAATGAGTTCTCCTTCCCTCCGTCTGCAGGAGGCCATCCGAATGAAAACTGCAGCCATGTCTTCCAGAGACTGTCTTCCCCACAGACTGGGTGTTAAATCCCCTACTTACAGTTCCATTGGTGAACAAGGGGGACACTCTCTAAAGCTTCTTGAAGGATGCGATATTCTTAAATCCCCAGCATCTACAGCTAGCTTTATCTTCTCTAGAAGCACAAAAAAGGTGGTCATCGAGCCTGTAGCTGCCTCCTCCTCAGAGGCTCAGGCAAGTCTGAAGCAAAGCTTAGCAGCAGAGCTCAGGCAGGTCTCTGACCAATCAAAGGCTGGTGTTCTCTCAAACGGCAGAGTCAAGACTGACAGAATTCCTCCGCCGATAGCCAAGAAGCCAACTCCTGGAAGTACAAGTCCCTTGCTGAGCTCCCATAGCTGTTCAGCAAAGATGGAGCTCAGGGTTGAGGGAAGCAAAGATCCTGGAACTGCACAACCTGTGGCACCAACTACAACAAGTAAGTGGATTGACTTTGTCATTGTCTTTGGCACCTTTCGGATCATTCTTTGAATCTACAATCCACATCTGCTCTTTATGCCTGGCAATCAATAGAGTGGTTCCAACATGGAAAGGGGAGGGTTGAAGTGAATTTTACAAGCTTACTCCTCTGATCCATCTCAGGAGGTTGTCAAAGACCCATAACTGTTATGGGCTGTCTGGGGTACCTCAAAATTGAGGCAAGATGAGATAAAATGCAAACACAGCAGCCAAGTTTTGGACTACAGACAGAGCTGAGTTACCAACTGAGTCTTCAGGAATAATCCTAAATTAATCATCATGAACTGACAAAATTCTTATACATCTTACATTGTTACTCAGGTGAATCTCACAGAGTTGTATAACACCCCTTTGGTTCTGTAATCCCAGAACCGTGTTTGCTCCAAACGCAAACAAAGCACACCTTGTGGCGTGACTGACCAATTGAACTATAAAGAGCGGTCTGTGGTTTATGGCAGGGTGAAGAGCTTAAAGCGACTTTGGTGAAAGTTACAAGCATTTGCATGTTGCTGCTCAGTCCGTAACCTCGTGGACACCTGAGTCGGTGCTTCCATTAATCCTTGAATTACCAAAGCATTCTTATCATGAGAAAGCACAATGCTAATTCTTGCAACATCCTGATTTTGAGCCACAAAGCAGTTTTAAGCTTACCTTTAAAGAGGATTGCTGCGTGCTCAACATACCCGCAGGTCAGAAACTTCACTAACAAGCTATATTGTGGTCTGTGCGCATACAGTACAGATACTGCTGGCTCACCTGCAGCTTTCTTCTAGTCAAGCACGTGCTTTAATCAGCCATAACCTGAAGCTCATGATCATGTTTCAATAATTCAATAAGATTGGGATGGAATATTCATTAGGTGTGTTCCGGTAACTGTATTATACTAATGGCGCATATCCTCCTCTCATCTCCTGCCTACAGCTACAAGAGTGACGGCGGACACGATTGAAACGTTGTTTTGAACGAGTAATCTGTGACCAGACTCGCAGGAGGAAGAAAACAAGATGGCAAGCAAGTGAAAGGATGACTCACAACATTTATTGACATTACTAAGAGACAATAAACTCAGTCTTGTTGTGTTCTATCCAAAAGCCTTAGCCTGTAATGGCCTTCCTACATATTTATGCAAAAAAGAAAAGATTGTGTTAAAACCCTTGACTTCTAAAGAAAGCTTTATTCTAAAGTATTTTTCTACATAATCTAATCTAAGGACCCCTCAGGGTGGACTGATGCACATAACATGAAATCTCAGCTTGGTTTGTGTAAGATCGCCTCCCAGAGGTTGAACGAGGTAGTGCATCCTCAGAAGAAAAGTTGGAGAAAGGGGTTTATTGTACATTTTAACCCCATGCTGCAGTAAAAAGCAATGCATAGTAATGATTCTCACTGGGGCTGACAAGAGTCTCCAACCAAGGACAGGATGAAACATTGTCTCCTTGGTTACGCTTGTACAGAAATTACTCAACGTAGTTTTAGTCCTGCTTTTCACTGTGTGTAAAAGTATTAAAGAGAAAAGGGAAGACGATTAATCCTATGGGATGTTTTGTTGTTTAGGACAAAATGACTTTTGTAAAGCTGCAGGTGATAATTTGTTAACAGGCAACAAAAATCTTTAAATACAGTATCTGCCAACAGAAGCACATGTCAGATCATTGAAGAAATGTTATCAAAGACAACCCAACTAAATACAAAACAGAGTTTCCAGAAAGGGATTCTTTAATAAAGGAGAAGCTATCCTCGCCAACTTGGCCCTGTGTGAAAAAGTAGTTGGCCCCTAAACCAAATCAGTAGTTTTGAGACCCTCGGCAGCAACAAATGCGAGAAGTTTTGGCCTACTTTTTATTGCAAAATGGTTCTAATCCACCCGTATTAGATGCTTTCTGAGTATGATTCGCCTGTTTAAGGTTTAAGGTCATGCCTCAGCTTCTCAATTGGATTCAAATCTTGGTCTTGCCACTCCAAAGACTTTCCTTCGGTTCCACAGAGATTCAGTAGCGGACAATCCCGTTTGTGTTGGATCCTTATCCTCTATATATTCTATTCTCCATCAGAATTTTCTGGGAGAGAGCAAATTTGTAGTTCCATCAATTATGGCAAAACATTTTGATATCATATAGCAGTAAAAAAGCTCTAGGCCACCACTCTACCACCATCTGTCATTATGATGTTCTCTGTCTGAGCAGTCCACAGGACATTTTCCTGGAAGTCTTGGGGATCATTAACAAATTTCGGCAGATATAAGACAGATATCAGCTTTTTTGGAGGATTTTCGGTCAGGATTGGGTTTTGGTCTTGAAGCTGTCCCATCAATGCATTTTTATGCCCTGTCAATTATTTTTTGACTTTTGAACACTGACCTTCACTGAAGCAAGTGAGGCCTGCAGGGATTTAGATGCTCTTGAGTTCCATTTTGACTTCACTTGTCAAAATGATGGTTCTCACTGTGGTTCACTGAAATACCCAAATTCTTAGAGATCTGTTACCCTCTTTCAGACTGATGTTGATCAATTTATTTTCATTGAGGCGTGATTTCTTGCTTTTTAAGGTTTTTCAGCTTTTTTTTTTTTACTTTGGTTGTCTTTGTTGATGTATTTCTGATTAGCTTAGACATGTAAGCATGACAAACAACAATTTAAAACAAAAGAATTTGGTACAGGTGCAAATACTTTTTTTTACAGCACTGCATAAAGCAGCAAAACAACTTGATTTTTTTTTCCACTAGCATCACTGGTAGTCACCTTTTCCTACCAAATATTAAATAAAAACCACTTTTGAAGTAACAAATCTGGTGACTTACCTTGGGAATTTGATACACTGGAGCTGGTTCGGTATTTTTATTAAAAGATTTTGTTCCTAAAACTTTGACTTAGGCTTTTAGAATGGAGAATTAAGCTCATCACTGTTTGCACAAAAACCCCTTCCCCAGGGGAATCATATAAAGTCAATTCTTGACTCTTTATAAAGGGTGTTTTAAAAAAAATCTCCATTTTGGTGATTATAAAGAATCATGTACAGTTATTACTTCTATTAATAAATTCTACTTGTGTCAAATGTTTCTTTTGTTCATTGTTTCAAAAATACGCTCCCTCACTAATGTGTGGAAGTGAAATGAATCAGATGCTTTTTGCATGAAGTTCTCTCCATCAAACATCTATGACGACAGGTAAATATGTTTTAGTCTAGGGTTTGTGCAGATTTTACCAACTCAAATATAAGACTTTTAAGACCATTATGAATGTAATTTAAGATGCATCTCTCCACAGATTCGCCCAGTCAACTGGTGATAAATTTTCACTTGACGCAAAAAAAGCTTGCTAGATGGTAGCTAGTTAGCAGTAGCCTAATAGCTGTTATATACACATATATACAGTACAGACCAAAAGTTTGGACATTTTGAAAAGCTTTTCTTCGTCCCTCCAACATCTCTATTCCCCTCCCTCCTCCATTTTCTGTTTTATTGTACCACTGATAGCTTTTTCTTCCTACTGCTCCATCTTTACCTTGTCAAGTGCCCTATATAAGACGATTAAAATTTAAAATAAAGAAAAAAACGAGCCTGAGTTCGTTCTCGAAGGGGCACATGCCCAATCAACCTGTGTGGGAGGGGAGGTGAAGGAGCGGAGGGCCCCTAATCAGTGCCGTTCCTCTGTTATTGATCATTTCATACATTCACAAACAACTGTTAAATACAGAATATTCCTAATAGAAACAAAATGTCCCGTTTTGGCGCCCTCTCCAGTGCAGCGCCCCTATGCGCTGCATACAGTGCATGCCCACTTTTTGCGACACTGACTCAAGCTTTTGCCTGACAGAAAAGGACCGCTAGAAAAAACAATACAAAGAATAATGTGAGATTAAACAGTCCTGTAAAGACAAAAGTTAAAACTTGTGATTGGCATATTAAAAACCAACTTGCTTTTTAAAAATGAATTTAAAACATTTTAAACCTTAATTTTAGATACATCAATTTAAGGCTTTACATTTGTTTTAAGGATGAACGGATATCCTGCGGTCTTCTTTAGACCAGTTTGGTACCTGAAACAATAGTAGTTGTTAACTTGATCAAAGTGGTCAGAAAGAAAAACAAATATTTGGAGACTCCAGTCAATTTGTGTCCTAACAGGTGCATCTCTGAAGAGAACACTAAAAGATACTAGAAGGCTGAAGAGGCACAGAATACACACTGCTGTCAGGTTTCCACAAGCAGTGATGATTTAGGGAGCCATGGCGTCTGCTGTTTTATTAAGTCCAAAATCATGGCGGCACATCTGCATTGTCATTTTAGAGATCTTAATGTTTCCTTTTTGCTTTCAAGCTTTATGAAGACGCTTTCACTTCCCCGCAGAATTGGCAGCAACTGCTAAAGGTTCCAACGCCTGTTCGACTGACCAGCAAATACCCCGACATGAACCTCACAGAAAGTCTTTGGCAGGAGGCCTCAAATCCGGGCCTCGACATTCGGTGTCCTGCGGCTTTTAGATGCGTCCCTGGTTCGACACACCTCAGTCACGTAGCTGAATTACCGCCTCAGTGCAGTCAACTTCTCCAGTATCCTGCTAATGACCTGATTATAAGACTCAGGTGTAGTGAAGCGGAGCCACATCTAAGACCTGCAGGACACCCGGTCCTTGAGGCCTGGATTTGATGATCTCTAGTTTGTGGGTTAACATCAACAAGCTGAGACCTTCAATCAGTCACATTAAGACAGTTATTGCCAGCAGCTCTCTGACTCTGCCAGTGTTTATTTCATTTTACGGATGATGCATTAATCAGACAATCAGACAGAGATTTTTGTGCATTACCCAAAAGTACAACCGTCTAGAGGTATATGGATTTTACATACGAGGTGTATAGAAAGTTTGAAAGCATCTCTTTTAATCAGATTTGGCAGACTGACCTCTGTCTTGACACTTTTAACTCAGAAAAACACCCAAAACGTTGAGTTCCCCTTCAGAAACCTGAGATATCATTACTTAGACCTAGAAAGGAGCAAACTGATCACCATCCCATACCTCCACTCAGTCAAATATTTGTTGTACAAGTACAATAAGTGCCTAAGTAACAAACTTTGATTAGTTATAGTTGGTCATAGCAAATGACTTCATACTTTTTCCTCAGTCAAGATAAAACAATTGGTCTATTTAGACAGAAATATCCCTTCACCCTTCCAAAACCATCCAGATGAAGCTTCATGGTGTTGTCATGGAGATGTGTGGAGCAGCGTTGGCGATCGACGGGAGTCCGTTTGAGTACTTAGCTGATGTTGCCTCCTTTTAGCGTCTTACATGTGACCTGTCCCAGTTTGGTCAGCAGCTTTCTGTCTTTCCACTGAGCCACACACTCGTCTGAGATCTTCAGGTCCGCCTGTGGGATGACACGCCACGTTAGCCAGTGTGCTCTGAGAGGGGGCAGTGTGTCCGAACGTTGAACCAGTAACGGGGCTCGAACACACCTGCAGTCTCTCCCACACCTTCTTCTTCGGGTTCAATTTTTCATCTGCTTTCCCCGACTCGTAGCCCTCCACGAAGACCCGATCCCCCGGCGAAGAACCCTCTGGAGGGTCCAGGGGCTCCACCCTCCTGGGCTCACCTTCTCTGGAAGCAAGAGAAACCGTGGAGTTGTGATGTAAACAAAAACATGCTGGAATTACAGACGTGCGACCCTTCGTTTTAATGTTTATTAAGAATCTATGTATTAGCCTTTCAAACTGATGAGAAACTCATTATTTTTTACTCAACACAAGCAGTTTACGTCAACTGTGGGAAAATTACGGCACATAATTCTCCTGGTGGCACTTGGTCCGCAAAAATGCTGACAGAACTTAGTTTTCCAACAATAACTGAATCCATTTTATGAGAATGGTATCTTCTGTTGACACCCAATCCATGTGTGCATAATAGCAATACAATGCTTTGGTTCATTTTTGGGTGCAGAATTCAAAAAGATCAAAATCTGAAAAAACTAAAACTCCTACTGTAACTAATAAAAAGTAAACAATAACTAATAAAAACTGGCAAACTCACTCCAAAAACTAACTTAAAACAAACTGAATTGGACAAAAAGTCACAAAAGAAAAAAAAAAACTACAACTAAAGGCCAGAACTCCTTTAGCCCTGGACATGACGGCGTTTTTAGCCTGCCCTGTCAGTTTTAGTTGACTCGCTTACATGGAGGCGCACAACAGCATGGCTTGAGACTCGATCCCTCGCATCTTCTGCGGCTTCAGGTTGCACAGCACCAACACGGCTCTGTCCTGCAGGTCCTCCTGGGAAACGTAGGCCACCAGCCCGCTCACCACGGTCCTGGGCTCCGGCTCCCCCACGTCGATCTTCTCCAGGTACAGCGAGTCGGCGTCCGGATGCTGCGGGTTGCGCGCGTTACAACGTCACAGCTGCAAACCGAGGCTCGTTTCACGGCATGCGGCGACGATCCAAGCCACTAACCTTCTCCACGCTGACGATTTTCCCCACCCTGATGTCCAGTCTGGAGGGCGCCAGCTCGTCGTCGTCCCCTCCGCCGCCTCCGGCTGTCTTAGCGCCTTTTCCTCCTGCTTCTGTGAATCAACCGGATAAAACAAGGTTTTAGCGTGAAGCGTTCGCATGGGACTGTTTTTGTCGCGGTTAAAACGCTGACTTGTCTTGGACGGATCGGGATAAGCGGAGTTGGTGAGCTTGCGGAGCTCTGGAGACTGAAACTTCTTCCTGATTGGCTCCAGGAGCTGATTCAGGGCGACTTCCACCGAGGCCTTCAAGTCTCCGGGATGGATCATCTGAAAATGAGGAAAGCGTTAATCGGGGCTCGTACAATTTACCCACAGGAAAATTCAGGGTCTTCCCAGGCAAGTTTTCAAACTTTGCAAATAAAAACTGTACAAATGAACTACAGAAGTTTCAATTCACTATTACATTTACTACTGTTATTAATAATGTCTTGTGATAATGTTCTACAGCAGGGCCGAGGACATGAGTGAAGTTGGCCCACCCATCTTTTGTCAAATCAAACGTTTCTGCAGCAAACGCGTTCATTTGTCCTGCCGTCATTTTAAAGACGTTAAAAAATGGTTCCAGAGGTCAACCACACTCCCCGCCAGATGTCTGCGTTAACGGAATATTTTCTGTATTTGACCGGGGATTTTTTTTTAAACGACGGAAAAATTTGAAGCCCGTCGGTCATTTGACAGGTTACAATGAACACCCCTGATTGGTGCACATGGGCAGACATTATAGGCTTTACGCAAAGATTTCATCGCAGAGCCAACTAAAATCAATCAATAAAAAAATCTTTTTTGAATATCATCTCATGGACACTGAACTAAATGCGTCTTTCTGACCGGGAGCTGACGGCGTGTTGAAGGGTTATGGACCGGACGCTTTGGAGCGTCTGGATTAGGAAGTGCATTTGGTAGAAGCCTTTGGTTGAAACGGCGCGTTTCATTCCAGTCTCCATTACATACAGAACAGAGAAAACTAAAGAGAATGCAACGCTGTGTTAATCCTTTTATAGTGTAAACAGAGGAGCCGGGAGTTTATCTTGAGGAAATAAATAAAGGTGCAGAAGTTAATTAGCCGGTAACATGCACAGCGCGCTGCACAACCAATGCAGACGCGGCTCTGCCGCTGCGCAGAATTAAACTCAACTCATCCTGCGGTTTAAACAAATGGAGCTGGAAGACATTCCCCTCCTACACCCAGAAGGAGAGCGGCGCTCAGAAGCGCGGCAGACGTAACATCTGTCTGTTTCGGGAAAGAGAAACCACGCCAAAAAAAAATCCTCGTAAAAGCGCAGGCCAAAATAACTTCCAGTAATACCTTCGAAGCAAACACAGCACAAACGTACATTTTTTTTGCTGCACAAACGTAGCAGAAGTCACAGAGTTTTGTTTGATTTTGTAAATGTGGAGGGGCCGGTTTCACCTCTGGAAAGACTTTTATTAAAATATTTCAAATGAAAGCGGCACAAACCAGAACTTCTGCTGCACAAACATAGCAGAGTTGACAAGACGCTGATTTTGTTTAATTTGGGTAAGGCGGGGGTTGACCTTTTGACCTTTAAGCTTCAAAACAAAAGCATAAAAGCGAAAGGCTGGTCGACCTTCCGTGACCTCTGGTAACGTTTATTAATATCCTTCAAACAAAGCGCCAACGACTGACGCCGTTTTATTATTTGAAGAGGATGGGGGCCGATGGGAACGACCTCAATCAGGTGGGACAAGGTCAACTAAAATACAACATGTTGTCTAACATAAAATCATTTTGGTGATTGGTCTGATTAAACTTCAGACAATAAGATTTTTTTTCTCAACTGTAAATAACAATTTCCAAATTTAGACTTTAAAAAAAAAAACCTGTTTGAACTTGTAGTTTGAATGTCAAGCACTCCCCAGACCTTGAAAACACCTCATTGAAATTCAAGCCTTTTCCAGGATTTCCAGACCGCTGCTTACTAGCAGACGGGATCAGATAAATGTAGCTTTACCTCGCCTTCAAAATCCTTCTCCACCTCTTCAAAGTCCGCGTAAACTTTGTCTCCGCCCCATTTTGGATCCCGCTTGATGGAGAATTCTGAAAAGCAAATCAAGTCGGGCTGTGAAGACGACGTTCACAACAACACTGAAAACAAAAAAGAGAAAGAAATTAATCAGCTTTCGAACCTCCTTGGAGAGGAAAGAGGACGTATTTAACAAAAGAGAGGACGCCGTTGTTGTGGATGTTTCCCGGCTCGCAGAAAGCCTTCTTCAGCTTCTTCTTCACGTCTTCTTTGGAGTCCAGCAGGTCGATCTTGGACTCCTACGCGCACGTGTCGGATATCAGCGTAAAGGCCGGCAGGAAACGTTTCAACAGAGTGTTTGAATAGAGCCTTACTTCCTCTGAGGAGCTCATTTTAGCCCCCGTCAGTCCTGGAACCATTGGGTTCATCAGATGTGATCGTTTTGCATAACCAAGAGAGGGAAGGTACTGGGGAAAAAAGGAGCAAAATTGGAGCTTTTTTGGACATATTCTAACATCTTGTATAAATTCATTCCATCCTAGTTGAGCTGAGTTTTACCTTCTCAGCCAGAGTGAAGATCTTCCTCTGGTCAACTCCTCCGAACTGGGCGTCAACTTTCAGGTACTCCTCGTCTAAAGCCTTAGAAAATTGTCAACAGTTTAACTAAATACTCAAAGACGCTAATACTCAGATATTGGTACCGATGCCAATATCTGAGGTTTGGCATCGGCCGATACCGATCTGATACAGAAACTGTATCAGAGGATGGGGGCCGATGGGAACGACCCGCCTTGTAAATGTATTCAGACCCTTGAAACTTTATCCAATTTTGTCTTTCATCTTTATTGTCATCATTTTCTCTGCTGAGAAAAATTTGTAAAAATCCCCCCCCACAGCATGGTGCTGCCACCACCATGTTTGACCATAGAGATGGTGTAAGAAGGGGGCCGAATACAAAAGCATTCCACTCTTCTTACTATTTTCTTTGCCACCATTTTTGAGAACCAAGCGTTAATTCTATATTATTCATTTCCGATACCGATCTGCTAAAAAAAAAAAAAAAAAAAAAGTGGCGGCTTATAGTTCGAAAAATACGGTAGTCAAAATTCTTTCAAATGGTTCAGAAAGTGCAATTAGGAATTCTAAATATTAAGATAAATGATAACGCACTCAGAGCGCAAAGAATGCAATGAGATTGACTAGATCATCGCAGATACCCGATCCAAAATGTTTTTAAATATCGGGATCGATAAAGATATTAATATCGGATCGGGTGCATCTGTCATTTTGTTCACACTAAGTCCAGACGAAACAAACTGAAGTTTGTGGAGGAAACAGGACTACATGTGAACAAAAATGAAAAGGCTCGGAATACTTTTACAACAATCGACCCTCACGCCACTAATTATCTGAATCGTGATAGTCGCGCTTCGCTATTACCTGCAGTCCAGGATAGAGAAGCCCACTCAGCAGAGGATGCTCCACCTGCTTCACCACTTCAGCTCCAGCCTTCTTGGCGTCGTGCTCGGTCACCATGGAGGACAGGCGGTACACGTCCAGGGTGTACTCTCTATCCGACGTCACAGGACAGAAACAAAGTTCAGCTACGAGGCTAAGCGCTAGTTTGGGCGGAGGGCATGCCACTGCTGGGTCAAACTGACCGGCCCAGCTGGAAATCGGTGCCCTTGATGAAGCGCAGCTTCTCCAGAGGAACGCCGATGCTCTCCAGCATGGCCTTGATCACCTGCTCGTAGTACTTCACCCGGAGCTCCAGCAGCTCCCAGGGAGCCTTCATGTTGTCAAGGTAAGCGTGCAAGTCTGCGAACAGGATCGTGACCTGAGGATCGGAAGAGACGGCAGAACGTGAACATGAGAAAAATATTAGTCGTCCGGTATGGAAGTTATATTGAGCTCATTTCAATGTATCATGTGATTAATGGCTTAACTGGGATTCTAATGGCACAACCTGGCAGGTGTTACAACTGATGGGACAAATTTGGTACTTTTGAAGATAATGTGAGATAAAATGACTGAAGTTAATCCAGAAAAAAATATATATATATATATCTTTTTGCCTCGCTTCACTTATCAGGAGATGTTGTGGGGAACAACAAAGCCACGTTGTTGACGGTGTAACTAAAACTCTCAATTTCACTTTCAGTTTGTTTCACTGTTCAATAGGCCTGTCGCAGTAAGAAATAAATCAGTTGCATGATAAATCAAGATGAGCTCAATAGTTTCCATTTGATTTATCGTTTTTCTCTTTTTCTACCACAAACCGGATGACAGAAGTCTTCAGTTCGGCGCTTCGGTTTCAACTAAGCCCCCCCTTTTTTTGTTTGAAGGACAATTTCTTCATAATTCACTTTATTTGTTTATTTATTTTGGATATTTCAAAACGTCTTCCGGTGCCAGTGTTAAATGTTCTCTAGATTTTAAATGGATCTTTTGAGAGTGTGCTCCGGCATCACTACTTCTTGGAAATGTTTATCATGACGCAAAAGCCGTCGTCGTGACAGGCCTGACGTAAAACACAAAACAACGAGTGCATAAAGTTGATGCTGAAATGAATGTGAAAGTTTTGGTTTGCCCCCACCTCGCAGCCGGCCCGCAGGAAGTCGGCTATCTTCGACATGGGAACAAAGTAAGCCACGTGCGGCTTGCCGGTGGTCGCCGTGCCCCAGTACACCTTCAGCTCCCTCTCCTGGAGAACCTGCTTCAGCTTCTCCTCACCGAGGACCTCCTGCAACGCGACCCGAGCAGAGGCATCACGACACCGGCTGGCGTGAAGGGAGGCTTCGCGTGAGGTTGTTGCTCACCTGCAGGTTCCTGGTGATGAGGTTGAACTTCTCCTCCGGACCGAGCTGACCCGCCATGATGCCGGGGGGCCTCGTGACACAAGAAGCTGTCGGTTCATATGGTCAAGAGTTATCACTACTGCGTAGTAACAGCACTGGGAACACTGGGAACGATGACGCGCGCCTTAAACAAACCTCGACCTCCTACATATTCACGGAAGCACTCGTTTTTATTTCATATTTCATTTTTATTAGCTTCAATAAATCAGCGAGCTCCAACTTTCACGTTTAATACAAGTCGGTGAAATAGTGAATGAATGAATTAGGAAGCTAAGACTTCATCTAGTTAGCAACAAAACCATGTGCAGCTAAAGTTACCGAGGCGGTGGCCCCGGACGATGCTATCTGTTCAGCTAACGTTAGCTTCACTTGCCATACATCCGTGTTAGTTTGCTTTTAAGATACAATCCTGAAAGCTGACCGCTCACCTGTGAACTGGTGCTCACAAAACGAGTCTCGGAGAAGAGAAACCGCCGCCCGAGTGGACCTGTCAGCAGGTTGCATCAGCGGCAGCCTCGGCTCTGGGATCCGCTCCAGGGGAAAGCAATCGAGAGCAGAGAATCAAAATAAGAATAACTTTATTGGCCAAGATGAAATGGGAAAAACCAGACATTTTCGACGTCGGTTTTCAAGCGCTCACAGCGTGCATACTTAAAAGTATAAATATATAAACTTTAGGTTAAATAAAGTAGGCATAAAGAAACGGTGTGTAGATATATTTGCCAAATTTTCTAGTTTGTTTTATAGATTTAAGAAAGAAGTGTTGATGTGACAGTGCAAAAAAAAAAAAAAAAAAAAAAAGCCTACTTTGGTGATTGTGTTCATCAAAGAGACAGTATGGGACAAGAAACAGCTTCTGTGGCGACTGATTTTTTCTTTTGCAAATATCCCTCCATAATAGAGTCAACCTGATGGTAAAAGTTTAAATGGTTTGTGATCAGAATGTGTGGGGTCTGCAATTTTTTTTTGCTGGCCTGAACAAATATTTAAAAACTATTGTCCTGTCTTGTACCTCAAAAATATGACTTAATATTCAGAAACCCCATCCTCTGATCCCAAAACCTTGGCTCAGCCTCAACCTAACTGCCTGCAACTCGAGACTTAAAAAGTGAGGGAAAATATCTTTAAAATCACAATGAATCAATTACAGAAAAAAAATAATTCATATTTTTGTTGACTTAGAAAAATCCTTTATACACTTTAGAGGTGGCAGCTTAAAGTCCAGAACGTTGACGTTCAGATCTTAGAACGTACACGCTGCTTTCAAAACAGAGGGGGGGAAAAAAAAAATTTAATTTTAGGGAAATAAACACATCTTTTAGCTGCACGTCGCATTTCTGTACACTGTACAAAGGCAGAAATAAAGAAATGGATAATTAAACACACTTGAATGAAAATTACAACGATGAAAACCTGTAATGCAACGAACAAAACATAAACATGACATACAGAGAGTAGTACTGACTAATGTATGTTACATAGTATGAAACAGAACAAACGGCTGTGTTACAGACAGATGGGTAGATAGATGTTGACTAAAAAAGGAAAAAAAAATATTGTAGCCATTTTTTTCCTTATAGTGCATACACTGCACAACATAAGGCAGGTGGAGGGCATCTAATCTACATGAACTAGAACGGACAAAAAAAACAATAGTCTTTAGAGATTCATCTGTTGGACCACTTTTTCTCCTTCAAGTGTTCGTACGCCCTCTGACTGAAGGGCACCCTGGCAGAGAGCCATAACTCTGGCCGTAAACTGTAAACACTGTTCTGACAGCAAGCTGTGGTCCAGTAGCTTACTCACAAAATGTACTGCTAGTCTTCTACTTGCAATGAAAACAGAAAGTAAACATGACATAGATATGTAACTCTTTAGCTGAAGGTTTCATACTTTAAGCTTATGAACGACATTTTGAACCAGAAATAACTTTCTTACGTTTCTATCTCATAATTTAAAAAAAAAAAAAGTGACCAAGAAAACACCATGGTGCCACTCTTCAGTTCACAGCCAACAAGCTCCGCTTTTTAGTGAGTTCAAGTCGGAGCACCAGGATCAGCCGTACTGCTCAGTCAGAGGTCGGGCTCCAGGCGGGGAAGCACCGGGAGGATGAGGTTCCCGAACGAGGAGTCCTGGGTGATGAAGAAGCCGGAGGAGTGGACGTGAGCGTGCTGCAGGGCGGCCTTCTGCTGGGCGGCGATGTGCTGCTGCTCCGCGCTGTCCCTCGCCTCCTTCAGGCTGCCCCGGCCCGAGAGCGGGATGTTGGCTCCGGGGCTGTTCATGGACTGGCCCTGCATCAGCCGCCGCTTCTCCTTGTCCAGTTCCGCCAGGATGGCCACTCGGGTTTTGTTCTGGAAGCCCTGTCCGGGAGGGTTGGCGGCCATTACGGCTTAATAACAAACCAACGAACGGAGCTGGAGAGGATTAAGTTGCCTTTAGGTGTCCTTATTCGGGGTATATGTTTTGATGGGATACCTTCCGCTTTGTGGGTTAAAATTTGTAAATAAATTTTATAGCCTTTTGTTGGTTAATTACAAGAACGGAAGCGCTTCCGGTTTGAGGGCTGGTTTTCACAATAAAATAAAACGCATCGTCAATATTGTTGAAAAACAGCTTTAAACTATGTCTGTTTTTACTATCTGTTTGACGCATTTTTATTATTTTATTTTATTATATATTTAGTGACATTACAAACAACATGCCACAGTGTAGTATGAGATTTTATGTCAGATCAATGCAAAGTAGGGGATAATAAGCAGATGGAAAATGTTGCGGATTTTTCTATTTGCGATAAACCTCTAAAAAGTGTGGCGCACATTTGTGTTTACCATTTTGAAAAGTGTAACAGGTTAGCACAATTTAGCTAAACATCATTTTTTAATTTTCTTTTTGCCAATGTTCTGAATGTTTTATACCGCGCCAACACTAGGTGGCAGTATGCGCTAGCTTGAAGACGTCGTCGGTTTGTAATATTGAAAATATTAATCAAGTTCAACCCTTTAATGTAGGATTTCAAGGTTTCATTAACGTAAAAAAAAAATCTTTTAACCGGATTTACTGCTAATATTTTATGAATATTAAGCCCAGCCGATTCTAAATAAGTTTGATCAAAAATTGAACCTATTACAGTAAATTCTCTCTGTAATTTACTGTAATCGGTTTACAGTAAATTACCCTAACCCATAAAAGAAGAGTCCGCCATTATCTTATACCTGCACATAATACCTAATGTGTAGGTGTAAGTGAAACCTACATATTATACAGATTCATCACAGTACTACATTAAGCATTTGTTCCTATTAATATTAAAAATGTGTTAGAAAATCATATTACATGTGCAATGTGAAAAATTGCACATGCAATATGCAACGCTTGCGTTACATGGAGTGTATTTTGCATGAATTGGGGGGGGGGAAAGTAGTCATTTTCATTCCACTTTATCATGTTTTATTATTTTCTTCCATCACAGTATTCTTTTTTTTCCTTAAATAACTACAGTACAGTGTACAGAAATCCATTCACTTGCAAACAAATAGATCTATTTACATGTTTAGGTACAATATTTACACATGAACAGGAGGCGGCGTCGCCGAGGCCAACATTGGGGACTAAAGCGCCCGTGCGCTTTGGTCCCCAATGTTGGACCGAAGCGCACACATTTTGCCAAAACACTACGCAGAACCAAACATTTACAGGATGTACAATAACTACAATTTCAGTGAGTGACGATGGCACGTACAGTATCGTTCGGAAGAGATGAAGGAAGAGGTTAATGCATTTTAAAAAAAAATTTTAAAAATCACTATGGCAACTTGGTTGTCACGTTCAAGATGTAACAGTATGTATAACATATGACACGACATATACACATTTCCATATCGGTAGATATGAAACATGACAGTCCTCGAGTTTTTTTTTTTTCTTCCACTTTTGGAGAACTGAGGTGATCACAAAGTGTCCTGGTTGTTTCAATAAACAATATTTAAGGATTCAAGGAAAAAAAGAAACACTCACTGCTCTGTCTTTACACTCATTTTTCCAATCAAAACTGTGTGTGTTCCCTTTTTTTTTAATACATACAGTGTTGTAGAAGAGGTAAGAGTAGTAATAGAAAAAAAAAAGTCCACACACTCCTGTTGTAACGGCAGGAATTTACGATGTAAAGGTGAATCGTTTCATAATCTTTTCCGGCATATTTTCTGTCTTTCTTTTTTCCTTTACAGCTCTTTTAACAGGAGCGTACAAACTTTGTATTTACTGCAAGATTGTAGTAATGGCAGCATCCACTGAAAGATGCACGGGTCACATAAAAAAATAAAAAAACTGAACAAAAACCTCTGCAGCTTCGGTTAGCACGACTGTACAGAACCTTAAATAGGTTTTAAATGCTGCGAGGAGGAGGACTGTGAAAATCACATTAATAAATATTTAAATTAATATTTAAACATATGTGCTAGCTGTCGTCGAGGTTTCGCTCCAGGCTTCCAGGAATTAAAGCGTTAAGAAATGGCGCGGTCATCAGCAGCTGTTATAAATTAAAAAACAAAACAAACTGTTGACCGGAGAAACTGTGCAGTTTTTCTTTGTGCGCACACTCGCTGCGCTCACGCGACGCGAACGTTTGATCCGTTTTTGTAAACTACGATGAGATATTCAGTGAGCGATTGGCACTCGTCGTCGGTTTGTGTTTGTTTTTTTTGTTTTTTTCAAATTTTGCATCTGCAATATGAGTGAAATTCAGGCAAAAAAACCCCACAAAATGACAAAATGGCAGCTTCTTCCGATGTTTGAAAGTCCACTGTGACGTTATTTCCAGCGCAGTGCTAAAGGTCGTTACTGTTCAGTGTCGCACGTACAAAAGCACCATTAATGCAAAGTTCGCCCCTCCCGCCCTCCTTTTTTTACTTTTTTTTTGTGCAATTTCATTTAGAGACCGACCTTTAAAAGGAAAAAAAAGTTTCACACTTTGTACTCGATAGTAGCATGTCGTACAAAAAGGTAAGGCTTTTGGCGAGGCGTCGAAAGTCACACCAGGAAAACATCGCGGATATAAAAAAAAATAATTAAAATGGAGGAGCGGGATGTTTTGGGAAAGGCCAGCGCGGCTCATACGGTTTGTACTTGGATCCGCAGCAGCAGCAGCAGCAGCAGCAGCAGCAGCGTTGGTCGGACGATGCGGTTTCTGTGCGATCCTACGGGCACAGACAGGTCCGGGTCCTGGTCCGTTGGTCCCGCCCAGTGCAAAATGTCAGCCGGCCAACAGATTGGTCCGGACGTTGCTTCCAGAAGACGCGTTAGATCATTTCCGTCACCTCCGTGGAGTCCGACTCCGAGTCCGCCTCGTCCCTGCAGCGGGAGGAGAATTGTTGTCGTTCAAACGTGTTGAAATGATGACACGTTTTAGGGACGCACTGATGTGAACATTTGGGCTGACGTCGATATCTACCAATATTTTAATACAGTTTCGACACTTTTTAGGGGAAAAAAACCCCAAAAAAACAGACGACAACATGATAAAAAAAAATTTACCAGACCAATATCGATATGTTAATAATAAAAAAACTAATATCAGCAGACAACGGTGTTAGAGTCGTCGTATTGTTCATCCTTGGAAAATTATTTAGTATCTTTAGATAAAAAAAAAGAGAACAGTTTCCATGGCAACTGTCCAAGACATCTTACCTCAGCTCTTGTAGGATCTTGCGGTTGCCCTGCCTCCTCTCCTCGGTGATGGGGTACGTGTACAGGATTCCCAGGCCGATGAAGATGAGGACGACGGGGGCGGCCGAAACCAACAGCTTCAAGGTCAGGTCCACTTCCTTAGGCTGGGAGCAACCTCTGGTGATGTATCCAGCAAAGCTAAAAACAGATAAAAAGAAAAAAAAAAAAACAGTTATGCATCGGAAACAAACCTTCGCAGCGAATCAACTGAATCAGAGAAGTGAAGAGCAGAAAGTTAGCTGCTCTTTGGGATTTGGCTGATCTGACTGGATTTAGACTTTTGATTAGAAACCGATGCATCTCCCTTGAAGGCCTGGCAGAGTCGCTATGCTTTCACCATGCCATCGTTTTCCCACATTCAATTTTCTGGATTTTTTTAAAACTCTGTGTGTTTTCTGTACATTTTCTGAAAAATTACCTGATTTCACTCTATTTTTATTGCCACAAATCAAGAAACGACAATGACTGAGGTGCTTTTTAATCGTCAGGGACGCAAAGGCATATTTCGCTCTTTTTGGCATCTGGACAAATTTAGATGCGTCAAAATTAGAGGTGCACAGACGAATCGGCCCAGATTTCCTTCATCTTGGGATACTAAAAAAAAAATAAAAATAAAAACTGATCTTATCCACCTCCAAAGTCTGAACATAAACCATGTCTGGTTAACAATCATCACCTTCACTTTTGCCAACTTTTTAGACCAGAAAAAAAAAAAAAAAAGAATATCTGTGTTGGGTGATCGGCCAGAAAACTCCAATCGGTGCACCACTACTTGTACTCTGTAATAATATTTATAAAATCTGGATGGACTTTAATCCAAATCCTTTAAATCACACCTTCACTTCACACACAGAAAACATATTTTTCAACGCAGCAAACTGTAAAAATCAACTTAAAAACCTATATATCCTTAAGCAAGTCAGACTAAGTTTCATTTTTAGACATTCGAAAAGAAGTTCTCCAGTTTCCAATTTTCCACATTAAGAAATAATCTAATCATATTCCATTATTTTTAGGACTGCAGGAGAACCGTGACGTTTTAAAAGCATTTATGTCATGCTGTTTCGAGTTAGACTGTTTGGTTCAAGTTGGGAAAAAAAAAAAAGAAAACATGGGGGGGAAAAAAATGTCCCAAAAGTGACTCCGTATATTTTAGTTTGCATTTTGTAAATCCAAGCCTGTGCCTGGTCCAGAATAGTTTAGAATGTGCAGTTGTTATTAAATTTTTTTGAGTGTGAGCTCTTACTCTAAACTCAGCGTGGAAACGCCTAGCGAGATGCCAGAGGCGAACTTAGTGAAGAAAACGTAGAAGGAATAAAAGATGGCTTCGTGTCCCGTGGAGTCCGGGTTCTGGACCTGGAAATCGTCGACGACGTCGGGCAGCATGGACCTGAGGAGGAGGAGAACAAAAACTCGGTTTGTAAAAGCTGCCCGCAAAGTGCCAGAATAAAAAAAATAAATAAATAAAATCCAGATCAGGGGTTAGCGTTGGGAGGTTTTACCAGGGCAGCAGGAAGGCTGCAGCCACCGCCACGCCGGAGGCAAAAGACACGAAGTAGGTGATGATGAGGTTTCTCGGTACGCACACCACCATGATCATGAAGGGAACGGCAGACTGTGAGGAAGAAGGGGAAAAAAATAAATAATCACAGGGTTAATCAGAATTCCAAAATTTTACTAGCAACACCAGATCTGGAGAGGAAGCGCAGCTTTACCAAGGATCCGACGTAAGCTGCCGTTTTCTTCCCGAAGCGAGTCAGGAACCACTGCCAGAACGGGATGGCCAGCGTAGCGGAGACCTGCACAGGGAGGAAAAGAAAGAATGAAAGAAAGAAAAACATCAATATATTTGCAAATAAGAGCTCAACATTCCAACTGATGGCCTTCAGTTGTGTCCCTGCAGCTATTTTACCAGAAACGCCCAATATAATAAGGCTCCAACGAAAGCAAATATGAGCCGCTTCCTGACCCAGCTGGACATCTTCATGAGTGAGCAGGAAAAAAAAAATAGGTCATTGTGCAGGAGTAGTTTTCCACCATGTTTTTGGGGGTTTTATCTGCTTCTTCCAGAGGAATCAAAAACACTTAGCCGACCCAAGTCAATTCAAGCTAAATTAAAACTTTTTTTTTTTTTTAAATGCTGAAAATCACAGTGGAATCTCCTGGAGAGGAATCCAAAAAGCCCCCAATTAAAAATGCTAAATAATTTGATAGTAAAGCCTTCATTTTTTTGGTATTTTAAACAAGTCTATCGTCATGAAACTCATTCAAGAATAGCTCATCTCAAAAAAATGCATATAAAAAATTATCAACGGAAGTGTTTATCGGCATCGACTCCATTTGCTGGTGGGTCAAATTTGCAGACAAATAAACCGACTCCAAGGGCCACAAACGGCCCTCGGCCCTCAGTTTGGACACCAGTGCTATAGAAAATCCATTGTGAAACTTTGAATAGAAGATCTACGTCCAATTTGAGTAACTCTGAATGTTGCAGTGAAGAATTGGCAATAAGTATGAGTTGTTTTTTTGTTTTTTTTTAAATGTCTGGTCATATCACAACCAGAATGATGTGAATATTTTTTCCAAGACATGAACATCCCGACTCTGTAATCCCGTCGGATTAGTCAGACATTTTCACTAAAATGACAGAAGGTAGGGATTAGGACGTCTTAGTGCTGATTATAGAAAATTTCATGTGGGGTTAGTTTCTTTTTTTGTTTTTTTTATATCGCTTCACTAAATGTAATGTACTTACATTAAAGTGGCTTTGTAATCCTTTCCATAAAGTAAAAGCTTAAAGTAATCTTTTCGCCCTCGCTGACCTGGACTCGTTTGGCCCCGCCGCTTGTGATGTCAAATTAAAAGGTCGGGATCCGCCGACTCGATTCTCAGGTTTATATCAAACTGGGGGAACAAAGGCGAGAGAAGAATGTGGCTCCCTGACCGTCTGTGGGAACGGCGCGGCATTCAGAGGCAAAGGCGCCTTGAGTTACAGAAAGGTCCCGCCAGGAGAAACTGTTTTATGTCCGACCACAGAGCCGGCCTTGTACCGGACACGATTTATGTCCTCGCCTCGGGCAGGGAGAGCTTTTTGTTCCGCGAGAAACGGACCCGTCGCGGGGTCCGTCCCGACTGAAAACGCCACCTGTCCGTGTGAAGGCGTGCGAGCGCTCACCATGATGACCAGCAGGATGTTGTGGAAGTCCTTCCTGAATCCCAACGTGGCGCTGCAGAAGAGAGCGAAGTTTCCCTCCAGGAGCTGAAAAAAAAAAGAAACAATGCTCGCTAAGTCATGTTTTTATAAAAAACACACTTGTGTCTGTGATAGCGTGTAGCATGATGAATAAATCCAAATATGTTTGTAATAGAATAATATGAAAAGTTTAAACCCCTTGTATTAAAATGCCAACAAGTCGACTCATTCGAGAACTTTTTTCCTCAGAGCCATATTTACCGTTTTATAACTCCAAAAAGTACAACTATAACCTCACATCATGAAGCATGGTGTTGGCAGCATTATACTTTGGGCAATTGCGATGTACAGCTGGCTGTAGTAAACTTGAGAACATTTCTAACATTTCTCTTACACCAAGAGGAATCAAGTTGCAGCGTGACAGCAACCTGATCCAAATCGATTCCCACATTCGGGCGTGGAGACTTTTACTTTTGTGTGCGACGTGACGAGGTGGAAAAGGTTCTGAAATGATTTGTTACACCCCCTGGGTTTTTCACGTGGGTCGGTACGCACCATGAAAGCCAGAGAGGTGAAGAGGAAGCCCATGACCAGCTTGGCGTACGGCCCGTACCCCATCACCATCTTGATGCCCTGTAGAAAGGGCATCGGCTTCGATTTGATCCCCACAGCCTCTGAAAAACACACAAAGTAAAACAGCATTCAGTAAAACATTACTAATTAAATCTGATGCCTACGTCAGAAATCACCCTCTCTCTGATTCTTCACGCATTTTTCCCCCACATCAAGCCGTCTTCAAAGCTCATCACTTACTGGACAAACCCGCTTTGTGAGGCTCTTTACGCCTCACAAGGCTTTCAGTTTAAAACCACAGCTGGCTGAGCCCTTGTTCTCACGTGCGAGTCAGCCCACAGAGTCAGGCCACATTCGAGGCTTCCTATTGGCCAATCAGCTGATGTGACCGAGCGAGAGCTGATGTGAACGGAGTCGGCGCTCACCGTGTTCCCTCACGCCGCAGAACAGGACGACGGCGCACAGGATGTACATGGAGCAGATGACGGCGGACGCGATCATGTACGCGTTCCTCTGCACCAGCAAGAGAAGAAGAGGAAATAAAGAAAAATGTTTGCGGATATTCGTCATTTCCAACCCAAATTTCACTTTGCCTTCTGTTAAAGATTAAAAAAATTAAAAAAAAAAACGTAAGAAAAAAAAAAAAAAAGTGTAAAGAGTATTTGTTTACCGTGTGCTGCAGGGAATGGTCGGAGATGTTGTGGCTCGGGGGAATGGAGGAGTTGGAGGACAGGCAGGGGGCGTGAGCATTGCCCACGATCTGACCCTGGATGGCCGTGCCGAGGACGGTGCCCAGAACCTCCACCGTCATCCCTGATGGGACCAGCAGAACGCATCAAGTCAGACCACCAGACGGAAAATCTGCTTTGTTTTTTTTAAGAGTTGAATAAAACGTTTCCCGCGTGATGAGGTCGGACTTACTGTACGCCGTAGCGGAGTCCCTCTCCTTCTGCTCGGAGGTGATGAACATGGTGAGGGCAGAGTATGGCACATGGAAGCACTGGGGGGAGAAAAAAAAAGATCAATTAAATGTTTATGACTCAAAAAAAAGAAGAAGTATACTTCAACTTTCTTTGAAACAAAATTTTGGACAAAATTTGAGGAGGGGGCTACAATATGAGCTGAGCAAATTATTTACCAGCTTCTTTAGTGTTGCCTTCTAACAACACTAATCAGGTGTTATTAGAACCCTTCAGGGTTTCTGCAGGTTTCATCAATTCAAATATTAGACTTTTTTTATACCATTAAGAGTAGCTGCGTTTCCGTTACAAATGTGCACAAGTCTTCGTCGATGTTACGCCAACGTCGAAAACGCACAATGTCGCAATTGCGGCGTTTCCAATCACATAAGAAGAGCAATTAGACTCATACGTGAAAAAGTCTGTTGATGTGTTAAGTCGTCAAAATAAAAATACGCCTCGGCATCTTCCTCCTACCACTTCCTGCTGTCTTCTTTGCATTTTCCACCAGTAGTAACATCTGGCTGTTGATCAAAGGTGCGAAAAAAGTGATTCAACTTTTTTGATACAACCGAAAAACTACCTCATCTTAGCGCAAAATGTTTTTAATCAAAAAAAGCTAGTTTTTTTGTTGTTGTTGTTGTTTTCCCAAAACTGCTGTGTTTCCATAAGGAAATTTATTTTCGTACTTCCAATTTGCGCAGTAATATGGTCATTGGAAATGCAGCTAGTGAAATTTAAGACCTATATTATGACAGAAATTTGCAGAAGAAATTGCATATTTTGCAATGTTCTCTAACCCCATTAGTGACAAGCCTTTTTTCACTTAACCATGAGAGACATACAAAAAGACTTAGTTAGCAAAGTTTTTAGCAGCTGGTTAGCGTTAGCCTCAACCACCTCGAGCTGTTTGGTCACGACTCAAACTTTTGCCTGACAGAAGAAACAACAACAACAAAAAAACCTGCTTCATGTAATATACAAGAATGACAAATATTAAGACCCGTGATTAATACATTTAAGGCCAACTTACTTTTTAAAACTGAATTTAAGACATTTTAAGGCTTTACCCTTAGATACACTACTGACTTTTTAAGGATGCGCCGACACACTATCCCTCAAATGACGAGGGTTGAAACTTGGAAAACGTTCCAGACACGAAACGTCTGGAATGTCGAGGTCATTGACGGAACATTTCCTGCTCCATTTGGAGAGAGAAAAAGGTGAGTGTAGATTGCTCAATTCCTTCCTCCTTCCTTCTAAATCTGCAGCCCCGCCCCTCTCCGTGTTGAGCCACACCTGTCTTCTACGTCTGCTTTACGGAACAGGAAGCGGGCTGCTCATCCTGCTCGCTTAGAAATGCCTGAGGCCTTACCAAGCTTTGACATGAAGTCAAACGCACACACAAGCATAATATGTTCCAAAGTCATTGTACTGAAATAACAACATGCCCTCCTAATACAATGGGGTGATGACAGATTGACAGATACTTTAGTGGGGGTTTGTGTGCATATATATTTGGGGTCAGGGTCTGTAATTCTGACCATGTAAGTAGTGTAGAAAAAGAATAAACAAAGACATTCAAAACACACAAAGTTTAGGACTCTGATCTGGGTTTGATACTTACTGTCTGCAGGGTCTGGAAGATGCAGTAGAAGAAAATGTACCAGATGACTTTGCCGTGTTCAAAGGGGGGGACGTACCATATGAGGAAATAAGACATTACGGCAAAAGGCGTGGACAGTAAGATCCTGCAGATGGACGAAAAGAGAGAACAACATCAGAGACTGAAGATGAGACGAAGCAGAAAAACACATTTATTCATTTCGAACAGATGATAAAAAGTAAGAACAGAAAACTAAGTTAAATAGTCTTGAATTTTACACACTTTAATTGAAAAGGAGCAGGCAGAAAAGCAAAGATCTTGTGATTTCCTTTTTGTGCAGCTTTTTTTTAAGCTGGCTTCTATTCGTACTTTGTTTGAGCTCATAGTTTAATCACTTCCATAGATCTACCGCACACACTGATATACAGACACTCTTGTTGGTTGTTCTGATACATCTCTTTTTTTTATTTTTTATTTCCTTCTCTTAAATTATAACTCCACTCTCTGTCACTAAACATTTTTTGAATATTGTGTGGGAGTTGACAGTGTCTTACTGTGAACATAAATGGTAGCGTTTTGAGTTTTACACGTCGCTGAATTTCAGTATATCTGATTTAAAAAAATAAATAAAAATGGATTTGTGCCAACAGCGCCGATAGTTATGCATGGTGATGTTAGAGGCCCTAATCAAGGCCAATCATTGAAAAAGACGATACAGACCCTTTTATTATTATTTAAAATATTGTTTTGCGATATGTGCTCTCTCACACAGTGTGACGTCACCTCTGCTACTTATGTAAACATCAACAAACAAGCAGGGGGAAAAAAGCCCGAAAAAAAATCTGCTATTACAGAAGGTTCATGTAAAATCTGAACTGGAAGAACCACCAGAGATTGGACATCAGCTGGTAAGCTCCGACTGGTCCGTCTCTGGTGGTGTGACCTTCGGGTATGGCCTGATCTCAGGGTTACATTTGGTTAAAAAAAGAAGAATGCGGCTACACAACATGTTGTACGGAAGATTTCCTGGATCTTTCTTTCCAGGAAAAAAAAAAGATCCAGGAAATCTCGTTTAAAGAAAAAAAAGTGGGCCAACCAGCACTCTCGACACTTGCACTCTCTGGAATGTAACAGAGAAGGAAATGAACTCGTCGTTCCGATTGTCTAAAATATCGACGGGAATACCAAAGCAAGATGTGAAGTCATGTGCATATCAAGACGATCAGTCATTAATGTATATAAACAAAGCGACACGCCCCGATTCCTTCCACGGAGTCGCTGGCGAGGATCCAAACAAATCCTGCCTCTCATTATATCTAATGTAGCTCTGAGGCACAGTGGGGGGGAGAGGTGGGGTTTGTTTATTATGCTCTACTTATTGTGTGATGTCATTAACTGGAACCTAGTGAGAAGAGACAGGCAAGTCACTGCGGCATCAAAGATAAATGCATCTCACACAGGATCAAGCTTGATGTCTAGTTTTGTTTTTTTGTCCTCAGCAGAAAACACTACTGTATTAATGACATTGTCTTGTATCTTACCAACAGATACCAGACTTTTCAACACTTGCACACCCAGTGACCCTGCAGAACGGAGCCGACAGCTTAGCCTATATTAGCGCTAACCTGATGCCGCGGCTGGAAGCATATTATTAGCTTTGCTGATTGGGGGGAAACGCCACTTTAACTGACAGACCACTCAACAAGTGACAGCTTTCTAAAAAAAAGAACCTGGCCACACAGAACTGCCTGAACTTGTTTTAATTCAGGTTCATATTATTGGTTTAGGGTGTGTCACTGTAGCAATAATTGGCCAAACATTCTGGTTCTCAAGCGGCGGCTTGTTGACTTAATGCTTTAAAGACATTTTAGAAATGTTAAAAGTGCTCATAAATGCCTCAGTGGTGAGGCAGAAAAGCCACTTATTGACCTTCCACAACATTTTATTTATTTTAAAACTTGCTCACTTGTAACCCTGCTGCAACAGAGAGCCTCATTCTGAAATCTGAACTGGAGTAACCTTCTGGATTCCTCAACCAATCTTTAAAAAAAAAAAGAAAAAAGAAAAATTCCACAGGTCTGTGAGCTGCTACGCGATTGGCCCAGACAGGTGGTGTGTTCTCAGCTAGACCAATGAGAAGCTGCCTCCATTCCGCCCCCCGCCTCCCTCACAGCCTTCACAATGGAGCCCGCTTCCTCCCGTGTCTCGCGTGCTTCGCTCATCTGTACTACCGGGGGATAATGTGACCCAACATGCCGACCATTCCTCCTCCACCCACTCACAGAACATTTCCCCACCCACCTCCTCCTCCTTCTCTTTGCCCCCCAATGACGAAATAAAAAGTGGAGGAAACGCGTCTCGCCTCGTCACGTCAGCATCCTGAGTGACCTGGTTTTAAAACGTGCTTTACGGTTCAGCTAATCATGAGGACGGTTTGTTTTATTCCATAAAAAGTGAAGCGCAGCTGGAAGTTTAGATGCGATTTAAATGTTTTATGAATGAATTGATCCTTGTAGCTCAGGCAGGAAACCTCCACTTAATCTCTTTTTGTCATTACTGAATGAAAGCACACGCTCTTGTGTATTGAACACCTGAGGGAGAATAATGCATCTCCCTTTAGAGCTCGTTTGAAGATGTTCAGTTGGGACCACAGAGACGTTTCCTTTTTTAATCTTTTCCTCAGCTGGCTCGTTTCCATCCCCCTAACAATCACACTGCCATGTGCTGACAGGGAACTGACCAGCTCTTCTATAATCAGACCCTTCGCTGACACCCTGCACCCCTTTCCCCCCAGTGTGTCAAATATGGCCACCAGATATGAAGGCCAACGTTTGCAGGAGACACTTTTGGACTTCTATAATACACACACACAAAAAAAAAATCAACCGAATTTGAAACAGACTCATGCCGTATGACTCAGTGTGATACTATTTACACATTTCATAGTTTATCACCAGAAAAAAAACAAAGTTTCAAAGTTTGTAACGAGACAAAACGTGAGAAACAAAGGGTACCAACTGGTGTCATGACGTATTAATGTTGTCAGATAACACTTTAGAGTAGGAGTGTGTCAGTAGGGATACTTTCTGAAAAGTACATTGTGTACTTTGTAGGAGAGAAAGAAAAAGAAGGGCAAGGTCTGTATCAGGTGGGAGCAGGGGCGTGCACAGATATTTTTTGGGAGGGTGGCAGGAGCTCATATGGAGAAAAAAAACAAACAAAAGAGGACTGTCTTAGTGGTATGAAATTTATAAAGTCACAGCTTAAACATCATGTACTTCTACCAATATTCTGTCTGATGCAGATGTTTAATAAAGTTCACCCAAAAACATTTTTAATAATACTAAAAAAAAAAAAAAACTATTTCAAAAGGGCACTTTTTTCTAGAAGAAAAATGGTAGGTAAGAAATACAAAAATTACAAAAAATGCTGGGCAATAAATAAGGTAGGTTTTTAAATATAGACACGATGACCTGGGCTACAAATAATAATAATGATCTATATATAAAAAAAACAATTTCAGAAGGGCACATTTTTTTGTCCAGATGAATACAGGTAGGTAAAGTAGCTGGTGTCCATCTATCCACGTTCCTGCATAGGAGTTATATTTGGCAGAATCATGCAAAGGATCTTGCAGTTGGAAGAGTGCGAGAGAACACTTCTGCAGAAGCTCGATTTGTTTAGGCTCAACACCAAACTGCTTTGTTTGTTGTTCATACCTCCCGAAATCTATTCTGGACTCTTCCAGTCAAATGTTAATCACTCCACTGGATAAATTGAAAGAGAAAATAGAGCAGGAGGAAAGAGAAGACAAATGTGCAAAGCAGTGCAATGAGGAAGAGGCAGATTATGCCTCATAGTAGCCTCTCTCCTAACGATGACTCAGGCACTTCAAGCCCCGCCCCCAAACAATGACACGTGTCCAGTCTGGCTGGAAATCTTCCATTCACTTACTGGGCCGCCCCACCACTCCAGTAAGCTGCTTCAGTACCAAATATGTGATAACAAGTGAAGTTATGTAACCGGGCCTCATCAGGAGGGGGTCGCATTTGGCAGGGTCCCAACTTCCACAGAGGTCTATCGAAAAGTCTCAGCAGGAGAAGCATAGTGTCGTATAAAAAACAAAAACAGGCGTACCAGGGCATCATCCGTCCGAAACGAGTCCACGGGCTCCGGGAGACCAGGAAGCCCACCGTGGGGTCCGTCACGGCGTCCCACGCTCGGCCGACGAACAGGATGATTGAGGCGTAGAAGGGATCCAACTGCAAGGAAGAAACTGTCAGCACTTTCACTGTAGATGTTTTACAGGTACTGTAAAGGTTCCAGGTCAGATGAAAACATCTCAAACTGCTCCTGTAAAGTTGAACAGCAGCAGTAAAACAGTAAAAAAAAAAAATATATATATATATATAACTGTAAATTTTATAAGGCAACAGTTAGCAGGAGAAGGAGGCCTTTCGACTCCTGACTGTACGATCTGCGCCACGCCGTGTCACCCAAAGGGGCCCCCGTAACGAGCCGCCTTGGACGGCCGACAAAGACAAAACCCAGCAACGCCTCGGGCTCAACGGGGGCTTATTGTGGCCCGAGCCATCAGATTAGTGAAAGAGTGAAAGAGCCCATTAAACTAAGACCCTCCTCATTGGTCTGGCTTTGTTCCCCACCTCCAAAATATTTATAGAACAAGCACCCCACACATTAATCCTTTCAGATACAGTAGAGCCTAATCACAAAGCCAATAATGTCAGCAGGTTAGAAACTTTTTCGTCTAGTTACAATCCCCGTCGTATTACGAACAGACTTTCTTTTTAAACTGTGAGGTTTTAGGTCACTTACCTGAGCTACGTCGAGTAGGTAGAGCTGCAGGAAGAAGCCCAGAGCACATCCTGTAATCTGGTAGGGCGCGCCGCCGATTGCATAGCAGATCTTGTTGCAGACCGACAACCTGGTCCTCTGCTCATGCTGGGGAGGGAAAAACAAACAAACAAACAAACAAAAAAAGAGAAGCTTGATTAACCCAGTAAACACTTTTTGTGAAAAAGTATTTGAGTCTTTGTGTGCAGCAACAAGTTGGGAAGAGCGGCTCCAGTATTTTCTCTGTAATTCTTTGACTTATAGGTGGTAGTTTTGAATCCAGCAGAAAATTAAAGCTGTGAAAAATATACAGGAACGATTCTGCTGCTTTGATTTCGATGGTTCCTTATGCATAACAATGTGAAGGTGTTTCTACTTCTACTATTTTTTGGTCTGCCATTAACAGAAATGTAAATATTGTTTATCCATTTCTATACTAGTTTTGTCTTTTTTTCCGGCGTTGTGCGTTTGTTTTTGTTCCTTTTATGGCACGTGAATGGAAAAGTTACTAAATTACCGAAAAAAGCAAAAATGATAAAATTTTAAATCAAAAGCTTGACAAGCTGCTAGTTGATTCAACTATAGACCAAAAATGTCAGAAACTCAGGTTTGACCAGTATTTGCACCGATCACAATTTTTCATGAGAAAAATCAATCTTATCGCTTTCTCTCGTACATTTTGGCTGATTGTCGATCTCCCAAAACTAAGGAAATCTGGGCCGATTTATCGAACAGACGATTTATCGGTGCACCCCTTGCAATTTGATAATTGGTCTACTCTGATCCGTCAACCGACCGCTGCATCTTAAATAAATGTATCATGATGTCAATGGAGGTTCATTTATAAAGTCAATGAAAGATGAACATTCAAGGAACCTTCCAGGTTTCGTTTAAACGTCCAGCTTCAGCACGCCCAAACCTCTGGAGTCATTTTCTGAGCTTCCCCCCCGTTTCTTTCTAAACTCCTTAACTCGTCAGCGTCGCCACTCTCTCACCGCTCAGAATTGGGACGGAGAAACATGTTTGCAAGAGTCTCATAAGAAATTTGGCCCAAATCTTTAATCACCGCGGAGTCCTAGAAGAACAAGAGAGTTCCCGCTGGCCAGAACAAACAGTAAGCACGGAGCAGCCGGCCGCGAGGAAACAACCGAGCTTGGATTCCCCAACAAGCGCCAATTCTTCTTCATTTTCTCCACCGTCGACGTAATTGATACTTCAACAGACAGGATTGTAAACACTCTGTCTCATGACAGCACACAAACCGAGGCGACTGTTGTCGGCCGGGGCACGACAACGTCGCTGTTGTCGGTCATGTCAGGAGCTGCCAGGGCATCAGGACCTTGGCAGCAGTCTGGACTGACTTAAAAGCCCAAAGCGGGGAGAAGGGCAGCGCTGCCAGTTTGACCACAGTAAGCGAGGTGAGAGCACACCCTATTCCTGACCAATTGGAGCGCCGGGATCAACAAAGCCGCCGCTGGGGCCAGTCGAAATGAACCCGCGTGATAGCATCTATGTATGAAAATGTTTCCTAAACCACACAGGTATATTTCCACCACTCCTTGTTCCACATGTGTCACTAGTGTGGACGAAATACTTGGCATAAAAACAATACATAGCATGACAACGCTGCGTCTCGAAGCGAGTAAATGGGCTTCTCCCTTGTTGATGCACTCAACTGCGCTTTGTTTAGGCCTCGAATGCCCTCTTTCTCAACAAAAGCGATCCCTGCGACAACAAGTGAGATTTTATTCACCGTGGCAGAAGCAAAACTTGATTTTCTGTCCTTCACCTTGCTCAATTGGGCCACACCCTGTTTGATCTGAATGCAAAAGAATTGTGCACCTTCCTGTTCCTCCACGTGTCACGTCTGGTGCTCATTCAGGTGTCCTCGCTTAGCTTTGCTGCCACACTAGTTAATATGGCAACATTGTTGCAATGAGGGAGAATAAACAAATACATGAAAATAAAAAACAAACAAAAAAAAATGAACCGATCACCCAGAGATCGGCATCTGACAATTTTTCCGATGACAAGTTTGTTTTTTTTATTCAAATCAGATTAAACGTCAGCTGCTTTGATGCATACAGGGTGATTGAACAGGGATGTAATTGTTTTATATCTAGATAAATTCTAAGCCAATGCATAAAGGAATATGCATCACATTATTCAATCATTCAACAATCAGGTTTTTCCTAGCCGATACCGATATCTGGGTTTTTTTTAGACATGCCAATTCTGATTTTGACAAGTTCTGATATTTTTCTTTTAACAAATGGAACACACAGCAGACGTAAATACCAGCTGTTGACCACCTTATAAACCCGCAGTTTTAAGTTGAACAGAAGAAGAATTACAAGATTATTCCCCACGGAAGCACCAGAACATATATCCTCCATCTTTATTATCTTCTTTATGCACTCTGGGATGTTCCTGGGACGCAGTAAAACACAAGCTGACGTTTCACAAGTTCTAGTTTGATCTGAAATACACAAGTTATCAACTGAGTAATGTGATGAAGGGGTGACACAACGAGAAGCTTTATAACACTACTTCCAGAGCCTCGATATCAGCTCACTGGCTGTAAACAGCACACAAATCAGTGCTGCTGCTACATGCTACTACTGTGCTCTGATAAGAGGAATTACGTGGAGAAAAGAGGAGGGGGGCTTTCCAAACAAAGTCGCTATGAATTAGGTTAGTTGTGATTTCCAGCCTCTCGGTTTTGTTTGAGTACAGATAGAGAAGGTCGGGGACTTTTGACTGGCTCAGCTGTTTCTGACACGTCACCTTGACGGACGCTTCCTGTTGCGTTCAGGGCGATGGAAGATATGAATATTTTCCCCAAGGTTACTATGGAATTTCAATTAGTTGTTGAGGTTATGTTGCAAAGTAGACAGACAAGCCCATACAGACTTTAGTCACACCCTTCTATCCCCCTATGGCAGTAGAGTTGGAGCCTAAGGCAAAGTTTCATCCTATTTTCGCACAGTAATTCAAAATTATTGTCGCGTTATTCCTGAACTGAACATAAAGTGCTTCATATATGTTGCTCGACGACCGATTTTTATCATATTTTCAGCTGGGTAATTTTACTGAAATTAAAATGTTATTTTCTTACCGACACATTTTGATGCACGTGACAAATTAACTGCTAAGATGGCTGTGAAATGTATGAAATAACACGGAATGTGTGAACATTTTCGAGGTTTACATTTAGTTTTGACGGCTTATTTGAGAGCAGAGGGGGAAAAAAGACATAACGTGCAAATGTAAAAAAAAAAAAAAAATTAAAGCTTCATTTGCGCGTGATTCCTTTAAACGAGATTAGCATATTTTAAATATTAAGACACGCTGACGAGAGAAAAAGAAGACAGGGCGGGAGGCACGCGTGGGCTTTTTAAAATTGAATTGATAAGGTTTGCTTCCATACACCTCTTATATCTTTAATTTCATTCATTTTATGCAGTTCTGGGGTAATAGTGAGCCATATTTCGCTAAAACAATGTAGAAAAGAGATCAAAGTGAGCGTCGCGCGCCCCTTCTCGGCTAACGTAAGTGATTCACTCCTTTGAAACGTCAGCTTGCCGGGTGTGTGCTCCATTCAATCCGGCTTTCAACTCTCACTCCTGAAAACGTGCCTCATTCCGCTTTAATGCGAAATAATATAAATAATATAAAGCAAGATTGGTAATTTTTTTTTTCCTCTTACCTTTCTTGAGAGCTTGATAGAATCCGAGCTGACCGACTTGTTTAATAAACTGGCATTGGAGTATTGTTCAGCTCCTTCTCCTTTGGCCATCGCAAAACAAAAACGGGGGAAGGGAGGGGGGAGATGAAAACAGCAGGTAGCTTCGTTGAACTTGGCCCAAAATAAAAATCAAAAAGGTCTGAGCCACCGTGCCTGTAGTATCCTCCCTCTACGACAAAATGTTTGCAAACTGAGGAGGGTGAAGGTACGGTAGTAATGTTAGAGCGCTCCCTCTCTCTCCCCGCCCCCCGGGTTTGAAACGCGCTATTCACCCCACATCTAGCCCCGCCCACTCAGTCGGAGACTCCTGCAACAAGGTGATAAGGCGAGTACTTACTCATTTCTCCAGGAACTCTTCTATCGAGAAGTGTAAACAAAATGTTGCGTAAACCATGCATGCGTAAAATGATCTTCTATTATCCTAGTTTGTCATTTTCAGTTTGATTTTTTTTTTTTTAAATCAAATAAAAACATTGTTATTATTATTATTTCTACTGCTTTGACACAATTATGGGAAATTGAAAGCAAAAACATTCTCTATAGTCTTAGGTTTGGATTGAGTTTTCATGTTGAGATCAGTCCCAGTTTGCTTGAAGTCTTTTTCCCCCCCCTGGTTTTTGATGTGGTGGTAAAAAAAAAAAAAAAAGATGTACAGTGTGTCACTGTTTTTCCTTACTCGGACATGTAAAGTCTAAAGAATTCGCTGGGTTTATGTTAGCCTACGCAGAAACAAACAGATTTTTGTCTAAAGACAATAAGCTTTTGTTTAGTAAAGAAAAATCTGCTGGTTGCATATACTGTATATCATACACAATGTCATCAGCCAGTCACAACTGTTCAGATCGCAATTAGCACGCACCTCTATAAATTTAAAGGATCCTCTACTGAGCACTTTACTAAAACAAAATATAGTTTAATTGCGTGAACAAAAAAATAGAAGAATCCAGTCTTCAAGAAACAAATTTCGTGTTTTGCACATTTGCAGTTTTGGTTTATGCGCGACTTTTCCAGGCGTAAAATGGCATACATATCATTTTGTAATATTGCAGCCTGTTATTTCTAATAAAAACAGAACTTTTCACATTTTAAAACCAGAGAAATGTTCAAATTCTTCAACTGTGCTTCGACTATAGCTCACGCTCCTTCTTCGCGCAGAACAAGTGCACTGATGTGATTGTAAAATGGCTTTTTTGAGGGGGGGGGGGGGTGGGTCATTTTCCACACATTTTTATCTCAACAACTCACCAGAAACATCCGGTATGTGAGAGTTGGTACGCAGGGGGGAATGGAACAGTTCACACGAGGTTCCAAAATCATAACAGAAACAAAAAGGGAGAAATCTGCAACATGGGGATTGAAAATGTGGGTAGAAATTGACCTTAAGATGCCTCTTTTGTTTATTTGGGTTTTTTTGCTTTTACATCCTCGAGTGATGTCAGCAACATCAAAGCACATCACCTTTTAACTCCCACATCGGGCCTCCACTTTTGACGATTTTCTCAAGGAACCCCAGTGATGTTGTGTCCTTTTAAAAACAAGCTTAGACCAAATCTGTGCGTCTGTCTGCCTGTTTGCGTCTTTTCTCGACGGCCACCCGTAAAAAGTACACAGGGGTCCGCTGGAAGTGACCGCCTCCGTCTGTTCTGACCATCAGTAAAGCCAAAAGTTGCACCGACAGCCGGGCGGACCGACCGAAACGCCCACATGATTCATCAAACGTGGTGGAGGCCCCCTGTCTGGAGACTATCCTCTAACTGCCCGTCGATTTGTTTTGGGGCCACAGTTTTGCACTGGGGGGAAGTATTTTCTGCCCTCTCGGTTTAGCTGAGCACACATTCCTAAAAACCTACAGCGTCATGCCTGTACAGGTCTGTGTGTGTTTGCAGGACGAACCGTTGCTGGGTTGAAAACATATAGACAGTCGCATGTTTGCTTGCGGTGACCTGCACAAACACAGCAGCTCATCGGGCAAACAAAACCTCGCACGCCGCGCATGCAGCGGCGCAGCTTTATCTCCGATTCCTATGTTTGCTTGCAGGCCTTTAAAGAGCATTTCCAATCTGTGTCACTTCAATCTCCGACTGTTGAACCCTGACCTCGCCAACCGTGCAGTCAAGTTCAGGCCGCTTGCACCCGGCCAGTGTGAATCTGTGGCAGATAAATCGATGTGAGTAAACACGCCCTGCAGATTAGATAAAGCCATTCAAGTTTGGCAGGTAAATTCAGCCAGCGCAGCAGGAGGGGACTGGACTTTACCGCAAGTCTCTTCATTTCTGTAATATGTGACGGATCGACATGAAGTGGTGCAAAGTGAAATGTGGTTTCCTGTATTTTAAAAAAAATATTTTTTTACCTATAAAAATCTAAAAAAAAAAAAAAAAAGTTGTAGATATTCGCTGAGTAATTTCTTGTAGAAACACCTTTCTTTTTTTTATTTAGGTGTCCAACTTTGACTTTTAGTTCTTGCAAAAGTTCTCTGTAAACCTTGCCACAGACTCTTTGCCGTATTTAGCTCTGCACATGAAGCGGCCCGTTGTGAAACGTCTGTGGTGTGAACCATTCGGTGAATTATTTCCTCCAAGATGTGGCAACGTTCTAAAATTACTGAGTTGGCAGCACCTCTTTTTTTTTTTCCAAAACGTTTTGAAGTCTTCAACCGAACGACTGGATTCATAACGAGATTGCAACCCGAGGAGATGCTTAGCAGCTAAATTAGATGACTTCTGAAGGCTGTCATGTGTTTGTACCTGCGCTTCTATCGGACATGTAATTGCGCAATTTTGACTTTTCAAAAATAAATTTGCTTAATGGAATCACCGCAGTTTTGAAAAAATTCTACTTTCGAGTAGAAAAAAAGTTTTTCGAACTCGGTTTATTTGGCAAAACTGTCAGGAAAACACTTGTTTTCCCGCTTCACACGAGTCACATGATCAACAACAGGATGTTACCGCTGGGGGAAACAGCGAAGAAGAAGACGACAGGATGTAACTGGAATGTCATGGGGTTTTTTTTTTATTGACATATCCCGTGACAAACTTATTCACGTGTGATTTTAATTTCGTTTCTTATTTAATGGAAACGCCGCAATTGCGAAAATGTTTTTGTGTTTGTTTGTTTGTTTGTTTTTGTGCAAAACATTGACAAAGTTTTGCGCACATTTTGTAACGGAAGTGCAGTACTTTCAATCCTGTACATCTTCTAGTTGTCTGCTCCCATGACGAAAGAGAGGATTTAAAAGCAGGAGGACTTGTTGCTTAAATCAATCTCACATCATTATCTGTGCAACCAAAAGAAACAACAAAAGTGTAACTGCTTTTAGCTAATTTCAGATAAAAAACACGGTGTCACGTGGCATGTATCGCCGCCCGCAGTCATGTGAGCATCGGTAACCCCGAGCGTCCAAGTCAAAGGGCAAACATTCAACTCCTGTCCTCTTGCAATACCCAAAAGGACACCCCTTCCACATCAAGCACAAATCAGCGTCCCTTCTCTTTTTATTGCAACAACGCAGAGGTTGTGCTCGGGGATCTAATCCAGAACCATCACTGTACTTTCCCATGGATCACCTTACACACTTCTCCTGGTTCTTTTCGAACTGCGCTGACGGAAAAAAAAAAAAGAAAGGGGGACACAGAGAGCAAAAAGACGTGAATCCCAGAAGGGACAGTTGCGATTCTGAGCCTGACTTGGAACACATGATGGCACAGATTTTACTTGTCTAGATGGGCCAACGAGTGCAAAGAGAGAGAGAGACTCGTTTTACTCAGGGGACAATCGGGGCCACAATAAAAGACGAACACGTGGGTACACTTTGTGCCATACCAAACCTGTTCGGCAGCTGTCTAGATCTCAGCTCCGTATGAGTGAATATATGTTTATAATGCACGCGGGGGCACGGGGCCTCGTGACCGGGGAGCTGTCTGTTGCCAAACACAGCGTGCGTTATGGCGCGGTGGGGGGGCTGGACGCCGTGTGCGTCAGCGCAGCAGCGGGGTACACAGAGCTGCAGGTGGGGTGGAAAGTTAGAAGGGAGGGGGACAGATAGAGAAGACATAGGACCATGAAAGAGGAGCGGAGGGGCTCCGAATTTTCCCATGAAGTAAAGGTCGGGAATACAAAAGACGGGAAAAGGTCAAATCCTTTTGTTAAGTTATACAGTACAGACCAAAAGTTTGGACACGCCTTTCTAATGGGTTTTCTTTATTTTCATGACTATTTATAAGGCAAGAAATCCCACTTATTAACCTGACAGGGCACACCTATGAAGTGAAAACCATTTCAGGTGACGACCTCTTGGAGCTCATCAAGAAAATGCAGAGTGTGTGCAAAGCAGTAATCACAGCAAAAGGTTGCTACTTTGAAGAAACTAGAATATAAGGGGTATTTTCAGTTGTTTTACACTTTTTTGTTTAGTGCATATTTCCACATGTGTTATTCATAGTTTTGATGCCTTCAGTGTGAATCTACAATGTCAATAGTCATGAAAATAAAGGAAACTCATTGAATTAAAAGGTGTGTGTAAACTTTTGGTCTGTACTGTACGTGTTCCATGAGACTGTCATTATATTTAAGCCAGTGAGTCCCAGAGGAAAATCGCACCTTTAAAAGAAAAGGTGGGGCTTTCTTCGCTGGTTATACCCAGCCTGCTCTGACTTGCATCAATTACTTTCCTCCATCGTCGTCACTTTCCGACGCGTGTGGTTTTTTGTCGACGCTCTTTCCGCTCAGTTCAGTAGTGACAGTGAGCGGGATGTACCGATGCAGAAATTTGTAGATTGGTTTAAGCTTATTTTGACCTTTGTGTATTTAATGCAGCCGTACTGGGAAAAACCCCCAAAACAAACAAACAAACAAACAAAAACTAAGCACACAATAACGCTGAATAAAGGGTGGAGCTGAGTCAGAATTAAGAAATCTGGGAGATCAACATGTCAGTTTAATTGCAGACATTCAATACAAATACAGTTGATTATAAATAACACCCATACACTCCCAGGCCTCTAGGCTCATTATGCAATATTTGCAATTACTGCCACGGTTCATTTGAAGTTTTTCTGCTTCCCGTAGAAAGTGGCCCTGGTCCAGTTGGTTTCTGGAGGAGTGAATGCGCCACTGAACTCTATTGTGGACCAAAAAAGCGAACTAAAAACCTAGGTTGAAGTGAACTCTGGAGCAGTTCGAATGCTAAGCAGGAAACGAACTATAGCGCAGGGCATTCTGGGTAAATACAACCAAAACAAACACATCAGTTTAAGCGCTACATGAAGAAATGGCTCGTTGTCTTTTACCAGAGACAAATGAAAAATCCTCCAATTCTTCTTTAGTTTTTAACGGCAGCTTTGCATCCATCAATGTTGCACAACTGCAAAACCCATCATCTCCTTTCCTCAAATTCTCTTAATGGGTCTGGTACTTAAAAAAAAAAAAAAAAGCTAAATATCGTATCTTTCTCTTCATTATCATTCACTATCTGACCCTAGTACTCCCCTTTTGTCTACATTTTGTGAAGGAGGACGATGCGCTGGTCTTCTTCTGAGGTTTCCGTGTCATTTCCTTCAGCAGTTTCAGGTGCAGCGCCACCCACAGGCGAGGATGTGAACAGGTTTTTCAGTTAGTTTGGATCGTGTTTACGCAGTCGTTTACCAGCTGAAAATGGAACGAATGTTCCATTTTCAGCTGGTAACTTTATGACCAATGGTAACTTTAGGACCAATGGTAACTTTAGGACCAATGGTAACTTTAGGACCAATGGTAACTTTATGACCAATGGTAACTTTAGGACCAATGGTAACTTTAGGACCAATGGTAACTTTAGGACCAAGGTTCTAAAGCTGGTAACTTTAGAACGTTCGTTCCAAAAATGGAACGTTCCATTTTTGGACCAAAATGCAACCAAGACTATTAGGCATTCTTCCAGTTCTTCTCTGTTCGATCTGTCTTCTCAAATCCAAAGTGTGCGCTCATACAGAGAGCCTGGTTCTGCCGGAGGCTTTAAGTGGACTGGTTCCTCTCTGGAGTCAAAGACTATGCAGCGTAGCAGGATTCCTGTCAGCTTCTGTTTAGCTCTCAGCAATGCTCTTACCGTGGGAACACAAAGTGTCAAGAATGAACAAGTTATGATGACAGAAACAGATACATTTTTTGGTATTTCCTTTCATCCATATAAGTGGTGGAAAATACCACATAGACAGCAGAGGAAAATGTTGAAATTGCGAAATGATTTTAAATGTCATCGACTTGATTTAAACCCTTCAGATCAAAAATGTTTTATGCGTTTCAAAAAGAACCTGTTTTTAATTATTATTTAATAAAGGGATGCATTCAGGTTACAAACACGATGCAAAACTTGTAAGAATTTGCAACCAATGTAATGTAAATTAGCACCATAAAGTATAAAGCAGCTTATAAGAGCACCAAATCTTGCTGTTTTTTTGCATAAGACTTTACATTGTACCAGAAAATTCAATCTAAACAAGGTTCAAAAGTGTTGCAGCACTTTTCTGAACCTGATCTGACGCAGGCAGCTGTCCTGAGGTTCGGACATAGCACGACTTGAAATTCTGGACGCCGCACCTCAGATGCCTCCTCCACACGAAGGAGGAGACGAGTCGTTCGGGACGCTTGCTCAAATGTAAACCGAAAGCATTTGGCACATCATTTCTCTGGTTTAAAGAGATTAATTCTGTGCAATCAACAAAAAAAGAAAGGAGAACTTGTCACTTTCAGATTTACAATGTAGATGAAGAAATGGCCTGAACTGCTACACACGTTTAATATTGATTTAAATTTTGCGTAGTAGACAAACATTCAGTTGACATCATTGTGAAGATGACAAATAGTAACACGCAGTCGTCGAAATTTCACTTTGACTAATGAATGTGCTGTGTATTGGTACTTTGTAATACCACTTGTGGCTGTAATTCCACTTTGAAGGTTTTAGAGGCATGTCTGTACCATCATTCAGTCTGAGAACGAAGCACTCTGTTGGGAATGTATGGAAAAATGTTAAGAATTAAGGGCTTTTTTTATTCTATTCTGGATTAACAGAAAGCTAACGAAAAAAAGCTAAAGTTTGGAGAAAGATATATCACTTTTTTATTATTATTATTCTTATTATTCTTCTTCTTATTATTATTATTATTATTATTTCACATCAGAAGTCCTGCTCCAGCATTTTGGAAATGTTGAAGGTGTTTACCCCCCCCCAGCCCCCCCCAAAAAGAAGCAAAAACACAAAATGACTTCCTGATAATAAAGAATTATAAAAGTAGAAACCTTGAAGGAACAAATCTATGGGGTAATTTTTCTGCATAACCTTTCATATATTGGCAAAACAGTGGAGGTGATGATGATCATGCAACCTGTGGAACAAACTGGACCCAGCTGACGAACATTACATAAGTGTTTGGAAATGTTCCAGTAAGTCCTAAAATATCTTGAAATTAATTTCACACCGGATTTAAATGATTTATCATGAACAAAAGCAAGTTGTTGTGGTTTGTTTTACTTTATTGTCGACCAATCTAAAGCCGCCCAGGAGAAGAGATGTACCTACCTAACTGATTGGCTTTCTAGGATGTTTAACTAAATATAGCAGAGTATCATCAGCATAGAAGGTTGTTTTTAAAAGTGTAAGCATACAATAAAGAGAATTGGCTCTAACACGGACCCCTGCTGTGTTCCACAAGTAATCCTGGAACGCGAAGACAATTTTCCATGAACAAGTTGAATTTTGCCAAATCTGACCCGAGGCTACCTAGTAGTGTTCCCTTGACCACTGGAGCGTGTGTTGGACATGCATTAGGGATAATGTAATCGAAATTTATCAGATGTCTCACAGAGACATAACAAGACAAGTACAGTCTAAAGTCCACGGGCACTTTAATTCGTTCAAAACGGAGCCGTCGAGTTTTGGTTTTCAAATCGCTAAGGTTATTTTTGACAGATGGTTCCAGATTTATCTGTAACATAGCATTATTTAAATCCACAGTGATGAACCGACATCAACGGTGCCTTCCTCTATGTTTCCAAAAAAGAAAACGGTGGAAGTGCTTGCGGTTTGCGCTGTAACATGAGCGATGAAACAGACAGCATGAATCAACACCCCGGTTTGTCCCTAGCATGACCCCGCGCGCGCTGCAGACACAACAACCCGGGTGACAACACACACAGAATCACACACTCCGACCTCGGCTGAGGTGAGAGGCTCAAGGTTCATCTTTTTGTCAATGTGGCTCAGACGGGCTGAACGTTGAACCTCCATAAGCCAGGGTGGTATGATCCTGTGGCAAATTGACATTTAACCCAATTTGGTGACATCAGTGTGTTTATGTTGGCTGTGCATCGACTTGCCCAAGTCCAGCGGCAAAAAAGAGACACTTTAATTTGCTTCCAACGTGTTCTGATTGACTGACTGAAACCAGGCCAATCGGTTCCACGACTCTAACCTGCACTGCAGCATTATTCACAATCCTTAATTCATTTAGGTGGGATTGTATTAGAAAAAAACGCCATACTTGAACACATCATTTTGAAGTCGAAGGGAAATGATTGACAGTTCTCAAACAAATAAGTAAATAAAGATCTGAAACGTGTGGATACTTTGCAGAACCAACTTTGCCATAATTACAACTGCAAATCTTTTGAGGTATGCCTCTACCAGACGACACGAACATTATTTCTATTTCTCTAACGCAGATTGGACGCAAAGTAGTTTCATGCCTTTCAAGTCCCTCCAGTCTCAAATATATTAAACTCCGTCCATGGTCCCCTCCGGTAAGTATGCAAAACCTTTCTTATGTAGCTGTACAAAAGAGAAGTTAAAAACAACATACCTTAACGTAGTCGAGGAAAAGTAATTTTTTTAAGATGTGGTGTTTTTTGTATTTTTTAAAAACTGGGCAACCTGCACAAGATCAAGGAATGCTGTGTTCAGGCAGGCGAATAATGACTTGTACAATAATCCATATTTCCAGTGCATTAGCAGCAAGTTCCAGATCACATTTTGAAGTTCATGTTACTTAATATTTCATAGGTGATAAAAAAAATATAAAGATTAAACATGAAAATAAAATCTAAGGTAAAAATTAGACAAATTTACCACAATGAAGTGGAAAAATTTCAAATTCCCTTTATCTGTGTAGCGCTATATCAAGTCAGAGGACTCCAAAGCACTTTACACTAAAATTCATACATGTATATTCACATACTGGCGTAGGTTTGGTGAGCTTTATTCTGTCAATCAATCAAATTTATTTGCAAAGCGCATTTCAGCAACAAGGCCGTTCAAAGTGCTTACATCATAAAAACCCAAAAATAAAGTCATAAAAACCTCATACAGCCACAAAATGAGAAATAAGTAATAAACTTTACATTTTGATGACTGCCATCATCAAGATAGTGAATACACATCAAATATATTGGTCAATGTTCCATTTGTTATGGTTCGAAAGCAACTCTAAACAGGTGGGATTAAGGGCCTTGATTTTTTGGGGGGTCTTGAGTTTTGCAGTTTTCTGGAAGTTTGTTCCAGATTTGTGGCATATAGAAGCTGAATGCTGCTTCTCCGTGTTTGGTTCTGGTTCTAGTAATGCAGAGTAGACCAGAACCAGAAGACCTGAGAGGCTACATTGTAGCCACAGCTGCCCTGTCATGCAGTCGGTGCCTCCAGGGACTCTGACCACCACCAGGAGGTCTGATGGCTGGAGTGTCTTCCCCAAGAACACGACAGCTAAGGTGGACAGTGCAGGGGTTCAACTGCCAAGCCATCAGTTATAGGACAACTCCCTGCCTCCTGACTCACTGGCGCCCCTGTGGGTGGAGGAACGTGTTGTCTTCATTAAGCCAGGGAGAGTTCTCGTCGTTCAGGTTTTACATAATCTACCCTTAATTTTGCATGTAAGCCATGTAGGTGAAAGACGTCATGACTAGGGGAGTAACAAGATCCCGTCATACAAGATCTCACAAAATGCTTTTGATTGAGGTGACCGCTGCCTAGCAACCACCTGCCACTGGCGGTCAGCCTGATAACGACACAAGATGCCCCAATTATTGTTAAAAATGCAAAGTAGAGGCCTTTTTACAGCACAAGTTTTCACAATACAAGTTTTCTTGAATGTAACGAGAATGTTCTCGTTAACTCAATATAGTGTCTTGTCTCATTGTGTGAGTCTAAGATACGGTTACAACCTGAGTCAAGAGCATAAACGAAATGGATAACTGAATATTATCCACGTAGCAGTGAAATAAACATCTTTAAAAGTCCTCAGAATGTGCCATATGGGGAGAACATGTAGTTAAAATAATCAGAAAATGCAAGGGCCCCAAAGCAGAACCCTGAGGAACACCATACTGAAGTGGAACTATCAAGCTAGATCTGGTGAAAAGCTCTACCAAAGGCTTTCAATCTGGACTCTGTTCCTACTGTATGGTAGTGAGGCTGTGATTTACAGTGGGGAGTATGGAGCTAAATTGCGGCTAAAGTTGAAACTGAAAGAAAATTGATACTGAAAAACATTGTCAAAAACCACTTTTCAGTTTCAAGTGGTTTTTGTTTTCATTTCAAACTATTTTTCAGTTTCAAAATAGTTTTTCCAGATTCAAATCTTTGGAAAAAAACTTTATGGCCCCAATTTAGCTCCATAGGGGAGGGTGTGATCGGGCTGATTAGCAGTATTAGTTTTCCATGTAAGCTGAAAATGGGACGGTGGAAGGCTGTTTTTAACTTCTCACTCCACTTATCCTGGGAAGGCACAACCAAGCCGGTTGCCCTGTCACACACCCGAGTTGCATATCTCCGCAACTCCTCCAAAGTCATCAAGAAAAAATGTCAACATTTTAACACTTCCTTTCGGCGAATAGAAACATTGGAAAAATTCCTTTCCACAACATTTTTTTTACAGAATGAACGTCAATTTCAGAGTCAAAGCTTCAGCTTCTCAAACCTGTTTTTGTTGTCGCTTATAACCGCAGGAGCTTTACGTTTCAGAATGGAAGTTAAACAAGTTTGTGAGGAAATGAAAACACAGTCGAGATGTTGGCCAAGACTAGACTGGCACCACAGGGCGAGATGTACAGAGCGGGATAATATTTAATGTTTTTAATCTCAGCGGGACGGTTTTCGCTGCGCTCGGTGTCTTGATAGTTTACTGGAGAAGCATGAAGGATTCCAGGCACCACCGAGGAAGAAAACGACAATGTGAGATTTGTGAGAAAGCTGCTGGGGAAAACATTCTGTAGGCGAAACGAAGGGGGGCAGTAGAGCTGTAAAAACGACACACTTATTGGTACATATGGCCTATTCATTGAAGGAGTTGACTCTTTAATGGTCTCTATGCAAAAGCAAAACCAAAAAGTTTTTAAACAAAAACAACTGGGTATTGTAATTGCTGTCTAGTATATTATCAACAATGAAGGCTAACTGAAAAGACCTAAACAAGAAGTTAAACTAAACCAACATGTAGTTAAAGGTTTCGGAGCCTACTAGCTGATGTATAACCACCTTTTCTCTCAATTTATTTTTTTTGATGTCTAGCTGTTGGTCTCTGTCTGAAAATGGATATTTAAAGAGGATCATCCAAAACATCAGAACAAAAATACATAAACATGATTCATCAGCGCGTAAAGGAGGAACCAGGACATGAAAGAGGGATTGTGCTCCAATGATCCCTCGAAAGTATATAAGGTAAAAGTTTCTGCCCAAACACGGCTACCGTTTCGCCTTTTATTTATTTGTATTTTTTCATTCATATAAAAATTTCTGTCGCATCAACTTGCTCATGTGCATTTCCCTGCTGACGAGAAAGGCCTTTGCATAAATGCGGTGTGTTTATGAAAATAAGGGAGAGATATAGAAGTGCCTAAAAGAAGAAAATGCAAAAGTGACTTCCAAAGATGGCGCCAGCAGCTACTCATTGTATTTCATCAAGAGCTGCTTTCTGTATTATTAACCGCAGTAGTGTTTGTGTCTTTGCTGCTTTCTAGTCGATGTTATCTTCCATTTTGTACTTTACTTTTTGGAATTTGGGTAGTTTTAAGGTAGAAAAATACACTAAACCACTCTGTGAAGTCACGACTGCGGCTGGGAAAGTCTGCGGTTCCTCACCAATCCCAACCTCAAAATTCAACGTGGCTGTCGCAAACACAAAGCATCTTAATAGTTGCAGGAACAACCTGTTTATTTGTAAAGTTTTACAGAACTATTAATATCCCTGTCAGATTAAGATTCAAAGTGATTATTTATTATACCAAGAAATCTGGAAATGATGAAAACATTGCCAAAATGGTAACTACACAAAGAAAGAAAGTACATCTTAAACTTTGGTTTGTAGGAAAATTTAAAAAATAACAGCTATTATTGAAACAAATTGATGGGAAAAAAAAAACCCAGATTAAACAATAACAACTGCAAAAATACAAATGGTCAAAAAATTTGCAACATTTCCACAGGGACAATTATTTATTTTGTAATCAGCCATGATTTGGGCAAGTTCAGTCCTCCGTAAGTTTCCGTTTACTTGAGGAGTCATGTCACCAGGAAGTAGGCTGCTGGACATTCAAACGACCTTCCTGGTCAATAAAAAGGTTCCAAGAAGGAGTCATAAAGTCATTTTCAGCTGTTTACATGTTTAATGAGACTAATAAAGATCCACCTTTGAACAGAACCACCCTGGTCCGCTCCCCATAGCTTCAGACCCGACTGCTGGGTGACTCATATAACTCTCAGCTAGAAAACCAAACGGGAGGGTTTCCCAAAAAGTAAATAAAGAGTTACAAGGAAAAGGAGCAACAGTTTGAACTAAAAATGAAACCATTTGCAGTTTACGGTTTAGGAAGAAAACACCTGAACACGTGCCGGAAACTGACAATCTGGATGCAATAAATACAAATGCATGAATCCAGATGTTCTTTGATTAGTCATCGAACCGAGCGTGACACAACGGCAAGCCACCAAAACATGGCCGTCCACCTAATGGACGATTGACCGGGCAAGGAGAGCATTAATTGGAGAAGCAGCCAAGAGGTCTGTGGCAACTAAAGAGCCACAACTCGGGTAGATGAATCTACCAAAGAGCAACGTTTTCTCTTTGGTAGATTTTCTCTTGCCCCTCATAAATCAGGCCAAAAGACCTTAAACTCGGGAAGAGGATTGTCTTCCACAGCAACGACGCCCCAAAAGCCACGACAAGTTCTACTGTGAAACGCTCTAGATTACAGTCAGCAATTAGAAAGTAAGTAAATCTTTATTTATGCTCCACCTTTCAAGATAGAAATCACAAAGCACTTCAACAAACAGAATAACATCAACTTAGCAGACTGCAACCGGTCTAGGGAGGTTTTGGTCAGACAGCCCAGGGATAAGTTTGGCAATGTTTTGAAACAGAAATGAAGCAGAAATCTGACACAATTTTTTTAGGGTAAATCCTGGGTCAAAGGTTCTTGACGTCCAACGGAAGATTTAGCCAAATGACCAAGAGGTTCAAGGATCTGCTTTGTCCTTATAGTTGTTTTTTTTTTTTCTGGTGCGAAGACTACTACTTTGGTGTTCAGTTTTTTTTTCATTCTGCTGGAGAAAACTTTCAGTCATCCAGCTTTTAATTGAATCCAGACAGTTTAGTAAAATGTGCCATTTGGAAGAAAAGAGACACACAACAGCTGGGTTTCTCCCAGAAGGCCCGGCGGTATGGGGCGTTACAGAGGCCCGCCATGTTTTTGTGTTAGAAAATCTCAAAAGTTGATTGGAAATGTGAAAATTTGACTTTGTAAATATGGAAAACACTATTGACAGCACTTAAAAAAACCAACTACCGAGTCTTAAAGGCAAACACAAGGAAGTACAATTAAAATAAATAATTTTGTTTTTTGGCACTTCAGTTAAATCCTAATGAAATAATAATCAGCCAGCAGATCTTAAAACAAGATCCCATTTAAATTTCAATAAACAATGGACAAGGATGAGTCAGCACATTTGTATGCTTAGCTAATTATTCTTAGGGTGCAAAATTCAAGTATAATTTAAGTTTCCTTGTGTTTTTCTCGATCTTTTCGTTTTGTTTTAGTAAAGTCTGTAGTTTGGTGCAGGATTTTGATTTGCTGGTTCAAATGGTTCTATGCATTAACTATAAACCTAGCTTAGCTCGTCTTTGCTTTTACTGTTACTGGTTTATAGAAAACCTTGTTTAAAATAAATAAAGAAACAAGTTTAGCCTGGTGGGAGAGAGAAGAGGGAGCAAGTAAAGCCTGGTGGCCCGCCAGGCTTACACTAGGAGGAAACCCTGTATATCATACTGTATTCACGTGTTTCGGTGGCCTAATCAAAGTAAACACCTACATCCACTCGTGAGAAAACTTAAAAGCTGATACTTGCTATGCTCTCTATCCAATCTGAGCAATTTTGGCAAACAACCCAAAAGTTGTTTACTGCACTTCAGTCTAGCAGTGCAGGCAAACGGTGTTTCTACAAAATATCAACTGTGAAAATTCAAGAGGTCACGTTCGTGCAATACCACAAGCTACAGAGCTTGTGGTATTGCACAAGCTTTTCCAATATATTCGTACTGGATTTGTATTTATATCCGATCATGTGCTTTGTGCCACCGCTGCCTGCCTGACCTTTTAATGATTTACCCCTCCGGACGTTTCCTGTGGCGTTAGAAGAACGTCCCGATCCCGGGATCCTCCTCTGGTGGGGGCATTGATTCAGATGTGGAAGTGACATGTGTCACAGCCGACCTGTTTTATTGATCTGCGGTGCTCAGAGCGCACATGCTCAGACGTTGTGTGTGTTGAGTCGTTTGTTCCAGCGACACTCCGGTTGTCATGTGGCCGAAACGAGATCATGCAAACGACTAACTTCACATGGGGTTTATTTATGTTTAGGATGGGAACTGTGACGGGTGCAGGTCCCTACCTAAGGGGGCATGTGTGTGTGTGTGTGTGTGTGTGTGTGTGTGTGTGTGTGTGTGTGTGTGTGTGTGTGTGTGTGTGTGTGTGTGTGTGTGTGTGTGTGTAATGTTCGCATTTGTGCCTCTCTCACAATGGGACACAAGGACAGTAGTCGTATTACATTTCTCTTATGTGTGAGTGGCATGTCATCATGTTTTCTCATCAAATTAGGCCAACGTTAGATATATACGTTTTACAGCTGGTTTATTTTAGCTATAAATCCATCACACAAACATAGACAGTTTCTAGTTAAGCGCTTTCATCAAATTTATATCTATTGCAGTAAAAGATTAACTGACCTAATTAGCAATTATCTTTATAAGCTCAATAAAGACAATTTATGGTATCATGGTTCAGCTATCTCCTCTTAAAAATGTTGTGGTTTTTAACTGCAAAAAGAGCGACTGGAAGCTCATTTATTCACGAAGTCATGTTATGTTTGGTTGGTTTTCTTTTTTAAGTTGCTGTGTACACTTTCTGTGAACTGTCACGGTAAGGATTTGGTGTTTTATTGACTTCTGGAGAAGTTTCATTCAGTTTGAATGCACTTTTGTTCTGCTATGACCACGTGGAGTCCTTCAAATGACACTGCTGAGGCAGCCAGGTTGCTACGGAAGCATGCGAGGGAGACAACGCGATTAAAATCAGCTCCACAGAACATGTTATTTTTGTCCCTCTGCTGCCACCTAGTGGAACAGCTTCAGAGGTAAGCCCGCTAACATGGCGGCGATCTGCACAGATCTCCGGATCCCAGGAGGAAAAGTAAGGTCCGATCCAACTTCCTGCAGCGGAAACATCAAAACTACAAAAAGTTAATGATTTGTGTTGAAATGAAATACGAACCGAACATTTATGGTACATTTTTAAAATAAGAAACTAGTGGAGAAACCTATTTTATGTAAAGATGGCTCAAATGACTCAAATTCTGTGGAGAGTGAAGAGTTTTAATAAATTTACATTTAGAAAATATATTTCATAAGTTACTTATGGTAATTTGGCACTCGTACCTCACCGTAAGAGCCGGAACATACTGGAGCAGCACTTTATATTGCGTTATCAAAATGTAGGATGGATGGAAAAAAAATATATGTTCATTTTCACAACATTTCAAGTTGTGAAAATGTTATTTTTTCTCAACTCAAACCAGTTTATGCCTAATACAGTTTTAGAATCACTTAGAGAAACAGCGAAATTTTGTTTTGCTACTTAGCTTAGCTCATAAACAAACATGGCGCCGTTCGGCAGGGTTGCCAGGTCTGACGGTTTTCAGTCCAAACAAACAAACAAAAACCACTCAACCTCTAATAAAACTCATGTTAAACTTTCTCTATACGTTTCCCTGCACATCTTGTGTGCAGGAGAACAAATTATCCAGCAGAGGGCGGTACAGACCTGTGGTATTTGGCTGCTGTTCCTGTGTGTAAACTAGTTTTTGTGGGGAGGTGCATCTTTTTTAGACAGTACTATTCATTTTTTTCTTCTCCCCAAAAATATTTTATTGCACATAATGGATGACATTGTTATAAATACATAGCAGACAGTCGATTACATGCAGCCCTGAACACGGGAGGTGAAAGGTGACGTAAACCCCTGGGATACTGACCTTTGGCGAGGAAATGCAATCTGTTTCACACAGACAAAGCAATTGCAACACAGACGATCAGTTATTTGTTACTGACAAACACTTCCTAATGGGAAAACCTGCAGCAATCGGAACGGCTTTGCTTTATGCGGCAAACTGAGATCAAACGTAGCCTGACTGACAATAAAAGCACATCTTGCTCGTTGCTGAAGACCTTGACGATTTCACACAGTGTTCAGGGTCTCTCAGAAGGAACTCTCGCACTTGTTGCTGGCGCATGAACGTTGCACCGAAAACACGATGCGAGTCGGAATGCGAAAAATGTGAAAAGAACGCGTCAAGGCTGTTGGAGCCCTTCTCACAATGAAGCCCGTGTCACGATGCAGGAGTTTTCAGAAAGCCGCCGCAGCATTTTATTCAGATTCTCTGCAGTGAAGAGGACATTTGGATAGACTCTGAAGATTTTTGTTACCTTTTAAACATTGGGTATTACTGTATGCGATGAGGGATGCGTGCAGGTCCGTTGTAAACGGACGCAAATCCTTTCCCCCCCTTCTGTCTGAAACGAAATCAGACGAAACAGAATCACAAAATCACGAATCATTGACTCGCGTTTTTGTTGGAAGGCCTTAGTGGGAACACACACACCCGTTCCTCGGCCATATCGTGCGCTTTGTCAGCCGAGCTGCACGTCAAACGGACACCTGTGAAAGGATATTTTAGATGCTTCAGTGGCTGGAACTCTGCATCAACATGGCAGCTACACCAGGAGCCAATCTGACCTCCAGCTGCCCTCGTTCGCTCCATGCTCGCCCACCGACGATCAAAAACACCACTACATGTCGGAGCATTGCTGCATACGTCTCGATTCATTTTGAATTGGTTGGCTTTTTTTAGAAAACAATAGAGAATCACTGCAACGATTGATAGGAGTTGACCAAACAAAAAGCTTTTGTCCAATTCTTTTGGTCATTTCAGCGCTTGTTAAACTCTGTCACATGGAAAATGTGTTTTTGTTTGTTTGTTTGTTTTGAGAGACTTTCATTTAGTTTTGAACAAAAACGATAAACATTAGTGTTAATGATATATAACAGTAATCTGTTGGGTTGTTGGCTTTGCTTGAAAATGAGACAATTTGAGTAATCTGTAATCAAACATGTCATTTCTTGGCTTCTATAAATTTGTATTTGTGATATATATATATATATATATATATATATATAGATATAGATATATATTTTGGTCGACCTTTTATTTCTAAATGAAAATCTAAGTGAGACGCTGTGTGCGAAGCACGTTGTTAGCAGCAGTAGTTTGTTTATGTTTTCATGTTAAATGAAATACAGAATTTACTTCAAAAGAATAATGCCTCCGTTTTAAAGTCTTTTTTTTTAAATTGGGAAGATGGTACGAAATTGTACCTATAAGAGGTTTTACCTTAATTAAAACTCAAAGACATCTAAGACTCAAACATAGAAGTGGTGCCTTGTGTAGGAATGATACTTGACAGAACTGTAGGGATTTTCTATGCTTGAATATGTATGAGTTGCAACAAAAGTACTTAAAAATGTAAAAGTGCAGCTCTGGATAAGAAAGAAGAGTAGTTGGATTCCTGTCTCCTTCCATGTCGACGTGCCCTCGAGCTAGGCACTTAACCCCCAGCAGTCTGTGAGTGGGGCCATTGTAAAGCCCAAAAGCCCTTTAAGAGAGCAATATGCTTAGAAAGGTGGTATTTAAATCCAATCAGTGTAGCATTCAAATGCAATCTGAAGATGAGTCAGACACCACGGCAACTATAGCTGCATTTCCATTAGAAATGGGAAAAACACTTTCTTCAATATTTTGCTACTGTCGATAAACCACAAGTTTGCATTTGCAGTGTTTCCGCTGAACAGGAAATCCAACTAAAATCACGCCTGTTTGCGCAACAAGTAGCACTTTTGAATGACAAACTCCACGTTTCATAGACCGAGTGATGCTGTGAAACATCTGGCGGAGACAGCAGCGCATTTTACAAGGAGGCCATGTTCACAAAAACGTGGTTTCCAGTTACAGACGGACTGCTGTGACTCGTGTGATGCGAAAAAGTGTTTCCATTACAGTCCTACAGAATACACAGATTTTGATTTGGCTGATAAACCATCTCTTCGCAGCGTAAAAAACTTGAGTTTTTTTTTTCCAAAATCTTTTCCCTTAAGCAAATTTATCTTTGTAACTCCAGCTTGCGCAATTTTACGGTCAATAGAAACACAGCAGATGTTCGCACGACGCTACCTAAGTGTGTGGTTTCCACAAGGATTAGGAATTGCGATGCATCCAGGGATGTCTTTTGTGAAACTCAGGTAACAAGAAGAAGACCCATGAACTGAACGCATAGGAAAAGATAGTCTGTAGAAAAGCCAGTGGATTTGTGTGAAAGACTTCAGTCCCCCAGGACGTCATGATCAACAGTACCCAGGACCAGCGCTTCACTTCAGTCCTTTCCCCCCCTGAAATTAAGGAATCATTTGGACTGAATACTTTCTGTACATCTGAGCTAACCACGGGTCTTCCGTGTCTTTCTTTTAACTGCCTGTTGGACGTAACGGATGATGTCAGTGGTACCTGTCTCCCCGAATGCGTGATTAATCATGGGGGGTCTGGGAGGCTTTGGAGTGGGAGGACAGGATGTGGAGGATTGGATTGGAATGAGGAAGGGAGGGGAGTGGGACTGATCAATCTTAAGGACTGACAGCCTGGATCTGAGCGAAGAGTTCCCTGGAGGACGCTACATCACCACGTCCAGACACAAGGCACAGACTAACGCACAAGATGCTCACACCGGCGTAGGAGCAGTGCAGAACGATAACATACTCAAAAACGCCCTGGAGTTCTACGTAAGACTCGCACGTTGGCTGTACAAACCGACACATGGTGGCCCCTGTCCACCCAGCCCCTCCGCTTTTAATGAAAGTGGATGGATTTTTGATCCCAACGCTCCATCCGTCTCCGTTGTTTTGCAATGAAACGGCACAACAATGGTCAGAGCGCGCCGCTACCTCTGTCTCCACCGCTGACCACGTCTCCTTATCAAAACCTAGTTTTAAAAGTCGACTCCGGTTGTGACGAGCGTCATCCTTATCTTAATTTTCCTCAGCTCTCTATTCTTTCTTATCCTTTCCTGTCACCGTTTTAAGAATTTGCTGTAGAATTTGATCAAGATAAAGATCTGTTTGCCCTCCTTTTGTTTTCACCCTCCACTGGAGATAGTCACCACTCAACACCTGGCCACTGAAGGTTTAGATATAATCACTTACTATTTAAGGTATATTTTAAAGATTTGTAATCAAGAATTGGGAAATGAAAGGTATTTGTACCTCTTAGTCTTACATTCTGTAAGGTTATAACCAATAACTTTAATATCATCTTATGTGACAGACCAACACAAAGTAGTTTGTAGTAAATACTGTAGAGTCCACATGGGTCCAATTTAACCCGAGGAAGAAGAAAATTGCAGATTATCAATTTGGAGTTTACCAGTATTTTATGCTGGTAAACACTTTTTATTTGTTCAGTTTAGAGTTTTATAGTTCATTTCTGAGTTCTGACCGCAAATGGAAAACATCATGAATCCACTGAAGGAAAACCTTTCAAAGGCCGACACTGGGGAGGATGTTCACCTTCCAGAAATACGACCGAAACATTCAGCTAGAGCTACAGTGAAATGGTTTAGATCAAAGAATATTCTCGTGTTAGAACGGCCCAGTCAAAGTCCAGATCTAGAACTAAAAAAAAAAGGGAAATTGCTTCCTACAAACGTACTCTATCCAACCTGACTGATCTTGAGCTATTTTGTAGTGGAATGGAAGGATAAAAGTCCCAGTCAAAGCTTTTAGTACGAAGTGCAGCCAAAAGTGGCTCCAACAAAGTATCTACTCAGGATGGCTGAATGCAAATGCAGACGACTAAGCGCATACCGAAACGGCTTTCTGCTGGAGACAAACACCAATTGTTGGTCTTGAAAAAGATATCTGATGACTTTTGAAGACTTGGGTTGATGAATGCAAATTGAAAGTGCTCTGCTAACGACGCCAACTGTTGGGTTTCCCCATCAGCATCGTAAGAGAACAAAAGGTGCATTAGCATCCAGCTGCAGGTTTTACGTGATCAGCAGTAACTTAATCAACTTGGTGTGTTTGCCTTAAAGTTACCAAGACACACTAGAAGCAGACATTTTGAGAGAGTAGCCTGTTATTAGGGAACAGATTTGTGTTAATATCGTGGTTCCGTATGAGCTGTAAAACATTTGAGCCACATTTAGTTGCGTCTACTAACTCCTACTCGTTGAGTCAAAGAAATCTTGCAAGTTTTGGATTTCGAACTTAAATGTTTTTTATTTTTGTCATTAAAAACAATACAAAAAATACAAGAAATAAAACAATTCCACACATATTTACACTAGGCACAGTGGGGGGCTGTGTGTGTGTGTGTGAGTGGCATGTCCTTGTGTGACTGGCATTTCAGCACTCACTCAGCAGTCTGTCTGCACTGTCGGAACATACCTGGCACTGCCAGGGTATGACCCTGGTGCATTTGCCACGTGTGTATTTGTAGCAGTCAACGCATCTCACAGTTGCACAATTGTTCCTGCATCGATGGTTGACCTGACACTTCGCCCTTTTGCCTGAGCTGGGTGTGGAAGGTTGTTGCCGAAGCAGTTTCTCCTTGTGTGCCTTCTTCTCACTTACATGAGAGTTAGCCAACTCTTTTGCAAGCTCAACCAGGAAGTCCACCCGTCTCTCCTGCACCCCAATGCATGCCTGATAAAGCACATGTGCATTCAGTGCTGCCATGTCAATCATGTTGTAGAACACCGCAACTGGCCATCTCCGTGTTCCTGCACACACGCTGTACTCCCGCACCATTTGGTCCATCTCATCCACACCGCACTTTGTTTTGTTGTATTGTGTGACCGTGTTTGGCTTCCTTCTGGTGGTATCCTCAGTCTCAACCACGCTGTGCATGCTGCTGAGAACGTAAATGGCCTTCTTCCTTTTGGGCGCATACACTGTCAGCGTGGCACCAGTGGTTGAAAACACCTGAGTGGTGAATTCAGTGCGATCCATCTGTCTAGCGGATTGAGGAATTTCCCGGCGTCTCTTATTGACTGTGCCGAGGATAGTGGTTTTCCGGCTAAGCAGTCGTTGTGCAAGTGACAGTGATGTAAAGAAATTGTCCGTGGTTACAGTTCTGCCCTTGTCCATGAACGGTTCCATCAGCCTCATCACTACAGTCTCGGACAGTCTCTCCCCGCTGGGACGACTGGGGTCCTTGCCAAGATATGGGAAGACATTACAGATGTACTTTGATTTCAAGTCGCAAGCCACCCAAAACTTGATGCCCAACTTGTCCGGTTTTGTTGCAATGTCGTGCAGGAAACAGCAGCGAGTCTTTGATGGAAAAAGCTGTTCATCAATAGTGATGTGTCGACCAGGGTTGTAGGATGCGATGCAGTTAGTGACAAACGATCCCCAAACATCGGAGATTGCAGCAAACTTATCGGTCTCCGCTCGCTCACTGCGTGTAAGCATGTCATCAAAGCACAGGTGTCGCATGATGTCTTGGAAGCGGTTTCGGTCCATAGTTGCAATGATCCTTGGGTTTCCCAGGTTTGCTGACCAGCTGTCACATAGTGATGGAACCTTGGTCACCCCCCGCAAGATAATGACTGAAATAAATGCCATTAGTTCCGGGAGATCCATGAACAAATCCAGCTGCTCCGTGTGACGTGCATGTTGAGTAGTCCATTCTTGAATGCTACAAAGCATGTCAAGAGTGATAAAACAGAGGAAGCTCTTAAGGCGACTCCGGATACTTCGTCTGGCCTTAGCGCTTGGCTTTCCATCTGTGGCGTACGGTTCTATTGGAGTGAAATGGAGATGTGTCCCGACTTGTTCTTCACGCCACACTGTGCCATCTTTCGCGGTCTCTGACGGCTCACTCCCCAAACGAGCTCTCTTTTTTGGTAGAGGGAGAGTCTCCTCATCTGCAAGATAAACAATTTCAAATTAACTTTTTGTTTTGTTCTAAATAAAAAATAGTCAGGAAAATAAAATAGGTAGGTTGAGAAATCTAACCTGAAGACAGCTCAGAGTCCGAATCCGGATGAAGGTCTATGTCTTCTCCATCTGAATCACAAGGGCTGGCACTGCTCAGAATCAGCTCCAATGCCTTCTGAGTGGTGAGCCTCTTCTGCATTTTATTTCTTGTGAACTAAATAGGTGAAGCAGTCACCTATTTATCCTCCACAGCACAAAAGGCTGCATGCAAATTTGCATGTGCAAAGTCTCCAAGATCTCTTTTGCTTACACTTTTTGCATGATTTTCCACTCTTACCTTCTGGCCTGACGGTCAACGGCCACATTTACAATTGAAGAAGGGATGCTAATTTGAGCCATCAGTCGTCAGTTTGGACTCAGGGTCTTTTGACCCTGTTTCGGGACTTCAGGGGGGAGGTCGAAAACCCTGGTGAGTGAGTTTGTGAAAAACAAACTTGCCGTAGAAATTTGAAGTTAACCTTTATTAATTTTGTCTTATCTCCAAGAGTTCAGTAAGCGAGGGTTTTTAAGTTAGCACTAAATAAAATAAAATAAAAAGGCAGGAGTGGGAACTATTTCCCAGGATTTTGTATTCTGTGTTTTCTCTTGTGTGTTATTAAGGCAAATATTCTTTTTAACGCAACTATCAACTTGCAACGGTAGAAAGTAGAGGACAACGTCTTCTCACGATGCATAAGCTTTGTTCAAAATAACGTTTCTGAGCAGAATTTGGTGTGATGTGTATTAAAATGTATGTCAAAATGTTTGTTCGCGCAAATTGTGTCAAGAATTTAAACTGTTCTCGCTTAAAATTAGAAGCTATTTCAATGTGACTGAAGATATTGCAGAAACACGTGCTTGCTCAACACGAAGGGCAAATTTATTGTACAATCTGAAATAATTGTTTGAACTGCATTTATATAAAAGTATATAAGTTGAAACAACTCACAATCTAAAACCAATTAACTTTAAAAACTATGTATAGGCTACTTGTCTTTTGCTGTTAAATCAACTTGATGAACATTAATGTCTTAAGTTAAAACCAAAGTTTTTAAGACAGCAGCTCAATCTTCAACTCCCAGTTAACACTGCTGGTACCAGAGAAAGGTCATTTAACATTTCTACCTTTGGACCCCAGAGATGGGTCGATTGACCTGAAGGATTTTATCTAGCAGGTGCTTTTGTTCTGTAAATAAGGCCATTACCTTATAAGTACCCTGGTAATGGCCTCAACGCATCTCACAGTTGCACAATTGTTCCTTAGACTTAGACTGACTTTGTTGTCATTTTTCATGCACAGGGTGTATACAGAACAAAATTTCGTTGCATACGGCTCAGGACAATGTTTGAGGTTCCAATGTTGTGAGTAAAATAAAATACAGTATAAAATATGAATATAAATATAAATATAAAATATAAAGTGCAGGACTGACAGTAGAATAGAAGTTATTTAGCTCTGTACATGTGCAAGGTATAAAGTGGAGACCAGTTTTTGAGTGCAGTCCAGTTAAGAGTTCAGCAGTCTGATGGCAAGTGGGAAAAAGCTGTTTCGGAACCTGGTGGACCTGCACCGGATGCTGCGGAACCTCTTTCCAGAGGGCAGCAGGGAGAACAGTCCACGGTGGGGGTGTGAGGGGTCACTGACGATGTTTTGGCCTCAGGACACGCATCCTGCATCGATGGTTGACCTGACACTTCGCCCTTTTGCCTGAGCTGGGTGTGGAAGGTTGTTGCCCAAGCAGTTTCTCCTTGTGTGCCTTCTTCTCACTCACATGAGAGTTACCGAACTCTTTTGCAAGCTCAACCAGGAAGTCCACCCGTCTCTCCTGCACCCCAATGCATGCCTGATAAATGTTTCCATGATTGCCAGGTTTGCTGACCAGCTGTCACATAGTGATGTAACCTTGGTCACCCCCCCCCGCAAGATAATGACTGAAATAAATGCCATTAGTTCTTGTGAACTAAATAGGTGAAGCAGTCACCTATTTATCCTCCACAGCACAAAAGGCTGCATGCAAATTTGCATGTGCAAAGTCTCCCAGATCTCTTTTGCTTACACTTTTTGCATGATTTTTTTGAGGTGGATCAACACAATTAATTTGGTTAGTTTATTTCTAAACTGTCATTTTAAACCCACTTAGCTTTATTTCAAAGAAAAACATTACTAATTTCTTTTAGACAAACCTTTGCATATTTCTTGAAACAGATTGTATATTTTGCCAGCTCTATGTACATTTGGCAAAATGACCTGGATAATGCAGCACAACATCATGGATCAGCTGCAAAACGTCACATCTCTCCAAAAACACTTCATGTATGCTTCAAAACTAAACTGAAGAGCATTACCTACAGGAGATCTGATCTCCTGTTGGTATCATAGATACCCACCCCCAACATGGACTATTCACACTCCTACCTTCTGGCCTGACGGTCAACGGCCACATTTACAATTGAAGAAGGGATGCTAATTTGAGCCATCAGAGTCGTCAGTTTGGAGTTTCGGCAAGTCAGGGGAGAGGTCGAAAACCCTGGTACTCCCAGAAATGTTTTATGTTTTGTGTGTATGTGTGTATGTTTTATGTTTTGTGTGTGTGTGCGTGTGTGTGTGTGTGTGTGTGTTTCAGGCATGAGCGCTTCCTATAACCACATTTGCCAAAACAGAAATTAGGCAGAGAGACTCGAATTTCTTCTTACAGGAGGTCACTGTCTGACATATGCTCCAGCTACACAGTGGAAGAAGATCCAGACACATTCCCACACAAACATGCATTTACTCAGCAAGTCTTAGGAGGGCCCGGAAGAGGCTTTGTTGATGCCAGCCATTGTCTACCTTCTCGGCAGTGTCGACTGAGTTGGAAAGGGGCCTCAAAGCGAGGACCCAAAACGGCCTGAATGAACACACACACAAAAGCAGATTGTTTGTGTGGCCGGCGAACACTCTGTGTGTCATTTGGAAGACTGTCTTACGTCAAGAGCTCGCGAGTCAGAAGAAACTCCCGCAATTCTTCTGGGGCCATCGCTGACACTTTTTTTCCTCTTTTTTATCACGAGTGAAGAAGCTACATTTTAAGCTTTATTATTTATTTATTATTGCTCCACGAGCTCAAAATGATCTTGGCTGGAGTGTCTTCACTGCCTGTTGGTGGATGAAAGTGTTTTGGGGAGGTTTTTTTTTTCCCCCCTCACCCAAAGATAACATGCCATCACAAAGGTAGGAAATTGGATTCTCATCCGATTCCGCCGTCCAGCCGGCAGATTGAATTTTGATTTCTGCCGGTCTTCTCCTGCAGAGTTATAACAAAACTCTAACTCCACTTCAGAAAGGATTTTTTCGTCTTGCACTTTATTGTGACAGTTTTCACAGCTCAAGAGCGCAGAACCGATTCTTAGTTCTCCACTTCTGTGATGGCATAAATTCTCCCACCTGAGCTGTGGATCTCTGCATCTCCTCAAAATCTTTACCATTAGCTGCTATGACTGAACAGACATAAAGTGACGTTATCATTGTCAGGATTTCTCCAAGAAAGCTTGCTGAGCCCCGTGGTAGGGGGCGCTGTGGCGGTCATCCAGCAACTTATGATGTTTTTGAGTTAAAAAAAACGTTTGAAGTCGACAGGAAATTTTTTAAAATAAGGCTACATAATTATGTGTAATTGGAAGACACATATAAAGTCTTGCAAAAGCCAAAAAATAAAAGCAACATACAATTAAAATAAATATAATATTTTTGCACTTAAGTTGTGACATCCTACTGTCCAGCATTTTTGGATTGTTTAATCCTTGACTTGTCACTTTATTCGCTTAAGTTGTTAAGTTGTGATGAATTTTTTAAAAAAAGACTCTTTAACTTGTGACACTGTTACTAGTACGGAATAAAGTTAGCCTTGTGGGGGAGCAAATAAAGCCTGGTGGCCCGCCATCGGTTATAACACACCGGGAGAAATCTGGATTCATGTTGGGGTCATTTCCGTTTCCATTCAACCAGACAGTCCAGTTGCAGAGAACCCTCGACGTGTTATTGTGGACGTTCAGCGTTTCCTGTTGAGACGACGTCGGCTAAACGTCCTAATCTGAACATTCCATGTCGCCTCCGACATCCTGGACATTTGAAGAAGTCCCTTTGACTCCAACCCTCCAATATGGTCGCCGCATGTATAAAGTGCTATAGCTCTGTGTGTCTCATAAAAACAGTCACATACGTTGACACATACGTAAAAGAGTTCTCTCAAATGTACTCTTCTAGAGTAAATGTATCTGTTTGAAGGCATAGAAAGGCAAATAATTATTTGCATTGCAAAACAAACTGCCCGCTATTACTGGGTTGTTTTTCTGTAGTTAGCTAGCCTGGTCATTGTGTGTGTCAATACTAAGCCAAACCTAACTGGTTTCTAACTGGTTTCACTTGGCCTACATAGATCCTGTTAAAATGTACGGTATGTCATGCTTTGTGTGCGAATGTGTTGGGCGGTCTGGGTGTACTTCCCCTAGAGCGGCATTGATATTAGTATCAATATCGGTAATATTTGTCCTGTATTTACTTGGTATTGGATCTATACCAGAATATGCAGAGTCTCACACCTCTATTATCAGAAGGTCCTCTTCAAGCTCTTATTTAGTCACTTCACAATTACACATTTTTTTATTCAAACGTTTGTCTTTACCTGACAAGTCCTACTAAGCAGTTAGTCATTCGTTTCTCATACCCTCTGTCCAGACAGTATTAGATATAATCAAGAAAGCAGGTAGCGCCTCAAACCAAAAGATTTATGTGGAAATGTTTAATAACTGACCCAGCGACAGAGATGATGATGGAAAAAAAGGACAACTCCCATCTTTCAAGTCACTTCTTCTAACAACACAACGCAGACCAGATATCTCTGTCAAATAGCTTTTAGTGCTGACTGGTCAGAGTCACATCCCTGGCTTTGATCGCCGCGGGGCCCTTTGTATGTGTGGGAGTGGGGACGTGTATACGGGGGCCTCTCTTCATCTCCGGGCTCTGATCCGTGGGTTACATGTCCCTGCAGCGCGGGGGGTCCATCAGGCTGCAGAGTTTAGGATTCCCCTCATTAAGCTGAGGATGATGTTAAACAAACACAACCTGGCTACTTTGTTTGTAATGTAAATGTCACCATTTTCTCCTGTAGCTTGAAATATTTCCAGATTTATTTATGTAACTTTGCCTTGACATGCTGGAAATGTAGCCTCGTGTCTCACCTACAGTTGCTGTTTCTACCACAAAAGTCACATTTCTTGAAGCGAGACAGAAATAAAATTACATTTAAAGGGGCGGTATCATGTAAAAAGCAACTTTTTTTTGAGTTTTACATTATGCTATGATGTCATTCCCTCATCAAAACCACACATGGAGTGTTGCCTTGATTCTTTCATGCATGTTTGAGAAATTCTTTAATCTCCCGTGGCAACCAGTCAGCTGTGCAAAACATCTGGGTGGACCTAGCTCCGCCTTCGAGGATGGAGCTCCTCCTCAGAGCTGTAGTTTCCAAGCTTCGGCCTCACAGCCCTCCCTCACTCAGCTCCTTCCGACTAGTCAGCAGCAATTAGCAAACACCTGGCGGAGCTCATTAGACGAGCTGCTTCTCAGAGCAACGCTGGTAAAAACGTTGTTAAAGGGTTAACAGAGGGTTAGCCATGTTGCTGTGACTTCCTGAAGGCGGAGTTTCAGAAACAGCAGTTTTTAAAGAGACACCGACCCAATTTCAAAGCATTAAATTAAGAAGTAAAATTTCCTTCATGTTATATTTGATATGTAGCATTATATTATATTTCATAGTGTTAGTTGTTGACATAGTTATGCTATAAAATGGCAAAAAAAAAAAAAAAAATCAGGAGTTTGCCTCATTTAAAGCTGCAAACTCCAATGTTTTTATTGGGGCTTTATGTGACGGACCGACACAAAGTAGCACTAAGTTGTAAACCGTTTGCAGAATACTGCATGTTTTATTATGTTTTTTTGTGAAACAATAAGCTAAAAACGTCTTCACAACTTCACCCCTGATCTGTCCGCTCTGCTCCCTAAACTTCATGTTGCTGCTTGTTCACCCGTGTTCTCTGATCCAAACCCTGCCTCCATTTGCTGGGCTTGTTTTATTGCCGCATGGCAAATGTGTAAGTCCGGCTCTTGTTTGGTTTACCCCCCCTTCGGGGAGGCATCCTGCTTTTTAAAGAGACTAATTGCTCCATCCTGTAACACCACCTGGTACGCTGAATTCAAAATAACATTTGGTACTTTATGCAGCAGCTATGCAGATTTTCAGCTGGGGAAATAAAGAAAAAAGAAAAAGGAGGCGCTACAGTTCGAGCTTGAACCAAAAACCGAGAGTGGCACAAATCAAAGGCGACAGAAAAAGAAAAGAAAAAATCGACTCGGGTCATAACTCTCAGAGGGGGTTTGCTTCACAAGTCAACAGTTTGCTCATTTTATAGATCAGCTGTCCGCACACAGGAAGAGGGATGCTGAGAGGATTGGGTTTTCTGCAGACTAAAGACATGCAACTCAATGGACCTGCTGACAGATGCGCTATCTGACTATTGTAACCTTTAAAACCTCCCATCCTGACTCCCAGTTTTAGATTATACAGCTTTCCCAAATACTTTAAAATTTCCTTTGGACATTTGTTTTTTAATATCTAATAAGCTATTTGATTATTGAATTTCATTTCTAGAGACGCTCTGTTTTGACAGCAGCTCTCCATGGAAACGCCATTGTGTTGCCGTCTGCACGAATGCCAGTTGCAGAGATTGTTCTATCGGCTTCCCAAGGTTGTGTTTTGTGTGCTCAAAAGTCAAGAGAGAAGACTTCAGTCCTGTCAGGCGTCTGACGGCAGATTCAGGCAGAAGGCACCGTACGCTCTGTGCTGCCCCTGACTATACCTGATTGCATGCCTCGCAGTCGTCCCCGCACAGAAGGCTCAGGGCGGCAGAGGTTCGAGGAGCTGAATTTAATTTTAATGTCATTTTCTAAAGTCAAGGCCGACGGTCCGTTCAGATCGTCAGCAGTTCTGATGCGGTTCCTCCCATTCGTTGTCTCAGGACTGAAAAATTCATGCAATGCACAAAGAGGCTTGCAAGGACACAGAAATGTACAATTCTGGATTAGCATTTGCTGCTTTTTCTAACCCAACCAGCAGTCCTGTTCGCTAGGAACGATGAAAGCCGAGTAAAACTGTTTCCAGATAGTTCAGATATGATGTTAGTAAAAAAACATCCCATATCAAATCCATAGGAGACTGACTGTAAAGCAGTACAACACAGATTAATTTAAAGATTTTGGCCATCTGACAGCTACAGCTGCTAGATGTCCAGCGCCTTGGCATAGTTATGGTTATACAGACGTACACTCTATTCAAGATTTAGTGTGTTATGTCTGAGGACTATAGGCACGTCAAGGTAAGGCAAAGACTGAAAATGTTTCTCCAATTGTATGGCGAGTTTACCGTCCAGCTAATCCCAACATTATTTGTACGTTTGGGGGGGGGAAATCAGTTTCAAAACAATTTTTATTAAACCTATAGAACATTGCTTCTGACTCTAAAACCTCAACTCCATTAATGTCTGGTTTGCACGATGGTAAAGTTGTGTTAACCTACTTTTAGTGTAAACAGAGGAGTAGATGGTGTCGCCTGTTAAGGAAATAAAGTAAGAAGGGTGCAGGAGTTCAGGTCCGACACAATGCCTACGAGTTCGGGGCTTGATTTTTTTCCGTCGCGATCTAAATTCGTCGCTTGGCAACGTGTTCGCTTTGGCATCATGTTTCTCCGAAATCTTTCGGCATATTTGTTCTTTGCAGGTCGTCCCGTCACAATTGGCAAGACGGTTGCCGATGACTACGGTCTTGTGTTGGATGGAAAACGGTGGTTGAGATGTTGTTGATTATCTGCTACTTGAATGGAAAGTTTTTTGTTTATTTTTGATTTTGTCTAGTTCAAACAACAAATTTAGAATCTGTTGTTTGATTTTATAGATTGTTGAGGTTGGATATGAATACTATGCACAAAATCCAAGAACTGAGAGAGGTTGTGTGTTCTTCTTCTGCAATGGGCTGTATGGTAGATTTATGGTCGACTCAAACCGTGTGAATTATTGTGTTCGGTCGGTCATACAGAATTATGCATATATAAAGATCTTGCCTTACTCTGCTTGTATTAAATCAGAATGTCACGCAAAAGATTATTAGTCCAAAACACGAGATTTAGCAAATCTTTAGTTAACCAACTATCTAAAGATGCTGTTTGTTTTTCTCTGCATATGCATAAATTTAAGGTCGTCTTCCGTTGAGCGCCACCGGACGGAGTGTGAGCGTTTGCATCTGCTGGTGGTGTGTGTGCGTGTGTGTGTCTGCACCACACTGGGAAACGCTTCATAAATGCTCAGAGATGCCGCCAAATATCAGTTATGTAATTGCATCATTTCCCCTCGTCTGTTCCTGCGAAGTCTCTTCACCTCCCTAAATATCCTTTTCTCTCTCTCTCTCTCTCTCTCTCTTTCTCTCTCTCTCTCCACCCCTTCTGTTCCTCCCTCTGGACCAATCGTTCCCCTGATGGAAAACATTTCTCAGCCAGCCATTCCCTGGAAGCGTCCGCAGTCTCCAAACCAGGCCTCCGATTCGTTCTCCTTGCCTCCCATCCTTCGTCTTGTTCTCCTGAACAACAGCTCGCTCTTCTCTGTGCCGCCGTCTCCCCAGGACGCTGCACGTTCCTCCATTGATTTCTCTGCGTTTCTGGTCACAAGCGGAGATGCTCAGACATGGCAGTGGCCACGTGTTAAGTAGACGTTAGAAGTCCTTTCAGTGCATCCTGTCTCCCTGTAAGAGCAGATGGATTTCCGGCCGCCTCCGAGTTCTTTCCTCTTAAGTGCTGATCAGTAGCTCAGCTGCTGTCGTTCGACTCCAATCAGTTTCCAAATTGATTTCACGCAGCTACTGTTTCTTTTTTGTTTTGTTTGTTTTTTTCCCCCTCACAGATGTAGCTATGTAGGGAGAAACATGAGGCACACAGAAAGTCACAAGTAAACAACGCCGGCTGGAGCAAGAGGAAGATGGATTTGAAACTATGTTTTGTTCATTTTCCCAATCAAATTTTATTTTATTATTTTTTTTAAATCTGTAATTATAGGATTTTCTCCAAAGTGTGTGAAAGCGAAGATGTAACAAATGTTGCAATTTTGGTCCCCAATCGAATCGAGTCTACTGGACAATCAGGTAATAATCAGATTTACTCAGAATTTAGTCAACCAAATTATAAACCGGAAAGCAAAAGCAAGGCAAATTCGACTTCTTAATACCTTGGTGGCATGTGTTTATTTTTTTTTATTTTTTAGGATAGAGTTTTCATTACACACTTTCACCAATTAACTTGTGCAATTTAAGCCAACTTTATTTGGATTTTTTTTTTTTTTTTATTGTGGCAAAGTGTCAGAAACCAAAAATCTGAAACAGTTAAAACCAGATATTTATGTACATTATAAAGAAAGACACAACTTTTTGTCATGATCTGACTTTAAATCAGACAGATTGTTTCTTAGGGCAGCTAAAATAGCTCAAATTACCCAAAGTCACCTGATTCAAATCTTTAACGTGAATAGTTAGTGCTTTTTAAAGACATAACCTCAACTATGTACCTCCTGTAACTGATTTCTTTCATCCATTTTACAATGTGAAGGCTGAGATTTTCACTAGCAAATATGACCCCAAATTGGTGACAACTGCATTACTCTGTAGTTATTTTTATACCCACCTGTGAGAAGAAAGAGGAAAATCTCCATCTGTGGACACAAATCAATAGACTGACCTACTGTGCAGCTCTACACTTTATTATTGTTATCTTTTGAAGTGGCCCAGATTTCCCATGCCTCCTCGTACGTATACGGATGTCAAAATAGGTTATCTAAGGTCTCAGAAGGCTCCGTTTTTTTTTTTGAGGAAACGAGAGCCAGAAAACGATTCTTGAAGGTGAAACGTGTGTGTGTGTGTGTGTGTGTCCGCGCGTGTGTTTTTGCGGCTCTTGATGGAATGAGCATCTGGACTGAAAGGCGATCCTCTCGCATGCCGTGTGCGTGTCAGCGGGAGGTCAGCGCCATCCAGTAGGCAGCAGCTGCCGCTTTTCCTCTCCGCTCCGACGTACTGCACCCAGAACGGCCTGCGTCCGCCACAGAAACAGAAACGGGCGGGACCCGGACTGGATAGCCATTGATCAGTCTGGAAGGTTAAAGCGGAGCGCAGGGTGGGCCGTGGGATTTACGGGAATGGTGGCCTGCGAAGGAGGATGGGGGCGTCTTGAAGTTGCTGGTTTCTCCCTTTGTGTCCTTCACTGTTACTCCTCTTCATCTGCTTCGTCTTTTCACAGGCAAATGTAGACGTGCCACAACATTATGTCAATTTAGCTGTAAATGAGCTCAACAAATACGGAGAATACAAGAATATGTACAGTATATATATATATATATATATATATATATATATATATATATATATATATATATATATATATATATATATATATATACTGTATACAAAGTATATATATATATATATATATATATATATATATATATATATATATATATATATATATAAATATATATATATATATATATATATATATATATATATATATATATATTTTTTTTTTTTTTTTTTTTTTTTTTTTTGGACTTACCTTCTCAGACCCAGAACATTTTGTTTTTATGAATTTACATAATCTATCACAAACTTTTCGTCACATGGACCAAAATCATCATGAACCAAAATGAGGGTTTTTCCTCACTTGTCAACAATAAACTGAGCTTCTTCAGTTAAACAAATAAAGTAGCGTCAGCTTTTGTTGGAAAGGGATTGTGTGTTGCTGTTGTTGTAAAAAGGTTTTTGCCTCGTTAAAAGAAAGGCACCAAGTTTTTCCAATTCATTTATGTCTCGACTGGATTTGGTCCGTTCTGAGCGGTAAAAAGAGGATTTTACGTCGGTTTTGAATTAAAAATGCTTCCTGTATTTAGCCAAGTTTAATTGAACAATTCCAATAACTCTATGCTAATTTAATCACTACAACTGTAGTAATTTATAGTTGATCAGGGTGCTACAAAGTTTTTACATAGATGTAGACCTATATGAAAACAAAAGGCCTGCGTATTTCAAGACAAACACTTTGTGTCGGCATTATCTTCTGTTGGGAAAAGATTTTTAATCTGTGATCATTTTTTGCCCCAATTAAAAAAAAATAAAGTTTTCATTTGAATCAACCTTGTGTGCATCTCTGAATGTCAGGGGCCGCAAAAAATCTGTCAGAGCCACAAAATGGCCCGCAATCAGTGATGGCATAGTTACTTTGAAAAAGTAACTTAGATGAACAATTACTTGATTTGGAAAGTAACTAAGTTGCATTTAAAGTAACTTTTTTAGTTACTTTCAGCAGCTGCTAACAACAACGCTGTGAAAATTACATTGATCTTTGCCAAAACTTAATTGTAAGTTATTTTATAACAACAGTGTGTCTCCACTTATAAGGTTGAACTGAAGGGGAGATTAATGGTTACAACAGTACAAAAAAACGTTATTAATTTGTGCGTGTTTTTGTATGTTCCACTATTCTTTACTAAACTCTAAGAAGGATTTTAGAGTCCCCCCCCCCGCCAGCCTCCAGGTTCTGCGTTACGGCCCTGCGTTTGCTGTCACTGCGCCGCTCCTGTGGCTCCACAACTCAGATGGCTCCTGCACAGATTTGTGACATTTATCTTAATATTAATAATTAATGGCGTTTAGTTGCACAACTTTACAGACTCGTTCAGTCGTGGCTGTTTTCACGTTTATTGTGTTGTTCATCTTAGTCTCCATGTTTGCAGTTTGTTGTAGCGCAACGCGAAGCTCGACGTAATTCACAGGTTTAACTTGACATTAACAAAGACGCAGCGGGACGGATCATCTGGGAAATGATGGACTAAAACTAACTGGATGTCAGACAAATTCTGGGGTTTATGTCTGTTTATTTCCAAATAATCAACTTCACGTTCAAAAACAAGCCCAAAAGCGCAACCCGCGGCTCATTAAATCTGCTAGCGACTTTAGAAAAAAACAAGCCCAAAGCTGCTTATAATAATGGGGCTTGGAAACTCAATAGTTCCTGTTTTTCCAGCAACAAAATGCGCATCTCCCTCCATTGTTTATGTTTCTGTCGCTGCTGATACTGTCGCAGAGAAGCGCTGTTCGCTCCCCAAGACGCACGGAGGAAATGAAATGAAATTACAAAAGAAAACAGTAACGCACAGCAACGCAAAGTGGTTTCGATAAGTAACTGTGGTCTGACTACTGGATATGAAATAGCAACGCGTTACATTACTCGTTACTGAAACTGACATCACTGCCCGCGAACCCCTGATTTGTCGTGTTTTGTTCATCTTTATCCCGTTTATGTATCGTTTTTAATTAGTTTTGCACAAGTTTGATCTGATAACAATATGTAAAACAGCTGCTTTGTTTTAGCTTCAGGACAAAACTTCCTGTGTCCTTAAACGGAGCACAGTTCAGTCAAACGCACAAACCAACGTCCCAGAGGAGTGATCATCTTGAATGTGAGTTCATAAACCGAAGATTTACAAGGCAATTTGTTCTTTGAGAAGAAGAAGGAAGTCAGGAGAAATGGGAGACCTAACAGCACGGCACCCGATACAAAATCAGTCCTTGCTTTGACTGTGTTTACAGACGGACAAACTTTATTTATTTCGAGGGCTCCATCTGTCAGGCCACTCTCTGTCATGAAAAGTAACTTCAGACGACGCACGTGATGGTTGGAAAGGAGGTCAAAATGTTGTCATGTGATATGTGGTTTACTTGGCTCAGACACTGAGAAAAAGCAAGTCACTGCTGCTGGCAGCTAACGGGTAAACACATCGAGGCGACAGCTGGAGGAGAGCGGTTATTGTTTTCAGTCCAAATGATCAGGACGTTTTTACACTGACAGAGGACACAAAAAGTAAAAACCTCAGTTTAAAAAAAAAAAAAATCTTATCTGAGAAACTTTATGCTCACAAACAACACTCATAGCTGGCTTGAAAGTCTACATGTGTTTTTGAATTAAAGTTTTGTGCTCATTCATTAGCCTCACAAGGTCAATTCCAATTGTCTCCCTTATGCACATCCTAACCTCACATTTTCTGCGTGAGAAGTTTCATAAAATAAAATAAAAATCTAAAAACAACAAGCCCCTTCAGCGCTTGTGTACTTCCCTTTTTGTGCCGCTCAGAGCGTGGTAATAATCCTTCTTATTGCTTTTGAATATAAATGTGTAACTTAATTGATACCTCAGGAGTGATAATGTCTCAGCGGCTCTGAGGGTCGTATATATGCTGCATATATGAGTCTCAATAAACGTGAGCTGGCGTACCCAGCATGAACCGGGTTGTGATGCTAATAAGCCTCACTGAGCCAACAGGGAATGACTGTAAATTCCTCATCACAACGCCTCCTTTTTGATATATTATGTTCACATCTGTTCATCGCTTAAACGCTGTCTATGAGAAGGCAGCATTTAATTGCGTTATTGGATGTGTGTAAAAAGGAATGAACCCCCTGCCCCCACGTCTCCCCCTTTGTGCCTTAAACCTAATCGCTTTCTTTATCTGAGGTCTTTGTGCGTCTGAAGCAAGCCGTCACTCACACTTACTCACTTTTTGATGATTAATTCAAAAGAAAGGGAGCCGATAAGGCGTTTCAAAGTGCAAAAGAAAGCAGATGAAAAGCTGCGAGAGGAGAAACTCTGTGCCTCTTTTTCCACCGGTTTGTTTGTTCTGGGACTTTGTCTCACCTCTCTTTGGGGGGAGTGAGACGGGGGGGGGGGGGTCTCGTTCAAGATCCTTTTGTTTTTTTTTCTTCAGCTTTTGTCTTTATGATGAGGGCCAAGCTCAAACTTGATAAGCAGAGAATCGACAGGTTTGGGGGGAAGGCTGGGTGCGAGTCTCGGGGCGGCGGATGACAATTCAGGAGGGGAGGTGACGGGGGGGGGGGGGGGGGGGGGGGGGGGGGGGGGGGGTTAAGGATGGCCTCCTGGTCCCAGTCATCGTCCTGGAGAAAGACACCAGGGAGTTGGTTTCATGTGGCAAAGAAAAACAGACATCAGCAGTTGTCGGGGTGTGTGTGCGTGTGTGTGCGTGTGTGTGCAGCTGTGTAGAAGCCCTCTCTCTCCTTCTTAAACACACACAGAGGAGGATGAGTGTTGCTTTCATATTGGCTCTCTCTCAAAAGGGGGGGGGGGAGCTTTACATTATAAGCTTGATATTGATTGCAGGCACCAAGAGAGGGACGGCTGACACCAGATCCTGCAGCCATATGTCTGCATGGATGTGACCACAACAAACACCCTTTCTCTGCCCCGTTCCTGGTGGTCTCGCTGTAGGATTCACTGCCACGTTTCAGGAAAATCATTTCTCGTTAAAAGAGTCATCATCTTGAGAAACCTGGTTATAGTTTTGCTAAAATTTCTCCTTTCTTTCTGATTCCATAACACTTTTACCATCTGTGCATAGTTTGTTCTGTTTTTTAAAATCTTTTTTTGGTAAGATTAAAATTTGGGGCGCACTGATTGATTGATCGATCGGCCGACCAACCGATTCTTAATTCTGGGTGATCTTGCACTTGCACATAAAAAAGATTTTATCCACCTTCCCAACGGCGCTAAAAATCAGCCACCATCTCCTTTCGTTGTGTTTTGAGAGAGCGCTGACTGACGGACCAGGTCACGTCTAAACTTTTGAATTTGTTTTTGAGACCCCTAACCTCATCTGCAGCTGACACCTGTATTGTTACGCAAGTATTGTTCAACGTTTTTTAAAAGAAAACAAGATGGAGACATTGAACGTTTATTGTGACTTTGTAACACCCGATAAAAAAAAATAAATTGTCGGAATCGGCAGGAAAGGCTTTTTAAACCACAGCCCACCCCTGATTTAAAAATGGTCAAATCCTACCCCCCCAAAAAATGACACAAATACAACCTGATCAGATGCAAAAAAAAAAAAAAAAAAGAAAAAAAAAAGATAAAATTATGAATTCTTTTAATTTGATATCCAGACCAACTGGGACATTTGTGAAGAAGAGATCTCCTACTGAGTCCAGAGAAGTTTGCGATAACTTTGAATCGGTCTTTTTCGTCACTGAGGATCCATTTTGGCAGAATTGTTTGAATTCAGCCATATTGAAATCTGATTGAGCATGTTTGTCCTGAGGTCACCACAGTATTTCAATTGGTTTTAAGTCCAGATTTAATCAGGCCGCTTCACTCGGTAAATAATCCAAAGGTGTCATTATTTTTCAAAGGACTCTTCATGGCAAAAGTCATGAACATTCATGAAAACTAATTCATGTTCATGACAGATGTTATGTCACGTCTACGACAGTTTCACGTCACACTTATGCACACAAAATGAAGAGTTGCCCATTTTCATTTAAAAATGAAATCAACACTGGAAAACTGCTTTTGTCTTGACTTAAGCTTTCTTTTTGTGCCATATTTCTTGACCAAAAGAAAACGATGCCAGATTGAAGCCACTGAAATGGTCGATTCTATCCATTTTACCTGACGACATCCTTTGCATATAAACTTGCTAACAACCCTTTTCAGCGTCTATGTAGATGAATTCTATGTGTGTTTACAGTTTACTGAGGCAGCAGAGTGAAACTGTGACCTCAACAACAACAAAAGGATTGCAAAAGCGCTCGTGGCTTATGAAAGGAGCATCATGTAACCTTTTTGTTTTGGGTGTGCTGCCCCTTTAAACAGCAGGCGTGGCTCCGCTTACTACGGGCCCCGCCTCCCGCGCATAACAGCCAATTCTCTGCCCTCGCTCTGGACCATATTCGTGCAGCAGTCCTGCGAAGAAAGTGACCGCAGCCGGGCCACTTGAGCGGCGGGGAGCGCGAACCGAGCGGACCGTCCGACGCCTCGCCGAGGGGATTCCTACCCTCCAGGAGCAGACGGGGAAACAGCGGGACGCTACGCGCTTCGAAGCGGCAGAGCTGGAGTCCAACGGAGCGGAGCGAAGGAGGGGAAGGACGGCTCTCGTCGCTGCGGGCTTTTGGACCCTTTAATTTTACGCACAGGACCTATGAAGACGCGGACAGGTCATCCTCTCGCAACCGCAGGTAAACAAACTCTTTTATTCAGTCGGTTCCGGTCCGCACGTGCGCTTCTTGCACAGCAGACACAGACGCGCGCGCGGACGGTCTCTTCGGCGGTGATTTAAAGTTTGAGGCTCGCGCAGCTTCCTCCGCGCTGCCTAATTAAGTGATGGGTGCGCTTCTCAGTCGCAGCTGCGCATTCTTGGAGCTTGATAAGCCTTATCGCCGAGGAGGAGCCAGATACATACGGCCGCCTGCTCTCTCCAGGCTTCCTCCAGCAGGCGGCCGAGACTCCTACCTTTACTCCAGCCGCGTAATCTATTTCAATCTAACCTAATCAGTCTATTTTGTGCTGAACCGACTGACCCCCCCTCTCCCTGTTGCCGCTCTGTGACAGGGAGCTGGTGGCGCTCTTGTTATGTAACGGAGGCACTGTTGCGAAACTTGTAGTTGTAGGTCGGAACTTGATAACTTTCAATCACATTTTCACCCAAATGATGCCCCAGAAGGACGCTGAACAAAAGCAATCCTAAATTCAGTCTATATATTTAAAAAAAAAAAAAAAAAAAAAACTCAAACCGATTTGTTTTTAATAGGGAAATGAATATACAACTATTTATTTATTCTGCCTACCCCGGGCGCAAGGGGGAAAAATAAAATATTTTTTAATGGGTTTCTTGGAGCTAAAATGTGTACATATATATATTTTAAAATATAATTTTTCTATAATTGTATAAATGAACACACCTCTAATTCAGCCTGTGTACCTCCACAGACAGAAGCACCACGGAGTGATTCACGCCCCCTCCAGCCCCCGTCACCTCACCCCGCCTGTCTGCCTCCAATGCCGGGCTTTAGCTCCGCCGCGCCTCGTTATGAAAACTGGGAAATGGACCACTACCAGCACTACTTTTACGACGACCACGATCCGGACGAGGACTTCTTCATGTCCACGGCGCCCAGCGAGGACATATGGAAGAAATTCGAGCTGGTTCCGACCCCGCCCATGTCCCCCATCCGGCTGCCGGCGGAAGGGTCGGGCAAGGTCGGGCTGCTCTGTCCCTCTCTCGGGGACAAGCTGGAGTGGGTTTCTCAGTTCCTGGGGCAGGAGGACGAGCATAATCAGCAGCCGCAGCAGCAGCACGCGCAGGAGCTGCCCTGCAAGCTCGCGACCAGCGGCGACTCCTTCGGCAACCTGAGCTCCATCATCATCCAGGACTGCATGTGGAGCTGCTTCTCTGCCGGACAGCAGCTGGAGAGGGTGGTAGGGGAGCGTCCTCGGCTCGGCGCCGGAGGCAGCGTTTTGTCTCCGTGGAAAGCCCAGCAGGGTGCCCTCGGCGACACGTGGTTCGCGGGTGGCCTGGCTGCGGACTGCGTGGACCCGGCTGCCGTGCTCAATTTCCCGCTACCCGGAGGGTGCAAGAGACAGATTTGGTCCGGTTCGGAGTCGCACACAGACTCCTCAGGTCAGTAGCTCATTTCATATTTCCCCAGTCAACTCTGTGTGTTTTTAGAGATTTGGCTTGAGACGTCGATTAAGCCTAAGACGTGAGAGTTGTGTGTCAGCAGTAGTTGGTAAGGGCTCCTCCTGACCGCATTGCACCTTGCTGCATGCAACACATGCTTGAAGCCAAGAGTGACACACCCATTGAAACATCTGCTGCTTGGCAGGAGTCCAGCAGACCAGCTGCTCCCTCTTCAGTCTGACTTATGGCAGTAATGTCTTCCCAACTTCTGTTTGGCTCCGTTTTCTCCTGACTTTTTACATGAAGTGCCTTTTAGTTGAACTTTATGCTAGTTAAAAAGGGGGGGAAAGAGAAAGCCATTTGAATCTCGGCATGTAAGATAACTTTGACAATACAAGAGTGTTTACATTTCGAACAAAACCTGTGACATGAACTCCTCAAATTATATAATGCATTTACCATTACTGTCACAGTATCAGTCTTTATTTCCACACAGAGATTTAATTTTAAAAAATTATTAACTTGTAGATGCACTGATGGATCTTCTGACCGGTACCGATTTCTGTCCCCTTTTAACATCTGATTACAAAGATGATAATAAAATCTGAACTCTGTTTTATAGATTTTTGATAAAACTTGTACTTTTTAATGCAAAATTAAATACAAGATCAACTTTTTTTTCATTCATCACAACATGGGTCTTAGATTTTTTTTATCAGATTTTTTTTTTTTAAATTTAACCCAAAAAAGCCCGTCAATGTGCAAGTTGTTGATTCATTTATTTATTTACTTTTTTAAATTCTTTTTAATTTTTTTTACTTTTAGAATTTCATGTCACTATAGTGATCCATCTTGTAAGCAAGGCGGGAAGTGTAGAAGTAGTTCAGCCAGCGGCCCGGCAGTTGTAACAAAAGAATATTAGTCATTTTGAAATCAAGACTTTTAAAACCCTCTAGATGCTAAGGAGCGACCCGACTTCATTCAAACCTTGCTTCCTCCTCCTACTCTTCCGCCCCGGTTGGAGCCCATATGACTTGAGTTTGGTATGCAGGCTGCCATGTGATCTGTCGGGGTCTGGACCGCGCGTAATGGTGTGTGGAATGTCACAAAGGGAGCCTGTTGCTGCATTCCTGTGCTCCGACAGGCTGCAGCTACTATTGTCTGCGTGTGTGTGATCCGAGCCAGCCGGGGCCTTGAATAGAGCAGGATTAGCCTTTTAGGAGGTCGGCTCGCCCCGCGGAATTCCCCTGGAGGAAGCTGGAGGTGTGTCTGGCCACATTCTGCAGAATCTTATCTGCTTCGCGAAGGTGGATGGGCAAACGTAGGGAGGGGTCCATTACAGGGTTACTCTGAGGGGAAAAACCCCCAGATCTGTACTGGGGTTTTTTTGTTTTTGTTTTGTTTTTTTGGATTGATTCTCATGAGAATAAGTTTGTGAGAATCGAGTTGATAAGAATTTAATGTTTTCTTTCCACTTGAGGAAACATTGTGGGAAACCTTTTCTCAAGCCATGCCTAGTTGAACATTGGCCAGCTTGTTTTAACAAGCTTTAAACTCTCCCCCCTCCCCATGTCTCTCCTTCCTGCCTCGTCCTCACTCTCAACACATGAATGAAGCGAGGGAATTCCTACTGAGGGGGCTGATTTAAAGGAGCGCTGGCTCAGAGTGTGTGTCTGTTCTCTGTAAGAGTGTGTGTCATGATGCATGTCATAGTTTCCAGGGGTTTTGATTCATTTTTACAGTAAAGGTTAACTGGATCATACCATCCAGAGAGAATGTGGTGGATTTTCTCCTTTCATTTGTCTGATCACATTTATGTATCCCTTCTGGGATGAGGTTGGCGGTGGTTTGGCAGTTCGATTCCCGCTGCATCTGCCAATTTCATTGTATTTTTGAACAAGACTTGCCTGCTTGATAAAGCGCTCTGCAAGTTTTAACATTTACCATATTCACTTTTCAGATAACGAAGACGAAGACGATGAGGATGAAGAGGAGATTGACGTGGTGACGGTGGACCACAAGCAGCAGCAGCAGCAACAGCAGCAACAGCAGCAGCAGCGTAAACCCCGTCGACTGGTCACCACCCGCAAACCGGTGACCATAACGGTGCGAGCAGACCCCCACGACCCCGGCACCAAGCGTTTCCACATCTCCATCCATCAGCAGCAACACAACTACGCCGCGCCCTCCCCGGACACTCTCCCCGCGGCTCCCGAGCCCGCCCGGAAGAAGGTCCGACAGCAAGTCCACGCTTCTGCGTCCCAGCCTCCCCAGAACTCTCTCCACAACCAGCCCCGGCCCGGCCACGCGCCTCTGAACTTGGACAGCAGAAAGTCTCACACCGGGGCGAGATCAGAGTCCCCCAACCTCAGCGCGTCCTCTCCTACCTCGTCCTCGTCGCCTTCGTCTCCACCCAGCTCCTCCTTGTCATCCCACCAGAGCTTGCCGTCGAAGCCCCCTTCCCGCATGTCGAGCCCCTTGTCCTCGGACTGCGAGGACACGGACAAGCGCAAGGCGCACAACTTCCTGGAGCGCAAACGGCGCAATGACCTCCGCTCTCGCTTCCTCTTGCTACGGGACGAGATCCCGGGGTTGGCGGACTGCGCCAAGACCCCCAAGGTGGCCATCTTGACCCGAGCTGCGGAGTACCTGCAGCAGCTTCACGCCGCCGAGAGACAGAAGACTCAGGAGAGGAAGCAGCTGAAGGCCCGGCAGCTACAGCTGCTGCAGCGGTTGGCGCAGCTCAAACGCTTCTGAAGGCCGGAATCGACCGTCGCCTTCACATGAACACTTGAACTGAAGGTGACTTGCATAAAGTGGGGAAAACACTGTTCACTAATCATGCTGGATTAGAGGAGTTGGATTTGTTTTTTCTATTTTTTGCTGTTTTTTTCTTTATTTTTTTATTTTTGAAAACTTTTTTTGTGGTTTGCACATCAGCTTCTGAGTGACAGAGCTATCTGGACGGCCGTTTTCCGGCTGGTTTCCTTTTTACTATCCTGAGATCTCAAGGGATTTCTGTTGGATCTTGCAAGGTGGAATTTGCAAAAACACTGCTCTCTAATCATGTTGGATTAGAGGAGTTGGATTTTTCTTTTTTCTTTTTATTTTTTGCTGTTTTATTTTTTGTGTGGTTTGCACATCAGCTTCTGAGTGACAGAGCTATCTGGACGGCCGTTTTCCGGCTGGTTTCCGTTTTAGTATCCTGAGGTCTTGAGGGATTTCTGTTGGATCTTGCAAGGGGGAATTTACTCATGGTCACTCAATATTTCTTAAATGTTACCCCCCAACAAGAACTATTAAAACGTGTCTTAAAATAAAGTTGGCATTGTCAATTGCTTTGGTCAAAGCCCCTGTTCTTTAGTACCTGGTCAAGAATGTCAAAATTCATGATTTTGCTAATAAATCTTAGTTTTTCAGGCTTCACTAATGACTATTTCGTTGTTCTTGTGACAATGACAATAAAGATTTATCTATCTCTCTAACCTGCCCTTTTTTCCCCCCTATTCTTCCCATTTTCCTTAACAGCAGTTGGTCAGTCTTTGTTTGAAACTGACTTGTAATGGAGAAGTTTGAGCGACTTTCCCTGCACCCAACCCTCCCTCCTCCATTTATTGCCCTAGTACCATTTACTGCTGCATGCTACAACAAAATCCTTGCAGTTACAGCCTCTTTTTTTGTAGCAATTTCAGAAAACGGGCTATGTCTGAAATGATTTTCAATACAGGTCATCTAAATAATAAAAAAAATCACTAAAATATTTACTGAGATTTATTGTTGTGCCATGAAGATCAGCCAAAAGGTGAATGTCAGCTTAGGTTAAAATATTGGCTTAAATATTTGTTTTTAAAAAATATACCATCTTCTAATTGAAGTCAAGAGTTCCAGCTGTATTTATTTAATCTTGCTGTCTGATTTATCTTATTTTTATTTTTTATCTATTTGATGGAATGCCTTTAGGAGCCTTTCTATGTATGTAAGCTATCCAGTTGGATGTTCTGTTTATAGATCCTTGACTGTACAGCGAAACCAAAACCTGAGCTGTCTAAGTTTACTCATCCCAGTTTCTGTAGGGCTTGTTGGCTTTTCAAAGACGACTCAAAAGCTTCTATTTTTGTTAATAAAACTCTAAAGGAGGGAAAAAAACCCCGTTGAAATAAAACACCACTTTGTCACTATGTTTTGTTTTTTCTTTTCATTGCTGAGGTTAATAGTTGGATTATGTTTCTGTCCCTGGAGTTTCCTTGCACAAGTCAAACAAGATAGTTTCCTACAAGTTTCTGTTTTGGCAAGAGCTGATTAATATTTTTGCATTTGACGCAAACGCAGCTGCCGATAGTGATTTGGTATTCTGAAACGAGTAGGATGGAGGGGGATCTGTTGTATGGTTTCTGTTTTAGTATCCAGAGGTTTCAGGAAAAGCATTGAACCACAGTCAAAAATAATCAGGTCTTACGAAACGAAAAATCAGACCAAATAGATTGGGACCACACACCTTGAAGGTCTTCAGACCAAGTGACGACAGACGGTCAACATCATCGCACCAAACAAACTCACCAATTGACCTCATGCCCTTTTGGTCATCTGACGAAATATACTTCGTCCAATCACCTGCAAACCAAACGTACTCTGACTGAACCCCATTTGACGAACCTTCAAACAACTTCAAGACAAGATGGCTTCAGGTCGAACAAACTCTGACTAAGGGACCTAGAACCAACCCTCCACCGTTAACAATTGTTACCTTCATTTGGGTGATCTTGAGTTTGGAGGAGTCAAAATCTATACTTCCTGACTTTTTCTAGAGAGAGACTGAAAAACACTATGAACTCCCATTTTCGCCATGTAGGCACTTGCAAGGTAAGTCTGGAGAAAGCTGTGACTTTAGGGTTTTGGATCATGTTTTCAGTTCATCCCTCGGTTCTACATTGACAGGAAAAAGAAAAAAAACTTCCCCCAGTGGAATCGTAACTCAGGATTGGGTGTAACATCTGGTAAAGACTGAGAAGGACTGGGTCCTCAGAACGGCTCCAGCAGTAAGATGTTTTTCTTTCAGGCATTTAGTTGGACCTTTACTGGACAGTGTCCTGAGACCCAATCTGACGTCTAATATTTCCCCAAGACCAGGGGACACCACACTGCTGACTTTACACAGTGAAGATCTTCTTTACTGTCATTCAGGAGCTTGTTTGCTTTGGACTGGTCATCTGTCCAGTCCAAAGCAATCGTAGAAACTGTGGGCATTGCTTATTTGCAATAAAGGCTCTACTTTGATTTTGGAAAAAATAATCTCGGCATTTCAGTCTCAGTATCTCATGAGCCTGTATGGTAAATAAAAATAAAGTAATGTTTTCACATCAATTTCCACGGGCTAGCTGATTGTCTGGTTTCTATGTTGGAACTTTAAGGTTGCTCTCTGAGCTCGATTAGGGGGATATTTCCTACATTGGGGCGGCTGTAGTTAAATTTAAAGTTTAAATTAGCAGAAAGTAAAAAGTAAAATAATGAAAATAAGAAAGCAAAGGAAAAGTTAATAATTGCACTGTTACAAACCAATCAGGGAGGATAGTCCTTTGTGTATTGTTGCTGTCTTTGTATGTGATAAAATCAGGCATTGGTTAAAAAATAAATAAATCAATAAAAATCAATACCGAAAGATCAAAAGTCAAAGTGTTTGAATTCATGTGCCTGATATACATCCAGTGACTGGCTGTTATCTCTTAGCGTTTTTTTTTTTCAGCTCTATCTCCCGATCCACTTTTGTTTTCCAGCAGTCTCCAAGGCAACCTCCAAGCATCTTTTGTCATGGTAACAAGCGTCAGACCTCATCACTGCTTCAGCAGCAGCAGCAGCAGCAGCATCGATAGTTTCCATAGAAACCACGCCAGCTGTGTCGAAAATGTCCCCACGTAAAGCGTTGTAAACAAACACGTGACCACAACTTGAACGCACTAACTAAATCCTCCCTCGAGGCGGTGAACATCCCGTTACTTCAAACTAGAAAAGAAAAAAAAAGAAACTGTCACAAATCAAACAGTGGAGTGTAACCGACTGAAATGTCAAAAATGATAATAAACAGATAACACCACATAATGACATGTAAAACGCAACGGCAGCCGCGAATAATCGCCAATTAACCAGTGTCGCTATAGCAACGGCGGCCCAGCTGTCTCGTAAACCACATGCGGCTTCTGCGCACGCGCGAGGGCGTCAGCTGGGCAGCGGGAGGACACGGCATCATGGCGGCCTCCAGTCTGCGCGTGCAGTGCGTCTTACGGAGAGCGACGGTCCCGTCTTTAGTCGTGATCCTGGGAGCTACCGGTACCGGGAAGTCCAAGCTGGCAATCGAGATCGGAAAGCGACTTCAGGGAGAAATAATCAGCGCCGACTCCATGCAGGTAAGAGGATTCGCTGTGTGACGATGGTGGCCGGCAGCCCACCACGCTGTAAACTGCATTCTGGAAGCCGTAGCTCAATTCCGACACCGTTTCGTAAGGAGATAAATGCAGATCCGACAGCATGGGCTTCTTAGATAGATAATCCCTGGAGGACTGCGGTTAAAACTACCATGAATCCGATTGTTTTCTGTCTGCACTACCTGTGTTGGACTCTGCAGTGACCTGATCGCCTTGTCTCACTGATCTGAGACAAGGCGATCAGATCAGTGACAAAAAAACGTTAAACCCCGTTTAAAACATGTTCTCTGTAATGCACGAATATGGACAGGATCGAGCTGTAACTGTAAACGTGAATAGTGTGCGTAAAGAAATCCTGCAATCCTAATTGAAATAGACTAGCAGCGACATCATCTACAGTGTCTTGCAAAAGTATTCATACCACTTACACAGAAATCAGAGTATGTATGTTGCAAGAAACAACAGAAATCTTGATGTACACGTTGACTGTAAAGTAGGGAAACAGAAAGCCCTTAAATAAACCCTCCATCACTTTACATGACAGCACTGAGATTTTATTCTGATAATGTGAGGTTAGTTTGGTGGTGTTGTTGTCCCCCCCACCCCCAGATCTGATAGTCTTCATTATGGCCTCACATTTCCTCAACTTCCCCTAGAACTCTTTATGTTGTTTGTTTTAAGGCTTGCTAACCCCTCCAGGACAGATTAACCAACGTCTTGTTGGGTCGGAGGGACAAGAAGATCATATTGCAAATCAGACTTCTTACAAAAATATAAATACTCTGACTAGGCAGAAAGTAATTTTTGAAAATGACAGGTAAAAGTAAAAATTGTCTATGTTTCAATTTACAGGTGACAACACATTGATATCAGTCCTATAAGTAGAACTGAGTGGATATTAATAACATTTATTTGCACGTTGTTGTTTGTGTTTTGGAACGGTGTTGGGAAGCAGTGTGAACCGTGTAGTCGATTTATTTTCAGTTTTGAAAGGGTAGGAAAAATATGTTATCAGTAAATATCAATCGGGAAGAGGATGTTGTTATTGGGACAATTTTTTTTATTGTGACCTTGGACTTCTTTTTCAAAAATGGTTAAACACGTAAGAACATACACCGGCTTGAGTTGTATAAGTTTGGACTGACTTGTGTTGAATATAAACCAGAATATAAATCAGAATCCACGGTTACATTTTGAATCGAATCGAATCTTTAAGAATTTGACATCTTCTGTCTGGAAATCTTGTGCTTCAGTGATTCAGGAATCTCTGAGTGAGAAACGGCGTCTTCAAATGATTCAGAAATGCAGAATCGTTACTGTCTCTGGAAAAATGAGCAGAAGAAAGCTACTGTTAAGCAAGACTAACGGAAACGTGGCGATGGCAGCATCATGCTGTGGGGAGAGAGAAGCAGGTCAGAGTTCGCAGGTAAAAGATTTGAGGTCAACACATGAGAACATACACCAGGCTGGCACGCCTTCCGACAACCCTACATTGTTCTGGTGGAAGCCAGAGCTACGATGTCATTGTCCAATCAAATCAAAGTCAGGTCAATAAATGCTTTGATGTCAACTCAACTATAAACACAGGACATGTGGAGCATGAAAATGTCAATGATTTGTGTCAGAATGGCCCAGTCAAAGGCCAGAGATCAGTTGATTTGGGAATGTAATTTATGCATTCCTGAAATCGCTGTGGATGTTGCCCCTGACAATAAGCAGGCAAATTGATAGACTGTGTGAACTTCATTTGTCTTTTTGTGATTCTCATGGATCCTGACTTTTTTCAGGTGGTTCCTTTAAATTTTTCTTGCGTCCTCGGACAGCTAAACCAACTTTTTAGGTAAAAGCATGTTTAATTAGGTAACAGTCAAACATGACTGTGTGGGAAAATAAATGAAGCCAAAATTATGTCATCACTTCTGATGGGCATCAACTCTCTCTCTGTGAAAACTCTCACTCTTTATTTGCTCCTCAAAGCTTGTTTTTTTTTGGGGGGGGGTGGGAGGTTCTCAGACTCTGTTGCTACAGCAACCCAAGGGCATGCACACAAAAGAAAAGGTTGGCGCAAAGGCCTGAGATTGGGTCACTTCCAGTTCTTCACACCTGTGACTGTCCAGAGATCGTTTCTCCCGAGCGCAGCGTTCAACTAATCACATCTTCCTCTTACCTCAGCAACAACACACCTCCCCCCCCTCAACTGTGCACGCATTGTCCTTGAAAGCCCGTGTCCCTGTGGGGCGTACCTCCTCCTGCAGTCACCTGGTGATGGGCAAACTGGGTCACACTAATAACATCTCAGCCCAGAATATCTCTCCACGATCGGTGGAGAAACGGTGGCCTAGTTACGGCGAGGCAGCCACAATCTTCACAATCCGCGGCCTTGTCGCGCTCCTCCTCTTGTTGGTGTGAGTGTTGGTGTCAGAAAGCGGGAGAGGCGCGCCGACACGGAGAGACGGCCTATGTGAGAATGGGGCTGTGTGTGGGTTCGAGCCGGACCGTGTTGTCTTTGGGATAGGAAACAGTCTGGTCTTGTTTGGGAGACAGCAACGTTATGCTGAGCTGGTGCACATTCAGCGCCGTGCCGCGCCGGCCCAGCAACTGGTAGTGAATGGATACACTGTGGCCACTGGGAAGTGCCTATTGTCCCATGGAGAATTGGTTCCCACACTCCCTAACACTCCTATTGTATTACCGCCACCCCACTCATGCCCCCGCCCCATTCCCTCAACCCACAGTTCATTGGACATGCAGGAGGGATATTATTCACTCATTAAATGAACATGCTATCTGTGGCACACACACAAGTGTCTTGCTTGTACTGTTCTTGAATGAGGCACTACCAAGTAGCGTGAGTCTGAGGTTCCCAAACTGGGATCCAAGGATCAGTAGGGGGTCCTTTGACTAAGACTATGGTTTAGGGATAACTGAGTTCAGCTTATTGGTTAGATAGGGGCAAAATCCACTGTGCAGGGCTGAAAATATGTCCCTGCTTCTTTTTTTTTTTAATCTTAAATCGCAGTGGCAGCACCCGGTTGGCGGTTCTAAAGGGCTCAGCATACAGGAGGCAACATCGCACCCTAGTTATTGATTTCCTACAGGACTTTCATGATGAGGCAACAATCATTTACCGTCCTCCAACCAAGCGACCAGCGAAACTTGTGCATGTAAAATTTTAAGCTTGTAGACGTGCATGCGTGAGCCAGTGACGCAACACAAAAAGGGTGAAAAATGTTAGACTTTTGTCAGCGTCATCGGTAGCATGTCCCAGCTGCTGAGAAAATTGAACATTTTCAACCTTCTTGTGTCGCGTCACTAGTCCGCGCGTGCACACCTGCGTGTGCAAGCTCCAGATTTCACATGCACGAATTTCGTTGGTCGGTCTTCTGGAAAAGGACAAGCAATGGTCGCCTCATTGTGCAAGTTATGTGGGAAATGAGTAAAGAGGGAGCAAAGTGGCGTCCCGTGTGTCCAGCCCTGTATGCTGTAATCCCCTTCTAATCTGACAAAAATAGACCTTCAAGGAGCAACATTGGTGGCTTTTTCTTGCCGTCATTTGGCGAGAGGCGGGATGTACCATGGATGTCTCGGTAGTTCATCCCAGGCTAACATGGGACACACTGGATGATTCACACATCATCTCAGTTCTATGTTAATTTCTAGAGACCAATTAGTCCGATATTTACTGTGCAAAAAAAGTCTCCATCCAATATAAAGAAGTGTATTTGTGTGCACTATTTAATTGGTCAAATCAGGTTCATGAGATCCTGTGTCCTGAGGCGAGACACTGATGTATCACAGCATCGCTTGCAGACAGCTCTTCACAAGGTGTTGTTTGCAACGAGAAGTGGTTGACATGGAGGGTGACGGCGAAGAAGGAAGGCTTAGCGACTCATGTGAGCAGCGCTCAGACTGAAATACTTCATCCGTGCAGTCTGAAGCGCTCGAAATCATTTTACGAGCTGCAGGTTCTGCCGCAGTGCAATCTGTCAGCTGCTCCCTCGTTTCCCATAAGTCAGTGATGATGCTTTTAGTTGTTATGGCGCATCATCAAGTATCACATCGTTCTGTGCATGTGCGACATAAGACCTGCAAGGAGCAGCTTAGCTCCCCTATGCATTCCGGGAGATCTTTAAGAGATTTAAACTGCTTGTAATGTCCAGCACAGAAACGTGTATGCTCAAAGTTTAGTCTTAGTGTATTTTTCTTTGGATGTCAAACAAATTGTACGGATGTACTTTTTGCAGCCGTCTTCCAAATCGGTCCGAGGAAAGTTGAGCAAAAATTTAGAACGTTTGAGGCGACTCTGGCTCGTACAGCAAGTCTCCGCTCATTTGTTTGCCATTGCCGTGCTGCGCCATCCGATTCTTGCTTCCATTTTCTTCCCGTTTACAAATGGTCCACCAGTTTTCTCAAGGATGGTGGAATTCATGGTGGATTCTATGTTGGGGAATTTTTCAGGTCCTCCTTCAGCAAAGTATTCCCAGTGCACTAGATTTCCACCTCCGTGCGTCACAGTTGGTAGGAGGTTCTTTTCCTGGATGGCTCTAATTGGTCCTCTGTTCTGATGTCCAAATAATTCAATGTCAAATTAAATCTGCCACAAATGTTATCTATCAAGTCTGTCCTTCATGTTTTTGTTAGAGCGGGAAGTGCTAAGGACGTCATATTGATTCTACTAGGTTCGTCAAATGGTTATTAAAATTTAATGGAAAACAGTTTCTTCCCTGGCAGTCTGAAATTACAAAGGTACTTTAGTACTTCTCCCTCTCTACACCAATGTTTTGGAGAGAAGCTGGTATACGTTTGGTGTTCCTCAGCATCAAGCCGTAGAAACCCTGTGCAAGTAAGCAATTATTAAAGAGGTTGTATTCGTTTAAAAAACCCCCCAAAAAAACAAAAAAAAACTCGGTGTGGGTTAGAGTCGTGGAAACAACTTTTTCAAATTGTATCCAGTCTGGATAAGGTGGGACTCAACGTTCTGAGCTGGTACCCAGTAAACTGGAGGGACAGACCAGATGTCTCCAGAGATGAAAGCGATTCCTATAGAAGATCTCCACTGCAGCAGTGAGGGAATTTTTATTTCTCCTTGAGCTTTTAATGTGTTACAACCGCGACCAGTGGAGCTTCTACCACCCTGTGGCTGCGCCAGTTTATGTTATTTGCTTGACACCAGTTAACGCACAAGTGGGATTTGCATTTCCTTCTTTGTTTTTTTTTTTCTTTTCTTTTTCTCCTTCTGAACATTGCTTCAGATTTGCTTTGCAAGTGAATGGAAACCCGGCTATTGTCTCCGGCAGATAGATTGTTGCACTGCAGGGAGTGAAAAGGAAGCTGGGGCTTTTTTGCAAATGGTGGGAGGGATGGGGTCATAATGAAGGGCCATCCGATGCCCTGGGGGGGCCCAGGGCGATTTTTACAGGTCATGCAAATGCATGCATCGTTACTTTGGTTTGCGTTGTGCTTGGAAGTGTTGGTGGCCGTTGAACTTTCGCTATATGCACGTCTGAATGTAGGCACCGCCCGTTTGCTCTTCAGGATGACATGAGCGGTGAGAGGGAGGCGGACTGTTCAGACTTATTCGTTTTCCGCCGAACGAGACGGAGAAGGGCCGAGCAGCAGGGCAGCTGTCGAGTGTCGTCTTGGCACTTACAGTCCCATAAAAGTGCAGTAAACGAGGCTCCTAAACGGCGGACACTGCAAGATAAGGTTAGCTTTCCGTCATAGTTCCGGAACATGAGGTGGTGTCGCCGTTCTGCCAAAACCATTGGCTCATCCTTGTGTGAAAGCCATTGAATGACTGCAGCTATGTGTCACATATCCCTCTGATTCGCCCCACAGGCATCCCTTCCTCCTCTGCTCCTTCTCCTTGGGCATGTTTATTTCTCTCGCTCCCCACGTTGCTGTCTCTCTGGCTGTCTGCTGTGGCTGTGACCTGTCTGGGCTTTGACGCGTCTGTTTGCACCGCATCTGAGGCGACGCTGCCTCCCACATCCAGCATATACGACGCGCCGCTTTATGTCCTCCAAGCCGGTGTAGGACTGCGCCAGAAACGCCGGCTGACGAACCCAACGTGTTCAACGTGTTTTGCAGGTCTGAGTGTGAATTACCGTCTGCGGGGCGTGGCGATTCTGATCGGTACTGTAAGGCGGAAAAGGAGGATGGCAGGGTGAAGGAGGAGGAGGAGGAAAAAAGGAAGGAAGAAGAAGGAAGAGAGGAGGGTGATGGGTATTCATCATGAATGATTTATTAGTCTGGCATTACTGGGCCCTTCCCCACAGAGAGACAGAGCAAGAGGAAGATGGAGAGATAAACTCATGAAGGATGGTGCCTTGAAGGGAAAAATAGAAACTGTATGAAGAGAGAAAAAGAGGAAGACGATGATTTATCTGTAAGTGTAACTCAGGAAGAGATTCAGAGGGAAGGTTAAAAACAAACTGCCTGGGGTCAAAGCGGGGAGGCATTCCACCATCTGCAATCTGTACAAACCGAGTCAGAGTGACCATTTGAATCAAAGCAGTGAGGATGGAGGCTTTATCATGTCTAACTTATTATTCGTCTAAGCAATTGATGAATGAATCGGGCGCATGTGTTTTGTCCTATTTGTCATTTTCTACTTTTGCCATTTTTGGTCACTTCACACTGAATTTTCTATGGAACTAAAACTGTGTTTAATGCCCATATCTAAAGCACATCTTACCTGTCTGAAAAACAAAATCTCACAGGCAGTGGGGACAACATTGTGTGAAAAGTAAAGAAAGAAAAAATTCTGTATGTGAAACGCACAACAGTCTTCAACAAAAATCAAGAATCACATGAGGCCATTGCTATTGTTTAGTGGAGGAAAGATGACTGCTTTTAGAGAGGTTCTGATTTTTACGTTTGTTCATACACTTTTTACTTGTTTTTTTATTTTTTATAAGCCCGACTGTTCCAATAGGTTGAGTTGCGAAGGAGAAAGAACGCTGAGAGGTCAACGATTGGTTGGTTGGTTACAAGGTTTACAATCGAGACACGATGGCGTTCAACATCCACACGCTTTTATCTTCTAACACGGTATTTAAAAGTAGCTCAACCCCTCTGTCTGTCCACACAAATGCATCTCTTAGCGCCATGTTTAATTCCAATGAGGAAGTTGTTTGAAGGACTGTGATTGGCTGATGTAGGTTTTAGCTTTGCCCTACAGTGGCATGTTTAAAACAACACTAAGCGGTGTGATTCAGCGGGATGAACGCTTTTCTTAAACCGATCAGGTGTGGACGAGATTATGTCAACTAATATCTCTGCTACATCATTTTTAAAAAGACTTGGCTACTTGTTGACTAGGCCTTAAAATGCAGTCTACAAAGGGGATAATATTAGAAGTAGCTCTGTATGCACATAATAACAAATAAGCTTCCTAAATAATTTTTGATTAAAATGTATCCATGTCATGAGTAACCATTTATTTTCTTGTCTTTGCCCTGTCCGTATCTTAGCTTTTACCTGAATGAGCGCTTGTTCTCTTTCATTTATCCTCCCTCTATTCTGTTTCTCTCTCTCTCTTCATTCTGCCTGGCCCCTTCCTTATTAATGTGGCAGAGGAACAGCTGTCTCGTGCAGGGCGTAAGGTTGGCCAGTCCGCTGGACTGCGGGCTCAAACACTGAGCTCATTGTCTCACACACACACACACACAGACACACACCCACACGCACGCACTCCCGTTAAGCCACACGGTCACATCCATTCACATTCATTTCACAGTAAGACGGTAGGAGGAGGGGAACTGAAACACCTGAATCCCCTGCTTTCTCTCTCTTCCCCCATTATCTGTGTTTGTATGAGATTAGGAATCAGAGACATTGAAGGTGATGAGCTCAGACTCCGAGACATTTCCTGAGGGATTCTCTTTTCTGCTTCTTCCAAAGAGTCACGGGTTGTTTCATTCCTTCGCTGCCTTGACGAAGGTTCCCAGTGCAGTGCCTCGGAAAAAGCATTCAGAGCCTTTGAACTCGGTCACATTTTGTCCCACTTCAACCACAAATCAAATGACTAGGTCATGCTGGCACATGAATGTCAGAGTTTCCCCCCAGTGTTTTATAAGCCTGGCGGGCCACCAAGCTTTACTTGTGCCCCCACCAGGCTTAGCATTCCTTATTTATTTAAGTCTTTATAAAATGTTTGCACTTTTAACACTTTGTAGTTTGTGTTCAGGTATTAATCTTCCATCTTTCAAGTGATATTTTCAAATTTCTTGTCAACTTTTAACATTTTTTTTAACTCAAAAACACAATGACACAATGACTGCTCTGCCACCCAAACGTTTTGTTCATTTATCTTGGATGTTTAAAATGTTTTCCATTTCCAGCTTTAAATTTTTGTCAGTGTGTTTGCATTATTATTCCACTAGCATTATATAACTCATATAGTCAAAAATGGTTTCAAAGCAGCAGTATTATCATTTATCGCAATCACCTCTGGAACGATTTGTCGTCCAGAAAAACCTATCTTGACAAATGTTCTTATGAGATGTTCAAAGCTTGTTTTGATGGGGTTTTTTTTTTCCCCTCTCTGACTTATTCGCAGTGTTGTCTTTGTTTTCTTCTGCTTTTAAAAAAATACTCCTCTGAGGCCTCCACATGACAAAATGTTTTAAAAAAAGAAAAGTGTTCCACGGGTGTGAGAACTAGACGCCTAATTTGTTCTGTTCTCTAAAAGGAAAAACGGCATCTTATTCCAAAAAGCGCTTTGTGGATTTATTTTTTCCTGCTCTAAATCGTCGGCCGGTGTGAAATATGAGCGCTGCCCACTAGATGTAAATGATTATCAATTCTTTTCCCGTCCCTTTGTGAGCCGTCTGTCGATAACCGTATTCTGCGTCGTCGCTCCGGCTCAGCTGACGGCGAGGGGAAAATGATGAGCGTCATTTCGCATATTTACTTAGCGGGCTGCGAAGAAGTCATGCGCTTGTCCTAATTTATGAATTTGTGAAGGCATTTTCTTTTCGTCTCCTCCAAGACGACGTGTAAACACCATTAGCTCTGCCGGCTCTCGTCTTTGATTCCTTTATGACTCTGAGCTCCAACGTCGCAGCAATTTGTCGCTCATTTCCACCGCCTCGACTTGAAGTTTTAATTTCTCTCTCATTAGATAATAAATTCAGCTGGAAACCACACATCGGACAAGTAAAATCTAAAATAGCCAAGAGTGTTGCTGTTATAAGAAGAATTAACTTCGTACTAGACTATAAATCTTTGTTTATTCTATATAATACACTCATTGCACCACATCTGACATATTGTGTGGAAGTCTGGGGGAATACATACAAAACAAATTTACAGCCATTATACCTCTTACAAAAACAATCCATCCGAATATTACATAAAGTGGGATACTGGGATCACACAAACCAGTTATTTATTAAATCAAATATACTGAAATTCTGGGACCTGGTAACATTTAAAACTACACAATTCATGTTTAAGGTCAGACATCAAAAACTTCCACACAGTATACAGGAAATGTTTGCTGACAGAGAGGGTGGTTATTATCTAAGAGGTGAAGGATATTTTAAAAAACAACGTATTAGAACAACCAGGAAGAGTTTTTGTTTATCTGTGTGTGGAGTAAATGTCTGGAATGGATTGAATGATGAGTTAAAACAAATTACAAATGTAAACCAATTTAAAAAGTTGATTAAAGCAGAGCTCATTTCAAAATATGCTGTATAAGATGTTTAATATCCAGTAGGCTATAATGTAATTGATGATATAAATAGTACTTAAAATAATTTTGTATAGTTATACATGATGAAAAAATGGAAAAATTTTTCTTTTGATGTTATGACAGTTCATTGTAAATACATTGACAAGTAGGAAAGGGGCAGGACATTATAAGATGTATCTTCTACCTGCTCCTTTTCGAACAGAAAATTTTGCATGTCACATGGGCATAATAATTTGTTTCATATTTTATTTCTTAAGTTTGTTTCATTCCATTTTATTTTATTTTCTTTTTGATTGTTTTAAAGTCTGTTCGAAATAAATAAATAAATAAATAAATAAATAAATAAATAAATTTTCTCTCATTTGCTGCCCTCGCTCAGAGCTTTTTCTTTTTTTTTCTTTTCCCGCCTCTCCACATTTTCCGGTTGAGTGACTCTTTTCGTACGTTGAACTTACATCACCTGCCTTTTCGCTTGTCTTCTTCATCTTCGAGGAATTAATGAGCGGATGCTTCTGCATCTATTTGATGTACATTAAAGCCATTAAGAACAGAGAACGTGGCCTTCTGTCTCTCTCTTTCTTTTTTGTTTCCTTTCCTTCCTTTCCTTCCTTCTTTTGTCCTCACTTTCCTTCTTTCTTGTTTTTATGTACTTTCTTTCCTGTAGTCTTTCTTTTAACTCTTGCTTTCATTCTTGCACTATTGATTGTTTTGTTGGAAAATGTTTTTTTTTTATTTTTTTTTTATGTGGACTTAATTTGTCTAAAGTGGCTTTTATATTTGGTGTCGGTTACAGAAAGTAGGAGCTACTAAGTAGAAATTGTAAAATGTTTTGATAGGACAAGTAAAATTTTCCATTTCTACATGTAGAATAAATGAGATAAATAATGTATAGTTGACACAATCTTCATTTTGATGGTTAACCCTTTCATGCATAGTGGTCACTACAGTGGACAGCTATCTAAAAGCCATTTTCTTGTGCTTCCTGTGGATTTTTGTGTTATAAATGCACACAGACCACTGAAGTGGACACTAATGCATCATAAAATATACCATCAACTACTGGCCATCAGCTGCAAATGCAAGAAATTATTTTTGTTAAATACAATATGGCCGACAGACAAAAAAGCATGAGAACCGACCCGGTCCCTCCTTCTACTGTAGACGACTCTTGCAAGTAAAAAAAATATTGTGACATCAGATAACCCCTAAGGAACAACACTACTGATGTATTTTTCAAATAACAACTTTGTATTTGTACAAAATTACAATTGATCACATAAAAAAAAAAAATATATATTTTTACAAAAAAAAAATTTCCTACCTTTTTTTATGCCTTAAGAAAAGAAATTTTAAAAATGGAAAAAAAATTCTGACACAAAGGATCATAATTCATGCATGAAAGGCTTAAAAACAGCAAAAACTGAATTGGCAGTTGGCTCTTAACTCTTGTTTATGTAAATGTTTCTCAGGATATCAAATTCTGTTTTTTAAATGGATATTCATTGAAAAATGTGTGTTGTTAAAATAAAAATAAAAAAATCTCTAATTTTCTTCAAATAGATCCCCAGATTTCAAACGCAGTGTTTAAACTTTACGTCCCCATGTGGGTTTCCATACAGTGTCATTCAGCCATAGATCATCCATTCATCCACTCGTGGTTTTGTCATGCAGAGAAGCCGTGCATAATTTATCACCCTGGGTTCCTTCGCCCTCCCCTGCTCCTTTCTTCTTGGCATGCTGCTGAGCTGAGAAACATTTGGTGGAGTACACCAAAACCTCCCCTGCCCGGTCCCCTTTTTTTACACCCCGTCACCCAGGATGTGATCAATAACCCTCACTGGTCTACCCAGGCCTGTTTCCTGGAGTGTGTCGTATTGTTGATCTGCTATAGAGCAGTCAGAGCAAACAAACACGGTCAATCCTTATCAGTATGTGGAGGAATTGTAACAAATCTCCAAGATGACTCCATCTACGTCTTATATGCTCAGCGACTGCAGTTCAGGTTGAAACCAAACTGAGTTGAGTTTAATGGCTGAGCTTTAGCGCTGTTAGCAGCTAACAGTTAGCCAGTTGTGGTATGTCAAAAGTGTTTTTTTTTTGTTATTGTTGTTGTGTATTGTCCTGTCATTCACTTACCTCTGAACTTGGAAGCTAACTCATAGAGGTCTTGTAGTGGACGTATAGTGGACTCACGTTAATGACTAGCGCTTTAGGGTTAGCGCAGCTAACTGTTTAGTTTGTGGGGCCCACGACCGGAAGCAGACAAACCTATACTTTAAGGCAGCATAAATAACTTTCTGTTTGTTTCTAAATGAGACTCTAAGGAAAAATGTCCACCTTGAGCTCTATCAAAGTGTTTCACTGCTGACAGCAGCTACGCTGCTCTTCGTGAGGCAGACGGCACTGAAACGAGAAACATTCTGGCCTTTTCAAATAGCTAAATCTCTTGTTGTACGTCTGTATGTAATTGTTTCCGTTTGTATTTGGATAGAAAATAACGTTAATTAAATCCGCCCAACTCTTTCTAAATCATAACTTCGTAATTTAGCATAAAATGATTTGAACTTTCATTCAACACATAGTGTTTGACACTCTGTTTTTCTTCTTTTGAACAATTCTATACAGAAGCTATATTAAAAATATAATTTTAAAATATGAATAAAAGAACATGCAACCGTACTTTTTTTTTTTTTTTAAAGAAAAAAATGTCATTACCCACAAAACCGAATGTGCTGACGAGTGACAAAAATTGCTTTCTTGTCTTGAGATTTGTGTCTCCTACCAGAACCTTAAAACACCCAGAGAAGTTGAACATGAGCGCAGGACTTCCCAGCAGACGGTGTTCTGCATCTGTTCAAACTCCAGACACCGTGTGTGAAATGAAAATCCCAACTGGGGGCTGCTTGTCACCTAGTTATCGCATTCCCTCAGACGGCTTCCTCACTCACCGATGGAAATCGGAGCGAGCGTGTGGACTGTCGTTGAATGTTGACGGCGAGCCCAAAATTCTGCACACGCCGGGTACATTTAGATGTACAGATTATTGATTATTGAAGAGGGTATAAGTTATTTTCAGCGGGACATTTTTGGATACAATGTCAATGAAACGGATTATATTTTAAAATTTTGCGACGGATGCCTGTCGGAAATCCTATCGGAAACCGACGTCTTGGTTGGATGAAACCATTTTGAAATCTAAACCTGCAAAAATGCACAAAGTAGCTGCATTTATTGATATTTATTGATAAACCTTTATTCAACAAACATTAGAGAAAATACTAAAACTAACAATCCCGATACTACGGACAGTTTTGGAGGGTAAACATCCTTAAGAGGAATGTATCGTGACAATAATAGATCAAAAGTGTTCTACAAAATGTATCATGATAAATAATAATACGATAAATACTCACCTGTAAGTAGGAGCGCCATGCAAATCTGAGCTTTACAGAAGCTCAGATTTGAACAAAAGGTGGAGAAAAATAGTAAGACAAAATCCCGACAATACAGGGCAGTTTCAGGTTTTATTTTTAACATCATTAATTGGAATTTGTGATGACAACGATGAATGAAGATATTATCATGGTAAGAAATTTATGGCAATAAAGGATAAACAATACGATGAGTGCCCGACCCAGAGCGTTGTCCTTTGTAAAGAGGAACAGAACTGGAATCGGACCCCAAAGCAAAAGAGAGAGTCAGACCAACTACTGCATATTTTAATGTCTACTCATTTCTGTCCCTTGCAGGTGTACAAGGGTCTGGACATCATCACAAATAAGGTGACTGCCGAGGAGCGCGCCCAATGCGCACACCACATGTTGGACTTTGTGGACCCGTTGGTGCGGACCTACACCGTGGTGGACTTCAGGAACAAAGCGCTGGAGCTCATATCCTAAACTCTGCAAATTCGATAACCAAGAAAATGTTTCGGGTTTTTTTTTCTTCTTCCACCTGATTCCACGGCGTGCTATCGACCCGCCACACGGCAGATTATTTGGCGGGAAACTTAGCAGGTCTAACGTACTAATTGGCTCGAACGCAGCAGCTCTGTTGACGCCGTGTCCTGATTCTTGCCTCTTGCAGATGCTTTCCTGGAAAAACGCAAAGCAGGAGATCACTAGAGTTGATATTTATAGCGGAGTGCGTCTGCGGTGTGTCTTGACCAACACGCATGCTAACAGGCGCCGGCTCTGGGCAGTCACGCCCCGCAGACGCTGGCCACATCACACAGATGTGCAGAGAGGAGGCGATAACTAGAGAGAGAAAGAGGGAGGTATTAATAGATCGGCGCATGCACACACACACACACACATGCTCGATTCCCGTTTTTTATTCCTGCACACACACACTTTGAGGGGATGCGGGAGCTCCAAGAATAGGGTCGGTGCAGCAGGAACCTGCTGGTGGCGAAGAGGAAGAGCTGAATACAGATTAGGAGGAAAAGGAGAGAAACGGAGTCGGTGTGAGCTTAAGTTTAAGGACACAGGATCTGATGTCGCATCACCCCCCCCCTCCCACCACTAAACACGCCACTCGCATAAACCCCTCCCCCTGTGGCTTCCCATCCTCTTGATTTTTGTTGCTGCTGCTTGTCAATAACCTTCCTCCGCTCTTCCACGAGCGCGGAGAGGCAGGCTTGTAAGTGGACAAAAGGCAAGTGATGACGCCTGATGGGCTCTTATCTGGTTTGAGGGGTTATTTGATTAGACCACAGTAAGAGGCGGGGGGGAGAGGAGGCTTAGGATGAAAGAAGATGCGACAGAGGAAATAAGGTGTGGCACTTCTGTCTGTGACGCCAAGGAGCTCACGTCCTCCAGTTTCTCTGTTTTTGCTGTTGCTCATTCGTTTGAATTTAAGTGAGTATTCAAAGTGAGGAATCATGAGATGATAGTAAAACACAAACATCAATTATCTCTCTTTTACATCTTTAATAGGGATGCAAGGACTCTATTCTAGCCAGTCATGGATGTTTAAAAAGTCTTTTCTAACAAGTCCGATTTTGGCCGATACCAATTTATTTGATTGGAAGGTTGCTAAAAAAGGCAAACAAAGTTGCCAAGTTGGCAACAATTGGCTGATTATTGTTAACCGCTTGCATTCAGATGTGACCTGGTGTGTGGGGTAGGTAACGGGGTAGTGGCTGATTTTCAGACTTTTGCAGCAAAAGATAAAATTGGTTTCTTATGTAAGCATTAGCCAATTGCATCTCAGATGAATATGAGGAAATTAATTGTTGTGGGTAGTTTTTCTAGTACGTTGCCAACACTCCCTTCAAGTTACTTCAATAACTAAAATTTATATAAAAGGTGGAATTTATTATTTTTTCTACAACAAAATGCAACACATCCTCAAAGGCTTCGACATCCTCCTTAACGTGCTCCAACGTCGGTGACATGCACAGCAGAAACAAGCTGCCCATCGTTGTTGGAGGAACAAACTATTACATCGAGTCTCTGCTGTGGAAGGTCCTGCTGGACACGGGGGTGAGCGAGTTTATGTAAACTCCTTACATAAACCTCCTTACTTCTCTTTATATTAAGTCAAAGGTTTAGATTTGGTGATGTCTAGTTAGCCTGTTTGGAATGTTTGGAGTCGTCGTTTTTTTTGGGGTTTTTTTGTTATGCTAATGATGCCATACATGGTGGTTTTTGTACATTTGGCTAAATCTCAACTAAAAAGTCTTGAATAATTGAAGATATGTGAAGCGAACATGCCTCACAGCAGGAGAACGAGGACTCGGGGGACGGAGCAGACGGAGGCCAAAGCAGGAAGATGGAGCTGGAGAAACTGGGAGGAGAGGAGTTGCATAAAAGGCTGGCTGAGGTGGACCCCAAAATGGCCTCCATGCTGCACCCAAATGACAAGCGCAAGATAGCCAGGTGATGCAGCTGGTAATGTCATCAGCTCCATATGTCACGGTTTAAATGTTCTCTTTTATTAACAGCGTGTGGTCATATTGTTGTTGCTCTGTTCCTTGGGTTGTTAAGTTGGCTTCGAGTTGGTTTTGGTTTGATCTGGAGTCATATTCCGTTGAATATAAGAGTAACAGCGGCCCAAAGTCGGGTCGGAGCCAAAACAAATGGGATGTAATGGAAAGTTTTAACAAATAATGTACGATCAGACTAAACCGTGTGAGATGAATAAACAGTCTTATGATTGTTTTTCTCCACATTTCATGAAAATATTGGAGGAATGAGAAAAATGGACCATGATTTTTTTTTCTTCAAACCACCAGTTTGTGGTTTTCTTTGAGGTCTGACCTGCTGGTTCCGTTTTCGCCCATTTAAAAAAAAAGTTTTTATTTATTTTTAGTTTAGTTATGGATTATTATACATGAGACTAAAGATTTGTTTAGTATTCCATAATTGAGGTTATTGTTTGGAATCCTAATTAAAAATAATGACAATCTTATTATCTCTATTTCTACGATAAAAGCATGTGCAAAAATTCAAAGTATTGCGTTTATACTATACTGTGTTTGACCTGGATCAGATCCCCTCAAGGAAAAGTTAGCAGATACCAATCCCAGTTCGATAGATTGGTACATCTTTCAGAAATACCAAACTACAAATAAAAACAAACTAATGCACTTTGGCTTATGTGTATGGGCAAGAAACAGTTTGTTTGAAATGAATGTAGTGAGGGATGAAATGATGATTGCTAGTACAGTTTCCTTAACTAGTCCTTTATCATTTAGCAAAAGAAGCAAATATAGTTCTGCTATGAGCAAGGCTTAGTATACAATGACACATATAATGGGTTGGGAATATAATGTGTGAAAACATAGTCCATGATATGGTAGTTATTACTCTGTATTGTTTGTCTTACAACAGCTGTGCTAGATGCTAACTTAAGCTAGTCAGTCAGACGCTAACAAAAGCGACGTGTACAAAAGTGTTAGCTTAGTGCTATGTTCTTATTTTTCAATAAACTATTCTGATATAAAGATTTCACAGTATGAAGTTTTCTTTAACTTTAATCGACATTAGAAACAAAGAGGCCCTTCTTTCCAAAACTATAGATTTGCTTCATTTTACTGTTTAGCGACTGTTAGAAAGAGGTGCAAGTCTATGTCTGCTCTCCCTTCCACTTACTGTCAACATTTTGCTGCTTGGAATGCCGCTGTAGCGGGTTAGCATAACATTTTTAGCGTCGTACAAGTAAAGACAAACTTAATCTGCATTGTGAAAGAAGCAGGTTCCCGTCTTTATAACCTAACGGTAATTGACAGTAAATTTTAATAGCATTTCTGCTAACAATGATGTTATACATGAATCTTTGCCACTGTTTTAGTCAGAGGTAAATCTTGTTGAATAGCTTCTTGTTTATTCAGAGGCTATTTTCCATTACGATGGAGTTGAACAATATCCTGTTTCGACTTGGTGTGCCGTGTACTCAGCCCCAAACTCGTAATCCACAACTCATAGCAAAAGCTCACCCGATGGATTGCTTTATTACATCTGGAAGCTACTTTCTTTTTTCATTACAAAGCATAAAGTTGTTGCCACTGAAAGCCATCGGCGCAATGGGAAAATAACAGGAATCATATTCTTGCTAGAAGAAAAACAAAGTAGTTAGAAATAATTCAGCTACAGAATAAAAGGAGTTAATTAAACTCACATTTGCGAGTAACATCTTGCAGTTTGCTGGGATATTCTTAGGCGACACGTTTTGCACAGTAATTAGTTGTTTTTCTGAATCGCCTAATGCTGCAGATATATATTTGTAATTCATAAAATTAGGTCTCCAACGTACCGCATAATCCCTTAACTTCATTTACAACATCCCCATGAGAGAAAGAGAGCGAGAGATGAAACTGGTTTTATTAATGAGGTTTTACTCTGGAAATTGGTAAATATAGTGACAAAGTCAATAAGTTTTAATCAGTGACTATCTAGCTTTGTTCGAAGGGCCCAATATGAAGGTCCTAAGCAGAAACATGACCCTGAATTTACATTGAGATCTGCTTTTTCCAGAGGAGTGACCACGTCAGCATACGCGTTCTTTGTGTTTCAAAAGCAGCGACTTCATTTTGTTTTCATTTAAAAAAAAAAAAAGTTAACTAGTCCTATCAGGCAAGTTTTTTTTTTATTACATTTACAGCTGAAACCAGATATTTAAACACACTACATAGAATGAGAAGTAACAGTTTTATTGCTGCCTGTCGCACATTTAATCAGACTGAGCTTTTCCTGTTTTATGCTAGTTAGGATTAACAAAAAGAAGTTTTTTTCAGTTTTTTTTGTAATTTTTAAAATTTATTTTAGAATATTACAGACATTATTCGCCATTTGAAAACAAAAATACTTTTAAAAAAATTGTAGCATTTATTTATACAGGTTATCCCATTGAGATCCAACTTGTCATGTACAAGAGAGACCAGTTTTGATGAAACAAAACAGAAAAACCTGCACAAATCACATCATTTTCCCTTTGCTTCACACCAGGCTGCTCTTTGTTTTTTCATATCTTGCGGTTCATAGCTTGAATTAAACCATTTGTTCCTTGGACCAGCTCTGCTTCCCACTAGGTTTTTTTCCTCTGGGTTTAGCCTGAAGAGACTGGGCCCTCTCGGCCTGACAGCTGCACGCCGGTTTCCTCTCGTGAGCGCCGCTTGATGGGTAGCAGCAGGAACGGCGGTGTTTTATGTGAGCAGGTTAGGTTACCCTGTTCTTTATTCAGACTGGAGCTGACAGGCGTCATCTTTTCCTCCTGGCCTCGGTGTCCAGCCGGGCGTAACTAAAAAAAGATGCGCTTTGCATTCAAATCTGTTTCTTTGTGGGATCTTGTTATTTATCTCTTCACGTGTCCTTGGGGAGCGTTACCCAGCAGTCGTCGTCGTCAGCGTTCACAACGACTTAACCCGCGTGATTAATAGTGTCTCAGAAAAGGGAGCTGAAGGTTTTAATTTGCAGCGGCTTTAGTGGATGAGTGGGCGGTTAACTCGGCTAATCTCGGTTTTACCCGGAGAGACTTAGGATGCGAGAAAAGGGAATCAGACTTCACGAAGTGAGAGCTTGCCCTCTTTCCCCGCTTTTGTTCGCAGAAGTCTTCAGATTCACAACGACACGGGTGTTCCTCACAGCCACTGGCTGGAGGAGCAGAGGCAGGGCGGCGACGGCCTGGGAGGGCCCCTGAGGTTCCCCGACCCCTGCATCTTCTGGCTGCATGCAGACATGGCAGGTGAGGATGGCAGAATCATCTTCTTGTACATCATTTACTTAAATTTTTAGCATGTTCCAAGTTCAAATTTTACAGAAGAAAAATCATAAATGTATATACATATATTTTAAATTCTGAATAAAAATCTTAAAAGTGTGGTGTGCATTTTTTTCACCCCCTTTACTCTGAGTAACGAGAAGAAAGCCATTGTTGAATCACAGCTATAAAGAAGTATGGAAAACGGCGATATGACGTTGAACTTTTGGCCTGTGCGTAAAATGCTACGCAAACTAACGCTACATTAGCCTGACCATGCTAACACCTGTTGGAAATATGAGGTTGGCAGCATCATGCTGAGGTGGATGGAGCTAAATTCAGGGCCGTCCTGGAAGAAAATCTGTCACCAGATGCCGAAGACTTAAGACTAGGATGGAATTTCACTTTCCAGCAGGATCAGAACCCTAAGGAGCTCCAGTCGAATGGTTAAGCACACAGCAAATTAGTATGTTAGAGTGGCCTAGTCAAAGTCTAAATCTATTTGCGAATCTGTGGCAAAATTAAGGAATTGATGTTCAGACATTCCACATCCAATCTGACTGAGTTTGAGCCATTTCCTAGAGAAAAATCCTGTTCTTTATATACAAAGTATTTCATTAGCGTTAGGGACCCATCGATAAATCGGCCAGCAGACAAATTGGGCCCGATTTCCGATATTTTGAGAGATTGGGGATCTTCCGTTATCTGCATGAGAAACCGATTTCATCCACTGAGGATTGACTAACAGACTTATGTGGCTAACAAGCATCAACCACTGTTGCTAACTTACCTGACTTTATCGCAACTTCTCCGACAAAATAATCGGCATCTGCCAAAATCGGAATCAGCAGGTCCGGCTTTTGAAAAATCCCTGATGGGCTGGAAACCCACAATCGGTGCACCCCTCAGTAGAGCTTCAGCTCTAATTAAAACAATAACTGGTTCTACGAAGTCTTCACGTAAGGGGGTCAAAGACAAATGTACACCACACTTTTCAGTTAACGATGAATACATTTCCCTGCTTGAAGAGTTTCCTCTGACGCATAAAGTCCCAACAAGATGCGCTGACTTTTGAGATTGGCAACATGTGGTATGAAAACTTTTGCAAGGCACCATATTCGTAGACGTAAGGACAAACGAACACGACGACGTATCAGACCCGGTTTGTCTTTTAGCTCTGGACCAGCGCTTGGACGCCCGTGTTGATGAGATGCTGGCTACAGGCCTGTTAGAGGAACTCCGGGATTTCCATCTCCGATACAACCAACAGAAAGTCCAGGACGACAGGTGAGGAGTTCATTAATGCAACTCAAATTTTCGTCGCCCTTATTGAGATTTAGTTGCGTGTTCCCTTCCTCAATTACGCTCAAAGTGAAGCCTACAGAGGTCGGTGAGGCTTATTACTACAGCCTCCGAATCCAGAGGTTTTTAAGTTTCTTAAAAAGCGCTCCGCTCGCAGCTGAAGGAGACTTTGGCGACGTCAGGAAAAAGCAATTTCTCAGACACCATCTTTTATGGTCCCGCTGGAACCATAAAAGGCTCTCTCTACATTGTCCCTCAGCGCTCCCCCATAACCTGTAAACACACTTTGAGAGGAAAGTTGCCAGTGTGTTGCTTTAGCACCCACTGGGAACTTTGCTTCTGTTTTAGCTCAAACAGAAGCAACGGGTTTGAGATATGGGTTGGTTTTGAGGCATTTCTTTGCTTCGTAAACCAAACACTCCTACCATCAGACTACCAGCGCCTGTTGAAGAACTGATTTTACTGATGCTGCTAAGCGAGCGAGAGGAATCTGATGAGTACGGTTTTATTTCCCCATGCGCCCCGTCTGATTTGGAGATTGCCGCTCTCGATTCCTCTGCGTAACCAGGGCGATGGTAGGGAAGTGAGCTCTGCCAAGCGACACTCCGCTTATTTATCTCCCCCGTCACAGTCTGACGGGTCACTCTTTCTGCGCGCTGCTGGTTCCCAGTGGCCTGCAGACCTATTTAGAGACGGCCCAGACTGCCGCGAGCCCCATTCACGTCCAACTGACTAGTCCCTCCCTCTCTGTGTCAAGTTGCTACCTATCAAGAAGATCTTTGATCGGAGTTTATTCCCTAAAGGAATGTATTCCCCGATTGAAGATCCAATCTTCCCACAGATTTTGAGGCTGTGATCTTGTTTATTCAGGGGCTTCAGAGTAAAGGGGACGGCGTATCTCGTGTATGTTCTTCAAAGCAAGCAAGTGACCTTCACAGTCAACTCGTAGGCAGCTCCCTCTGATTGCTCCCAAGGCTGCCACTGTTGATCAGTCATCATCTGTGTGAGGCGTGACTAAACTATGAAAGGTCGCAAGACGCGGTCTGGATTCATCGGGATTGTCTCACTTTCTCGCCGGATTTTCAGAGTCCTTCAGACGTTCAGTTTGGCATCGATGACAGAATGCCTTTCTGTTTTTCTTCTGATAATCCACATACCTGAGAAAGACGTTCCCTTGAGGCCTAGTGCAATCACGTGGCTTTCATTGTCTCATGTAATTGAAGAGCCATTTAAATTTTCTACATTTTTTAATTTTTTTGGATAAGAGGACAGTAGTAAGAGAAGAAGAACCCCAGCGATCGTCCTTGAATTCCAAAGTTGGAGGCACGATGGAAAACGTCTGGATTGACTTTCCTGCTCTCCAGAAATTGATCCAGGAAGGGTCATTTGTATTTCCAGCTGCAAGCTTTTCCTCTCCGTCTGGTGCCCTTCCACTGGGCTGTTTCTAAGTTCCGATTTCGTTGTTTAGAGTTGCGCACGTTAGATTTACATGTCCAATTTCGAATCTCCAGTTTTTGTAAGGAAGACGTATATATTTTCCCTAGCCTTTCTGCCCTGAGCAGTCATTAATTATTTATAGTAGGAGCAGAGGAGCCATCAGACTGTGTGGGTGGAGTAGAGCGCCATGAAACAGGGTCATGTTAAGGTTTATAAAAAACCTTGCCGCTAGATTAAATAATTTAATGTTTTAGCTATCTCTTGCATCTTTTGTTAGCAATTAGCATGGCTAGCATATCTACAACAGCAGTCTCCAGGTCATTTCCGAAAAAACGTAGATTCATAGCAGACTTAGGTTAAAAATTCAAAAGGACACATAGAGTGACTTTGCTGCTGAACCTCTGCTGAAAGGTTCAGCAGATAACCTTTCTGTTATCTGCTGAAAGTCTTGCTCTCTCTCACTCTTTTGGCAGCTTCAGTAAACCACAGGAATAACTGTCTTTCTTTAAGTAGAAACCAGGTACTTCCACCACACTGATTCCTAAATTACCTACCGCAGTAAAGCGGCGTCCTTGTCAGCCTGACCTGTTAGCTCTTAGCATCAGAGATAAGAAAACGTTACGATTTTGTTTGTTCTGTGTGAAGTTTGATCACGCCCCTCAGTGGGCTTCAGTAATAACTTAATCTCTGTGATACCCAAAGCAGTAGTGTGTGTGTGTGTGTGTGTGTGTGTGTGTGTGTGTGTGTGTGTGTGTGTGTGTGTGTGTGTGTGTGTGTGTGTGTGTGTGAAATGGTGTTACTGTGACAGTCTTGCTGCTGGTTTCTCTCTTCTGTGCCCCCCGTTCCCTCTTCATCCCATCCCACTTTCTGCTCCTCGTCTTCCTTTGCCTTCCCGGCAATCTGATCATCCGTTCACTTTCCGCCCCACTCGCCTCTCGCTCTGCCGCTCTCTCTCTCTTCCACTTTCGTGTCTCCATCCTTTGCTGGCTGCTGTGACCAGACATCAAGGTCAGATCTCTCCCTCCTTCATTCCCTCTTTTCCTCCCTACATTTCCTGTCCTCTGGAGCTTGTACTCCAGTTTTTGCCTCTTCCCGTCTGGCCAGTCTTATTTTTTCCTTCTTCTTCTTGTTCCTCTTCCGAGGGTGTGGATTTAGGGATCGGGTACCTGAGACGCAACACTTTTGTTTGTTTTTTTTCTTTTTAGCAATAATAGTTGATTAAATATGCCGCTTTTCTTTTCACTACTCCAGTTTGGTTTCGGGTAATGCTTCAATCCAATAAAAACCTACAAACACAAAAAGCGATTTGTATTGAATCTGGCAGCATGTATTGATCCGTGTCTTTAATCAACAAAAACTAAAAAAGTAATTTGAAGAAAGAGCAGTGGGCGTGTCTCATCTTGACACTTGCTAGAATCCATTTACATTTTTAAAATCATATACTTTGATGTTAAATATTAAACCAAATTACAATATGTTTACTGTAGCAGTAGAGAGCTAGTTGAGCTAACCCTATCCCACCAACCATGAATGTTAGTTCTGCTAACGCTAAAGCACTGTACTAACACAATATTTGGCAGAAGCTAATGCTAAATGCTAACTTCTGTTCAACTCCACTGCCTGTGTTTTACTTTGTTCCTGTATGTTGTTTTGTTTGAGATAAAGTTACTGGGAAAAACAAAATGAGAGAAAACGTGAGGAGAGGAAGCGGTACTGCTGCGTTCACCCTCTTCAAAGTAAAAGCATAAATATAAGCGTCTAGCTACTTTCATAACTCGATGATCAAAACTTGAACACAGATGTCAAACGTAATTCAATTGAAAGTTTACCGCACATTCAAGTAAATTAGGTCCTTTAGAAGTTACCTGCAAAAATAGTTCAGTGGAAGCTAAGTGTGCTGAAAATTAGCATTGGCACTAAGCAGAAATTAGCTCTGCCATTAGCTCATTAGCATAAATTCGTCCCCCAACTGGGTGTTATAGTGTGATGAAAATATTTTGACTATCAGTACTGCTGAAAAGAAAATGTAAAACAAGAATATTATCACATTATCTAAGAGCGACCACCTGCTCTCCTGTTCCAGTTTCTCGTGCTGGAAGCCGTCTAGACATGAAACCGTTAGCATGTGGACAGGAGGTGCAAACATAGCAGAACGTCTGTTTTTGCTCATTTTCAATAAATACTGTTGGAACATAACAAGGCCACGGCCGTTTTATAACTTTTAGAGCGTCTCTCTGATGATACCAGGATGCACTTTTATATAAACAGTAATAAAACGCAGCTGTATTGACCTGTGATGGTTCTTTTGGGTTTTTGGAGACTTCTTTCAGCATCTTGCGGCTTGCTTTCAAGGTAAAATAACGTGGGCTGAGCATGTTATCCCCCTAATTGCTGACTCCAAGAGTGAAACTTCTGATTTCGAATTCTTTTGAGAACTTTTTACCAGACCTCCTTCCTACAAACTTCCTTATGGATTCCTCAGATCTTATCACAACCAATTTCTACTTTTCTGCTCAGCATTTAGTGTCTGATCCAGTCTGTGTCTGTAAACAAGTTGTGTATTTATTGCTAGGAGATTAGCCTGCCGAGTTTTACCACCTGTGAGTCCTCATGTCTTCTACGTTTAGATGATTTTTTTATTTTATTTTTTTTACCAGTCACTCTATTTTTTGGAAGGGTTTTTATGTCTGCATGTGGGGCTGGAAGGAGTGATGGAGGGGAAGGAAAATGAGATCTGAATCACCGGCGCCATAAATGACACGTCAAAGGAGGAAAGTTTACATATCGACGGGTCGTGTTTCCTGTGCTTCCTGCAGCCAAGACTATCAACACGGGATTTTCCAGTCGATCGGCTTTAAGGAGTTCCACGACTACCTGACGGCTCCGGAGAGCAGCAGCCAGCAGGAGAAAGACAAGCTGAGAGACAAAGGTCAGAGGAATACCTGCCCGGACTTCACACTCGCTAGTTTTGTGGTCTGGTTGACCGTTCTCTGTTTCTGCTTCATCTTTTCCCTCTTTGGACTCTTTTTTTCAGGCGTAGAAGCTTTGAAGATCGCCACAAAGCGCTACGCCCGCAAACAGAATAAGTGGGTCTGCAACCGTTTCCTCAAACGTGAGTTTCTGTCTGCCAACTTGTGCATGGAGGGGTGTGTGTGGGGGCGTGTGTGTGTGTGTGTGTGTTCTCTCCTCCAGAGCCGTGAATCTTAATGGTCAGTCTCTGTTTCACAAACTGAGTTTCAGGCACCTTATTAAATGCCTAAAGACTCTCTGTGAGACTGTATTTTATTGTGAAAATGCGTGTTTGTTTCTGGCTCTCCTTTTCATACAGAGAGGCTTGTAAAAGTATTCCTGTGGCTTCGCTTCTTTTTTTCTTTTCTTTTTTTTCCGCATCAGAACCACAAACTTTGGTGTATTTTACGGAAACAAAACCCATTGCAAATTGAAACTCATTTGTCACGACTACAAACCAATAGTGATGCACCGATTCCAGTTTTCTGACCACTCACCGATCTTTAGAAAAATTTACCTGCCAATTTTGACTTTGGCCAATTCTGTTTGTTTTTTTGTTTTGTTTTTGTTTCAGTCAGAAAAGCTCCAAAATATAGCGACAAATGTCAAACAGTGGTCTGACTGCTGTCCGCCTGGTGGGTGGAAAGAAGTTCTTGCTCGTCCGCCATGTTTTTCCGCACGGAACTGTCCGCGTAGTTTCAGAGATTCACGCGGAGGAACACGGTTGCTGGAATGACAGGATGTGGACGCATCAAATGTAACCCAACCTATTGTCTGGCACTTTGTAATTGTGGCTTATTTTGGAAGAGTAGCAGGAAGAAAGGAGTGACGTGTTGGGAGGACTGGGCTGTCTGGTCAGCAGAGACAATAACTGAACCATTTTGACGTCCGTTTATCATGCTGCGTGTGCTGATGACAACGGACACGTTGGAACATGTTGGGTGAATACATCGTGCTGGTTAGCATGGCCACCAGTGACTGCGGACAAACGGTTTTTTCTGTAACAGTCAAATGTTTCTCTGCCACTTGCACATTTAGCAGCGTGTTCGCGGGATTGATTGGCAGCGCTAAGCTCCTCCTCCTAGCTCTGATTGGCTGTTTTTGACAGGGAGCGGTGCACTTCTTCAGACGGCAATGGCAGAGGTGGAGGAAATTAACGTTTTCAAGGATTATCTGTTTCATAAACTGTCACAACACACTGACAGTTTCAACAAAGTTATACGAATTTTTTTTTTTTAATCAAATTTACGTACTGCTTTAAATTAAGAATAATATATAAAAGTATGAGAAAGGGGGGCATGACTAAATAAGTTTATACTTCTGCCTACCTCCTTTTTGAATAAATAGTTATCAAAAATGTATATTATGAACATTTTAGAATGAGTAAACTAAACTTTGTAGCAGCTTCTTTTGCACAGTTTTCAGACAGGGAAGGATAACGGTACGACAGGAAGTTTTAGGTGAGATGAGGTGGACAGTTGGAGCTTCTGTGTCGTAGAATAATGCTCCACCATCCATCCTCTCTGCACACCAGCAGCTCAGAAACCTTAGCTGCGTTCTCCCAGCTCTTGTCCTCCGCTGCCCCCCTGTCCTCCGCAGCGTTTGGGCGCAGGCCCAGATTAGCCGTCGCAGCACGATGGACGCGTGCCCACGAACGCTGGCGAGTTCTCGCTCCGGTCGCGGCCCGATTCACCTCCGACTGTGTGTTTCCAAACATCCAGAAGGCGGCCGTGTCCCAGCCAGCGGCGTGGCCTTCAGTAACCCCGCCTCCTAATCCTGTTAGCCCCGAGTGGCTTAAAGGCCACAGCCGGGCCCTAAACCTCCACACCCCCTCTTTGTGACCGCCCGCCGCCTTGCCTGCCTGCGCCGCACGCACCATATGGCCTTGTGTGTGTGTGTTTGTGTGCGCGCACCTAGCTGTGTTACCGCTGCTTCACACACGCTTTAATCCGTATGGAGTCATCTGAATTTTGCACAGGCGTTTGTGTTTTAGAGTGCTTGTGCCTGGCTTCGGAGGAATCGTGTTGACGCTGCGTGAAGCTATTTACCGATCCTGGAAGGCTGGATTTAACGGTGCTTTATGTGACATAATTTAGGCAGCATCATGCTATGGGAAAGGTCTGATTTTTTTTTTTTTTTTTTTCATTTTCTCATCCTTCCTTGCTTTGCATCCATCCATCCATCCATCCATCTGTTGATCATCCATCTGATTGTCATTGGATATTCAACCATCCGTTTAACCATCCATCCGTTAATCTCTGCATTCTTTCCTCCATTTTTTCAATTATTCTTAAGTTTGATTGATTATCTCTTCATCCATCTATCTATTAAACATTTCAGCCTCCAACCCATTGATTAGCCAATCATCCATCCATTAATAATCGATCTGTTCGTCCATCGATTATCCATTGATCCATACAGTCTATATTTATTCCAGGCAGGGCCGGCCCAAGGCATAAGCAAACTAAGCATCCGCTACCAAGAGGCCCCCTTAGTGGAGCACTTTTTTTTTTTTGTAATAATTTCTGTCATTATAATATCAAAAACACACAATGTCACTATGAACTGATTTGCTTTTGCAATTATATATATTTGACAGTGTATGTAGAAATTATTATTTTATTGATAAAAAGAAAACAAATAAATTTGTAGGTAGGTACCGCACGCTTCACCGGTAATATGAGCTGCCCTGCAACGTGCAGTGAGCGTCCAAACGTCCAAAGCTCCGGTCAGAAGTTAAGTTAGCAAAACAATGTCTCAAAAAAGGACTTATCCTTCAGGGAGGGAGGAAAGAAAGAGGAAGAATAGAAAAAAGCCAAGACAAAGGTTTGTTTTAATGTGTCTTGGTAATGTAATGTAAAAGATTTGTAAAGCTGCTAATAGAAAATTAGCTTGATAGCGACCTGGAACGGTCCAGTTCAACAGCCAAACATTTACGCTAGCGTCTTTGTGTTTGTGTGAAACTGAGTTTAAACTTTAAATGAGTCGATTCTTCTGCTTGGCTCTGGATATTTCTGAGGTATTTTTGGCTTCAAAACGCCGTGTTTGATAACAATAATTAAAACTTCTCAATGTTTGACATTATCTAGCAAAATGTTTTTCCATCAGGCTACATGGCTGCTACATCGACGAGCTACTCTATGCTGTAGTTGGAAATATGTTGCTTGCTGCTCAGCATAATCATTTGTGGCTCAAACAAACATTATTTTTACATCAACTTCTAAGTCATGTGAAACTTCTGTTAAAATCATTTGAATCAGTCCAGTACCGGTACCGGTCCACATTCTCAGTGGAGAAAGACTCACCTGGTATAAATAAAAATTTTAGCTATTGGAGTAACGCTAAAGAGAAATGTATTTAATCAAAGAATGTCATGAATATGTGTGTAGAGCTGCACCGATTGCAGCTTTCTGGCCGATCCCTGGTTACTGATCTTTAAAAAGCCTGACCTGCCGATTTTGATTTTGTCTGAAATGTCGCTAAATATAGCAAGAAAGTCACTGAGTTGGCAACAGTGGGGTGAATATTGTCAACTGTAAATGTGCAGACCGGTCCGTCAGTCAAACCTCTCACTGCAGAGAGGAAGAGAACAGAGGCTGATTTTTAAACCTTTGCTGACCAAGACAAGATTAGGGGATAAGATCAGCTTCACATGTAAGTATCGGTCAATCACGATCCCCCAAAATTAAGGAAATCGGCGCCCAGAAATCGACTGATCGATAAATCAGTTGGCCAATAAATGTATCCTATTATACATGTATAGAATGTAAACAGCACTGCCAGAGATGCAATAAGTTTATAGCAGGTGTGTGAATGAACTAATGATCAGACAGCTGATTGCAGCCAGTCCACATTGTTAGCAGTACTAGGGGGCCCCAAAACCAAATTTCGCTTAGGGCCCCATGGAGGCTTGGGCCGGCCCTGATTCCAGGTTACATATTTTAAAGCCTAACCTTTACAGAAGTGTCCCCCATACATTCAGTGGGAGTTTTTGTACATCTACCTTTAAACTTTTAAGTAAAAAGAAGCTCTTTTATTTTAAACACGAAAAGCTTAGGAATTTTGACACACACACACACACATTATGTCTCGGAACGGTGTGTGAAGCTCAGGTTGAACCCGGTTCTCCAGCTGAATCGGTTCGTTAAACAGGCGTGCGGCAGGTGTTGGCCGTCCTCTCGGCTTTGGTTACCGTGGGGATTTAAACAGCCGGTCGGCCAGCTCAAATGAAAGCAAGTTCACAGTGACTTAGCTTTAAGTGCATGTGTAGGCCGGCTGTAAACATCCAGCGCAGGTGTGTGTGCGTGCTTGTGTGTGTGTGTCGGCGTCTGTTTTAATTGAAGGATTTAATTACCCTTAATGAAAATGGTAATGTGAGGTTATATTCATTTTATTAAGTGCCGGAACAACGGCCCCCCACATTCACACGCACGCACGCACCCACACACACACACACACACACACATCTGTAAGCACAATAAACAGGTGTAGCTTGACAGCGGCCTCGTGAGTGTTAAGTAACAGCGGTGTCTGTCTCTTTTATTTAAAAGAGTAAGTGAGTGAGTGGATGGAGTGACACGCGGACGGAGAGGGGAGGTAACCCGACTCAGCCCGGGGGAACAGGTGCGGGGCGAGTTCACACCTCCGTCTTCCAGCGAACGCGAAGCCGACACGAGCGCGTACACACACACACACACACACACAAGATAAAGCCAAGACTGGAATTGTTTTCACAAGGTACGAGTGCGTGTGTGTGTGTGTGTGTGTGACTGAAGAGTCCTTATTTAATTTCCAGACACAGGTCTGTGTTAGTCAGTGATTACCCGCTGGCTTTTAAAAGCATGTGACTCAAAGGAGGCAATTAATTAATAAATTACTTCTGTGTGAAGAAGAAAACTTTCTGATGTTATGGTTTAATTAGCTTGCCTTTTTTTTTTTTTTACCTTTACGTCAAAAGAGTTGAGCCCCAGAATATTGTGTGTTAACGTTTCGGTATATCCCAAAGCATGATGCTGCCACCACCACCATGTGGTTGGTGCGTTGAAAGTGATCCGGAGATTTCTGGAACACCATTTTACTTTTCTTTTTTCTAATTTCAGCTTTTCCTTATTCCATTTCTTTATCATTAAACATCATCCTTCCACATAACTTTATTCAGCCGATGCTATGACTTTAGCTGCGTTTCCTTTGCAAATGTGCACAAAACCTTGTCAACATTCTGCTAATGTCGAGACCCTTTTCCCCCTCTATTTTGCATTTGAGGTGTTAGCATTAAATAAGAAACACTATTAAAATAGTGTTAATAAAAAAATTTGTTTGTTCACATGATAAGTCATTAAAAAACATGCCACGCCATGATCTTATAGCTACTTCCTGTCGCCGTCTTCTTTGTGGTTTATGACAGTGGCATTGTCCAGTTCATCCTAGCGCCAAAACTTTCTATCGACAAGATATATTTTTTTGAAATTGCCCTGTGTCTGTTAAGTGAATTTATTTTCTAAATGTCAAATTGCTCAATTATATGGTGAATGGAAAGGCAGATAGCGATGACAAACGCCATTATGTATAAAATATTGGATGGCACAATTGGTAAATAACACACACATGCAATTAAAATTAGTCATTTTGCCAAAATGACAAATTAGCAAACTCAATTATAGTTTGTTTTTGTTTAGTTTTTTCTAATTAAAAAAGTGCTGGTTGTAGTTGGGATAAGCTGAAAATCAAGCTATATTTATAAAGCATTCATCCACTGGTTTCAAAATATAAAAACTCCTTTGAGCTTCTCACTCAGAAGGGATTTTTTTTTTCCACCGTCTTCATGGAAATGTCTGTATGTGACAAAAACAGCAGCTCTGCTGGACCCCAAAAGCTAGCGTTTGGCTAACCTAAATTAAAACCCAATGGCTCCAGTCTGTTCATGTGACAGCAGCGGTTTAGACTTCATAGGAGACACTCAATATAACTAAGAAATAGTGATAGAAAAGACATAAATGACTTTAAAGTTCCATAAGAATAACCAAAACGGGGTAGCAGCTAGCGCTAAAGATGCTAATGTTAGCATTTCGGTCAAAGGTCGCTATCAGGGTTAGCAAAAAGGCTATTTCTCTGTTTCTGATGGATCTGGACTCATCATGTCTAGTTCACCATCTAAAATGCTGCATTGTTTTACACCGCACAGTTTGGGGCTCATTAAATATTTAAAGAACATTTTCAAAGCTTTTTGTTTACCACATTAGATTGACACATGCACAAAATTCACAGAATATAGACCAGTCTGATAATATTCATCTCCTCACGCAGAATCTTTAAAGTACAGTCTGTTATTCAGAAACTTTAGTTGAAAAATAATATACATAGATTGTCAAATTCATACTCCAGGAAAACGGGAAATCTCAGATTACTAACTGGACCTTCTTCCACATCGCATCCAACCAAAAACAACAACGACAAAAAAAAAACAAGTACAGGTGGAAAATGAAAATACAGTTAAATTAATTTTAGGAACATGTATTTCCATAAGTCTCCTGTCGGTTATGAACAGCGGATTAAAGCGGGAGCTGAGGAAGACACAAGGTGGAAGAGGAACTGAAAGAAAGCGGAACAGCGAGTACGGGCGGCGTTCAGGTTGGAGCGACAGCCGGCGAATCCCAGCTGGTCCAGGGGCCGAGTTAACAGCAGCAGCACACACACACACACACGCCCACACACACACACACACGCACACACACACACACACACACACACGAGAGCGGGTGCTGCAAGTGACTCTTGGCCCGCATATTGCAACAGGTGGACTACTGTTTCAACACACAATACACACACACTCGAGCGCTGGCAAGCAGCTGCTCAGCGGCGGATTATTCCCAGTCTTTTTAGCAAAACGATCTCCCCCTTACGAGCCTGAAAGCGAACCTTTTTCGCTTTGTGTGTATGTGGGGCCCAGGGTTCCTCGTGTTGTGTGAACACCTAGATCTGTTTACAGTCAGGATAGTCTAACGGAGGATTAGATAATTAGATTTCAGGTTAAAGACGGGGTTTGCGGTCAGGCTTAGACAGTTTAATGTCAGTTTAATGTTCTCTGAAGTGGTATATTTGTCGTTTGTCCCTTCGCCGTCGTCTTATCGGTCGTCGCCTGACAAAGGAGGGGGATTAAAAGTTTTGGATTTCACGAGAACGGAGGACGAGGGGACAGGGGTTCCTGACCAGCACCTGCACCTCGCTGCGTCCACCGTCTCATTTACCGCCGCTTCGCCCTGCCCTGCCCCAGAGGCTGGTGGATGCCAAGGGCAACTATGGGATGAGTGGTTGTGTTCGGAGAGATAAAGACACAAAGCGAAGAGATTATCATTATGACTCTCAAGGCTCTGCCTTACATCATCGGAGTCAGCTCTCAGTAACTGTGTTTCCGTTACAAAAGTGCGCAAAATTTTGTCCATATTCCGCAAATACGGGAAGAAAAAAAAAAATCTCTACGCGCAATTAAAATCACGTGTGAATAAGTTTCTTCTCGCGATAAGTGGTTAGGAAACATACTGCGCCACGATCATCCAACTACTTCCTGTTGTCGTCTTCGTGGTTTGTGCCAGCATCCGTCTGCTTGTCGTGTGACTCGTGTGTTGCAGGGGGGGAAAAAGTTTTTCCATTGCAGTTTTGCAAAATAAACCAATTTTGATTTGGCCCGAAAATCCACAAAATGAGAGAAATTTGAACATTTTCTAAAATATAGAAAAATAAGAGAAGTTTGATCAATTGGTACAATATTCTGTGTCATAAGTACTAAAACTATATTTAAATGTAGCAGGTGTGGATTTAGTTTTAGCTGAAGTCTGTGCATCAAAAGTCAATTAATTCTAATGAAATATTGAATAGGTAAAGATTTGAAGTAAAGAGATGCCAGGCTACTGAAACTTATCACGTCAGTGCAGCCTTCCACTCAACTTTCCACTTATGTACATGGAGTAGAACAACTTTCTGTCCTTGTAGAGTGTGATATAGATCATAACAGTTTTATTTGTTGAATTGGGTTTGTAAAATCACTTTAGAATAACATGCTGAATTTATTAAGACGCAACTGTTGATTGGTTGCGTTGCAGCGGTATTCATCGGTATGCTACTCTGTTCACATTTGTTACAGCATCTTAGCAGCAAACTGTTGACATTATGTTATACATTTAAGAACTTATGTTACGTTTTGTTGAAATAAAAAAAAACTTTAAAAATGCCGCCTGTACCCGGATTCTTGCGTTGTAGGGAACGAGAATCTCAGACCTGGCCTTTTCCTGTGCGACTCTCACATAGACGGAAACGCGGTGAACAAGTAAACGGCACAGTTCTGATTAACCCCAATTGTGGTTAAAAAAAAAAAAATCGACACACTCAAACGGAGGCCAGAGCGTGAGGAGTGAATAAACCCAGAAAAGCTCTCGCTGTGCAACTAAATGAGGCAGGTGCAGAGAGAGTTGTTGCCATTTTACAATCTGTTTATTCTGCTTTCACGCCCTTCGTCGGCTAGTTAAACGCGCACCGCTTGCCCCGACCTGAAAAAGAGCGAGCCACACCGCATGTTCAAACGCTCGACTGCTTATCAAACACGCCGTATGCAAATTCAAACGGGAGGTGGTTAAAATACTAAAACCGTTTCTGGATGCACGTTTCCTGTTCTTGTGAAGCCGAGGTACTGTTTCCTTTTTTTTTTTTCTTTTCAGTCGGTCAAATTAGGCAGCCTTGTGGTCCTCTGTAGTAATGGAGGCCCAGACGGTTCCCAGTAGAGCTGCAAGCATCAGTCAGGATGCTGTCTGCTGCCCTCCAATTCACACTTGAGTCTGTGTGAAAAGGATTAGGCCATAATTGAGTTGGCAAACAGTACTTTAAAGGTTAATGGGATTCATTTGCATGAGAATCTGCTTAAAGGTGGGGCCGGCCAGTCTGCCGAAGGACTGATCATATTTGAGCTCGGGAGACAAATAAATACACCCCTCTGTTCTGTCTTTCGAAAGATCTGACTTGCAAGGACATGCGGTGTTGGGTCAATACGTCCCACTGAAGGACAGTCTGACTAAATGTGAAGGCTTTCTCTCATACGTCTCCAGACTTCTAAATAATGGGAAGTTTGTGCACAATTTGGGGAAAAGAAACCCAGAAAAAATTAGGCATCAATCCCAACAGGTCACTATGGCAATTTCTTAGTCGAGATGCACCGATCCGATAGTAATATCTGTATCAGTCCCAATATTACAATAAAATCTAGATTGAATATCGGTAACAATGTTCCCAATCTGTAAGGGCGGAGCAAATCAGCCAGGTCAGCGTAATTTCATCAGATGTTGACGCTACGCAAGGCTGTGGTAAACAGGAAGTTGAGGTTGCAAACTAGCATCCCTGAAACTAGCATCTCTGAAGCTAATATCTCTGAAACTCGCATCCTGGAAACTCTCTGAAAAACAGAACATTTTTTAGGAATGCGTCTCTGTTTGGCAAGTTGTTCAGACATGTCAACTTACATTGGCAATGCTATATGCTGTTTGGAGACATAGAGAAAAAAATGCTATTCTAATGATTATAACAGCGCAAACAGTCTATCAGTGAGGTAAACGTTCGCTATGTCAGAACTTATTCGGCGAATGTGTTTCCATCTTACCTTTAGCACTTTAACTCTTTTTTGGGGGGGGAAATAAAACAACAACACGTCAAGCAAGTGTAAAAACTTTTTTTGTGAAACTGGGGAAGCTATTTTGAATTCTGCCATTTCCATAAACTTTTTCTAACGCGATACAGCTTCAGATTTTGACTTTAACTGGGCCGTAGCCACTCCATATTGTATGTCTGCGTGTTCAGGGTTGTTGGAGGGTGAACCTCCATCTTCTTGGTCGTTGTCATGCTCTGTGCTACACTTTCCATTTTCGTTCCTGCGCGAGATGTTCAAAGTTTGCGATTTAAAAAAAAAAAAGTTTCAAGTGGTGTCATTAAAGGTTTGTAGTCCAACAAACAGCTTCTGGACAGCTGAAGCTGAGCTTGAGATCTTCCTGGTTGGTTATTTTAAAATAACGAGCCGTTTTTAAAGGGGGGGGCGAGTTAGCATCCAGCCTCGAATCGGAAACCTGACGGTTCTGATTGGGTCCACTATTGTTGTGCTGATTTGCAAACCCACTTGGAGCCAACTCATTTCATTTATGCCTACAGCAGTTGGACAAAAGCTGTACAAATTAGTGAGGAATAGCTAAGAAGAAGGGGTTCACTGGCAGCTAAAAGCCAGAAACGGACTAAATAAGCATGATTAAAATGAAAAAGTAATCGCTCTTGGCTCTAATCTATCCACATTCAAGTCTTCAATTGATTCGGCTTTAGCCACCCCAGGTACTGAAGAGTGAAAATAACAAGAAGGCAGATTTTGAAGTACCTGCCAAAGGTTTGGGACCAGCAGGAGCTGAATGACGTTTTGTACTTTGAAAATGGGAGAAAGTGTTGCCTTTCCTCTCCAGTATCTCGTCTAAGTGGCGAGTTTAATGACGTCTTGGTGCCAGAAAGCCTCCAAATCTGAGCAAGCGAAACTATATTCAGACTTTCCACATGCGTTTCAAATAAGTGATTTTAACAACACCCCACTGTTTCAACAAGCTTGGTGTTGTTGACAGAAAGAAGTTTTTCGCTGTAATGTGCCAAATTCTATCGTTTCTCTTCAGACTGGAAGTGGGCATTTCCACAGGGCTAACAAAGTAACTATGCCATCACTGGCTGTTTCAAAACGTCCAACAAGAAAATAGGAAGTTAAGGGTTTATATTAGTTTTTTTTTTAATGATAATTTTATTTTTCTTTCTTTATTATTTGTTTTTAACAACCTATGTCTATTTCACATTATTTCAGCAACCGAAACAGATTTTGTTTTTAACGTAATGGGCAGGTATCGACATTTAGCCCTCCCTACTTTATAAACATCTTTTAAATATCTAATCTAACTAGTATCAGTTATTAAAACAGTATTATTTATGTTGATGCTCTTATTCTGAAATGTAGCAAAATGTTCTCTGTCAAGAGGAGTTATGTAAACGCCGCTAATGTCGGGTCGGCTAGCACAATCTGCCTGCTGCTATTATGTCTAAATGGCTAATAGGTTTTCTGATACACTGGGTTACAACTGCAACTTTCAGTTTCTCTATTAAACTAAATTAACAAATTAAAAGTAAGCTTGCAATAATTTTTAAAAAAGAACAAGTCAAATGACGGTCACTGATTTTGTCCAATCAGTTGCGGCTTTTAGGAAACGCCTACTTTGTCTCCAGACTTACCCACTTGGTTGCCACCCGGTCCAGACGTTAAAAAGAGCTTAAAGGGGCAGCAGCTCAGTTTTGGGGGCGGGGGGCTGTGAAGACTTCTATTTTTCATTAATGCATGTTTTTGCGTTGTGCCTTATATAAAACTCATAAGCCCACATCGGGTGAATTGTATTAATCTTTTGGGATTTTTATGAATGTCAACACTACTGTATTCAAGTACTTGAAAATTAAAAAAAAAAAAAGAAATTAGGGGGAGACTCTGCATACCTGCTTATGCATAGGACTACCTCTTAGTGTCATTTTCTATTAGTGGAAGAACTCCTCTGTTGCGCATAGGGCACCAAACCGGCTCTAGCCCAGGGGCCCTCAGCCTTATACATCCGGCCCTGGTTACTGCTTATCTGAGTGACGCAACAAACCAAAACAGACAAGCAGAGATTTACTGCTTTCACTCTGGGTTTTTTTGTTTTGTTTTTGCTTTTGTTTAATGTGCAAAAACGCCTTTATTTTCTGTGTAAAACAACCTCCATCTAACAAAAGCTGCAAAATGTTTTTTTCTCCACCTCGTTAAGAAAGGTGGAGAAAAAAATGCTTCACGGTTTTTAAAGCATAGGATTTGTACTCGGACCCCTTTACCCCTAAATGACCAGTGAGCAGCATCTGTTCAGTCTGTCGCCTGGAAAGTGAAAACGTATGGAGCTAAATACGAGACACAATCAACATTTGAGGCTAAAATCTGTCAAAGTTTTTGTTTGTAACAGGCTGCATGCTGGCGTTGGATCAGCCCGTCCTGACTCGGTGGAGGGCAGGGACGCTTTAAAGCGAAGGCCTGGCCCAGACACTGCTGACTGGTGCAAAACGAACACACACACACACACACACACACCCCAACACTCACGGGGGGGGCAGGAAACTGTCAGAGAGCGAGGGAGTGACTGAAAGCCGAAACGAGACTGATGGCAACGGGAAGGGATGCTGCGCAGGAGGATGATGGGAGGAGGAAGGAGAGGAAGACATTATCGAGCTTCTGTGAGTCAGCAGGTTGACGGAGCTTCGGGGTGCGGCTGCGGCTCCTCCCCTCCCCCCACCCACCCACCATCCCTCTGCCCGTCATCTTCTTTCGGTCAAACCAGCCGGAGCCTGTTTGGTCCGCTCAGAATCAGCCGGAGCGGGTCACGGGCTCCGATGGATTGAATTTATCGCGTTCAGTTTCACGACGCCTGGAGTGTGAAATCGATCGGCACGCCCGCGCTCCACAGAGAGGCCGACACCGAGATTTAAAAGCAGTGCCGTCGTTAACCCGACGAGGGAGAGCAAATCGTTTCACATGATCAGCTAAATGTGTTGTTAAAAAGTTCAGTGATGGTTTGTGTGTGTGTGTGTGTGTGTGTGTGTGTGTGTGTGTGTGTAGGACCAGGCGACAGCGTCCCGGCTGTGTACAGCCTGGATGTGACTGACGTGTCCAGATGGGAGGAGTCGGTGCTGAAGCCTGCACTGCAGATCCTGGACAGTCTCAGCAAGGTGGGGCCGGCTGCCTGGGGGTCAGCCGGGTTCAACAGTCCTCCTGACTCTCCTTCGTTAGTTATTGCTTACTTTGTTCTCTTTTTTTTTTGTTGCTTTTCTTTACGTTTATTCCTTCTTTTAACCACATTTTGGAACTTTTCTGTACTCCAATTTTGTTTATTCCTTTGGAACTTTCTTCCCTCGTTCTGCTTTCCTCTCCAGATTGGGTTTTCCATTTATTTTCGGAATTTTATCAAGCGAAACACGCGAAATAGATTAAATTCACACGGGTGGTTGTTAGAAAGCATTCATTTCTGGTGATTATCATGTTTTAACACGTACATTAGATGAAAATATAACATTTAAAGTTAAAATATGACATCGGATCAATAAAAAAAACAACTATTTTTGAAATCAGAAATGCGGTTTTGAATGAAAAGTATGTTTAATACCTGCTTAAAGGTTGTTATTTTGAAAAGGTACTTTGGGTTTGAAAAATGACACTCATCTGGACGTGTATTCAAATTTATGGAATACGACCGTAGATGTTTAAAAAAGCAAAGCAACTCAGATTTTTAGATGAGGTCAAACAATTCCAGTCTTTTCTATAAAATGTACTTGTAACTTAACGGAGAATTGCAAATGAGGAGGATTTTATTTCACGCCCCAACAAACAAATTTCGTGCTTTTCTTTACACACTGGTATGAAAGATATAGATAAAATAAATTTTCATATAAAAACAGTAAAGATAAAACTTTGGGATACTGAGAGACACAGCAGCCAATTGTAATATTTACTTCTTTTCTTTTTTGTCCTTCGACGTACAGTATGTCGTAAGTACGAAGGAAGATAAACGAAAAATATGCAACTTTAAAATACTGTGAATGTTAAATCAAAACGTTTTTAAAGCCTCTGTTGTTTATGTCTAACAGATTAGCCGAGTCTAAAACATTGTCAGTACACAAGTATCTCAAATCAGTTTGCAGAATTAGCATGCTAATGTTAGCCTGCTTCCTCTGTGTTTTTATATGACTTGTTGATAATTTACTTAATAGGGTTTTTTTCTTGTTGTGGTTCTAGTTTATAAAGGAAGGACTTTAGCTCTCCTTGTTTCCTGTTCGAACATCGTTTAGCAACATCGGCTCTCCTCGTTTCTCCGGTGACAGGGTGAGGAGCCGGCTTTCCCCCCTATCAGACTGCAGGGGCAGCGGAGAAACAAACGCAGCCACCACACCTGTGACGCGTGTGACAAAATCATAATCGGAGACGTGGAGTGGTCAGGTGAGGATGCTACGCCGCCTCCGTTTATTTGTCCATCTTTGTAATTGTGAAGCATGTTGTTTTATAACAGGCAGTAAAAAAGTAACAAAGAAACCAATCTCTGAGTTTGGTCCCTTTTTTTTTTTTTTTCTTCTTTGTACCTGCAGCTCACCTGAAATCCAAAAAGCATCACTATCATGTAAGGAAGAAGAGGAAGTCCGATCCAGGAAGTGACCCGCCCCAGAGCACCACTGCACAAGCTGCTCATGAAGTACTGGACGGCACTGAAACCCCTCAGGCTTCTTCCAAAGAATCGAGGACGGAGCACACAGACGTTCCTGGGATACGATGAAAGCTCTCCGATTCACGTCTGCCTCAACTCAGGCTTCCAGATCCTCTGAGCTCTTCTGACTCGCATATTTTGCGTCATGTCGCCGTTTTTCAGAATTCTACACGATCTTGTAGAATTGCGCACAAAGCAAATCTTTAAAGAAATCCGGTTTTGTTGCACGTTTAATTCTTTTTTATATTTTGAATAAGAACTGTTTAGTTCTATATTTTTTGAAGAAAAGGCCTCATAGGAAGTGCTATAATATTTATTTATTTTCTTATTGCTGCAGTCGGTTTCCCGATAAACTGCATTTCAGGCTTTAACTTCAGTAAACTAAAGTTATATTAGGAGATCATTGTGAAACCTGTAGAGAAGTTAAAATGTGCTACCAACAGCACTGAGCACATTTCTACTAATGTGCTAATAGCTTATCTAATTTTTTGTTCAGGGCTTTCACATTTTTGCTAGCTTTGAAAACGCGTAGCGCTCTTAGCTTGTCCTGAAATAATTTTGCCGGGTTAAATTCTAAATTGCTAGTATTTTGGCTTTGGTTTTATATAAATAAAATTCAACTTCTGTTGGAAATTTTGGTTAGCAACTGTAAAGAATTCTGTTTTGCTAATCCGCTCCACTGGTTTAGCATTAGCTTCCACCAAATACTGCGTCGGTGCAGCACTTTAGCCTTTAGCGGAGATAATATTTAGGATTTGTGCCTTAGGTTACCAAGACGCGACCGCTGAGAGGAGCAGCAATCAGAGAAAAAGTTCTTGGTAACTGTAGGAGTTGTAAGATAAATAAATATGTTGGCAGGAATCGTGTCAGTTGTACATGGCAAATAATATCTGTCTTGATTTTAAAAAAGTGGGAATAACGACGCTATTGTTGGATAAAAACCAGGGAGGACACATGGCAAGAAGAAGGTGTTGGGCAAGATCAGAGTTGACCTTTTTGACCTGCATGTGTGACATAAAACGAACAATGCACATCACCCTGCTGAAAACACCACACCCTCTGTCAAATTCGGTGGTGGCAGCATCATGCTGTGGGCATTAGTGTTTTATTTTTAATGTATAAAGCCGCCTTTCTTCCACTTCACAGTTTTGCACTCCTTTGTGTTGCTCTGTCAAATTCAACCAGGATCGGAATAAAATGGTGTGGCTTAAAAATCGTTATGAAGTCTTTCCTAAGGCTCTGAGAATTTCCAAGTTTTCCACTCGACTCCACCAGTGGTGTTTCCTTTCCGTCATTTGATCTCCCAGTGACGAGCTCAAACGCTAAAAGGTATTGTCCTTTGTTTGCCTGTTGCCGGCTTATTGTTGGACCTTTTTTCTTTTCTTTCGTGTGCGTTTTAATTACTGGCTGGCTTCAGGCTTTTTAAAAAAATCTTCCTGTCTGTTTGTCCAGCAGCAAGTTGAAGCCTTTTCAAACCTTTTGGTCTCTGCCTAGGCGCTAACACAACATCTTGGCGTTGCTCCAAAACGCCTTTTTTGGTCGTTCCCCCTCCATCTGCCGCTCTGCCACTTTTTCAAACTGACGGTATTAAAACACTTGTTTTGTTTGGTTTGGTTTGCTCCTGCAGTTTGACCTCATCTCCACGGCTAAAAATACGGTTCAGCCGCATAATAGGTGGAAGTGTGTCCCACATTCTCTCCTTCCAAACTGGGTCAAGCTTACTGGGAGCTCGCTATACAGTATGGGAGCAGAGGTCAGAATGCAACTGGTGTCTGGTTTTCATAACCCGCTCTATGTTTGGATCATCTGTTTTTCCTCCCCATGCGTTTTGTGAGGTAAAACTCCTTCCTTCTTTAGTTTCCCATGTTTTCACCCCATTATTACCAATGGAGAAACAATGAAATGTTTCAGTTTGAATGAAGAGAACAGTTCTTGTTGGTTTTTTTTTTAATTTTGTGCTCTTATCTGGAGTTCCTCCAGGCGCTGCTGGAGGTGCTCCACCGATTCAGAGACGCCAGGAGCCGTTGAACTTTGCACACGAGTTCACAGAAGTGCAGATGCACCACGACCTCCGGGGTCACGAGGCTAATTAGCGGCTGTGGATTGTCTACACACACGCACACAGGGGGGTTCAACTCCGAGCAAATCCTAAGACATTCTCTGCAGACTTCTTCAGTGTTTCCACGCAGGTCTCACCTGCGTGTGTGGGCGTGTTCGTGTGTGTGTTTACCTGCACTCACTGCACAACCGCTCGTCCTGTTTCCGCTCGGGTTTTCCATCCTCGGCTCGCGGCCCCGTCCCACTGAACCGAGGCTGTAAATGTAAATGTTCCTGCGTCTGAGGCCACGCGCAGGGGAGCCGCGGCCCGGCTTGTGTAGCGTGCTCTCTGACCTTTGTGCTGTCGAAACCAGATATCTACACACAAAGTTTAAGAAGACGCAGTGTAGCCGTGTTTGAAACGGATGTTTTAACCGTATGATTAGGCCTTTTAAGAAGACAAATTGTGTTGGACGATAAGCTGTCCAAGACGTTATCGCGATAAACGATAATATTGTTGTTTTGAGACCATTTTCAAGTAATGTAATGGTAATGGAAAAACAACGCAAAAACACATTCTTAAAGATCATTAAACTTCAAATTTTAATGAGTCTTTAGTACTTGAACTGGAAGACATTTTAAATATCCAAAGTAAGTAACCAAAACAACAAATAATGGAAGTCTCTGTCCTTCTTAACAGGGTCTAATTAAAACCAAAGCACCAGAATGAAGATTTTTAGCATCCAGAGAGAAAAGAGAAAAAATAAATTATGCAAGCAAAAGTTGGCGAGTTTGTTTTAATTTATTATGGGATTAACTGATTTATTGCTTTCTGTGACAGATCTCCTTGTAAGCTGATGTGTTGGACCCCTTTTGGCTTGTTGTTATAAATGAATAACTAAGTAAAACAAAAGTTTGTGGTAAAACTGAGGCGTTTGTCCTGACGCTGTGGAACGATAGCAGTTCCACACCTTTGATCCCAATAAGCGCTCAATATTCAGAACCAGTTCTATCAAAACCGCCTGACATTCTTTAAAGAAACGACAGGACCTTAACATCCCAGAGAATTTCCTTCATTTCCTCTGGGTTAGACCTATGTAACGCACATTTTTCAATGTACTAGCTTACATTAAAAGATGAGAAACAGTGTGTCAACTGCTTGGGTGTGGTTGGAATAGGCCCCAAGAACAGACACAATAACCCAACAGCACCGCACCAATTGGCATGTAGGGTGTAGGGACGGGCCGATCCACCTTTTTCACTTTCAATACCGATTCCGATATCTGAGGGTTCGCACCGACCGACACCGAGCCGATGCAGAAAAACAATGCTGAATGATTTAAAATGTTTTTTTTTAAACACAGACATAAATGTACTGAATTATAAATGTATTTGATTACTCTGCACCAGAACGCCACACCTAGATGCACTGACAACATCTCAAGCTAGGTCAAACTCGTGAAAACAGCTTTAATTTATTCACTCGGTGCAATTAGAAGAATAGCAGCCATTGTAAAAATAAAGAAAGAAACTGAAACGGACAGAAACAATAGGTTGACTACCTCGGTCAAACATGTAGAAATAAACTGCACTAAACCTTTCAAATGGTTTCGAAAGTGCAATGAGGAGCTCTAAACATAATGTAAAGTAAATAAAACGATTCTGTTTTGTACGGTGCTTTCATAAGAATCATCAAAAACGTTCAAAGCTGATTATTTGTTTTCCAAACTGAGTGTCCAAACATCTGACTGGGTCTACAATGAACTGGTCTGTTTAAAAGAAATCCATTGTTTTTCTTCATCTCTTCAAATCCAAATTACCTTATTTTAGTGTCTGAGAGATGGAAATGGAAAACAAAAAAATGCTGTTTTGCAACTTTTATTTCCTCAGATGTGAATGGGAAACAGCCACTTGTGACCTTATTTAACCCTTTAACCCAGTGACTTTGTTTTTCCCCGAGGTGATTGGTCCTTGTTTCTCTTTTTGTATCGACTAATAGGATTTCTGATTCGTCCTTGTTTGACATAAAGAAGTGAATAGTCAGGATTCTTATGGTTAAAGTATAAGTACAGTCTTTAACTTTTTCTCCTTGAATATAAATCTATTTTTTCCCTGCAATGTTTAGCGGTATATTTCATAATGTTGCATTTTATGCAACGTTACATTTTTCGTCTTGCTAAGTTTTCACCACTTTTACACCGGAGGAGTTTTTAAAAAATTGACGTGTTGTTCTCCTCTTCAACTCGTAGCTGCGGCGTAGTAGTGTGTCATCCAGTGACTGTGCGTCTGAGTAATTTAAAGTCCACTTAATCCTAATCTCTAATCCCATTTGACTAAACATTCCCTGCCATCTGGTCCTGGCTAGACAAAAAAGAAAAAAAAAAAAACAACACCTCCTCACGCACCTAAAGCAGGCAGCTAACCAGACTGAGGCGCAGCTGTAGCCAAAGACTTTGTGGAAAACTCGGATAGCGCACGGCGTGTTTACAGATGAAGGCTAAAATGTTTGTGAATGGCAAAACACTAGACACCACAGGGTCCTGTAATCTGTGTGTGTGGAGCGTGAAGGACCTGGCTGAGAATGTTTTGGGAGCTACAAAACATTTAAGAATCTAAAGGTTGGGTGTCACCCTGACCACAGAGCTCATTTCGATCTATGACCTGATTTTTAAAAAAAATTTATTTTACTATCCCCTTAACCCCCACCTATCTTTAAAGTTCCTCAGGTGTTTGCGCGCCAACTTCCTGCGGGTCGGGGTCAGTGTTTTGCCGTCTGCAGACGACGATGGCTCAAAGGTTGCGTAACCCGAGTGAGAAACATAACACTGCCAGGTGTGACTCTGACTCTTAAAAGGCTTTGTTCCTGCAGTATTATTGTGCAGTGTGTGTGTGTGTGTGTGTGTGTGTGTGTGTGTGTGTGTGTGTGTGTGTGTGTGTGTGTGTGTGTGTGTGTGTGTGTGTGAGCTGTGGTATCTTTCCTGGTTTTACCAGTTCAATTCGAAACACTCGGGTGTGCAGTTCCTTGAAGTTGTAACGTATCTTTTGATTACATTGCAATCAAAGGTTTCATATATTTGTCGGTATTTTTTGTCATACATCTTCGTTATTCACTTCCATACATTCTAAATTGATTCGAGTTATCAAACAGTTGCGTCAAGGTTATGTTTTCATTCAAATAAGCTTAAAGTTTTCCATTTAAAGAAACCCAGTCCTGTTGGACAAACACATAGCGACTGTTATGCTTCTTCTCATAACTTAACTATATGAACTCAACAGAACCTCAGTGGAACGTGACTTAGTTTACGAAACATTTTTCCCAAGAACATAGTGAGATCAATGCGCTGATACCACATTTGATATTCTTCCACATAGTACACAAAATAGTGCCATTGAATAATGTATTTTTTTATCACATACATAACAGCGACAGTGGAAAAACGTCCCTCCAACAGGAAGATATCTCCAGCAGAAAGCGACTCGACTCGGTTTCTGCAGCCATCTTTCTCGATCGACTGGAACACAAAGTATGTAAAAAAAAAAAAATCACAGAGTACCAGGAGTGCGTTCTATGTGAAAGAAAAGTAAAATGTTTTTTTTGCCATATTAGCTCATTTAGTGGCTTCAAGCAGATGAGCGCTGAGTCAGCTTTCAAATCTATACGACGACAGAAAGTGCATGTTGGAGTAAAGTCTCAACCAAAGAGAGAGACGGGATTAAACACTGACAGGTGTTGGAGTCCATTCATTTTTGTCTTTGTGCTCCACCAGGTCTGTTAACCAGTTTCAGGACCCGACTAGAACCCTAAGTGTAAATTACCTTGCGAAACAATGAGACTTGGTTGTATATAAAAGCAGGCTTTGATGCCAAAAAAATGATCAAATGTTACAAGCCATACAAGTCATACAAATGGAACAGATAGAGTTACACTCACCGTCCAGCGCTGGGCCACACTGAGCAAACCGAGAGAGGCAAAGAAACATGTTTAGCTTTTTATTCTTTTCTGCAATCTGTACCCTCCAAGGGTTGTCTAATCAGTTTCAGTCTGTTTATGTATGACTGGCATCAGTCATACATAAACATGGTTGTGTAAGCTGTGGCGTGTGTGTGTGTCAGCAGATTCAAAAGTAGGCTAAAAGAGATGGAGAAAAAGATAGAATCTACAACACAGGAAAAACGTAAATACCTCTAGATGGAGGACCTGAGTGCCTCAATCCTGGAAGGTGTCACTTCTAGACTAATATCACCTCATTAGGGGATAACTGAGGCAACTAGTTCCACTTTTTCATTTTGGAGTATCAGAGTAGAGATGGGTAAATTTTAACATTTTGTTTGAAAATATTAGTGTGATTTTGTCAAGTCCTTATAAAATACAATGAAGTTTAAAGTGTGTGAAGAATATGGATACTTTTACCCACTTCCTCACACACACTGAGAGTGAATGGTCAGATTTTGAGACTTGGCCACGCCCACAGGCTTTGACGCAGCGACAATTCTTTGATAACTTTTGCTCTCCAAAATCTGTGTGACAAGTGTTAGTGTTAGATTCTGCACATATTGGTATTGATCAAATACCTGGTAAACACAGAGACGGTATCACCGACACAGGTACTTTCCATAATTTATGTTTGAGAAGTCTTCAAACTTCTGACCTCTAGGCGTGTTTTTTTTGTTTTGTTTTGTTTTTTTGGCGGCTTTTCCTTTTAATTATTTTTGTTAAGACCTAGGCTAGAATTTGGATGAAGTCTATAAACAAAATATTTTAATAACATGATAAATGGGAAAACCAAATAGTAACGCAAAACAAATTTGTGTCCATTTTGTTCCTAAATAAAATGCAAAAATATATATAACGTGACAGCAAATCAAGACAAAATCTTTTTGAAGTAGTTCATCTATTACAATAGAAAAAAGAATGAAAATTTCCTTGATACTACTAACGATTCGATATTTTTGATAGACCCCGCCCACCTCTATTGAGCGCGCCGCTGCGGCACGATTGAGCCGGGGTTCTGTAACAATCCGGTGTGATGTATGTGTCGGAACCAGGCGCAAAGCATCATTTATTCATGTCTGTCTATAGGATGGAGGTTCAGTGAGTTCATGCAGCTCCTCTCTCTCTCTCTCTCTCTCTCTCTTTCTCATGCTGTCTGGCTCCTGCAGCCACTTTCTGTACATGAAGGTGCAGCAGATGGGAGGGCCGCGATGTGAATGAAAGGCCCTTTAAGGTGCAGAGTGTGGGAGCGTCGGCTTCTTACAGTCGCTCTGCCTCTTTTCCCGGCTCGTTATGTAACGCGGGGGCTGCCCGCTCTCTCTCTCTCTCCCTCTCTCTTTCCTGTACTTGCTACTTTCCAAACCCTCCCAGATTCAGAGCCAGTGATATGCTTCCCTGTGTTTTCCAGCAACCCGCTGAACTCTTTTCCCAGGGCGGCAGTTTGGTGGAGTTAAGCGCTCGGCCGCGCATTTAATTGTCACGTACTGGAGGCGGGGAGCTTATTTTAGGAAAGCAAAAGAAAAAAAAAAAAAGAGCTGTTAACCCTTTTTGTATCGTGGCTGCAGGGAGAAATAAATCCTGCAGGTTCACACACTCCCTGCCATTTTTCCAGCTTGTAAGACGAACAAACCTAAACACCTGGTGTGTGTTGGCATGCGAATGCTTGACCGTGTAACGCTTTGCAGTACATGCTCGCTGCAGTGAACGCACGGTGTGTGTGAGCCTCTCTCCATTGTCGGGGAGTCGAGCGCCGGAGCCGGCTTTTTTCCCGCCAGTGCGGCGTTTTGTGGGTGGGGTTTTGGACCGGCCTCAGCAGCGGAGCGCCGCCGCTTCCCGCCCGATATGCAAACGAGTTCGGTGTGTGCGGGGTGGGGACCGGAGCCGCCCCGTTATGCGGCACTTAACGCTGTCGGTGCCGGGCTGCACACAGCAGAGTCGGCGAATATTAATCAGTTAAAAAAATCCACGGGATGGAACAGATGCAAATGTTGCCAATAAATTGCGGAAGATACACTGGGTTTAAAACAAGCGAACAAAAAAACAATTAAGAAATCCCGAGAAGAGCAGAAGTTTTGAAGAAACCACAAGGGCTTGTAGAATTATGTCAAAATGTGTGAAGAAGATGCAAAATTATACTTTAAAAGAAGCAAATTTTGTAAGATCTTTGTGTTTCTTTACTTTATAACCAAAATCTGTCGTGTCAAACCTCTTTAATGCACTTATCTATAGAACAACATGTATTACAGCATTCAGACATTTTTAACAATGTTGTATTTTGCAGGAGCACAGTGCCAAGATTGTCAGGCACTGACCCTCCAACATGTCCATCACGTGTTCAAATCAACATGAGATTGGACTAAATTTAAACGCTTTCCAAAGCCTCTTGAATCTGCTCAGGCAATAAAAACCGAGACCCTGACCTCAGCTTTGATTTACTTTATTTATTTCTTTTTTGCAGGTATTTAAAACAGATGTGGGGCTGTTTTTAGGAAAGAAAAAAAAAAAAAAAGCACATGCCTCACTCATGTTTTAAACGTGTTACGCAACAAAGATGTAGCCGGACTGTGGAGCGGCTCGCCCACGTCCTCTCAGGCCCATTTCAAGGGCCCCATTATACCGAACCCGAACACGTCCAGCAGGACGGAGCGCACACCTGGCTGGGTCACTCACATCTCACGCGCCGCGATATTTCAAAGTCTAAGTGTGCGAGCAGCTTTGTTGTAACCTCTCACTGTTGTGGTTTTGAGATGCAAAGAAAGTTTTGATACATTTTAGAAATTTCTTTCATCTTTTTTTCTTCTTTAATGTACGACGATTCAGATGAGAGGAGGTCTGAAGCAATGTTAGAACAGAAGATGTTAGCTGTTTGGGAATTTTGAAGACTATCTTCAATACTGTTTGTCAAATGGGTTGTAAGGTAGGAATACGAAAGCTTTTTTTTTTTTTCAATAAAGAAAAACATCCAAGCCCAGCGAAACAATGCAAAAATATACCAAAAGTCTCCAAAAACAGGTTGAACTTCTGTCTTGAATTCCAAAAGATACACAAAAGAGTACACTTTACTCAAACATTGAGGCATGGCGGTGGCAGCTGCATGCTGTGGTCTGATTTAGTTTGATTTTTTTTTTTTAGGGAATTTGTCAAGGTAAATGGAAAGAAAGAGGAAGTTACAGTTCAGCATGAAAATGACCCAAACCATTCGCCCGAATCGACAAAAGAACGGCTTCAAGAGGAGATGGGTAAAGTTGTGGAACATGGGAGAATCCAGATCTGATCTGAAAATTTGCTTCATGAAAGTATCGAACAGAGTGCAGACATCTGCAAACTGCTGTATTTATTCCAACGTAGCAACGCAGCAGCATGATCTGGGCCGATGTCAATATCCGATACTAATATCGCCAATAACTGATATTTACTGTCACACGACTAAACAAATACCACATGACCAATCTGCTTTGAACTTCCTCCACTCCCTCTTCTGTCCACGGAAATAAATACAGATGGATATTTTATTTATGGAATAGAGTAGAATAGAGTCACTATTCTCATTCTAATGAAAAATTGTACCACAAAATTTGGGTGCAATTATCGGACCGATTCCGAAATGTTATAATAAATCGACTAAAAGCCGATACTGATGTTGGTGCCTATGTATCGTGCGTCCCTGTGTTTTAGGTTCATGTATTTTTATTTGAGGTTTGAATTTTACAGCTCTTAGGTCTCAGGAAAGGTGGAAAAACTTGTGAAATGATTCCGTTCGGGGGACGGCTGCCGCTGACCAGTCGGTTGAAGCGGAAGGCGGTGAAGCAAAACCACTGCCTTTGTGTATCTGTGTCTGCACGGATGATAAGTGCTCCCTCCTCGGAGCGGTTAGCGCTCCACGCTGTCACCGTGGAAGGGAGGGGGGGGACAGCAAAGCAAGAGGTGGATTTGCAAAGCGTTTCAGAGGAACTACAGAGTGATGAGAGATAATGTTTGACTGTTGGAAGAACTGAAGCCGCAGCTCGTATTGACTCTGTTAGCTGAGCAAACAGCGGCGCACACGTTGTTGCACTTAAAGACTCTCCAAAGTCAACAATGAAATATGGATTTGCATGTTTTGCTTCCTCTTTTTCTTGCCTGCAACATGGCACAAATGGATTCTGAAAGGAAATACTCAGAGCATTTAAATGAGGGTTAAACTGTATAGAGGAAACCTGCCTGTTTAAGCCTCTGGCTACACTTTAGCAAACAGCCTTCACTGAGCGATAATAAACACCCAGCTTTATTTTATAAATGTAAAAGTAGGGAAGTAAACTGAGACAATGGTTCCCCATTCATAACATGGCAGTTGGGACGCATATACAGACTGACAGGTATTCATCGAGATTGCACCCAAGTAGCTTTTTGTCTTTTGTTTCCAGCTTGAATTTGTTTTGTTTTGAGTTTTTTTTTTATCCCGCTGCTTTCTGTTACATTTATCCCTGCTGACCACTTTAACTATAACCCCACTTTACGCCTCCAAGACGTTAGACTTTACAGTGAATTTTACCTTTATTTTAACAAACCAAGGCTGAAACAATCTGTTTTTAAGTCTACATTTGTTATAAATTAAACTGTTTTTATGCAGGAAGACGTGAGCAAATATTTATCATAATGATTTTGTTATGTTTGTGTCTTTTGATCCAGATTAAGCAGGTTAGTAGGTTATGTATTCGTTAGGTGTGGAGCCTTGCATGCACATTTACAGCGATCTTTTGCTGCCCCCTTGTGGTAATGTGCAGCACATTCTCCAACAAATTGAACATAATGTTGAAAATAAGTTTGAAAAAATCTGCTTTTAAATTTAGATGAAACGACACCAGGGTTTAAACATGGGCGTAGGTTTGGGTATGGACGGTCGTGACATGTCACGACCAATATTCAAGGGATATAAAATAGTCCCGACCAATTTTTGCCATATAAATTAAAAAAAAAAAAACATATGTATTTTTTAACAAAAACAAAATAAATAAACGAAAATCTACATTGATTAGTTTAATATTTCAATATACTACGCAGTGGTAGCATTCATTTTAAATGCTGGTGAGTTGGTGAGTAAGTTGTAAGGTCCCACCAAAACTTAGACCAAACCTACGCCCTTGGGTTTAAATGTAAGTGAAGTTTATAACTAATGTCCAATTAAAAGCTTTTTGGTGTTTTCCTTTCAAAAGTGTTCATCATTTTGAATTTGTGTCACTTTAAAACCTCAAACTCCAATGTATCTTATTGGGATTGAGACCCAAACAGAGTTATTAAAATGTTTCTGGCACATAAAAATGTTAAAAGTGTGGCATACTTTTGTAGTCAGTTGGCCTGAGCCAGAACTTTGTAGAAACACATTACAGCCACAAACCTTTCAGGTTGTAACTCGACCAGCTTTGTGCAGCTACTGACTTCTGTGCTTTCTGTTTTGTAGGAAAACTCAGGTTCTGTCAGACTAGAAGGATAAAGTCTGTCTGAGTCCAGGGTAGTAATCCTGCTACAAACCTAACCTTAACCCAAGTCTCATATTGTTTGGAGAATATGAAAGGTTTTCTTCCAGGATTGGCCTCTGTTTAGCTCCAGCTATAATCCCATCAGCTCTGATTAGCTTCTCGGTCCTTGCTTATCTCATTAATGCTATCTTTACCCAAACTTTCAGCTTAGGTTTTTGTAGATCTGGAAATTTTCCAGGCTCTCTTAACTCTAAACAACTGCTTGGACAGTCCTCCATTACATTTAATGGACATTTATAGCCAAATCTTGAATCTTTTTTGCAATTTTCTCCCAGTTTGTTCACTAATGTTCTCTGTTAGATCTCTGAGGCCTTAATAAAACATGTATTTATTATAAGATTTAAATGGCTGACTAAGGTGACTTGTAAAAGCAATTTAATTTAATTTAGTTATCAAAGGGGGGATGCCCATCACACATTTCAGATTTATTTTATTAAAATACTTTGACAACAGTTAGCCTCTCAGCTACTTCTTGAATGTCTATTTAGTTAACTCTTTTTGTCCTTTTTATGTGCTTTACAAAACACACCTTGCTTTTTATTTTCAACTTTGCTGTTTAATGAGACAATGTGAAGCTATATATATAAAAAAGAAATAAAAAATCTATCACCCATGTTGTCAAGCTGATACATATTTTGTTGGAAACTGTACAACTAGTAACTTTTAGGGTGAGAGTTGGCAAGCTACCTATTAATAGCTGACTTGGAAGTAGCTCACATTTTGTTGGGAAGTGCACGGCTAGTAACTTCTCGTGTAAGAGTTAGCAAGCTAGCTACGCAACGTTACCTAGCTTAAAATTAGCTCATATTTTGTTGGGGATTATATCACCTAACTTCTTGTGTGAGAGTTAGGAAGCTAGCTATGTAATGTTACCCAACTTGCAAGTAATTAATATTTAGCGGGGATTTGACTTAGCTTCTTGGGTGAGAGTTAGCAAGCTCGCTACACAACTTTAGCTAGCTTGCGAGTAGCTCTCACAATTATGTTTGTATTTAAAGGTACACTGTAACTATATAACCATTGCATTGCCTTTTCACTGTACCTCATGTTAAAGCATAAATAAATTTTTGAAAAAAAAAAAAAAGAGAATGGAGGCAGCTTGAAGTCCTGCTTTCATACACGTTTTACTTGCTAAAGTTTAACCACACTACACTAATGTAGATGTTTAAACAATATTTCAGGGACACAGTTTATCATGCCACACAAAATCTGTAAATGTTTGTAGCTTCTCACAGAAACATGTCATTTGGCTCTGAAATTGAAATTTGACAAACATGGTGGCTGGAAGGGAAGTTAAAATACTTATGACCTAAAGTCAGTCATGTCCCAGATATGACACACAAACGCACAACGTCAGCATTTGAATGTAATAAATGACAAGTTTATTGTTGCACAAAATATACAAAAAGAACAAGCAAATGGAGAGCCCCTCCCCTCTGGTTCATTCGCCTTAATGAAGTTGAATTTCTGAAACCTATGACTACGGCAAGTCCGATGGTCCAAGCCAAACGCATGGTAATTCTGAGAGACAACACATACCCGAATTCAGCGTCACTGAACAATTAAAAATGAATAAAAACACCTTATTTACACACTCTTGTCAGAACTTTTACAACATGCCATCTATGTATGTATGTATTGGGCACACATCCCTGTATAGAAAATATATTATAAATTAAATCAGACTAAGGTCTATGGACAACCAAATTACAGCACTCCTTTACTAATATTTTTGTTGTTGTTAAAAGTTTTATTTCCGACTAGCTGGCCCTCGGCCTTTTCGCACTAAAAGAAAGAACTCTGGTTGGGCGGAATAAGTGGGAATGTGGGCTGAGAGTTCAAGAGGAGCATGTCGGACAGGAGAAGCTTCGCTTATTTACACCATAAGGCTCACATCTCTCTTTTTTTAAAAGATCTCTGCCTGTCATCTCTTCTTTTCGTTTTTTTAAAGATGATCAGCGACACGTCAGGACTACAAAACTCGTCCCCGGCAGCCAGCGTGGCGACGCAACAGGAGTGTAAACGACTCAGCTTTTTTGGCACAAGGTGAAGAAGTGTGCTGTAGGATTGGTGCGTAGGTTTGATCTGCTAACTGTTTGATCGTTTGTTTGTTTGTTTGTTTTTTCCAGCAGAAAAAGCTGGATGTGATTCCATAATGAAGCATGTTGGTTTTGCTTCATTGTTGAGATAGCTTTAGCAACATTAGCACCATGGAGAGAAGACAGCCTAATAAGGGTTTGGTTTTTTTGTGTGTGCTGCAACGTTACAAGGGTGGATGTCGTGCCAAAAGGAAAAATACAAATTGGATGGATGGATGGATACGAGGCAATTCAGGGAGGGGGAAACAAAAAAATGTAGGTCCTTTCATCCGGTAGCCCACAGCTGTACTGATGTGGTGATGGGGGGACAGAAGGGAGGCAAGAAGCAAATCTCCGGAGTGGATCCATCACATTGCTTCGTTTCGCCTGAGCGTGGGGATCAGTGCAGCTGAGGGATAACCGAGGGGCCGAGCCACGGTTCCCGCGGCGATGGGGGGAGGCTTCCAGTAAGAAGACGGATGCTGTTTTCTCGAAAGGGGAGTGTGCAAAACTTGTCTGACTAACAGCAGGAACACGTAACTCTAGCTATTGTCACATTTCGGTTCTGACCTTTAAATTTTACCCCCCCCCATAGAGCTTCTTCTGTAATCCTGCTTACTGTTTCACTTCTTTTAATAAATATCTATAATCTTCATTTCTGGTTTCTTCTTCTTCTTTTCTTCTCTTTTCTTACTTTACAAAATGAGAGACAGAATGATGGACGGCTGATAATATATAGAATTAAATTATTATTCTTCTTCTTCTCTTCAGGTTGCTCCAGACCCAGAGATGCTTCTCTTCGTCTATTGTAAACAAACAGCTTTTTCAGCCTCTGGCGTCTGTTTCCCCTCCTCTCTCCGTCTTCAGGTGCGCTCCGACGTTCCTCCCTCTCCTCTGGCGTTCCTTCATTGCAGCAGGGCTCTGATTTGTTTGGAGGTGCTGTCATCGTTTAGATGTCGTGTCGTATACCTAAAGAAGAGAGAGAGAGAAACAAAAACGGGTCAGAGCACATTAACCAACGTGAGAACAGTAAAACGACCGCGTAGATATGCTAGATGTAGCCACAAGGGCTAATTAGCATCTGTGGTCCCCTGGCAGGATTACAGAAATAAACAAAAACAGTTGACACACACACACTGCCAAACACAGAAATGATGAGAAATGGTTCATAATGGTACAAGTTAGCAATAATAAAAAGCAAGAAATACCCATAAAAAACATCTAATTGAAATGGCAGCGCTGTTAGCGTAACCTCACGCACAAGAAAATTAGAGTATCGACTTTTAATTTTATATTTTCCATAAGCGGTAGTAATTAATGGTAATAATTATTAATAAGTGTAACTGAAACCATTTTGGTTCTATTATAGTTTTGAGTTTTTTGTCAACACAACAAACCTGACTCCAGATGAAACAAACACCTTTAGGTACGGTTGAGGATCTGTCATGCTGAGGGCTCATTTCTTTTACAAAGGCCCAGAGAAACTTGGTGGATGTCGTCATGAATTTTTTAAAGAATTTCTTGACTTTTCATATGATGACAATAATAATAATAATAATAATAATAATAATAATTAATATTAATAATAAAAAAACAACTCAATATCAGTGGCCTCTGGGTCTTTCAGCAGGAAAATAGTTCAAAACGTGCAGCTGGATAAAGTCAGGAAATATTTTGGAGGGAAGATTAGATTATTGTAGATCCAAAGGATGAAAAAATTTTTTTTCTGCGTTTGCCGTACTAAAAGGAATACATACAATTTCCAAATTGTTTCTTTCCAATCAGTTGTTTCTACGTCTTTGATTTTTAGTGTATTCTCAACAAAAAAGAAAGAAAGAAAGAAAATACGGGTCAGTTTTTTGTTGCCTTGAAAACGTTTAAATTTGACGAATAGGTGCAGCCGAAGTCTGCTGTGGACTTACAGCCAGTGGATGATGGAGGTTTTATTTACCATAGAGCACAAGTTAAGCAGTAAACGTGGTTAATGAGTTGTGGATCCTTTGCGGTGTACCAGACGTTTTCTATTTTCAGATTTTAATTACACTGATGGAGAGTGTGTGAATAAGTGTGGAACAGAGGATTTTGTTACAACAACAAAAAAAACACAGCAAAAAAACAACCCCAACGTTTTATTCAAATGGAACACAACATTTCTCTTCTATTTCCCCCCCCCCCCCCCCCCCCGTCTCAGATTATCCTACTGCAGTGAGACATTAAGTGTGTCCATCCCAGCCTCCGTACTCACCGCAGTGCGTTCAGAAGCCCCTCCACGCTGTTGGACGGCTGCTCTTTCAGCACCTTGATGCAGCCCTTCATCTGCCAGCCAACAGAGACGACACAGCGTCAGAGCACAGCAGGTTAAAGGTCAACAACCTGGGCTCAACCTCACCCCGTGTCTACGCGTCTACAATCTGTGGAAATGTGAGGACGACTAAACTGCTTTTTTCTTTATGGGATTTGTTTTGTTGTTGCATTTCTGCGATTTTAATATTTTCTTGTTTGTTTCAAATTTTAGTCAGTTCATTTGGGTATTTCCAGTCATTTTTGCCTCCCTTTTCGGACATTTCTTTCACATCTAGGGAGGCGTTCCCATAGCAACAAGTACTGTGGGCCATCATGTGGAAGGCAGTTCTTACACAAGATGGCAGACGGCGAGTTTTCCACTAGTTGGAGCAAATATTTAAATTCTTTCCACTCTTCAAACACGCCTGCTGACGTGTCAGCATGTTAGCGACATGTTTTATCGATATGTTAGCAGAAACGTTTATTTTTAGTCACGATCCAGTCAGATTTGTAAATTGTAGACCTCTGGGTCTCGTCCGGCCAGTCCTTCTATTTTAAGGTGAAGGATTAAACATAACATGATCAGTCACACTGCAAACACACTAAATCTTACCGAGTATTTTCGGTCTAATTTCTGGTGCAGACATCTAGAAATAAGAAAAAAACGAACTTACACGTACATTTTCAGCAAGATATGGAAACTTTTTTTAAGTAATTAAATTCTTAATATTGATGAAAAGTAACTACTCCCATTGGCAGATTAGTTCACACTTATTTTAAGTGAAATAATCTGCCAATGGAACTAGTACTTTTCATGAAGATTAAGGAATTACTGACTTAGAACAAGCTCCTATATCTCACTGAAGTCAGGTTTGTCTTATTTCAGGGGTACTGAGATATCTGCGTTGAACACCTTCACTTCTTTCACATGAAGGTGAAAGAAGCGAAGGTGTTGGGTGTTGTTCCTTGATCCCAGTTTAACCCCTAATGCAACAACAATGTGCAACGTTTTCGCTAACTTTGCACGCGCGACCCTCCGGGCGCGTACGTGACCGCACTCACGTCAATTTTGGAGGTCTTGGCGAAGGCTCCGACGGGATGGACGTGGTCGTAGAGGATGATGACGCCCACCATCACCCTCATGCAGAACAGCATGGTGTCTGTGTTGGTGAACCGGCAGCGGTACTCCCTGCAACACAGAGAGGCTCAGCTTCCGCACTGCAAAAACACGACACCTAGCAACGGCTTGTTGGCCTGGTTTCTAGTGAAATGACACAAAACTAACAGACAGGTAACTTTTCAGCTTTTTTAAAATTCCTTAATATTGATGAAAAAGTGCAAGTTCCACTGGCTGATTATTTCACTTATAGCGACATTTTTCACGAGTGAAATAATGTGCCAGTTGAAATCGTTTTTTAATCAATAGTAAGGAATTATTGACTTAAAACAAGCTCCTACATTGTGTTGAAAAGTTACCTGTAAGTCAGTTTTAAGTTAGTTTTGTCTTATTTCTGGTGTGCTAAGATATTTGCACTAGAAACTGAATAAAAACACTTGGTGAGGTTTTGTGCTTTTGCAGTGCGAAAGGAAATCCTGCATTCAGATTAAAGAGCAGAAAAGGACACGTTGCTGGTTATACTTTGTTTTTTCATTCAGAAAAATGTAAACGTATCCAAACGCGTGCATTTTTCAAAAGTTAGAAAAGGATTTTTGTTTCTGTTTTTGGCGGAAATTTGCAAACACTTAAATGTTGTATAGATTATTTTATGTCAATAACAATTTTAAAGTAGAAATAAAAAAAAAAAATCTGAATCAAAACATGAACTGAGCTGACTTAACGTAGAAAAGAGTAATAAAAATAGAGTTAATTTTCTGTTAAGTCAACTTGAAGTAGTGTAAAAACTCAAGTAATTAAGTTGGGACAACTTTTGTTTTTAATTACATTTTTAGTTAATTATTTTTGCTAAATTTAGTTAAGTCAACTGAAGTTGTACCAAACGCTTTTTTATTTATTTATTTTATTAAAACTTTATTTAACTAGATGAAAGAAAATCTTTCACAGGAATGACTTGGCCAACAAAAAGAGGAAAAATTATGTTTTGAACTTCAAAGTTGATACAACTTACCTTAACAACTAGTCGGAGTCAAGTTGAGTGAGCAATATTTTACAGTGTAGAACCAAGGCGACCTGGGGCCTCATGCATAAAGCGTGCTGCGCACAAAAAATGTGCGGCGCCATATTTTACGCACAAGTCGGCAGGAACAAAAATTTACTTTGCGTCAAAGTTTGCGTAAATACACGCAGACTTTTTCCGCTGGACGATATCAAACTACAAAGCGTCAAAACTCACCTAAATACACTGAAATCTGACGACATTCGGTGTTATTCAGACCAAGAATCATCCGATGTTTGTCATGATTTTAATATTTTATTGTTTAAACGTAAACGATGAAACTGAACCGCATTAATCCTCAGACAATAAGCTAACACGCAGACAAAATAAAGGAAATAAAAATAAAAGTCTGTGAGAACCTCGCTTGAATGTAAATAGTACTTTTTCAAAGTTTTTGTCTCATAAAGATGTGACGCATCGGTCCGTGCGCGGAAGCGCATGAAATGCATCTATGGGGTCATTTCATTCTCACTAACGGAAGAAAACAGGGTTGGATCAGCAGATTAACTCAAACATGCTGATTAAAAATAATCACCAGGTTTGATTGTTTTTAAGGTGATCAAGGTGTGCATGCAATCACATGTATATAAGTAACTGCGCAAAGGTGAGCCGCGTAACTGTGGAGCGCTTTGGCTCAAATGGAGAACGTCGCCAATGGAAGGATTCAGTGGGAGCGATTGATCAGAGATCATGTTGATCTGCTGGGAAATGTTGATGATGGTTTATGAGATTTCAGATTAATCCAGACTGATCATCCTGGAGCTCTGAGCAAAACTTAAAGAGCCGTGCGGTACCGGTACCGGTACCGGTCCAGCTGCAGTCATCCTCCAGTCCAGCCGCCCGGTTTGCGAACACGCCTTGTGGACATGAAGCATTCTAGTATTTAGAATAAACGTCCACATTCCCCACTCAATGACTCTCTGACTCGCTGTCTGTCTTTAAATCGCGCTGCTGTTCAAACAGGCATTTGCAGGATCTCTTTATTTATTTATTTTTTTAATTTGGATTTTTTTTTCTTTAAAATGTATTTTTATTTGTGTGAGGTGACACTATGTGTCCTCAAAGCACCTTTAAAATAAAAATAAACTATATAAGTATTATTATTATAAATACTTATACTGCTTCAAACAAGGACGTTGCCATGGTTATTGCTCCACGTGGTGGCAGACTTCCGGGTATTTATACTAATTTACATATGTATTTATGGGTGGCGACTGGGCGGACCGGCAGCTGCGCTCTGTTTCCCGCAAATTAGGATTTATAAAGGAAAGTTGCGCGGCCACGTGCGTGCGCACGGCTTTATGCATCCGATTTTTTTTTTTTTTTTTTGTGCGCCTCACTTCTCTACATTTTTCAGTACGCCAGGTTTTAGTGTGAAAACTGCGCACTCTTTTATGCATGAGGCCCCAGATGAGAAGAGACCAAAAGACAAATCCAATTACACAGAGTTTCACATCTAGAATCCGTGCGTACTAGAGTGAAACGACTGGATTAGCTTCTCATAGTTCGGACAGTCTATCTTATTCACTTTGAAAGGCTGTTAATTACAAATTAGATCTGTGGCATCAAGAAAAAAAAAAATCACTCACGGAGTCTCCAGCATGACACGACACACACACGCCATGGTGCTCAGGCAGTCTGTGGTGTCCTCTATCGGCAGGGTCTTGTTCTGCGCACAGACAGCCAGAGAGCACATTATTAACTTCAGGACCTTTAATGTGTAGAATAGGAGAAAAAAAAAAAAAATCCGGAAAAGGCTGACCACTAGGGGGAGACAGAGCGCACAAAAAAGTAAAATATAAAGTGGAAAGCGACTTGGCAGAGATGTGGGTGAGCAGCCTGTCTGCATTTTGGATGAGGCTCAGCAGCCTCTCCCATCAGGAAACTGACTCTGCAGCTTTTTAAAATAACGGGTTATTATTGTTATTTTGTTGTTGTTGTTTTTTTTGTTGTTTTTTTTTTAAAGAAAAAGACAATCGGAGAGAAAACCTTTCTGTTACGAGAGGAGGATAATACTTCAAAACATGTTTGGAAATGTTTTCCAGATCAGCAAATTAAACATTTATCAAGAATAATGTACAACAAACACAGAAACAGAATCACACTGGGTTAAAAACAAGGTCACAATGAGACCGCTTTATTAGGGACAGCGTTCTTTAGCCTTAAATCTAGTGTAGACCATTAAGACTGTTTCGAACCATAATGAATAGAAAATTGATCAACATATTTGATGTATATTGATGATCTTGATGATGGCACTCGACAAAATGTAATATTTATTACTGGTTTCTCAATTGTTTAATGTATTTTGTTTTTATGACTCCTGTTGTGCTTTTATGACGTGAAGCACTTCAAACTGCCTTGTTGCTGAAATGTGCCAATAAACGTAATTGACTGATTGATTATGTGATCGGGCCCTGAAAGTCCATAAAATCTGCTTGGTTTTCGCAATACTTGGTCCATTTTTCCAGTGGCGGCCCTCAGAGGTGGGCCAGGGGAGGCCATGGCCCCCTCCTGAAAAATGCTGAGAGTCTAGTTAATGTCATAAAAAGACATAAAGAGTCATCTTCTTTAATGAAGATGTAAAACCAAATAAATAAATACAAAATAATAAAGAAATAATTTTCTTTTTTTATTTTGTTTTGTTGGCTGTGTTCCCCTAAACTTTTCACTGGTCACTACATGTTTTATTAAAAACAAAACAAAACCAGAAACATTGTTAATCACTTTACTTGTGTTTTTTTTTTGGGGGGGGCTTTGTCACTTAAACTTTGACCTTTGATGGACCGTACCTCTGAAACAAACTTGGTGGTGGCGTTACTCAAGGTCTTCAGCATCGGTGTCGCCTCGGCGTAGAACAGAGACATCCGATTGGCCATCTCGTTGTTTACCTCGTTCTCTGCATCCAGCTGGAAGAAATGCAACAGTTTGGTGACAGGTTACGATTGTGACTCCGTTATTACTACTGAGTTCTCAGATGGAATATTGACTTATTAATAAAGCAAACCCATTCTGCCTCGGTGGGCTTTGTCCTGATCTCACCTGCTGATTATTCAGCCTGTTCCTGCTTATAGTCCTCCTGTAGTAGCTGAAGTCGTTCTGAATGGCCGGGTTTGTCATCTGCACGACAGGAAATGGGACGGAATCGATTTCAAGGTGTCACTAAATCGAAACGCGCGTCAGATTTCTGCCGTGGAGCTCATTCTAAAAGCGACTCTTTCCGACCTTTAGTTCGTCGAAGCTGAGCGTGAAATGAAGGATCTCTGCAAACTGTTTGGCCAGCGCCTGCTCTCGCTCCAGGTGCTGCATGGGAGCGTAGGGCGGGCTCGTCAGCGCCTCCAGCAGGCTGCGCAGGGCGTTCTCTGCAAAAGTGAAGCCACAGCTCAGAAACTCCAAAGTAGACCTTTCAAACTCAGTCTTGAAATTCTGTTCATTTCGCTTTAAAACAAAGACATAAACAGTTTTACAAAGTGGGACGTTCACTATACGACATAAGTCGATATCGGTATCGGTATTGGATCGAAACTAGCATGATGCTTTAGTTTGAAGTTCCATCTTGAAGTTTTATTTTATTTTTATATTGTAGTTTCTCTACTTCAGAAAAACGATTTCGTTTTGATTTGCTCTCAAATTATGATTTATTTTTTTCATTTTGTTTGGTTAGGGGAAAAATGCACACGTTTGTTTTGCTTATCTTTTTCAAAAATCATGTTAATATGTTATTAGAGCGTTTTGCAAAAACAAAACTTTGTCCAAATTCTGTCCCAGGTTTTTAACAAAATAATTTAAAGACAAACCCACAAAAACGCCTAGAGGTGAGAAATCCTGATCATATGTCAAACTTGAATAACACAAAGTATCGGCATCGATATTGGTACCGATTGAAAGACTGAGACAGGAACTTTCTGGTACCATTCTGAAGTTAAATCATGTGAATGAGCAATGATGCTCCCTTTAAAGTCTTAAGTCTGAGCAGGTGACACAAATATGAACCTTTTATTAATTTATCTATTTACAATTTGTCTACTTGTGTAGGATTACGATTTTATTTAAATTTTTTTTTGGGGGGGGATTGTTTTTGTTTACCTCCTTATTGGTTTTGTGTCCTCAGATATAAATGTACTTGAAAATCTTTACAAATAAAGTGATTTTGAAAAAAAAAAAAAAAAAAAAGAGGTTGGTTCCGCAAAACCACCGACCCAGAGGGGCTGAATGCAAATGCAGGCCACACTTTTCAGATTAGTCTTTGCAGAAAAATGAAACCAATGTTTCACTGTAGAGTTTTCCTTCTACTTCATTATTATGCGCTACTTAGTGTTGACGTGTTACAGAAAACACGATAATAAAAAAAACCCCATCAAGGTGTGTGACAAAAAGCGATAAAAAGCCGACGCTGTGTGTGTTCCTGCTGTGTGTGTTCCTGCTGTGTGTGTTCCTCGGCGTCCCTCTGCCTGTCGGGTCGGTGACTGAATGAACGGCGTTCGTCTCGCCCTTTCTCAGGTGTTGCTGCCAGTAGCAAATGTGACCGCAGATCCTGACCTCGCAGGCCGCCTGCTGTGGGGACGGGTCGAAAGCGAAGCCTCCTTCCGCCGCATTAAAAATGCATGAGGGCCTTCTATAAATACGGCAGAGCAGAGTGTTTAATCTAAAGGGCCGGGGCCAGAAACCCACGAAGCCCCTGCTCTCCGTCCTGCGTGAAGCGTCGCTTTGCTTTGCACAACGGAACCAAAAAGTGGAGAATAAAGAGAAAATCAGCTCAGGATGCAGAAAGCGAGAGGCGGACCCTCCGGATCGTTGAACGATCCAGGCCGCTTCCCTCTCCATCATGGCGGAGGTTGAGGTCTGATAACAGCCTCATCAATTATTAGCCAGGCCTTCGCTTTATGGTAAGCTGAGAACAGCGAGTCCCTGAAATGGAGGTATTATTGGAAGGCAGAGCAGAGGCGGCGGCTGAACTCTGCTTCGCTCTCCCCGTCTCTTTCAGCACCGGACGGCCGTGTGGAGCTGTTTCCCTAGCAACGGCTGCCTGGCGGCTCGGGCAGGATGCTGCGGAGATCCTGGCGAGGACGCTGCTGCGCTTCGGGCGAGTGCTTATAGGAATACTGTCGGACTAAAAAATAAAAGTACATTTAAATTTTGCATGGCGGTTCTGACATCTGACTACTTTGTCTTTTGGTGGAAGCTTGATTCTTTTCGTTTTAGATGTTCCTCTCCTTAAACGGACCTGGCATTTCAAACAAATGTGACATGGAGTATTATATATGGTGGAGAGGGGACGCGTCTAAAACCTGAAGGCTCCCGACCCCACCCGGAGAGACGTCAGGTCTACAAGGGGAAACATTGTTCAAGCATCAGTCAGTTATATTGTGTGTTTGTATGAATGCGGTTCTTGCATCTCATTTCTCCCGTTTTGTCGTTTTCCCCTCCAACTTTGCACCCAAAACTGACCAATTTCACTGCAAAAACACAAAATCTTAGCAAGTATTTTTGGTCTAGTTTGCAGTTGAAACATCTTAGTGTGCTTCATATAAGACAAAACTAACTTACAAATAACTTTTCAGCAAGATACAGGAGCTTGTTTTAAGTAAATACTTCTTTAATATTGATGAAAATTTGTACGTGTGTAACTAGAACTTTCTCATCAATTCTAAGGAATTGTTTACTTACAACAAGCTCCTGTATCTCTCTGAAAAGCTACTTAATGAGTTAGTTTTGTCTTATCCCAAGTGTAGGAAGATATTTACATTAGAAACTAGGAGAAAAAAAAAACCTTTGTACGTTTTTCTGTTTTTGCAGTGCTTGTATTCATTTACCCTAAACCAAGTAAAGCTCAACTAGCTCCTCACTTTCAGCTCTCACATGTTTGAGGGTTGTTTTTTATTTTCATCTGCATGTAAATCCCCATTTCCAGTCAGACCCAGACGTTGATTCGGACCAACACCTTCCATTCCTTAGTTTCCAGCCTCTTCTCGGTGGACTTGCTGGTATGTTTCGGGTCATTTAAATGTCAAAGGTATCAGTTCTGCTTTTGCTTTAACTTTTCTTTTCTTTTTTTTTTTACAGCTGGTTTCACATTTGTTTGCACACTTTTGCCATTAAAATTCAACTTGTGCAGCCTTTTTCTGATTGTGCTGAAATCCGGTAGATTCTGCTGCAGGTTCCACGAGGACATTCTGGGTTTTTTGGAGTCTTCATTCAGCCTCTTGCCGTCTGCTCTCAGGCTGCTCTTCTGGATGTGTTCTGCTTGTAGACTATTTTCCAAACATCGGAGTGGCTTATTTCCAATGATTTTGAGACCTACTTGCCAGACTTACACCCTTCCACATTCTTCTTTCAGACGACTTTTTCGATCTGCCGACGTTCAAGGTTTAAGCTTTGCACGCAGCTGAAGCGAAACATCGCAACTTTGGTCTTTTTGAAGTTGGAGTGAATGTGTTCTGATTTATGTCTCGCATAGAAATGAACTTTTTATTCCAGAAGAAAGTATATTTCAAAAGTATTCCCTCCTGTTTAAATTTCTGTGCGATATTGTTTGCAGTTGTTCTTAAACATCCATATGTCGTCCAAGTATATTAGAAAAACACACACGCTGGTGTAGAGTGTCCTAAGTTTTGTAACATGAATGTAGATGTAAACTTTTGCAGGAGCTAAGAGTGAAACTCAACCTTTGTTCCTGTTTATTTACATGATAGAGGTAAAACTGCAGCACAGCCAGGTGCAGCAGCAAGATAGAAAAGCAGCAATAAGAAAAGTTGAGGTTTTAATAAAAACTTTATTATTAGTTTGCTAATTTAGATTTGTAAGTAACATGTACTAGTACTAAAATAAGTTATAAAAGCTCCCTCCTTGTATGTTTCATAAATCTACTTTTTGGTGTTCTGCGACCCTCTGAGATGATTTTTCTTTCTTTCTTTTTCTTTTTCTTCCACGCAGAAAATAAGCGTCTCACCCAATCGGAGGGAGAACTCGTAGAACCTCTTCAGCTTGGCCACCAGGGGGCAGACGGCGTTCCAGGCCTTCTCCTGCAGAGCGAGGTCGCCCGGGTTCTGGATGGCCTGCAGGACGGCAGCAGGAAAACAGAAGCCGCTTCAACTCCTTCACATCTACACCCTCAAGCCGTGTTTCACGCGAAAGAAACATCTTTCTGTTCTGCCTTTGGGGCAATTAGCACAGCATCACATATTGAGTTCTAACAAGATGCAAATTAAGGTTGCAACACCACTGAGATGCAGCGGTGTTGGGAGACTCCCAACGAATCCAGCTAAATAACTGAGTTTGCTGCACTAAACCAATCAAATTCCAGGGAAATCCTTGAGCTATTTTGGCTACAAGGTGATACGTAAGTCCATTTCTCATAAGAAGTACACAACTATAGTCATACTTTTAATTTAAATGAATTATTTTTGTATTGTTCTAACTGTATTTGTATGTAGCAGCAGCCCTGCCGCTGCTACACTTTGCTGACTGAAGATGCAATATGAAAAAGCGACCAGGCCCCGGCGAAACACGGACTGATGGATTTTTGTGGTTAAAAGTATTCCTCCAAAGTCTCAGTGTCAGCAAAGAGCAGAAATGATTCAGCGTTCGTAGCTGAAGTTAGAAGAAAGTTATCAGCAGAACATTTTTGATAGACGTTAATGCCTGATGTACAGTTTCCACCAAAGGTAATCACACCCCATAAAACCGCTCTACATTTATTTCACGTTGCAGCAAAATTCTGTGTATCTCATATAAGAATAGTTGGGAAGTGGAAGGAAGATATTTCATTTATTTAAAAGCATCTGCAGCCCACTTGTGTGTAGATTTTCGGAGAACATCAGCGAACGAAAAATAACGTCAAGGAGACCGAGGAACACGACAGTTAAAGGTCGTGAAGATGAAAGTGGGTTGGGTTGTAAAAGAAACTCCAGGAGGATACAGAACACGTGGGAAAAGGTGTTCGGTCAGACGAGACCGAAATTGATCTTTTTGGCCTTCATGTAGCATTTGTGGACCAAAAACTGAGAATAAACCCTGAACGTATCTATCTATATATAAAAATATAAATAGATATATATATACTGTAGATATATATATATATGAACCTTTTTTTTCAGTTTCAAAACAGAAAAATATTGAGCTAGCTATATGACAACAGTTACAGTCTAAACCACAGGTAACGGTTTAGTTTGATTTCAGACCAAAATGCAATTGAGAATCTGTGGCAAGATTTCAAATCAGTGTTCAACCAGGCCGTCCATCCAGTTTGCCTGAGATTTCCACAGTTTGCAACGCGGAACGAGCTGAATGAGCAAAACTGGTAGAGAGATTTCCCAAATATTATTATTATTCGCAGCGATGAGTGATTTTACAAAGTAATATTGATTCACTTTCACGGTTTCCCACTGCAAATCAAACTTGCTACGCCTGGAGGTAAGGGGCGCTAGGACAGTCATCCAGCGGCCTGCTGTATTTTGGAGTTCAGAAATGTTTAAAGTTGAAAGAAAATTTTAAAATATCACTGAGTAATTATGTGTAGTTGGAAAACATTATTAACAATACCTACAGACCACCTATAAAGTCCGCATAAAGGCAAACAGGAAAAAGAAAACTAAAGTAAATAAACTTAGCCAGGCGGCCCGCCAGGCTTATGACACTCTGTGGGAAAACCTGACTTTGCATAAAATCCCAACAAAACACCTCAAAGTTGGTCCTCCTTTGAGGACAAAGAAGGACAAACTTTGTCCTTCTTGTTAGAGTAGAACACAAAAGTTCAAAACCTTTTGTGTTCTTGATGTTTTTTTTAAACACTGTCACTCGGATATTTGTATCTGTCATCTCCATATGTGACGCTCTCAGTCCAAACCGTTCTGTTGTTTCTGTGTGTGTGTGTGTGTGTGTGTGTGCCGCGCCGCACCTCTCGTATCTCCTGCCCCGCGCCGTTGTAGGACTGCAGCTCGGCCAGGATCCCGTGAGCCTCCTCCAGCACGGCGCTGACTTGGTTCCACACGGCCGTCTCCGCCTCGGTGGGCTGGGCATCTGATCGGGGGGAAGGGGGGAGGAAGGTGATGTAAGGCGAACAGGAGGGATGAACGTATTCACAGAAAGAAGTCCAAGAGCGAGAGAAGGGGGTAAAAAAAAGAGGAGAGAAGGAGGTTAATGAGGAAGAAAGAGCAAAAATTATCCTAGAAGGTCGAGAACCCCCCCCCCCTGAGTTTTCTCTCTCTTCCTCTCTCTGAGGCTGCAGAACTTCATCAAATCGAGGTTTATATCTGGGCTGGGAGTTAAAGAGTCACTCACTGACTTCTTACTAAAACTGTGTCAAGAGGTTAGTTTGGGAGGCCCTCCGTCACACAGTCAGGTCTGACTACACACTGCAAACCAAATGGAGTAAATCACACTGATTTATCTGAGTTATAGTTTCTGGGAGGCTGGACTGAAAATATGTCTCAACTGTCCATTCCTCTAATCCATGTAATTATCTTATACTTCTTCTTTTTTTTTTTTTTTTACCACTTTTATAGCTATCCAACAATTTTGTGGACTGATGCAGATTTATTTTATTTTTTTACTTTTTTGTCTTTAAAGTTAGTTGCTAAAGGAAGAAAATATCCAGACCGGCTCTGTTCTTGTACGCTTTGGCACAGAGCCTCATCGTTGGCTTAAATTTCCTATTCGTTTGGGGCTTTGAACAGAAAATGAACTTTGCTTTGAACAGAAAATGAACTTTTCTGTTCAAATGAACTACTTGGGTGAATTTTAGGAATAAGAATCAGGTGCACAAGTCTGAATTCATCATGCAGTTTTTACAAGTTTGCCTCAAATAAAGACATACAATTCAATTTTAAAATGAATGGAAACGCAGCTCCTGATACCTAGCGCATTAAAATGTGTTTTGGAATGAATAATGGCAGATTAAGCTTCTGCTTAATCCCCATTAATAATGTACAGCCTGTGTCAAAATGTCTGTATCTGGAGTCCTACCTACTAAAATAATAATAATAACAAAATATTCTCCAGAGATATGCCAGAAGCCGATTGGAGGTATAGAGGCAAAAAGGATTTCTCTGCAACTTGTCGAAGGATATGTATCCAAGTATTAAATTTGACTATACGTTTAATTTTTGAACCGGTGTGGATTAGAGAAAACCAAACTCTCCAAATTTTCCCTCCTAATTGTTGCTTACACAATTATTTGAATTTTGCTTGTGTGTGCTGAACACAAATCCTGGCCTTCCCCCGAGTGCGTGGGTTCTCTCCAGGCCCAAAAGCTGCAAAACATGAACTGCAATCAGGTCCGGCGAGTGTGTTTGAGTGTGTGTGTAGTTAATAAATAGGCGACCTGTCACTAGCAGAGACTGAAAACAGCTGCGTACATGTGAGTCGTGCAATCACACCCACCTATATATATATATATATTTAAAAAGGTTTCAAGTGAATCATTAAAAGACCAGAATCACTCTAGCATTTATTTTAATGGTGAGTGGACGTAAAGATCAGGACGTGCTCTCTTTGAGTCATGGTACCGTTTGGGTTTCTTGCCTGTGTGTGTGACTCAGGTGGAACGTGAGGGAGTGTTTTCCCGGGCCGCAGCGCCGCCGATGATGATGGCAGCCGCCCTGCCGAGAGCCAGCAGTCATGGGAAATGTGCCCCGTCCTCATGCACACACCGGCCGCCCTATTAAGCGCCGCAACCTTGACTATTTTTATAACGCCTCATTACAGCCTCCTTTATTCTCCGGATAAACAACACGCCGTCTTAACTAGGTATTAATTAGGGAGCGATAACAAACCAATCTGAAGACCTAAACGGGAGGAGCAGGAATCCCTCTTGTAAGCGAAGTGTGTTCGTTAGTTTAGCCGAGATAAAACAGGAGGAAGCAACAAGTAGCCTGACAGGCTCGCTCCTCTCTCTACTCATCGATTTGTTGCACCATAAAGCTCCATTTTATTCTTTCCATCAGATAACCACGTTTAGGATATCGTCATCCGAACGGACCCAGCTGCTCGGTGTCGTCCACCAGAAAGTTTCGTTCTCTTTCATCCAGTGTGACGGATCGGAATAATCCTGTTTCTGTCATGATTTTTTTGTTTGTTTGTTTGTTATTAATTTAACGGGGGGGGAAAAAGAGAAATCCCCAATCTTGTAGCAGCCCAGAAACCTTAAAGGTTGCAGCAGTGGATCGATGGAGCTGATGCTGGAAAAATCCAGTCGTGATTTGTGATGATGTGCGGGTATCTGTTTTGGAGGTGTAGGTAAGCCGCTGCCATGTGATTGGCTGTTTTTCTTTTGGGTGTGTTACCAAGAAACAGAGAGTTACTCCTGAAATTATTTTATTGTGCAAAATTTGTTTTGTGTGTAATTTTAAACTCACATGTAAACGCAAATCTCTCTACCCAATGTTGTGGCTTTAAAACCCCAGTTTTGTGCATCGTTATGGTAAAACTTTTTCTAAAATGTTCATTTTTAAGCATGATGTTGTCATGATTAAAACTTTTAAAAAGCTGTCCACAAAATGTCACCTGCAGCCATTCAAACACAGCCCTGCGGTTAACTTTTCAAGCAAAGGTCGGCTCAAACCAGACTTGTGTGACAGAGGTGAGTGCCTCCCCCGATTTGAGAGAGAGAAAGAAACACAGAGTGAGAGAGAGAGAGAGAGAGAGAGAGAGAGCTCACAGATGGCACAGAGGTGGATGAGGAGGGATTGGGGTCTTCTAAAGCTGCCATTCCCTACTCTGACTCATTCATTTTTGCTTTTGAAGTCGAGTGAATCACATGCATAATGAAACGGGGGGGAGGAATTCAGCCTATTTGACAGTTTGACGTCTCACGCCAGCAGCAGTGAGCTCCCCCGGCTCCTGCTCTAACGTACAGCTGGCGAGGGAGGAGGAAAAGGAGGAAGACAGCTGTTAAAGGGGGGAAGGTGGCAAAGAAAGGGCAGGATATGAACGGACACAGTGCAAATACAGCGTTGTGAGAAAGTATTTGCCTCCCCTCGCCCCAACACTATGACGTACTTGCAGCGTTTCAGGTCAAGTAAATTTCAACATCAGACGAGGAAAATCTGAGTAAATGAGGAAGAAAGCTAGCCAAACCAACCTGAACCTGTGTGAAAAACCTATAAGTTGTTACGCGACCTTTGGTGGTAACAACTGCTATCAAGTGACAACAGGCATTGAGTCTTTTACGCCTCTTTGGAGGGATTTTGGCCAAAACTTTCCAGACTTATTTGGCACCAAAAAAAAAAACCCCAAACATCTTGGTGATCCCCAAAATCCTTCAGAAAAATATTCTGTGGACTGATGAGACAAAAGCTGAACCTTCTGGAAGTTGTGTTCAAAGCTAACAGCATTTCAGAGAACATCATTCCGACAGTCAAACGAGGTCCATGGCTGCTCTGCTGCTTCGGTTTCTGGAGAACCTGCTGTGATTGATGGAACCATAAATGCAGCTCTCTAGCAGAAAAATCCTGAATCAGAACGCCTGACCATCAGTCTGTGACCTTAAGTGCAAGCGGACTTGGGTTTTTCAGCAGAGCAATGATCCAAAGCCCGCCAGCCAGTCTGCGTCTGAATGGTTTGGAAAAACAAGACACTAAGAAAAGGTTTTGGAGTGGCCTACTCAAAGAATGCCCATAAATCCCAGTAAGATGCTGAGCCATCTCCTTAAACATGCTGTCCATCCTCTTAAACCCTCCAATTTGAATAAAATAAACATGAGATGGGTCTTTGTGTTTGGGGGTTTTTATTTTGGTAAACAGCAGTTTTAGCCACCAAAACCATTTTGCCCACTTTCTTCGTCTTTGTTCAGTTGTTAACTCTTGTCCTTTTCATCTTGGAGGAACAATGGGAGGCTGGCCAGTCCTGAGAAGGTTCATCACTGTTTTATTTCTTCTCTAATTGTTCTCGTTCTGGTTTCCTGGAGTCTTGGCAGACAGGAGCGTGTTAGCCTACTTCATGTTGTCAGACAGGTTCTGTTTCTTGCTTCTACAGACTTGGGTTTGACTAATAAAACAGACTGTGGTAAAATACAGCTAGTTGATGGTTTACCAAAGTGAGCAAATATACTTTCACATGGTTTCACAGATTGGCTAGCTTTACCCCCCGTAACAAATGAAATACCTCGTTTGAAAACTGCATTACCGAGCTTTTCATGATATTAAAACTGGCTTGATCTGAAACATTTAAGTGTGACCAAAAAACAAAAAAAATTAAAAACAGATACAATCTTTAAGGAGGAAAATACTTTTACCACCCTGTGCATCTACATCCTAACAGGCTCTTTGGTCCTGTCAAGTTTCTACCAGGCAACATAAGTAATAACTAATATAGAAGAAAACTGATATTTGATCAGTGAGAATGGAAATAACTTTGCAGTTCGTTTGATTTCAATCAACTTTAAGGCGTCAAAGATCTTGTTAGGATGGATGATTTTTGCACTGCAGCCTCTAAAGTGGGGGAAGAAGGAGCACGAGTGATTGTATTCACAACAGTTTTCTCCACAGTCATTCTCTCTTTCTCAGCCTCTTCATCACACTCTCATACACCCGCATTAGTGGAAAGCAAACACGCAGGAAGACCCGACATCCAGCAGGAGATGAGGAGAATGAGGAGGATGAGGAGAATGAGGAGGATGTACTCGGATGACGAAAGATTGTGTGTAACATTGTCATCGGCGAGCAACAAAAAACCCACGCAGGACTGACATTTGCTGCTTAATTGTTCTCATCTTTCTGTCTGCGACGATCAAAGCGTATTGATTACCATCTTATAGCAGTCCCTTCTTTTGAGGGATTCTCTCAAAAGAAGCCAAATGATTCAAAAATGCCAGTCCGTGAAAGGAAAAGATAGAGTGAGGGGAAACAGAACAGAGGGAAAGGGGGGGAACCAGGAAGTAGAGATGGTACGATGGTTAGCTAAGGCGGATGGAATGGTGTTGAAATAAAAGGGAAAGGCAACAAAGAGAAAGGGATAACTCAAAATAAGAAGCTGATGGTCTCACGTTCAAAGTCAAGGAAAACTATTGGCCCATGCTCAAGTTCGGCGCAAGCCAGCACTTTCAGGAGGTTTCCCATGAGCCCCCTGGAACAGAGAGAGGGGAGAAGTCTGTGGGTGATGAGGGGATGGCCGTGTCAGGGTGGAGGGGGGGTTGTGCGCACACGGGTGTATGGATATGTGTGTGTGTGAGCCGCATATGTGTGTGGCGTGCAGGAGGCGGCGTGGTGGAGGTGGGCGACCGGATGAGAGAGCGGTTTGTTGGAATGGCATGGTGGGAGTAAGGCCTGGGTGATGCATGGCAACACTGACAACAGAGCATCTTCAGTCCCGCTCTCATGTTGCTCACCAACGCGGCATAGAAACCTGCATGGAAACAATAACTGCATGGCTAAATCCCTGGAGTACACTAGTTTGTGGGGACAAAAAAAAAACTGAAGACCTCAAACACATATCTAATCCTCCTAAATATAAAGCTTGTATACTTTTCTATGATAGGCAAAGGCTGGTTTTAAGGTAGCTACATCATTGTCTTCAAAAGTCCAGTTTTCTGCTTCCCCACCTCTCACCTGAAGCTGCAAGCTGTCAGTCAGGTGTGTATGAAGGTAAAAGGAAGAAAATTCCCTTTAACTTTATGAGACAAGTGAAGCTAATCATGTTGGTAGCTAAGTGGCTAAAGTAGTTAGCTAACATGGCCTTGTCAAGCTCCTGACATCAGGTGTTGCGGCTCAGGACAAAACATTGTCCTGAGCCGTATGCAACGAAATTTCGTTCTGTATACACCCTGTGCATGCAAAATGACAATAAAGTCAGTCTAAGTCTAAGTCTAAGTCTAAAACTACTTTAGGTGTTTAGAAAAATTTAATTGGTCATTATTTGCTTTTATTTAGTCTTTTTCACCACTCTGTACATCTGTTTAAGGTGTAGCCCTAAACAGATGTAGCCTGCTAGCTCCCTGATGAGCTAGCTAACTCGCTACTTAAAAAGGCTAAATTCAGATTTTTTTCCTTGAGCTTAAAAAAAATCTACACAATCTTTACCTACTAAATATCCATACAGACACAGTCTACTGAATGGCAACAACTAACGTAGACGCCTGTGAATTCATATTCAGTCCAGAGGAGGTGCTGGCAGCCTAGCAACAAGCAATTGGTAAGTTTTTAATACTTTTTACACATTTTTGTATTTGTCTCAAAATGTGAATAGCTAAAACTGATTAGGGCTGAAACAATTAGTTGTCGAGTGTAATACTCGACAACTAATTTACTAACCAAATAATCGTGTGCACTAAATTTAAGCAATGCAATTTTATTGTAACTTAAGCAATACAGTTTTTCAGTTCTTACCTAGAAAAGTAACTGAATTGTTTATTTGCCTATTTTATGTATTTTGAATGTTGTAAGTGTTTAAATGACTATATCCATAGTGTGCCCATTTATTTTTGGATTACTTGACTAATTGTCAGAATATTTGATGGGATAAAATGATCACTAAAATAATTGCTAACTCCAGCCTGAAAAATTATACAAATAAAATGTAGCTTCCTGGTCCTGGCTTTAGGGAACACATGAGATTTCTCTGGGTACTCCTACTGTCCCAACAACCCCAAAAAAGCATTATGTGTATTTTAAGCAAAGCTGATTATAGGACTTTATTTTTTGTGAATGCTGTATTACCATGAAATCAAGGTGTTTCTGTTTGGGGCATTAGAATGCCATGTCAGCCCAGGCCTTGTCTGCTGCCGGTGATTCTGTTCTGATTCCCAGAAATGATGATGTCTAATAATGGTATCTACACAATTATCTGAGTGAGAGTGGGACTGAAGAGCATCTGATAATGAGAAACAACACCCTCAACAACACTCCATCACACCATCACCGACTCAGCAGCTCACACCCGAACATTTCCCTCCCTGCCCTCCCTTCGGTACCCGGCCACCGACCTCCCACGGCACCACCTTCCGCTCCACACTCACAATTCAAGCACACGGACACGTGCACACACACCCTGGCGCTCACTTACTTTCAAAGTCCAGGAAAAAATGCGGACAGTTCTCTAAATCCTTGCCAAGGACCTTAATGAGGTTCCCCATGGCCAGCGACCTGGACGGGAGGAAACAACAAAATGCATACAGGACCTGGCAGCGCGCAAGAAAACACACCAACACACAGCAGAGACATGGAGAACACCTCGGGTTCGTCTAACCAGTCTGCATTTCTGCCTTGTTCTCCTCGTCTTCTCCGTCCTTCTGTTGAGGCAGCATCTCCAGAGCGGAAGCAGACGTTCCAGCCATCAGTGACACTGATCACAGTTTATGTCCAATATGCTGTATCCACTTACAGCGTGGTCTAAATCCAGCGCCGAATCATTTAGCTCACTTACTGAGAGTCACTAGAGCTGGGCAGTGGTCTTAATCCGTTTACATTGCTATAGTAACCCAATAAAAACCTGCCGTATACAGACTGCTCCCATCTAATGGTTTTTATAGGCAGTGTGGTCTATAGATGCTTTCCAGAGATTTTTTTTTTTACCTTTGAACCAACATGGTAGATGCCAGAGCTAAAATAAACAACACATAGCATGAGAAGTACAGTGCTTTGCAAAAGTATCCATGTGCATTTTGCAACATTATATTCATAAGGATGAATTTCATTGGGATTTCAAGAGTAGACGGACTAAATGTAGTCTTTAATTGTGAAGTAATAAACTAAACGTGAATGTGATCATTCATTTTAAAGTTTTCACAAAGATTCTGAATTATATTTAAAGGTGCAGTATTACTTATTTTCTGGATACATAGTACAACTTTATAGCACAGATAAGTAACTATGTTACCTTCAGCTGTTATAAAAATACTGTATACATCAAACATAAATTAAAAGAAATTGGACTTTTCAATTTGAGGCCTTGAAATTGGGCCTCTGTCTCTTTAAGAAGCTCCTCCTCTTTTTGACACATCGCCTTAAGCACGTCATCATAACAACACCTTTCCATTATTCTGTTTACAACAGTTCTTAGGAACACTGGACTGAGAAATAGTTTCCATGATGAGCTCATCAGAAGCGCAGGTCAATCATATGTTTGCTAATTGCTGATGGCTAGTCTGAAGGAGCTGAGTTGGGAAGGTGTGGAAATTGGAGATTATTTAGCTTCATCTGTCCTCTCATCAAGTCTAACCAACTTGTTTATTCGTATTAAACAATAGCAGAGATGTGGACTGCATGACTAACAGTTGTCCTGTAATCTTGCTTTAAACCTCACACACCTTCATCCTGGTCCTTGTGATGCTGTTAGTTCCTCTGAGCACTGAGCCAAATTCATTCTGCCACATAAAACTACTGCAGGCAGATCTTATTCACTGATTACATGGCATCTGAGTCTGGGTATCAGAAGAAAACAGCACCGCACTCTTCACAATTTACTTAGTTTTGGTCTATGTCATAAAAGCCCAGTAAAATACATCGAGGTTTGTCATTGTGACATGTCAAAATGTGAAAAAGTTCAAAGGTCATGCACAGTTTTGCAAGGCACTGAAGGTAAGGTATCACACTGCTGAGATTCAAAGTCTTTCCGAGCGTCTTTAGAGCAGGTAGAGGAACAGGAGCATTCACTACCAGAAAGTTTAAACCAAACTGGGACATGTACGGCAAAAACAGACACAAAGCTCTGTGATGTAAAATCTGTGTTTCTTGTTGTACAAAGGGAGGACTATGGTGACAGAAGCCAAGGCTTTACTTCCCCTGCTGACTTTATGTGCTATGTTAGCACTCGGGAGAGGCCTATCGGTCCATGGAGGAAGGATTTACAGCCAGCATTAGCATGTTTATGAGATGCCACCGTCCCTCGTGTAGAAAAAGAACAAGGCCCAGTCTTTTCATTACCACTCAACGAGAGCGAGGGTCGCAATGCAGCACCGAGACACAGCCGGACGGTATTGACGTCCTGCGTCATCTCCGATGATACCCATGCCTCCTGAAATATCCTTCTGCATCTGCATCAGCAAAGAAGTACCTCTGCATGCTGAGTCATTGCTCTAACACACGAGTTTAGCCCACACTTTATCCAACTTTGCCTTATAGCCTTGGAGAATACATGAACAGGAGACTTAATGAGGGGCCGTGATGTCGAGTCGAGAAGATTCGAACCACATCCTCGACCACAAGTGACTAAAACCAGGTGACGCAATGTTTCCCTTTGTCAGAGGTATCCACACACATATCAGCACACACATGAGAAGCTTAGACTGGAGCAGCAGGAGGTCCATCCCCAGAGCAGTGCTCGGCGCATGGTTGCCAGGATACTGTTGGCCTGGCAATGCCGTCTGCTCGCCGCAGCCGAGGATGGAGGGGAAAACGGTGTGAAGCTTGCACAAACGGTCGCTGTTGTACCACCTGTGATGCGTGTCTTTAAAATTAAACTGCACCTCTCTCGTGGCAATCACCAGGGCACGGCATGTCGAGCTTCAGACAGAGGAAATTAGAAAAGAATCTCACAGACTCTCTGTCGTCTTACCCTCTTTTCCTCTCAGTGATGCTCCTCTTCCTCTTCCAACTCTCTCCTCCTGTCTTACTTTCTCGTTGTGCCTTCTGAAAGCGTCGCCGCGAGTAAATCCCCCCAGTTATTCCAGCTCAGAGTCCCCCAGCGGCTCCGGTTTGCCACTCGCCGCCTCTCTGGAGACGGATGTAAACTCGTACTCGTGCCTCTCTTCCTCCCTCTGTTTGAGTGTGAAGTCCACTTCGCACTTCTCTTTTCAACGTCTATTTAAAGCCCTGTGGTTTTCTCTATTAGCTTCGACCCGGATGCTGCTCAGTTCTTTCTTTCTTTGTTCACACCTTGTCCAGAGGACGATGCTGTGCAGCGTCGAGGTTTTCGCCGCAGACCCGAGGCTCTGTTAATTTCTGCCTCTTTCTGATGCCTCTCTGTCGCTGCTCACGTTTCTGTTGCACTGAAAAGCTCATTTTCTCTTTTAGTTTCTGACACCATGATGGGTTCCTCAAAAAATATTCCCTGCAGCTCTCCTTTCTGCCTCACTTCTCCATTTCACCACTGAGCAGCACTCTCCTGACTTTTTGGCCTCCTTTTGTCACAGGACATCTCCGTCAGGGGGCCACTTGCTCTTGCTGGTGGCCCTTGGGTGTAAAGACGTCTAAGAGCGAGGCGGGAGGCAATAGGGGCCACGCATTGCATAATAGTCATTAGATCACTGACTGTTGGAGCATTGAGGCACGACATTTTTGGAATCGGGAAGTGCGATCGCTGGCTCCTGGTCGAAGTAGTTTCTCATACATGCAAACAGACACAACCTCTAGATAGCCAGAGTGAAAGTGGAGCAAATAATTCCTCTTACGCAACCGGGGAGCAAAGAGGAGGAACCAAGCCGAGGGGCCTCCTTGAGTCTCAATGAAGACACATCTCTGTGACCACATGGGCATGAAAAGCAAACCTGGTTTAGACCGGGAGCCAAGCAGCTGAGCTAAGTCTTCCTGGCTCCTTTCAGCTCCCACTGAAAGAATCCTCCTGTTACAGCTCAGCAGCTGAGCAAAGACACAGCGCTCGCTCTCTTTGCCAAGTCCAACTTCTATTAACTCACCAATTCGAGCTTCCTCTATACCCTCTGAGAGTCTTTCTGGAAACTGCAAACTGCCCTTGAGTGACGGGACGCTCACTGGCCTGCGGGTCAAACCCGCTCAGCAGCTGCGCAGAGTGAGCCAGCGCTCGAAAAAATAATGCGTTTTTTTGCTCACTGTCTTTTGTTTCCCTACCTTCTTTGCTTGTGTTTATCCCACTGGAACACTTCACTGCATCAACCGGGGCTTCTCAGCTCCTCGCGCTGGTTACAGCATCAGCACCCAACACCTGGAAAAAGACGGACAGAAAGGAAAGAGGATCATCATCAAACTCTGCTCACCACAGCAAAATGGCTGGGGCTTGACCAGGCAGTAAGCGAAGAAAAATCTTTCTTTTCGGCTTTGTGGCTGAAAAACATCAAATACAACAGGCTTGCGGTATTCGTTGGGTTTGGGGATGGTGATCAGCTAATATGCACAAATACTTTAGCATGTTTGATACGTGTGACGTTATTGCGTCCTCTACTGCGCATGCGGGACACTTTTAGTTTGTTTGCAGTTCACACATTCAGGTCGCATACATTTGGAAATGTGAGCCACCACGCAAAAATTTTACTTTAGCAAAAAAAAAAAACACCCAGTCTTCTGGTGTCACGGGCTTACATAAGGAGCCTTCTTAAAGGAGCAATGTTAAAGCTATAGCTAAGTTAAGTTAGCAACATAAACTTGCTAACTTAGTTTCAAAAGTACCTGTAAAAACAACACCTGGAAAGCTGAACGCACATGTCGCATTTTTTTTTTCTGTACTTTAAAGCTCATCAAATTAATCTCATTATTGTGCTTCTTACGCAGCCTGGGCCACGTCTGACCTGCTGACTGGTGCAACTATTAACGCCGCTGCTGCCGCCCTTGCATCATCGAATCTCATCAGGAGAGAGTGCAGACTGGAGGAAGGTGGCATATTTGCAGAGGGGTTGCTAGGGAAACACAGCCTCTCATTCTCATGGCAACACACACTCAGGCATGGCTTGGCGTTTTCAGCACGGCTCGTCGGTTGGATAACGACGGCCCGTACTCGGTTCACTATTTCCTGTGCTTCCGGATTCGTCCATGAAACATTTTGCTCTCGTGGAACTCCCACATCCAGTGATTTACTTTGGGAACTTGACCAAACTGACCCAGGTCAAAGGGTCAATGACTGCTGATCGCCCCTGTGCATAGGTCAAATTCACACCTGTGGACATAACGGAGGGGAACATTGTCTGTTAAATGAGATTTATCTGTTCTATTGTGTTCAGCTTTGTTAGTAAGAGGTATTTAAAGAAATACACAAAATCTCATTACCTTACAATACGCTAAACCTATCAGAGCTGTTGCCTTTTGTGTTAAAGTATTAAAGTATATCTAAATGTGTGCAAGTTTCCAATTTTATCCTAAGCCTAGGGCTCTTATTGCGCTGATGGATTACTATTTTCAGTTCTGCTAATTAGCTTAGCGCTTCCGTTTGCTGTTTGAGCTCCAAACCTTCTGTTTGCTTTCTCAGCACTTTTTAAATTTAACCACGAGCTTAATATCTTAATGCTTAATATCATCGTTCTCCCCTGTACATTTTCATACTCCAAAAGCAGAATAGTTGCAACTAACTATCTGGAGGATATGGGCCAAACTCAAGGCCCGGGGGCCAAATCCGGCCCGTCATAGCTCTTTAGGTGGCCCTCTAGACTCCAGAGGTGGATAACAGCTGTGTGCTCAAATATTATTTTAACAAACCAAAGCAGTTTTGTATCTGTACACTGTCAAATTACATCAATCAGTTTCTTCTGTACTGAATCAATAGATCCCCACATTTTCTCTTGAGTTTTCTGCAAAACTTCCGCAAAATAAGTCAAAAATGTTGGGTTTAAGTGGTATTATCGCCCACTTATTTCAAGTCTACAAAGAAATTTGACCTAGAAACTAAACTAGACCAAAAATACTTGGTAATATTTGGCATTTTTTGCAGTGCATCGCGTCATTCAGTACACCGTGCTGTTTGTCTGAGCAGCATATCAAAAATGAAAACAATGTGTGTGGTAGAGCCGCAGTACATAAGGTTAGTGTGTATTTCTGAAGGAGGCTGCACCTAATCGGCCTGAATCCCGGAAGACTTTGATATTGACACTGCACTTATGAGCATCACCATGATTCAGTGTCCCGTTAATCAAAGATTAGCCTGCTCTGCCTTCTCCAGAGAGCAGACACGATGAGAAGGGTCTGGAGAGCTTTAACCGTCCAGCAGCAGCGTATCAGGGCCGTCGTCAAAAGGAGTAAATTTCCAATGAAATACTCAGAAATGTTGAGATTTCTGTTGAATGTTGAAATACTCAGAAATGTTGAGATTAATCTCAGGGCTTTTTCTAGAAAAAAAAAATATAGAAACGTCAGAGTTTCAAAAAGCAAAAACATTGCTACAAAAATATTCGGAAATGCTAAGATGAATCTGTAGAAAAAAACGAGGAAATTTCAGACTTTTAAAAGTCAAAAAATTGGAGAAGTCTCAAAATTTCAGTTTTCTGGTGGAAATTTACTCCTTTTTTTCTCTCTTGTCGTAGAAAGACTCGCTTGTACAACTTGCTGAAAAAGATGCTTCTTTGATAAGATAACAAAAAAAGTCAGCAGGAAATGCTTTTTTTAATCCGATCTGTCTGACTTTTTCGCTCTCTCCGTCCATAAAGGCTGTTCTTTGATGCCTTGTGCTTGATGCACCTTTCTTCTCACACACCTGTTTGACTTGTTCTTTTGATCCTCTGTCTTTGTCAGCATATCTAAAGATAGCGATGAGAGCAGGAGGCTGTGGCTGTGCCTTCGAAGAGCGAGGAATCAGACGGCCTTTTCAGCCTCACGTAAACCAATGCAAGTCTAATTTTTAGATCACATCAGGAAGATTGGGTTATTTAAGGACAGAAAGGAGAGAGAAAATGCGAAACAAACCCAGCATATGTGACAAAGAGTGACTTTCCGGAATAAAGTGGGAGCTAACTGTCAAATGCAGCTAAAACATCAGTGCTAATGGATTCCTACAGCCAACTGGCCTCAGGCCACAGATACACTTGATGCACTGAAAGGAAACTAAAATAAAAATCCTCAGGAAAGGTTGGTGATGGTTGCCACTTATCCTGTAGCACTGCGTGCCACCAAAATGCCTTTCCAATCTGATTTAGACCCAACGACAGATGCTTTTGTCTTTAAATGGAATATGGAAGCCACCATCATAAGATTTGAGCTGCAGAAATGTGACTTTTGAACAGTTGCTATGACGCGTAGCTGTCGCAGTAAAGTATTTTCACATCGGGGAGCTGATTAGTATCTCAATAGTTCAAGTGACACCCGAACTAGAGGCGATTCTTCTCATTTTCATTGCTTTTTTTTTTTCTTGTGTTTTCCATTGCTAATCTTAAGGCATTTATTACTGCAGTATTTCCACATTTGTATTCTGAAAATCCCAATTTGTAACTCAATTGGTTTTAGGCCCATTAGGAATTTGAAGCCCTAAAGACCAACATTGTAGATTATACAAGATGGATCATTTAACGGGTCGACCGAATCAGTTTATTTCATGCCAGGTTTAGCTCCCCATTGCCTTGTGGATTTGATCTTTTCAATAATCTGCTCTATTACATATGGAGGCTTTTATTTTGAAGAGTACTCATAGAAACCTCAACCTGGTTTTCCAAATTGCTAATCTTGAGGAAAGGCAAATAAAAAAGGACCTTTGTCGTACTTTCTTTAGCAATGTGAAACATCATTTTGTTATAAACTCATTTATGAAACATGAGGCGTTAAAGTTGCAAGAATATCCATAATTATCATGGAAATCCTGTGAGATATTTCAAAGCTACTCAAAGTAAGTCAACAAATAAAAGAGCGAGCCTCTCATTTTAAAAATTGCGAGATTTATTAGAACAACTTTTTTTCCACATAGTTCTGTTGGTAATCTGGAACTTGCTTTTGCATTAATCGGACTTATAAACTTTTATTTTGAAGCGAGCCTAAACTTCAGTCTGAAAATCCAAAGCAGTAACTCTGCATTTAGGTATTTCAAACCGTCTGCTATGGCCATCACCAACATGATTTGATTTATTCTGAAGAGTATTGATACGCTTTATTTTGAAAGGCAACAATAAATGTAACTGCTTCTCATTAAGGAAAAGAGAATGTCAGAGATGGAAACTAAAAAGCGAAGCCTGTGATGCTCCTGCACAGCCCCTTTATTCTCCCTTCCTCTGTGCCACCCCCCCCCCCCACACACACACACACACGCATACACATGCCCGGTCCAGAGCCATGCCCTCCTTAGAGGGCGATTGCAAATGAGCATTGTGAGCCTGTGCTGCAAAGCTGACAAAGAAAAGCGTAGAGGATGCTTTGATTGACGAAGAGGGATGTTATGACATGTTTAAATGCAAAACCATTTTGATCTGAAGTCCTTTTTCAATTAAACTACAAAAAAAGCTAAATATATGGTAACCCTGCAAGCGCAGATCCCATCTTTAAATTACTAATCCACATGTTTGTATTTTTTGCTGATCTTTTTCCTTTCAGCCACAGATCATTTTTTGAGAAAACGAAGTTTATTACTATCTAATCTTTTTTATTTTTTCACACCAAGAGACTGTGTTTTATACTTAACGTAGCCATGAATATTAACATGAATACCACGATAAGGCGTCAGGGCTTTTACAACGGCAGAAAAGCAGAAGCATTTCAGACCTAGTGGTATCCGGATCTACTGGAGCGCCTACATTTATTTGAGAAGTGGGACGTTTCATCAGCGCCTGTCGAAGCGAGAACACACACCTGGCTCTTTCAGGGCTCTGATGATGCGGCCGTGCTGTATGCAGTCGTTAAACGCCGTTTCCCAGAAGCCCCGCTATCTGTAAACAAAGACAGGCGAGCTGCTCTTTGTCCTCGGCGGGAGGCTCACACGTTGCTTTCCTGCCGGTCAGCAGACGCCCGCATGCCTGGGGGGGCTGTTATAGGCCGGGTTGCGTTCAATGGGGGGTGGAAAACAAAAGGACGTTTGAGTTGATTTGAAGGGACAAATTGTGTCTGATTTAACTCAAATTTATTCCAATTGGAATTTTACATTAATGATGGTTTGCTTATATGTGCATTAAGTTGGAATGAGTTGGGTTTTTTTATGATCAAGACAGTTTTATGTAAAATTTTATGTAAAACGTGTTTAGTATTCATGAAAAAAATCCACATAATATACAAATACTGATTAGTACTGTTACAAAAATGTTGTATGTTATGATTTATTTGTATTTCAGAAGCAGACTTCAGCAAAAATATATGTAAAGTAGTTGATTCTAAATGAATATTGTTCCGAATATTATTATTTTTTTGGCCATTCTCCTCTTTATTGAGTAGATATCAGCTGGTTAATAAGTTGAGTTATATTACTGTGGAGCCAGTCTGCGGTCAGCCACTTCAGGGTTACTGATGGTAAAACTTTTAGTGTTTAAAAACTAAAAGTCGAATCTCTGATTGTTGCTTTATGTAGAAGAGATGGGTGACACTCCGTTAGCTTCCAGGATTGTCTTTATTTTTCATGACCTGACCAGTCCGTAGTCGCCGATTACTTTTCCCCGTAAGCATTGTCGGCTTTCTTTCAGCCAGCTGACTGATTGTGTGCAGGTTAATGTACACAATGTGTGCAAGGGAAAACTTCAGTCATTTTGGCACCTTCTCTGGATCTTAAAGCGCAGGAACAGCGCTGAACGTTTTTGCTTTGTACCAAAGTTTTATAAAGTTACAATTTTAAAACAGCAAAACCAACTTAGTTGAGTTTTATTCCTATGTTTTTCAGTCAAAAACACAACAAGAACTCCCACTAAAGTCGGATGTCTGACTAAAAAAGTTGGACGTCAGTGAATAGCTTCAAAATCCAATATGGCTGCCCATATAAGACATTGTGATGTCATTCCCAGGTTTGACGTCAAATAAAAGGAGTAATAACTTCACAAAAAATCCACAGTGCAATGCCAGTGATTATCTTTCGGCGTTGGATCCAAATATGTCCACCTCAAAAGTCATCAGGAATGAAGAATGGAACGAGGAAGTAAAATTGTACCGGGTGCACGTTCTGTGGAAAAACATTGGCTGCTCCAACAAGGGCAAAAAAGCAAAACCGCCATCATGAATGAACTAAAATCTAAACATAACGCAGGGAAAAGAAGAGCGAATCCAATAAAGTGCAGAACCGGGTCCTATTGTGTTTAAATCCACAGCCAGCGGCTCATGACCACAGAGGAGGAACGCATTGACCCCTGACCCCCTGTGCAACCGGCAGTCTATATTGAGCTCGGTGCGCCAAAGCCCGCTGGAGCGACTGGGCCCGTCCTTGACGGAGGCGATGCTCCTTCACAGAGTGCTGCAGCGCGTCTCACATGGCAGACGATGCAGCGCTACACTCTTCCCCGCTCCGCTGGGAGGAGAAGAATAGCAGCAGCAGCAGCACCTTCAAACGCCGGAAATTGGCTTCAGCGCAAGGTAGGGGTAGTGGGGGGTGGGATTGATGGAGCAGGAAGAGAGTGGACTAAAAATGGATGCGGTCAATCCCCGGTGTGAAAGCGTGAGATCTTGGCCGTTTTTCAGGTTTATTCCTGTCTAATGGGATATTTTCTATCCCTGTTGTGTTTGGGGGTTTGTGTTTTTTTTGGTTGTTTTGATGAAAAATAGCAATGGGAGCTAACTAGATGAGAACCTATTGATTTGAGGGGGGGAGGGGGGGAGGGCAGTGAAAGAAACAAACATTAAAAAACTGTGTTTGTATTGTCTCACAAGCCTGATCAAACATGAAATAAAACCGGGGCTGCCAGCGTCCTGGTGTGTCCGTGGCATGCTAGGCTCTGGCATAAACACATGAGCAAACACACAAACACTCCCTGTTGTTTTAACTTCATAGAGTCAAACCATTAAGAAAATGGGTTTCAAAGCCACTTTCACACACACACGCCGACACACACTGACACTTACAGAGGTACTGATTTAAAAAAAAGCTGTAAGGAGAACTGATACCGCGGTAGTACGCTGTCATACTCTCTGTTCTACCACTAATGAGCTTCCATAAGGTGACTGAAAACTTGTGCACGATTCACAATGATGAAAACAGTTCACCAGATTGAATGATTCCAGGTAAAAGTCCATTTGACCAAACAAATATAGAACATGGATGCAGGGTTTTGGTTTTGGACTGCCCCAAAATTCTGTATAACGACGAAAAATCTGGAAATCAGACAGCCTGTGTTGTTCTAAAATATGATTCTGCAAACCTGCATTGGATGAGGAATAATGAGTATTTCTGCTATGATGCAATCTTAATATATTTCAGCTGTTGTTTACTGAACTATAAACCCAATTTGCTGCACTAAAAACAGAAAATGACTGCAGATTTTTGCCTTGGTCAAGCAAAAAAGAAGAAATTTAATCTGATCTCAGATTTTACATCAACAACCTGCAGACCCTAAATTTAAGGGACTTAAGCCTCTTCTCCACAGGCATGTCGTTAACCGGTTCTTCCCCAGTCAGATTTGTCTCCATTTGGAGATCTTCTGTGGTTCTTCGCTGTTTTCTGGATCCACATCAGGAGTGGCACTAGCCAGACCTAGCCAGGTATTGGGCGCAAGAGGCTTCTTGATTGGCAGCAGAGTGCCTTCGTTGACTGGCTCATGGATTTACGTCAACAACAAGATCTCAACTACCATTTTCAATTGACGATACTGTAGTAATTTTGAGGTGGCGAGCTGCAAATCGGTAAGTCCGTGGTCAAACCTTGAGATCCGAAACTTTTCATCAGTTGTGGTGGAAGAATGCACACAGGGTCAACTATACAGGGCAACAATGAATAAAGATATACCAACAAATTTCAGAGAAACTGTGCACCCAAGGGTACGCACACAAAATTACATCATCAGAGCATCGATAGTCATGTCCATAGTCATGTCCTCATAGTGAGGAATGCACTGCCAGTGGAGGAACACCCAGCTTGGCTAGAACGGAACTGGACATTAACCGTCCAGAGTGAGACTTGACAAGGGAGATGGGGCTTGAGTCTTTCGTTTTGTGATAAGTTAAAAACCCATTTGTACTACATGAAATAGTTATTTGACAATCAGCAAAGCAGTATTTAGAACATGTTTGAGAAACATTTACTAGTGAGCACAGAGCAGAAGCATTTTCAGTAATTGGTTACCAGGTTTGTTTTTAGCTCAGGAGAGATTCTGGCCCACCGGTCGTTGCAGAAATCCTCCGGGGTTCTTTGCTGCATCTCTGCAACCCAAAGTGTCAATTCCCTTCACAGATTTTCAGAAGTTCAGATGTCTTCTTTAACCTTTTTGTTGTCTTGGTGACATGTTTTGGGTGATTCTCCGTGTTCTGATGGAGGAAATAAAGCTCCTGTTCTTCTCCAGAGTTTGCGATACATGGTACCGTGCATTAGCTCCTCCTGAACCTTTATCAAACAAACAGCCACAAAGCATGACAGTTCCACCTCTATGCTTGACCGTGTAGAAAGCGTACTTCCAGTCATATTCATCAGCCTTTCCCTTCTTCCAAATCAAATGGGTCAAGCTGATGTCAATGACTCCAGTCTCATCTGATCAAAGAAATCTTCCTCAAGAATGTAAGGAAGGTCCACGATTTCAATTCAGCAGAGCATGCTGCGCTAAAAGGTAGTGTTTTTGGTGACTGTAGTCAGTACTGCTTTCAAATCTGATTCCTCATATTTCTGTTGATCATCCACACAAAGACTACATCCTGCATGGATCTTCAGACTGAGGGCCATTAACTGTCTTTTCATCTAGTTCCAAATAAACACACTTAGCATGTAGCTGATGTTCTTGTAGACCCCTCCAGCCTTTGACAGAGGTCCGATCCTGGCCCTGCGGTTCTTTGGCCGCTCTTGGGTCGTACACGTTAGTGGTTAGGTTGGGAAAGAACATGAATCTATGGACACGTGTATTTAGTAGCTGACAGATTTATGTGCCAAATGACTGCTTATCCAATCTTGTGTCAGATTTTCTACTGCAGTGCAGAGGAGCAAGTACGTCTTTCGCTTGTAGACATGCAAATCAGTTTACAACGTTTATATAACAAATTCCTTCTGGATATTTATTCGATATTCTGTCTCTTCACATTAAAATGATGCTGCCATGTAAATCCATATACTTGTTTCCCACGCTGTAGACATTGAGAGATGATTTTCCCTCTCACTCACTGAAATCTAGCAGCAGAACAATAAACGGTCCTCTCTCCTCCCACTCTCCTCACTTCAGCCTCCCACTTGGTCCCGTTGGCTCCAGCTTCCCTAGACCTGGTGGCATTGATCTCAAATATGTCCAGAGGGTGAACATTCGGACTATCTGTTGACGCTAGCGGACAGCGATTGATCTCATCGACAAATTGCAGGCCCCGACGCTGTCGGAAGTCCCGCGGGGGCAGATCTGAGTAAACTGATTACTCTCAGAAATTTGCCCACTTCTGCCTTCATTCAATACTAAAGAGAAAGTTTTGTTGCTTAAGTTAAGCTTGGTTACAGGCTGGAATGGATCCACTTTAGTCTGTTTCATTTAGAGGTGAACGCAATCATTGAAGATTGATCAGATCTTGAAACTTTCAGTTCTCAGAATCAAATAGATTCAAAGATTTTTCTTAAATTTCTTCATTCTTTTACAACTTTTTCTCTTCAAACCAGTGAAAGTCGGCCAATTTTTTGGTCCGTTAAATGATTCTAGTTGTAAAGCATTGAAACATATGAAGTGGAGTTCTTCATTTTATAGACATTAATCTTCACCCTTCCCTTCAACAACAAAAACGCTACTTCTGTACGATGGATTTTGCCAAACACCCATCGAAACATTTTTCATTGTTAGCATTACCATTTCTGTATCGTAAACTCAAATGCATATATGAGTTCAATTTCCTGTTAAGAATATTCAATATGAAAATTTATTATCAGTTAATTGTTAAGTTCATGACTCGTGGTTCGTAAGCTTCATATAGATCAGTGCATAAAGTAAGTAAATTAAGCCACTGAGCCTCCCGGCCAGCAGGAGGCTCCCAAGACCACTTGACCTTTGATACAGAGTAAAATAGCGTGTTCTGTTTGTATTAGGAAGTCAAACTTGACCTACTGTAGTTACATATTGGAAATATAACAAGATCGCCTCTTGCAGTTGGAAATCTGGTTTTAAAAAGTCAACTTCTTGGCTTCCACGCATAAAGTTTCGAGAAAGTATTTATTTTCTCTTCTGGCAGTTGTGTCTTGTAAAAGCAGAGGTGCACACACTAGGCTACTCTATAACTGCCATGTTCCTTTGGTGTACACATTCAGACAAATAATATTATGGACCTGTGAGAGACGTCATAGCAACTGAAGCGTCTCTCTGGTTTTTCAACTTGCAAATATAGCTTTAATGTTAAAATTGGTTGTCAATTGTTTACAAAAATTGAACAAAGCTCCTGTGGTTTCAACGAATACGGGTTTAAATTTAATCTTAAGTCATTTCAGAAGTAAAATTTTGAATTCAGGCCAACAGCTGGAGCTGGATGAAAGCATCAGCCGCATGAACGTAAATGAAAAGGTCCACGCAAAGAACAGTGACGGGAGCTGAAAGTGTCACTGCAGCATCCCGACTTTCTTCCAGGATGTGCTTTGCGTTGCCTACAGGAACAGGACTCTGGACGTTGTCAGAGGCTCCTCACAGCCTTTCCAGGAACTTTATGAACTGTTCCCATCCGACAAGCAGCGCTGCAACATTAAAATCAGAAACAACAGGCTCCTACAAAGCCTCCTGCCTTCAAGCTGTTAAAATGACAAACAGCTGTTAAGATTTACGATTTTATTGTAAAGCGATGTGTATCTATGTTGTGTTTTGAAACATTATGTAATCTACTTTGACTCTATCACAGAGAAATAATATGCCCTTCCGACATGTACTATCATCTTTAAAATAAAATGAGAACAAACCGATTAAATTCGGTGTTAGGAAGCGGCTCAGTGTTTGTTTTCTGCTTTATTTGTCTCGTGTAGAACAGAACAAACAACGCTACATGACTTTTGTCATTGCAAGAATCTTTGAAAGGCTTTATCGTTTAATTTACACGCATGTATTAAATGCTGTATATATTTAATAGATGACAGGACAGTGAGATTGATGTTTCAAGTTCACTTAAACGAGTAAATCCCTCTAAGTAATGCCTTGCTGCTGGCTTCCTCTGGAGAAAAAAAAATTGTCATTAACAGATTTCTCACCAAGCATCAATTATTATTAAACTGAGATTAGAGTGTTTGTTTTCCTCCTTATTCAGCCTCTGAGCTACATGAACTGACCTGCTTCTGTCAGATTGACTCTAAAGTCGTTTCCATCTGAATCGATCACTTCGCTGTTACCCTTCATCCTGAAACCAAATAAACATATTTGTAAAGACGTGAGTGTTGTCTATAAAAGTTTGCATGCGAGTCAATGTTTCTTTCCAACCCCGTTACTTTAGCTGCAAGTATTAAGCATTTTACTGTCCTTATTTTTTTGCGGCAAATAAAATCTCCAGCTTTCTGTTTGTGGTTCTCGCTGCGCTCCAGCCTGCGGCCCCTTTAACGGGATCATCACAGCTCTGAGGACGTAATCCCTAAATCCTGACAGCGCTGGATTGAAAACACACACTCATGCGCACACAATTACCAGGTGCAGACGGATCACATTTCGGGTTCCGGTATTATTTCAGGCTCTGTAACTGATCTAGCTTGTGAGGAAAAGCCCCGAATGACAGATGTTTCCCACTGACCTATGGAGAGGGTGCCGTATTTCACTGAAGGAGTAGCACATGGAGTGTGCATCAAAGAAAAAAGGGAAAACAACAGTTTATTCCATAGTTTTATTTTGTTAGGGGGAATTTAACAACCACTTTTCAAAATTGGAGATAAAACGATCTATTAGCAGCTGTGTGGGCAGACGTGTTTGATGTTCTTCTCGTATTTAAATGACTGGTAAAAGTGGAGGTTTCGATAGATTTCAGGCATGAGTAGTCACAGCTGGATTTGGCGCCGCATGTTGTCATCGACAGCCTCCACCGTGCCTCGCTTGGTAAACAGTCGAAATGATTTCACATCATTTTACTATGATTCTAGACAACGCATCTGAAGACTTAACCTCAGACAGACCCGTCTTCTGGTCCCTACAGCGTGACGTGCACAAAGGGGGGCCTTTCAAAAGTACTCATACCGCCTGCATTCACATTTTGTCGTGTGACAATCATAAAAGGAATAGAAGATGTTGTAAATAGTCCATCTTTTTCAGTGTTCAGCACAGATACAAATGATGTGCATTTTTTGGAAAAATGATAAGACTCCAATGGACATTCCCAGGATTGTGAGTCTGATATTTTTATTTCTGATAACTGAGCAGTCTTTTTTTTTGTTACAGCCTTGTACAGTATCTCATTGTTATTATTATTATTGTTAATCTTGTTTTTTATGTATTGTTTTTAACACTTTAAGAACTTTTTTGTGCATGAACCTTCATACCTAATGCTCCTGTTACACCTAAACTTCTCTTCTGTTCCACTCTATTGAATTATCAACGTATTTTATTGGGATTGTTATGACTGACCGACACAATGAAGCACGATTGTGAATTGGAAGGAAAACGATTTAAGGTTTTCAACAAATTTTTACAAATAAAAATCTGAAACTTGTGGCACACCCCTTTCATTTTGATACAAATTTTAATAAAAACTACACGCAACCATTTGAGCTCTGATGTAATCTAGTTGGTAATGGTTGGAGCTTAATACAGGCGAGTCCTTGAAGAAAACCTGTTTACTGAAAATCCGTCCACAGCCACAGCTCTCTGGTTTCCCTCCAGCTAATAAAAAGCAACGAGGCTAGCTGCTGCACCAACGCTGGCGACACAGCAAACTTGTGGAAGAGCATGTTCCAGTTAGAAAACACCACATCCGGCCTATATGCCAATTAAGATGCACATACTGGAACATGGTGGAGGGAGCATCATCCTGTGGGAATGTTATTGTTGTAAAACATCCGCCTAGTAGCTCCAGTTGTATGTTTAATGAGGAAGATGACAGCAGACAGCACAACAGCCCTAAATATACAACCAGAGACATGGTGAACTGGCTCGGATCAAAGCGCGCTAATGTGTTATAAAGGCCTAGTCAAAGTCCTGATCCCAATCCGTTTGAGAATCTGTTGCAAAACTTTGAAATTGAAACAGACAGACAACCTCCTTCTAATCCGCCTGAGCTTGAGCCACTTTTCTGTGGTTTAACTTTCTAAAAACAAAAAAACCGTGTTTCGTTCTCCTTCCACTTCACATTTGTCAATTACTCCAGAGCTGGTCTCTCACTCATAGATTCTAACGAAATCCATACAAGTTAGTGATTGTAACCGGAGCTTCCTCCTCTGTGACACACCAACCCCCATCCCTGTCTTCTGCCCTGTCAAACCTGCTCCCCCTGACTCATGGTAAGAAGGGCTAATCAGATGCCCCATATGGATGCAGGAAGTGGGGCATTGTGGGACGCACAAAACCAGCAATCCTCCGCGGAGACAGCAGGAGAGAATGATTGTGCATTCCCACATGCTGCTGATGCGATTTAGCAGCGGGCAATTAGACTTTATGAGGGGAAGAAAAGTGACACAGAGCACAGAGTTCATCAAGACCGATGCGAGCCGAGGATTACAGAAAGCGAGAATTAATTATATATTGTCGGGGGGCAATAACGGAGAGGCGAGAAGAGTAGGGGGAATGGACTGGAGGAGAGAGAGGGTAAAAAATGGAGAGCGAAGAGGAGGAGTACGAAAGGAGGAAGAGAGGAGAGGAGGGGAGGGCGTGAGACAAAAGAGTGACAGCGAGGAAAGGAGCGAGGAGGAAACGCAGACGGGCATGTTTCTATGGGCGTTCAGGACAGATTTGGGGTGAGGGAATCTTGCATCACTGCGGCGAGCCAATGGAAAGGCTCGGTTAAGATGTTCAAAGGGAGTGTCCTAGCAACAGCGGAGTAAATACCATAGCAGCAGCTGAGGGGGAATAATAATTAAAAAAAAACCTATAGGCATTCACACATGATTCAAAGACTGGTGCTCTATTTAAAGATAGCTGTAGTGGTGCAGACACACATCAGTGAATATATATATATATATATATATATATATATATATATATATATATATATATATATATATATATATATATATATATAACCAGTGTGTAGATAACCAGAGGAACAGACACAGATCTGAACTTTCAATTACATGCTGATTACTTCCTTTCCCTTTCTGTCTATACGTTTCTACATTTTTATGCTTATTGTCAACACACTTTAACTGCCATTAATTTAATATTATTATTATTACTATTATTATTACTACTATCATGATAGGTTATACTACTAATCGTGTATCTATTACTATTCAATGTAATGTATCACTATACAAGGCATGTCATAGCTATATAATAAAGATTCTTTTGCATCTCTACTTCCGCTTCTCTTGGCTCCTTCATACACAAAGACCTGCAGAGTCACAAGGCAGCTCGCGAGCTTTTTTCACCCTCTTTCTTTCTTTCTTTCTTTCTTTCTTTCTTTCTTTCTTTCTTTCTTTCTTTCTTTCTTTCGTCTTTCCCACAATTGCCAGAACAAAACTCTCCTGGAAAGCCATCGCTCTCATTCATTTGTCTCCTCCATTCAGTTTTTTTAGCTCACCTCTCTCTCTCTCCCGCCTGACGCTGTTCGGCTTTCGCCGTTGGGGCTACGTTGCTTTTAGCTAGCTTGTTTTGTCGACCCCAGCTAACTCTCGGTATGCTGCACGAGACGTGATGAAGCTGGAAAGGTGAAGGGTGGGCGGCTGACATGCCTGACTAATGTGTCTCATTTTCATGTGACATGTGCTACGGTGGTTCTTGGTATGTCCTACATTACTGGGAGGTAAAAATCCACAGAAACTTCATGTTTGCCTTATTGGTTTGATGTATAGATGTTTGCTAAGTGGGCAGATGTGTGTGAGTTTGTGACGACCCTAGCCCACCTGGAAAATGCAGTAAAAAAAATAATAAAAATTGATTGACCAGCCCTGAGAGGTTTACATTTGATACCTACACTTCCATCTATCCACCATCCAAGCGGAAGTTATACCCACCGTTCACCTGCCGCCTCCACCTCCCCCCCATCCTGACCCGCATCTCTCAGCATCCTCTCCCTGATACTGATGCTGCAGGGCGGGACTATCCAGCTCCGCTCTTTCTACCAGCGCTGAGAAGTAAAGATGTCGCAGCTTACCGGCTGGGCATGCAGGACGAGGGAGGACGATATGCCTCTCAACTCCGATGCTCCTTCCTTCTTTCCGGGGCCGAGACGGATGAAGGAGAGAAAAACAAAAGAGGAGGACGGACACCAACAGGCGTAGAGACGCCGGCAGCCGGATGAAACGAGGAGAAAAAGAGAGAGGAAGCGGAAAGCAGGAGGAGGAAGAGGTCTCCGTGTTGCCGCCGTGCGTGCACTCAGTGAGGCTGCTTTATGGTTGTGAGGCAGAAGGCTGTAGATTCACCTAAACATCGCGAGTACGTACTGCCTCACACCACGCAGCCCTCCCTCTCCCGCTCTCTGTCTCCGCACTAAAGACGGCAGCTGCTGCTCTATGAGAAATAGAACACTGTGTCCCCCGCCCTCTCCCCCTTTCCTCCTACCTCGCTCACTCACAAAGACCCCCGTCACACACACACACACACACACCCCGACACATCTAGCGTGTCCTCACCCCCTCCTCTTTTGACTAACATCTCCCACTGGCCTGCTGGCAGTGAGACTCTGTGTGCCCTGACTTACATATCTGTGTGCATATGGATTCAGGGTCGCATTGTGTTTGACATTGTTTCAGCGGCAGAGTGACTTTTTGTGTCCGCACGGTGTGAAAGTGAATCATGGAGGGGCAGGGATGCGCATCGGTGTATTTTTTGCAAAGTGTGTGGGTGATTGTTGAGCATCATTTGCCACTGTGCTGTTAAGGGGAAGGAAATGTTATGGCTTTTTATGTTCTGTGGTTATCAGAGGTGTAGGCGTGAGCATTTACTCGTTAGACTGAACTCGAAAGAGAAACGGTACTTTACCAAACTTTGCTCCTGATGCACCTTCGCTTGGTTATGTGCGCATCTGTCCTCATCTTGCCATGCGTTGCTAAAGGATCTGTAACCTTTGAACGTTTCCCTTGTTTGTCAGTTCTGGAAAGTGTCGAATGCATTTGCAGTCATGCCGCTTTACTGTGATACCCCTAAATGAAATCAAGAGTGATTGATGGTCTCTAGCTAATGTGTATATAGTCTAATGTCATATAACTAAAACTTTTCGTCAAAGGCCTCGGAGGTTTGTCAGAGAACATTAGTGGACAAAAAGCATCACACACTCCACATGGAGGTGGGTGGTTCATGTTGTGGGGAATCCTTTCTGATTGATGTTCACTCTGAGCTTGAAGTTTTGCAAAGAAGAAAGGCAAATATTTCTGTCTCTAGATGTGCAAAGCAAATAAAGACACACCCCAAAATACTTGCACGTCACCAGTGCCTGAGGTAGGGTCAACAAAGTACACAATCATTTATCACTTCTCCTCCACTTCAAAATATGCACAACTTTGTTGCAAGCATAAACCCCAACAAAACAGACCAAACTTTGTGGTTACAACATTTCAAAGGGTTCGAATACTTTCATGAACGTCAAATTGTCCGTTAGGGACACCTACTTCGGGGTCGAAGCCTGGACAAAAGGGCAGCATTAAATGAGCCATGCCTGAATTGTCACTTTATCTGTGTTTGTATGTGTTTGGGGGAACAGAGAGTCTATTGTCTAGAGGTCTTCTGCCAAAGACCAACGCTTGTGGCAGCCCACCCGGGGGGACAGGGACATGGTAGAGGAGCTCAAGACCAAATGTTACTGTGCAATGCTTCACCACAGTTTATTACGGTGCCACAGCTGGGGTTACAAAGACGTGGTGCCCTTTTATGGTCAGGTCATGGGAGTGACTCTTGGGGCAGTCCAGTTGATGAAGTCTTCCCACTGTGGTCATTGTTAATATTTGAATAGGCTGATGGGTAAAAGAGGACACCATCTTGCTGTCAGATGCTGGATGACTTTAAAGAGGCATCCACTTTTGCTTTAAGTTTAAAGACAAAGCTAGAACTTCATCAGAGCTCAGTGTTCATGACTGTTTTTGTAAACCATTAGCAGCCTTACCAAACTAAGACACTGTCTAGTAAAGCACTTTTACCTTTTGTTATTGTTAAGAATCAAATATGTCAATGTCTTTCATTGGGATTTTATGTGATAAAAATGGCCTCATCTAATGTGAGCTTCTTCTTCTATGTGTCTATCCCCAACATGGCTTGTGACAAATTTCTTATGGCTGTCTTTTAATAGCTCTCTTGACAAAATGTGGGAGAGGCACTATACGAAAGACATCACTTATTAATTAATTCAGACCTACTGAAGCCTGACATAGGAGGAAGAGCTAAATGTAGAACAGAGGGACAGTCAGATGTCCAACTTCACACTCAGCTCTTCCTGTTTTTGTGGTTGTGTCTGAGAAGTGGACTTTCTGACTGATACTTTCACATCACCAAACAGTGTCCAAGATTGCTCAACCAAGAGCACATAAGCAGCTGGTAATCTCACGCAAGCCTTACAAAGGTTTCTGTCTTACTTCATCCTTATTTTACACCGCCACTCACATCAACACTTTGTACACAAAAGATGGGAGGAAATCATGGGCCGGTCTTTGACATTTTCACAAGTAATTTGATGTATTCTAGCCAGTTAACATCGCTCTCATAAAGCCATAGGAACAGACAACGAGTTAGCAATTGCCTAAACAGCAGACGGCTCTTCGGCCTCTGGGAGTACTTTCCAAAATGTAAGAATGAGACAGTTCAATTGGGGTGCTTTGCTAATTTAATGGGAAATAGAGTTCATAAGGTGTTTAGACAACAGAACATTCACAGTTTCACAGTTTCTCGCCAAACAGCACCACCCCCGACACAACCACAACACCAAGCAGATGTTCTTGAGAAGAAAAGAGAGGTTGGGGGCAGTTTTGTCTGTTGTGTTAATAAACGTCTTTGATGCACTGGCGTGTGGGTGGGTGTGTGTGTGTGTGTGTGTGTGTGTGTGTGTGTGTGTGTGTGGTGGGGGCTTTGGGGCTTGACCAAGTACCTTGTGTTGAATCATCCTGAATGTGGTTAACAGATACATTGCTCAGATGTCACCGGCTGAGGATACTCTTGAAGGTGGAGTCATCCCGCTGTGTCTGTTTTCATGTCATAAAACATACAAACCAGAGAGGTCCTCTTGGAAAGGCTTTGTCCGAAAAGCAGTCATCAGAAGTACTCTTTCAGAGTTTAGAAGTGGTTTTATGGATATGGATTTAAATTACACCCAAGTCTAAGCCATTGGACCCAATCTCAGTAACCCACCACACATGTATTTCAGATTGAGCCAAGCCAAGCCGAGGCTAGATCACCAAGGCACTCACTGGTGAGGTTAGCCCAGCCTTTCTAGTCTGAACGACGTTCACCCATTTTCTGTGGTTTTGCTTCATTCCAGTCCTCGAGTCTTAGCTGCTTTCACATTTGCCGCCTTTTTTAGGTCAAGGATCATTCTCTGCCTCACTAAGTATCTTGGTATCCGGTTCTATCTGCTCATAAGGAATGTTAGAATAAAGACATAGAGGGACCAAATGAAGTACTTACTGAAGTAGTACTGCAATAGTTTAAGAGGTGTGCATGCTCTGTGGAGCTGAGGCATCTCCATGATGCTATTGAAGCAAACATGTTTGTGCAGACCCCCTCCTGAGAAATATTATTATGACCTAATGTGGGCACATTGTTCTGCAAGACAACAGCTTTGCTCCAACCCAAAATGGATAAATTGCTCGTATCCAAGGTTACCGCTCAGATGAGAAAGTCAATTTGCATAAGCTTCTGGGGAAAGTTTGCCTACAAAGATAACTACTGTACACAGTTCTTTGGGAAATAAACCTGAGACAATGAACTGCCAAACCCATCTAATGAAAAGAAGATTCTCAAGCAGTGGTCTATTAGTAGACATAGTCAGTGTGTTGTTAAATTCACATCGGTTGTGGTTTACGGTAGTCAATAGTCAGGTGCAAAAAGAGGTCAAGATAATTTTTGAGAGCCATATAGAAATATAGAAAAGTGTAGCTGAAATATTAATACCTGAACAGAATTGCCAACCAGTGTAAGGTGAAGAACCTTGTGTTATTTATAAAGTGTCTATGATTTGCTTTTGTCATGAGGTGCGGTGGATGTGGTGAGGCAGACGCAGCAGACCCAGGTAAGATGAATTAGATAGTTTTTTTAAATGAAAACCAAAGTTCCCAGACCAGGCAGCACAAAGGAGCGCAGGGCAGATGCTCACAACGGGTGACACAGGCAGACTTGACAAACACGACGCGACAAGTGACAAGGATCCGACAACACACAGAGACACAGGTGAGACTAAATACACAGGAGGTAATTGGGGAACGAGAAACACCTGGGAGCAATCAAGGGGAAGACAGGACAACACGGAGACTCAGAGACACAGGAAACTCAAAATAAACACACAGAAAAACACGGAACATGACAGCTTTAGGCCCGTCTCCTCGGGCTGGTGTCCATTTTGTGAAAAGCAGAGACTTGTCGGTGGCGTTAGTGTGTCTCATTTTAATGAGCCAAGTCATGCTTTATGAATTATGAAGAGATGTCAGATGCAGTTGATACTTGTGACTGTGAGCACAAAAAAGCTGACCAACGTTTTGGTTAGCACTTTGTTTTAGCTATCTATTTAGTAGAAGATGAATACTTACCCTGGCCAAGAATGCTGAAGCACTGTAAAACCAAGAACTCACAGTGTTTTCCTCCTCAACATTTTAATAGAGGTTTTCTCAGGACTAATTGGCATCCTCCATCTGTGCAGAAATAGATATTTACAGTCGGTACTATGGAGAGGAAAAGGACATTGTGAAACATCCAATCATTCACTTACTATACCCATAATGAGCCAGGTGCCTGCCTCAGGTGGAGAATGGGAGAGACATAGGGTACTCTCTGATCAGGTGACACCTCAAGACTACTCTTTACACACATAGTGTTGATTTAGATTGGCTCGTCAACTTAATATATCTATTTCTGGAACCACAAATGAACAGCAAAGTCATGCAGGTGACTACAGACATTAAGGCTGGGATTGGAACTGGGAGCATTTCTGCTGCAGGGAAACGGAGCTAACATCTGTTATACCTTGCAGCTCTCATAGTAAAATAGATATTTTTTTCATAAACTGCTTCTCCATAATTGTGGTAAAGAAAGGTCATTTCTATTATCCACACCTGGTTGCTGGTCATTGGGGAAAGCAACGTGTCCAGTGTACATCTTGGACAAACGTACTCTTTTTAAATACTTTTTTGAATAGATATTTAAAAAGTTTTTGGCAGTGCCTTTGTGAAACGAAGCTAGTGGCCAGTGCACAGTGGTTTGCTCTTTTGCTTTGACTGCAGGTACTGTCAAAGTAAAACCACATTCTGTGCCTTTTTCAGGAAGCCAGTAAACCTGAAAGACCCAAGTACCGAAACTTGTTCTCAATGGGCAGAAGCTGAAACAAGCAATTTCTAACATGCATAAAGAAGTATGAGGTATCCATCTCTAACATGCTGTAGTTACCAAGTATCCTAAGCTTTCTTGCCCTCAGTTACCTACAGCGGTTAAATGTCTTCAGTGAGGATGTTACAGGTACAATGCCTTGCAAAAGTGTTACATAACAATCGGAAACGGAAACGTTTTTTATTGGGATTGGACTAGATGGATCATCAACACTTTTCAGATAAATATCGGAACATTTTTGCTTGCAGGATGTACTCCCCCTCCTGAATCATTACTTTGAAAACCACTTTTTTTCTCTCCAATTACAGCATTTTTTCCCATTTTACGTAATCAAAAGCATCAAACTGAGTCAGAAGACAGAGAGCATCTGTAAATATCAATTTTCAGGTCAAGACTTTGACTAAGCCGTTAGTCATTAGTAAACATGTTGTAAAAAACGTTCCATTGTAGCTCCAGCTTTATGTTCGCGGGGGGCTTTGTTCTGTTGGAAAGTGAACATCCCCCCCCCAATTTCAAGTTTTCTGTAATACTGTGTATGCATCGATTTTGTCAGGCTGGCAATGTATTTAGATATATCCACTGTAACCATCAACTGTGTGTTTGCTGTACTGCCATTCAAAACAATAACGTTGCGAATATACTTTTACTATCATGCTACGGATTCTTTTTTGAGGGATTTGCAAGCACTACATGCTTTTTAACATGTGATGTATCTATATTGTGCATTAAAACATTACAGTTTTGGGGTCCCTGCTTCTAAAAGGTTTTTTTTTTAAAGATGTTTTCTATAAAGATGATGAAGTGTTGGCCTTTTCCTATAAAACATCCTCTTTGTTCTCAGGAGTTAATCCAGCCTTCTGACACTGCACTCCATCAGCTATATCATTTCTTCTTCGTCGCTGCTTCTTCTTCTTCTTCTTCTTCGTCACGTCTTGTTTTCTTCCTGCTTGATCCACTGTCCCCCTACCTGCCTGCCTGAGGAGGCATGGCCCCCTCTCTCTGCCTTTGTCAATGTGTTTTGCCCTTATAAGGAGAGAGTACAGGCAGACTGTACTAACGGCGCGAGCTCGGCAGGGGTGTTGCAGGGTCGGGGAGACCACATCGACAGGAACAGCAGGGTGAAGTGGGAGGAAGAGTGGGGGAAAAGGGCAGAGAGGAGAGATGAGCGACCACTTTTCTGTCAGCGGACGCCCCCCCTTAAAGACTATGTAGGGACCTGAGATGATGAGAAGCAGGTGGATACATTTGACATAATGTAACGTTGAGGTCTTAAGAGACCGAATACCTCTAACAAACACCAAACACACCACACTGAAAACATAAATTCAAATGCCGTCGGTGTTCACACTGAGCTCAGCAGCTGCCCACATGCTCATCTACATACACAAAGCCTAACGTTAAGGTTGGCGAGACTCGTGAAGTGAGAGTGTGGGACTCGGTGCGGAGGGCTGCACGGTGCGGTGTGACCAGCGTCGTGAGAAAATCTAATCTCAGCATGAATCTACGTGGTCAGCGAAGGTCTTGGGAGGTTTGTTTGGGAACATTAGGAAACGAAAAGCTTCACGAAGACCAAAGAATACAGCAGCCAGGTCAGGGAGCAGCAGGTTTAGGTGGGAAAGAGAACTGAATTTCAAACCAGTCGCTCTATCATCCCAACCTAGAATCCACACGAAGACATAAAAGTCCACCTACACTGACAGAGAGTGTTAATCAGAGAAGTGGTCAACAGGGCTATGGTGACTGTGGAGAAAACTAGAACTTCACATTACTGGTGAGGCCTGGTGGTGGGAGTACCATGGTGTGGAGATACTTCCATGGTGTCTCCACACCAGTTGGGAGGGTCTTGTATCCTGTTTTTATATTGTTATGTCAGGTGTTTTGTTTTTTGTACTAACTTGCTTTAGGACAAAGGAAGAAATTTGTGCTGACAAAGGAGACGTAGTCATATATTCTAATTTACTGACTATGACTGTATGCATTTGTAAATGTTTCTTTTTTAAGTTTATGTGTTTAAATTGCTTGCAAAACACCACATGAGGATTTTAAGAAGATTTAAAAAAAAAAAAAAAAGACACTGGTGAGCCAGATGTGATAAAGGTTTGGATTGTCACTTCAAACTGGAAGCAAGATTTCAAGGACCAGCCATCTCCGTCTACATGGTTCAAACATATTTCATAAGGAATAAAAAATAAATAAAACAAGACAAAATCCACTTCTACATTCATGAGAGTCTGTGCACGCTGGCTGTGTTGGTTCAGCTGCAGCATTTCTCAGCATCACACCTTCCCTGTAGCGGGAGGGCTGTCCCGCCTGGGAGTACAGGAAAGGTGCTAATTGGCTCTGAAGCTTCTGAATGGAGGAGCCGAACCTCGGATGCAGCTGAATGCGAGGCGCGAGGGGCCCTTCGTGTGACGTGTGTTAGTACAGCACGTCGGGGAGCCCCCCTCTCCTTACCTAAGCCTCCCCACTGAGTTCTGGTGACTCTCTCGGCGGACCCTCAGCTTCCACTGCTTATAGAGGAATGGCATTGTTTTTTTTTTTTTTTTCTTTTTTGGGAATGCAAATCCGTTTAGTCACAAATCCCCAAGAAGGACTCAAAACTTGGTGGAGGGGGGTGGGCAGGGTGTGAAAACAAACATACCACCCAGCTGGTAAGTTGCTCAGCATGTATGGAGGAGGAGGAAAAGGAGGAGGAGGAGGAGGAGGAGGAGGAGGAGGAGGAGGAGGAGGAGGAGTGGTTTAAAAGCAGAGGGTTTGTGTGTGTGTTTAGTTCAGGATATTATCACCCTCAAACATCCCTGCTTCCTAATCTCTGCCAGCCTGTAGGCGACGGTTTGTTTACTCTGATTTCTTCACTCAAACCCGCCCTGCAGCCAACGAGTCCATCGTGGAATCCCGAGATCGTCTCGATTCAGAAGTGATTCGGCGATAAGCTCCACGCTAAAACTGAGCCACCTCCTCCTATCTCATTCCTAAATCTATTAGCTGACATTCGCCTTGGAGTAATTAGAAAGCCAAGAGACAGGAACGAGGCTTGATGTCGCTCCCGGCGGAGTCGGTTACGTAAAGAGGCTGGGATGTGACCCGCAAGAAGAGTTGACGTTGACTGGACGAGGAGGAAGTTGTAGGCCGTGCAGGAATGAGGTCAGCACTTTACGTTGACGGTAGCGCCTCTGACAGGACCTCTGTGAACAGACACAAGAACAGAGAAGAAGAAGTGCAGGAAGCAGCAATTTACTGTAAATATCCTATTTCACATTCTGTCTGTCCAACGCCTGAAAAGCTTAAAAATAAACTTCTCACTGCCCACTTATGAGGCTATACCTGAGGTTTCCCATTGTGACCCTTGGATTGATGATGTGCGGCCCCCAACTCTCATTCAAGAATGATACAAATTTGGCCCTTCCAGCAGATGCAGATAGAGAACTATAATTTGTAATCTGGGTAAAATGATCAACTTTACTTTTTTACAATAGAAAATGTAAAGTACAACACAAAGTATTCATGTTTTTATAACCAACAATGAGTAGAGTCACCGCTATCCAGAGACTTTTACTAGACAAGCTGGCTTTGCTGCAACCAAATTAGCTTTATTTTAACTTATTAAACTTAATTGAATTCATTAAAACTGTTCTTAGAACTGAAAACAGATTAGCTCCATCGAGTCCAAAATATTTTGAACACTTTCAGTACAGAAAATGTGCAAAATCCTTTATAAGTTTTGGATCTACAATGAATTTTCTTCCAAAAAAAAAAAACACAACAAAAACAACAACAGTAAAATAAATCAATTAAAAAATATATATTTCTTGATTTTAGTCATTTTTATTTCCAAGTACTTTGTACTCAACAATTTTGGTCCAGTCAAAGTCCAGAGCTAAATCAGAGTTGCTGTTAATAGAAGCTCCCCTTTCAGTCTTTGTTTGAGCTACTCGGGTTAAAACTTCACTTAGTCTTACAACTAAAATTTCAATAAAATACAGCGAACTTTGTGGTTATAATATGATTAAATGTGAAAACGTTGAAGGGGCTTCACAAAAATAATCCAGTGGAAGGTCAGTAAAACAATGCCAGGCCTCATGAGCCTCCATATTTGCCATTAAACAGTGCCTCCCTCCTCATTTGATTGAAAATAGAAGCCGTCTGTCTGTTGAATTTAGCGCTGAGAATGTTTCTATAGGACTTTAAAAGCCTGTAATCCACTTTATGAGCGCAACATCGTCCTCATTACTAAAAACGCTCAGCGGAGCACCGAGTCGTGTGACATGCCTCACAGAATCTCAGCCTTTCCTTTCACATACGGAGCATTTCAGCGTACTTTAATGGCCTCTTCTAGATGCGCCGGATGACCCATAGCTTCAGGGTGTTCTGCGTCGTTCCATCTAAGTTATTTATAGCTAACAGACAGTGTGTGGGTGTGTGGGTGTGTGTGTGTGTGTGTTCGGGACGCAGCATCTACTTCCACTTTCTCTCATCCAGCTCATCGGTCACGTACCAGGAAAACTATTGGTCTGTGTCCCATTTGAGCTAAATCACCAAACTACTGCAGTAGCTGTAGTAGTTTAAAGGGATAATGTGTCATCAAAGCTTCTTCACATGCATGGGTAGTGTCAGTATGTATAAAGAAAATCATGGCTCACTAAATAAAATGTTATATTTAATCTGTCTTCAATCTGAAAGAGATTCTCAGAGAGCCTAGAATGCAAACTTGGTGACAATTATGAAAATGTATTTATTCTCACAATCATGTATCAGGATGATTCTTGGTCACACTTGATGGTTAGCATGGCGTCATAATCGTGTACCCTTCTGGGACCAGTTTCTTAGAAATCTCTCAGTATATTTGTTCATTGCGAGTTTCCGTGTCCAGTTGACGCCGTATGCGCTCTTCCCACATAATTGATGAAGAGGTTTGGACTTCGAGGTTTGACCGTAGTATTATCAATATACAGTTTGCTACCTCACCAGCTCTCATTGTGGATTGAAAATGGTGGTTGAGGTGTTGTTGACAGGCCAATCAACCACATCTCAACTTGTGCGTAATACGTGGCTGGGTCCGGCTTGTGCAAACCCCGAGGTGGTTCCAAAAAACGAGGAAGAACTGGGTCGGCTCTGCAAATGGAGAAGAATGTGGCCGGGTCTGACTGGGGCATAATCGGGTAAAGCCTCGTCCCTGGAGACGTAGTCTGGTAAAATCCAGCCACTTGCTCTCCGTTTTGATTCGTGCAGAAGGTCTGGACCCTCGGCTTTTGGGAAACGATTGCTTGGGTGGACTCTGTTGAAGTTTAAAATTGTACCCAATTGCTATCGTTTGGGCGCCAGTCCGACACTTTGAAACTTACCGGAAACAGCCTGCCGACGCAAATTGAAAGGGCTTCGTTTACGTCCTCCGCTGCCATTGCTAAAACTACAGGGAGACTACAACTCTAAAATGGTGCCGAAAATTAGCGTCATTGTTCACAACTTCTCCTTCTGTTCGCTGATTGGCCCAGTTGAAATTCTACCGGAGAAATCCACTTTAATGGGAGGAAGCCGAAATGGCACACTGAACGGAGATTGAAAGATGACAAAAATCAACGATTCTAGCAGTGAATATGTACTAGTCAGCATGTTTAATGTATGTTAAGATCAGACCGAGCAAACAGTTGCTGGGTAGAAACAAAACGTCAAAGCTTTATTTGTGTATGCATCCGTGTGAGTGCCAGTATGGAAGTCGGCAGGGAGGTAAGGGGGGTACGGTGTCCCAGAAACTGGCAAATGTCCTGTTCCCTTCCCCCCGCCCCTTACTGAGTATCCACATGGATAGTGACAGACCTGGAAAGCAAGAGACACACAGGGGATGGCAGGATGCCAGTGTGTCTTCCCCCTGGCGCCCGGATCATCTCCCCTCATTCAAACACTATCAGTTGAAACCAGATTACGGATTAAACGGCTTTACAACATATGAGCGTGCATATTCCCCATATCGTCCATAGGAAAAGCTGCTTCTTCTTCTTCTGTCTGTCTTTACCCCTCGCTGTGTTTTACTGTACGTCCCACCTCACCTCTTCTCACGTCTAGACTGGAGTTAGTCACCATCCCTTAGTTGTCTGGACTTGCTTCCCCTGAGGCTGAGCTGATTAACTCTAATAGGGAATAACAATGCATGATAATGTGAATTATAATGGACCAATGGCGGCGGCCTTTTGCCCCATGCTCCATATGAAAACAGCGGCTTAGGAATGGTGTGCATGAGTCCTGCAGGGACGGGCCAGACAAAGCCATGCCAGACTCCGGGTTAATGTAACTGGAAAGGACGCAGGACGCCTGGAGGGGGTTGTTGTGGGCCCTCAACATGGCGTACACACAGACAAACATGAGAATACGAGCTTCTTTTCTACTACAGACATGTTTCTGATGGTCAGAGTGCAGACTTTAGAGCTATCAGGTCATGTTGTAGCTGCGGCTGTCTCTTGGTGTGCCTACAGCCAAGTTATTGCAGCAGCCAGAACAGTTGGTTGCCTCTTTTCCTCTGCTCAAACGCTGTTCAGTTGCCAGCTGGTAGCTGCTGCCACCTCAGCACCTCCTCATGAGGCCATTGGTCAGTGTACTTTGTCTAAGCCTCAAAGTGAAGACGCAAACAGTGACTTTTACATCTTATACCTCCTAATTTGTCTGAGGGAGGAACTATGGTTGTTTTCTCTAATTGTTTCTCATGGAGTAGAAGATAGACTTAATTTCTGTAACTTAGGTTACGCGAAAAGTGTTTTAACCATAAATGGGGAAGGTCTCGCATCTTCCAAAAGAATCCAAGCAACCTCCATTAACGAACCTGTAACGGTAAAGTATAGAAAGAGAATCTTTCAAAAATCAAAATCGGCAGAACAGACCTCGAAGAAAAACAGAAATCCTCACCGATCAAGAAAAGCCAGATTGGTTCATTTATCAGCATTAAGCGACCGTCTTAGATCAAATCTAGACTGTTCAGTACTCTGGCTCCGTCTAGTGGTGACTTTTTGAGCAGGTGTTTCAAAGCTCCTAAGTATTTCTGTTGAGATAAATTTGTAAAAGGCAACATGGTTGTGCTCAGATAAATGCACTGAAATATGCGTTTTAATAATGTAAAGGCAATAGAAGCTATTAGTTCTGAAAGTTATTTTCTTTGTTCTAATGCAATATCTGCTTTCTGAAAACAAAGAAACTGGTGACACTAGTGATACCTTTTTATTCAGTCCCTTTATATCACAAGGCTGAAAACTATTAGCTAGTTTTATTATTTTATGGAAACGTATGCAGGCAATTTAAAACATGGTCATATAATTCAATACACCAACATCTCTGTGTTAGATATTCTCATAATTGTCTAGTGTAACAAATTTTTTGAGAAACTGAACTTTGGCCTCATCTCTGAATCTAAATAAAATGAAATATTAGAAATATATCACTGTGTGTGTAATGAAGCTATACAAGTTACACTTTCAAAATGAAAAATTGAAATAAACTTCTAAATTGTATTCTAATTTATTGAGACTTACCTGTGAAACAATACAAAAAAAACTTGTCTGTAAGATAAAAAAGGAAATAAAATCAAAGTGAGTAGTATGAAAGCAGAATGTGCATGATTGTATCCTTTAAAGTTACATCTGTCCATTTCTCTTTAATTAGCATAACTTTAAATCTTATAAAAACTTAAGACCTGCTCTTGCTTCTTTGACATCATATTCCATTCTACATACTGCAGTTTTAAACTCATTTTAAGCAAATAAAAAAATCAGCAGACTGAAAGTGTTTTAAAGTAGAAATTCATATTTTTTACAACAGTCAAATAAGAGGCCATATACAACGCGTCTGATCTGTTTTACTCTTATTTCACAGAAATAAGATTTCGAAAAACACAGGACACAACCTAATATTCATGAAATGGTGGAAAAACATGAAACAAACAGTAACAAAACCCTAGATGAGGATCCTCTCCTCCTTCATCGACAAAGCAAAAATAAAATCAATTTTGTTTCGCTTTCCGTTACTTACTGTCTCTCTGTTGTCAAACTATCAAATGGGAAAAGGCAAACACTGAACAAAAGAGGCAGGCAAAGGAAAAAAATAAATAAAATCAATATCTGTATTTAGTGGAATAATCCTTGGGAGACACCACTAAACCTCTTCCTTTCCGCGCTCCTCGGTACACTGTTTCAACAATGTCTATCATCTCCTGCTTGTCCTCTATGATCCAGTTGATCTTGTTGTTGTTACCGGTGCCCAGATCAATCATGATGTGTTTGTTCCTGGGAAACACAGAAACGTCATCGTTTAACACCAGGAGACGGAATCTGTGTCCGTGGTTGCCGCGCACCGTCCGTCCATTCAACCGTCGCGTCACAAACGCTGACCCCCAGAGAATGACCTACCTGAAGAAGAACATGATGGTGCACGGGTCGTACAACTCGTACATTTTGTTGAAATCGGGCACTTCTGTGATGTCCACGAGGTAAATGACCGCAAAGTTTTTGACCTGGGCGAAAGAAAGAAACGTTTATTGCAAACTGTGTCCAACAAAACCAGCAGAACGGTAGAAGAAAAAAAAAAAAAAAAGACAAGCCACAAAGTAAAAGTCAACTATGCCGGTGTTAAAAAAACTAGGGGTGCACTGACAAGTCTGTCCGAATTTCCTCAATTTTGGGAGATCGCAAAAAACTTGAGAAACTGATCCTATCTGACGCTGCAAAGATCTTTAGCAACTTCAGCCAGAAAACTGCAATCGGTGCATCTCTAATCAAAACTCAATGAATGTTTTACTTTTAAATGTTTAGCATGGCCTCTAAGCAAAGATTTTGTAGTTTGTGTATCTCATCTTCCCTTTAGTTTCTTTTAAATAGAGGTTGATTGCCTTGTGTAAGAATGGTACTTATAAACCAGTTTACAAATTAATTGTCTAGAAAATGGCCACAAAACATTGACTGGCGTATCTCTAGTAAGCTGTTAACTACGTGATGAGTACCGAAGTTAATAATCAGAAACCCGTAAGAAACAGCGACCTCTGCTGGTGATACTGGGTCTCGTTACAAAAAAAAACCCGTCTAAATTTAGCAATAACTGAAATGTTTCACATAAATATGTGTAGTTCAGTGAAAAGCGGGTTTGACCTGACAACACGAAGTTAAACCCGTTTCAAAACCCAATAAAGCAGCAGGTTATTCTAAGGAGCAAACTTTGGATGCTGCTCCGGCGAGAGCAAAGACGCCAACGAACTAATCAAACCTTTTCAGCGATGCTGTAAAGAACCTCGTCCATTTTCATACACGTCGGGTCCCAGTCGTGTCCGAAGCGGATGACCAGGACTCGGTCCTCCTCAGACAGGATGGCTTGGTCCACCTGCCAGCCATTGTGGAGATGTGGCAACATGTACGACATCTTGATTCAAAGAAAGCGGCTTCCAACCTGCAGGTCAGTACATCCGAGTTTTAAGGTTGAGGGGGGAAGACAGACGGACACGAAACAAACACAATGCACTGGTCTGAGTAGCTAAACGTAGCTAGCGCTGGGTAATGTTAGCTGAGGAAAAATCTGGAAGAAACAGAAAAGAAACCCTAGAGGAAGCACAACTCTGACCAAATTAATATAAAAACTCACCTTAAATGAACGAGTGCGTGTTATGTATCGAAATAAATGCCCAACTACCGAGTAAAGTAACACAGTAATGTTTTTAAAAAAGCTATTTGTTGTTGAATGTTGCCTGTCTTGGACGTCTCGTCGCGTCAAACAAACGTCCCAGGACTAGCCATGACGTCATAAAACTAGCGACAAGGTAGCCGCGACTTATGTACGTCATGTTTTTTTAAATATATATATAACAAATTTTTACCCTTTCAAACTCAGAAAAGGGTTTTATTAAACAGTTTTTTAATTAACAATTGTTCTTAATAAAACATTTTTAATAAAATTTTTTTAATAACAGTTGTTGAACCGTTTTTATTTTTTTTTAAAATTGAGGTTTAACGAGCAATGTTTCAGTAAGTTACAAATTGTAAAACGCCAGCACTGGCGTAGAAAAAAACCATTTCGGTTCTATCTAAATGCTGCAAAAAACATTATTAATCAATAATATAAAGATAAAGATAGACTCATTCAGGAATACTTTAACTCTGCTTAACCTGTACATTCAAATTTCAATGTGGATCACACATTGAAATTGTGTGACCAATCACAACCAAGTTGTGATTGGTTGTAATATTATTTTTTGGCAAATTTTCAAATTATACATAAATCACTAAAATTTAATATAAGGCAAACTGTAAACAGCTGGATAAAACCCACCTTTGCATATTTAAGAAACAGTAGAGATGTATATTTAAAAATTGGGCAATAAAACCAATTTAAAATGTAAAAATTTAAGGTTTAAAAAGTAAAGTCAGCTTTTATTAGCAATAACAGGAATACTTTTTTGGTGAAATCCAACATTTACTTGAAACAATCTCTTTTCGTTGGGGGGTAAATAATTAGGCATTTTTTATTTTAAATAAAATCACTCGTGGCATAATTATCATTTAAATGTCCTGATACTTCTTACATTTCCTCATAATATGGACTCTAAAAGACTAAAAAGTAAAAAAGGTGCAATAGGTTTTCTTCCACCTTACTTAAAATTTTGTTGTTGTGAGATTACACGTTGAAATCATTTTTAGGTCTTATCAGGCAGTGGTGCCAGGAAATGTACCTGTGCCAATACATTGTAGTATCTAAATTATTTTATCCTGTTTGAAATCTTCTCTCAAAAGACAAAGAACCTTTGCTCCCGCGTTGTCTTTTAATCAAGGGCTTATTTTATTCAACGCATATGGTACACGGAAACCTAAAACAGTTCTTTCACCAGAAAAAAGACACAAACATAAAAACATTTATTGTTGTGCGATTCATTACAGTACAAACAGGAGAGAACGACAGACAACGGACAGGCTCAAAGGTTAAAGAAAACTTTCCAGTCTATGACATAGCAGCACATTATGGCACTCCTTAGAGCGAGTATAAATCACCATTAGATATGTCCGAACCGTTCTTTAGCTTCAACACTACAACTACACAGTCACATCACTGTGCTACCAAATGGTCACATGATTAATGGAGCGCAACAATCTCATGTTAGACAATTTGGTTTAGGAGACATGATTGTTTAACAAAGGACACCGGTAGCCAAACAATAATAATAAATTGGACCTACTCACTGACTAGCATCAACACAGCAATCAATCCCTTAAAGCATATATACGCTTCGCTTGAAATTCTGTTTGGCTAATTTTCATATTGCACAACATCAACATTCTGCCACCAAGCCGAAACCTCCTTCCACCCCGTTGGATCCAGGTCCACTGCTGCAAAGCCGCACCCTGACCCACACAACTGTCTTGATCAGAACCCAGCTTGCGCTCATCCACTTCAGGCCGGCAGATGGCGATTAGGAAAATTCACGGAAATCGGAGAGAAGAAGAAGAAGAAGACGTCTCCGATTGTGGCTCTTGCAACATCGCAGCATAGTAGAGAAACACATCCAAAGTCCATCGGTGTTCGGTGAGGCAATAAGAGGAATCCTGCGTGTCGTAACGTCCCGCAGACCCTGAGGAAAAGTGTGCCGTTTCACTGGACCAGGCAGCTGTTGGGATAAGGTCAGGGTGCACAGTCGGCCTCGGCGATGAACTGCTGAATGAAGCTGCGCTTCTGCAGCTCCTAGTCGGCGGGATGCTCCGGACAGGAGCGATTCACCTGAAACCACTCGTCTATGCACCTGGGGGAAAAAAAACAATATAAAAAAAAGAAGAGGTCATTAATATCTTGTCCCTAATAAAAAATAAAAATTGGAATTACAAACCGAGCCATTCCTTTTGCTTTAAGAATCTCTTTACAAAGACACTAAACTGCTCCTCAACTCCTGAAAGGCCTTGCTAGCAGTTCAGGTTAGTAAGCTAGTTAGCTAGCCTGAGTAATGCTTGGACAAATTCACCTGGAACAAGACTCCAGAATCAAATTTACCACAAAAGAAACTGGGAGCGACTCCGACAGTCGCCAGTTACAACTTGTAAAGCCATTTCAATATGGCCGCTCCACGCATCAACAACAGCAAGCTTCAGTGGAAGCATGTTTATCTTACGAGACAGGCATGTAGGAGTGCGTCTAAAATCAATGTTACACGTAGCTTCTGCAGCTCTCAACTGAACATATTAAATGTTCTCTTTGCTTATGGAAAATAAAGCTTAAAATGATGTTCGTAACAAGTACCACGAACAATGTCTATGGACGTCGCCGTATTGAAGTGCAGCCTTCTCTGACCAGGGTAACTGGAGCACAGCGTCAGCTACCAGTAAAGAACATTACTGACATCCGGTCCTCAGTCCTTACATTTTACTTCACTAATACACACCTGTAACAGTAATCATACACCTAAAATTTGTTGGTTTTTTCACATCTTCTGCCTATGCTACCACAAATATGATAGAACAAGTGAAGTGAACTTGATGGAGGAATTTAAAATTGTATTTATTTGTTTATTTATTTATTTATGTTTTAACAAAAGCAATAAGTAAGTAATTATTGAAAGACAACCTTAAAAATATCTGTTTGAAGTGCGTGAAGCACAAACATGTCTAGGATAATCTAAACACTCTTCAGAGTCTATGTCCAAAATGATCCTTACCCCCAGCAAATTTAGCTTTAAAGTCATCTTTTAATTTTTACCAACATGGTTTTTTTTCAGTTCACAAGCTTACATTAGATTTCAGTTTCCTACTGTATAGAATCCCAATAAAGTACACAGAAATTTGCAACTATAATGTTATAGGCATTGTATGTATGTACTTCTAATTTTATGCAACAAGAAAGTTTTTTTTTTCTCCCGCTCACTGCAGCATGTGTTTGATACAGCAAGAAAAAATATTTTAGACACTATAAACTCCAAATGACATTTCCACTTGATCCTGGCTTCCCTCATTCCATTTAACCTATTTTACTTTATCGATCGGTTTGTCTTGTTCAGATGAAACAAAACTAGTTCATAAGGAGACTCTTACTCCAGAGGCCGATTCTGGATCTTGTGATTGAAAACTCCAGAGTAACTGCTTTGGTTGCTAGGGAATTATGTCGTTGTCACTCCCATTCTTTTACGATCCATCTTAGCATGAAAGATTAGAAAGATGACAAAACAGGCGGTCTGATTCTGATCACCAACATGGAGGATCTCTGGCGCGTTCTTTTTCTACTTTCCTCATAATTAGCAGATATTTTTTGGGCAGCTCATTCTCATCCTGGAACAGTAAGTGAACGCAGTACAGACCCGGACTCTGTTGGGTATCTGACAGTCGAATGAGAATCTTGAAAGGAGTCCAAAGGACCTGAGTGAAGTTGGCCCCCCCACCTTCTTCAAATTAGACAAAATTGGTGTCAATCAACTCGGCTACGTTTGTGCTGGTTTGTGCAGCAAAGATTTTTGTTTGTGCTGCATCGGTTTTGAAGATATTAAGGAAAGGGTAAAGGTCAAAAGGTCAACCAGCCCCCCCACCTTCTTCAAATCAGACGAAATGGGTGTCAATCAACTCGGCTACATTTGTGCTGGTTTGTGCAGCAAAGACTTTCATTTGTGCAGCTATCATTTTAAAGATATTAAGAGGGCTGGTTGACCTTTGATGACCTCTAAAACATTTCTTAATATCTTTAAAATGATAGCAGCACAAACAAAAATCTTTGCTGCACAAACCAGCACAAACGTAGCCGAATTGATTGACACCCATTTCGTCTGATTTGAAGAAGGTGGGGGGCTGGTTGACCTTTGATGACCTCTAAAAACATGTCTTTATATCTTTAAAATGATAGCGGCACAAACGAAAATTTTTGCTGCACAAACCAGCACAAACGTAGCCGAGTTGATTGACACCAATTTTGTCTAATTTGAAGAAGGTGGGGGGGCCAACTTCACTCAGGTGTCCAAAGGGACCAAACGTAAGGCGTCAATCGTTTATCAGTTTTGGGGAAATCTTTGTCACTTTAATTAGATTCAGTCAGCAGCTGATTTGCAGTATTGGTAAATGAGTAACAGAGTGAAAGGGTGTCTGTATGGTTGAGTGGAGTCTCGCTCCAGATAACTATGGTCTATCGCAAGTGTTAGCATACTGGGTGGCACACTAACAAGATATGTCTAATTTCCCTTTGAGATTAAGAAAGTATTTTGAATTCGATTCAAGAGCAGAGGACCAGGCCTTCAGTTTTCTGTTAATAACATGCGGTCACTGAGCACTGCAACAAACAAACTCACTTTCTCTCTTTTCACTTCCACATATTTGAGTGTTTTTACCCCTTGTGGTAGATGCAGAGGCAGGGCAGCCTGGCAATGGTGTCTCCCTGCTCCAGCTCGTCTAAGCAGATCGTACATTCCCCGGAGTCTCTCGATAGGATGTCCTCTGAGAAAGAGACAAAACGCGCAAACTGAGCACAGAGCTACACAACGCACCAAAAAGCAAAAACTAAAAATCAATCAATCAATGAAGTACTTTGCATCATAAAAAAACACACAAATCAACCTCTTGGCGTTCACATTTTGTCTCCTTACAGATTAAAGAGGATGTGAGCAGTTCCAAAAATAGCAAGGGAACAGATAAATGTCTCGGAATGGCCTAGTCCAAGTGCACATCTTGGATCAAATGAGTCAGAATAAACCTTGTTAGATATTTTTGTTTCATGAAAACAAATCTGAGTTTTGGAGTTTAACTGCCATCAATCTTTTTTGTTTTTTAATACAAATTTAAAAATAGCAATGATAATAAGAGCAGCTCTTCTGAAAGAGATGAAGCTATAATTCAGTGTCCGACTTTTTTCATGTGTATTTTGTTTAAGGTAGCAGAATTTGAAATGAAGGTCAATACTTTGGCAACAGCCTGTATCTGATCGTTTTAAGGACTCTAAACAGGCTCCATCATGTACAAAATTTAGCTTTACTTCACATTGTAGTATTAATTTTTTTTATTCTTAATTTTCTCAGTCAGCTTAAAAGTAGAAATATCCTCTGATCATCTCCTGTCCTTTTTTTCTCCTATTTATATACCAAGGTACACAACTACTAAGCATATTGTAGTATTTTTAATATAAAACTCTTCCACTCCTTTTTAAATTTAAATGTAACTGATTCTGTAAATAAGCTTGGATTTATCTTTCAGAGAATACAAAAGGAAAAGGTTTTCAAACTGCATGTGGGCTTCACCAGAGTGAAACAAAAGGCAGGCTCCATCACAAAGTTCTTCTTACGTACAAAGTCTAGCGCAGGTAAAGAATGGAGCAGCAGTTGTGCAGATCCTCCACATCTGCATGGCTACGATAAGCTGATTGACGCCGTTCAGCAGTTGCTCTGGATTTGCACATTTATCAGCAACATGCACACTGACACCGTGTGTGTGGGTGTGTGTGTGTGTGTGTGCGCGAATAAGCAAATGCAGCGCCGCAGAACAAAAGAGGAATCCACCGCCGCTGGCATTCAGGCAAACAGCGACGAGCCGACGAAAGAGGCCCGCACCTCATGCTCCACATGGCAACCGTCTGCTTCTGATGTTTTCTAAACGTCTTTCCTGTGCGTTGCTTCGTGCAGGTGCTGCGCACGCTGCTTAGGCATTCAGCTGCGTCACGCGTTTGTATTAGTTTCCTCTTCCATCTCTTTCTTGTGGGTTGGCAAAAATGCAAAGAGTAAAATTTCTTGACGATTTCAATCGTGTCAAGCCGCAAACGCAAAGCGATGGCTACCTGGATTTTGAGCGTTTCTAGATGTGCGAGTCAAAACGTAGCGTTGTCTGTTGAGTTTTTCCACGGACTGAGTTTGTATTGTGCAAATTCCACATATGCAGATGACGATCCGCTCTGGTCTTAAGGACCATTGATATCCTACAAAGGACTGATACAGAGTTCCAGCCTGCAAGAGCCAGAGGCCACAAACCGGGTTGCAATGAAAAAATATCTTCAAAGAGAGAAAGGGAGTAGAGGGGGGAAAGTTCTTCGTCAACAATCATGCACCCATCCAACTGTATGCGTCAACACTGGGTTGACTTTTTGCCTAAATGAAACCGTGTTGTCTAGACACCGACTAAACAAAATGAAATTTCAGTTTTAGCTAGTGGCTACATTCAGAGACAGCTGGCTTTTAAGGGTTGATTAGTGCAATTGAGTCTGTGGATTTTTGGCGGTGCTTTGCATTCTGGATGCATGTGGGGGGCTGCTTGTGAGTGTCTTTGGAAATTCACATAAAAATCTTTCTATGAGTAACATGCCAGTGAGCACTAGGTAGTGTAATACCTAGTGGTGGGCACACTTCCACTAACCCGCTAGTAGCGGAGCTAGTTATACGTTTAGCGCTTTTGCTAGTTTTAAAAAAAACGTTTAGCACACTTCGCTTCCCCTAAATGAATAAATCGTTTTAGTGTTCTCTAACAGCTAGCCGACACCGGTATTAAGGTTTTGGTCATCGACTGTTAAGAATACTTCAAACAGTAAGACGACATCGATGTTAATGCTCATGTTTTCAAAAGAGAACAAGATATAAACACAAATACAAAATCTAAGGGCTTTATAGAAAAGGTAAATTATAGCATAAAAATTTAATTGGTACTCGAGGGTTTTAGTCTTGGAAGGGCAGATCAAATTTGAATTGAAATTAGTGCTTTAGCATTTATTGATAATTACTGCTTTAGGTTTAGCGCAACTAACCTTTCATCTAGCGGTAATTTGACCGGATAATCATAACGATTGTTTTATGGGCCTCTAATGGTACCTACAGAGATGCAGCTGCTATTCTTCATAGCCAAAATATTAATATCACACAAACAGCATGCTTCTTTATAATTTTTGCAACCACCTTCTGCTTTTTTTATAGTTCCCTACGGCCCGGGTTCCCCGCTGTTCCCTCTAGATGTTGTTTTTGACACTTCAGCACAAATATGAACAACTACAGCAAATCGAAGTTGGACCGTCACGGGTCTGAGGTGGGGGAGTAAATATATATATGTGCCTTATTGGTTATTGTGGGCTCGCAAATGCTCCAGCACACTGGAATCACATGAATGGCTCCTTATCAGGCCTCAGCAGAACTCGATAACACGGTCAGGATGTAATTCAACCCCTTGATTTGCTCGCACTGGTTACTTATGCAAGCAAAATCAGAAGTAATCAGTTTCTTCAAATGTTGAAGAAAATATTTTGATGCTGTTAAAGAAAACTCAAACATTGATTAAAAGTAAAGTCAGCTCACATATTGTTCTGCGTCTCTCTAAAGCAGAAAGGGGAAGATAAAGAAAAACTCGTCACGTCTGCTGTATCATAACAGAAAACAACTTTCAGAACCGCTCCCTTCCCCCGCGCCAGAACTTACTGTTGTAGGTAAGGCGTGTTTTGCTGAAGCACACGAGCAGGTGCTTCTCTATTTCATCTGCTGCCATAAACTTGGAGCAAACTGGACAGTGGAACCCTGAAAGTACAAAAGAAGATTAGGACCCATAATTAACATTAAAAAAAGAAACTTTAGTAACCCCTAAGGAACATACAAGTCTCTTCAAAGAGTCACTACTGATGGTGACGGCAGGAGCTGTCTCCAGCAGCAGTCTGTGTTACAGCACATCTTATTTATCCTCTGGCTGAAGACGATTTGTTGTTGTATGACAGTCTGCTAAGGAGCATGTTCAGGTTTGTAGCTCTATCTATAGATTGATGTGCAACATTTAGCATGTGTTAGATCTATGACTTGGACTATGAAATACATAAACAAACAAAATAAAATAAAAATAAACAAGTTATATTCTGGCTCTAGACTTAGGGACGCCGTCCACTGCTTGAAGTCTTTAGTAGGATTTCTTCCAAAATGATCCTGTTTTTTCATCCATCTGTCTTTCCGTCTATGTTATCCTGCTTTAATGGTAACCAATATTTAGTGTTTTCCATTGACGCTAAAAAAAAAAAAAAAAAAATTTGGTCTCAACTGACCAGATCCTCTTCTTCCACATCTACCAATACTACCACTACTACTGATAATAATAATAATAATAATAATAATAATAATAATAATAATAATACTTCATTTAGCACTTTTAAACAAATGTTACACAGTGGAAAAAATATATTATGCTAACATCATAAATTACACAAAAAGTACAGCAAATCATTAAAATACATAGCAACATTAGACAAAATTAAATAATGTGAGTTGTCCGAAGTTTGTTTTCTTATCAAAATTCTATCCAATTTTATTTAGGGGTTTTCACTTATGCTACGTGCCGCTTTTTTTTCACATATTTTCACATTAAGATACATTAAGATGTAGCAAAATGTCTGCCAGTCGAAAAGTTACTGTACAGGACATATCAGATATCTTTTCGGATCACGACCGATCCTCCATGTTCTGCTCCAGGCAAAGATTATTAAGCCAACAGCCGCTCAACCTGAGACAGACTGGCCTCTTTTTAGAAGAAGAAGAAACGCAGCATTTGTCCCGCCGTCACTGCGCCTGGTGTCTGCCTCATGCATGTGTCATGTGTTTATAAGGGACTCCGTAAAGTCAGCGTGAGACTCGTTAAGTCACATGGTTCTCATGGGTGGGTGCAAAGGTTACAAATTAGTTTATCAGAGATTAGACTTCCTCATTACCTCTACCAGTAACTTCAGACGAAAAAAAGTGGAGCGAGAGAGAGAGAGATCAGTTTGATTTTTATGGATCTTGTTTGTAAAAGTGTAGCAGGGTTTCCTCTTTCAGCTCCATGACCCTTACAGAGCGAGCTCCCTCGCCTTCCTCCCCCGCTCCCGCTTCGTTGTGCTGGGATCCGGAGACTCCCACTCGTTCAGGAGAAATGGCTAAACCTGCCGATTCAGGAAGTTTGAGTGCGTCCTGCAAGTTTCACTCCGTGTTTGTGTGTGTCCGTGTCAGGCAATGTGTAACCAGCAGGAAGCGCTTATCTGTTGACCTACATAGTGCTCTCTTCCCTCTCAGAGCAACAAAAAAAAAAAAAAAAAAAGCGCAGGCCTGTTTTGCACAACAGAGGAGAAGCAGAAGAAGGACGACAAAGGGCAACGCGGCGCAGCGGCGGCAGAGCCACCTGTGGCTACGATAAATGTGCAGGAGGGCTAAACAAAGGGTTCAGTCATCATACGGCTTTTAAACGGATCCAGGTATCGAATGTCAAATGGAAAAATACCAAGCAGTCGGGACTGCAACCGTAACATCTAATGATTATGAGTAAGAGGTCACAAGATAGCGAGTTCACGAGATGAAAAGAAATTTTTTAGCCATGTTTTGGGGTAAACAAAGACTCTTGTCAATCACGTTTTAACAACAGTGCAGAATATTTTGGCCCAATCCAAATCCAGGGTCCAGAAGACTTCACAAAGAAGAGAAAAGTAGAAAAAGTCTCACTAGTTTAGGAAACTATATCTGTAAATACTTTCAGAAAGACCAAAAGAAGATCTCTGACTTTTACCGTATTTAAATACAGTACAGTTTGACTCAGTGGGCCGTAGGTCAATGTTTCCTCAAACAACAACAACAAAAAACTGCTATTTAGCAAAGCTTAAGAAATTTCTTCACACAAATCTGCTTTTGAGTAAAAAGGTGGCTAACCTTTGAGGTACTACCTACTACGGAAATAATATGAATGCAAAAAAAGTCTTTAAATAAAAGAGATTTTGTGTTGTATCTTAAATTTTCCCTTTGAAGATTTTTTCCCTTTACTTTTTTTCCATGGCTAGTGTCAGGTAATAAAATGACCTCAGTATTTGAATAAGGAATAAATTAAAATATGCTTTAGCAATCCGTATGAGAGACAACATGTGGTTAAGCAGGAAGTACGTGGGCTTCACATAAAGCCACAAAAACAGCCAGTCACAGGGGAGATGTTGGCCATTTCCCAGAAGAAGAATCAATGCTAATATTAGTAGCATGGTCAGGTGGTTTAAAAAAAAAAAAGAACGTGGTTCATTTTTTCTCCGATCAAATATAAGCCAATTTCAGACTTCTACAACAAACAGGTCCAGCAACACAACAAGCTTTACAATATTTTGCTTGTTTAAGTTAAAAACCGTGCTTTTTACTCGAGTGTTTTGCAATTTTTGAAACACATTTTCATCAGTTGAGTTTCTTTATTTTAATTTCCTTTTTTATATATATATATAGTTTGGATCAAAATATATGTTATCTTGTAATTTTGGGTGCACCGATAAATTGGCCCCAATTTCTTTAATTTTGGACGATTGGCCGAAATCAACCTAATGTTCCTCTGCAGCAGTCTGGAAATCAGCTGCTGTCTACTTGCTGTGTTGTGAGAGAGGCTGACTGACAGACTCCGCCCACCAGCTCATGTCCGCACGTGTTCGGTCAGCAATAGTCACCCCACTGCTGCTAACTTCGCAACTCTGTCTCTACATTTAGCAACTTTCAAGACAAAAACAAAGAGCGCATTGATCGAAATCAAAATTGTCAGTTTAGACTTCTTAAAAATTGGTGATCGGTCAAAAAATTGCGATTGGTGCACCCCAAGTTGTCATAGTTACCAAAGCCCAGCCTGATGTTGGGCTCATCAAACTGATGAGGACTTCTTCAATGTGTTTTAAACAAGTATTGATGATCATTATGTGAACAGAACAACTCAAGATCTCAAGAATTACCTATGATTATTCCCCCCAACACAAAAATACATCAACAGTCCCAAAAGGTACGAAATGGGCTGGTTTTCCTATGGTTTAAAATTATTTTAATGTGACGCTAGAGTGACTAAACACAGCACTGCCCCCTCCACCTGTTGCCTTCCACTCAGCAGGTCAGCTGGCTGTAACAAAGTTAGCCCTTTTCTCTCCCTTAATAGGAAGTCAAATTCAGCAGTTTGGAAATATTTGTGTGAGAAACTAATGAAGCGTCACGGATCACTTCTATTAAGAGGTAATGATGCTCCAAGCACTTTGTCTCAAATCTTTAAGCATCGTGAATCTCATGTTGGCCGCTAGAGTGTCAAAACATCTGCTATGATGTGTTGAGCCGATTATAAAGACAGGAAGTAAATGCAGTTGTACTCCATGAAATAAAAAAAACTGTGCAGTGAGGTATGGTTGCTCAAAGTACAGATTAGAGTGAAAAAGATCAAATAATTCACGCAAAACGACGTACCAGACAGATACACATTCAGTTCCCCTATATAAGTGAGATTCCGTCTATGTCTTCCAGAGATTGTTTTTGTTATGGTTGTGCAATCTGTGCTCGGGGGACCTTACCTCCCAGCAGGCGAGGGGACAGGTGAGACGGTAAGGACCCTATGAACAGCCGGTGCGCCTCTGGGGGCAGCTGGCCCTCATCCCCGTCTGGGCCATCCAGACCCTGATGGTGTGACCCCGACCTTCTGCCGGTCGGGATCCTCATCCCGGAGTTGGTGGGCCCTCCGCCCGTGTACCGGATCCGCGGGCCGTCGGGTCCGTTTGTGTACCTAAACCCCGCGAACCCGTCCGCCGCCGGTGAGTTTCCAGACGGGAGGTCTGAGCTGGAGTAAGCCCGAGTTCTGCTGTCCAAAGCGGGGCTGCTCTGCTTGGCCCCCATGCCTGTCTCTTTTACAGGTTTTGTTGTTGCTGCTGCTGCTGCTGCTGTTGTTGTTGTTGTTTTGCGCTGGAAAGTTTGGCGTATTTCAGCCACGACACATGTTCGCGGTGAGTTCAGAAGAGCTGACACTAACAAAGGAAATAAGAGACACGCTGGAGCAGGGCGAGACCGTCGAGGTGATCCAACATCTCAGGAGTTTTTTCCTGCGGTGCGCTCCGTGCGTAAAGTGCGCACTCTCAGCGTCCTAAACTTGATATTCAATTGTTCTGTTTTTCTCCCCAGTTAGCGGAGCCCTTCCCCTTTTCTCAACAAAGAAGAAATGAAGAAGGAAAGAAGAAAAAAAAAAGCTCTGATGAGCCCCACGCCTCCCCTCCCTGCGCCGCAGCCGAACGCAGGAACGCAAATGTTTGCGTAAAGCTCGTCTGGTCCAAGTTTGTTTTTGAGCTTAACTGCGGCCGTCGGGAAGGAAAAATAAAAGCAGGGATTGCCCTCCTCCTCCACCTTCTGTGGCGGGGCGCTTAAGTCAAGCATACTCATAGAAGTCAAATAAACAAGGTCCGCCTTTCAAAAATAAAAGCGTTAAATATGGAAACGTGAACAGTAAAGTGAAGGCTTGGCAGTTTAAATCTGGTCCTAAACTGAGAATTTTCTCTCTGGCGTTCTGGACCACTGTAGTTCCTCCAGATGTTAATATTTAGTTAGCGAGCTAAATATTTAGCCTCAAACTAGATATTTAGCTTGAAACTAAATATTTAGCCAGCAAGCTGTTATTTAGCTTCAAATTAAATTTAGTCTAGTTTAAATATTTTTTGCTTCAAACTAAACTTAGTTTAAAGCAAAAAATAATAGCTTGCTAAATAAATATTTCGCTTCAAGCTAAATATTTTGTGCTAACTAAAAACTAGAAATTCTGCTTGTTAACTAAATATTTTCAAGCTAAGTTGGAAGATAAATATTTACCTTGTCTAAATATTTAATTGGGAAATTATTTGAAATAAATTGCTAACTAGATATTTAGTTTGAAGCTGTGACTTGCTAGCTAAATATTTAATTTTATATTAAAATTAAATATTTAGAGATATTAGAAATATTTAGTTTGCAAACTAAATATTTGGCTTGCTAAATGAATATTATTTCGAAACTGTGACATTTATAAATGCATTAAAAACACGATGAAATTCTGATTTCAAAAAATGAAACATTGCCTGTAACTTTACAAACTACACCCTGCATGCTGCAAGGGGCAATCAAAGTTGGTTAGATACTATTAAATGAAGCATGGCAACTTGCAAATAAAAAAAACTGTTTGAATATATAACAGAAGGATGTTATTCCATTTAAAAGTAGCCATACAGAGCCGCAAATTTAGTAAAAAATATTATTGTGTTGTGGGCTTCGTTTTCTTTTTCATGACTGATGGCTTCTTGTGTAATGTGGCAATTATGTAAAATGCTTATCATGTGATGTTTGGAAAATTTGGATCTGTGTAAAAACTGTAGGAAAATAATGGAAATGGGACTACTGTGAGCACTCTTTCCAACCTTTATGCCTTTATTTTGAAAGCCAACCTTTAAATCCGGTTACTCCTCCACCTTGACGCAGCTTTACGAGGATGCGCGTCAGGTGCCACGTGACGTCAGCTCCATAACATTAGCAGGCTGTTAGCAGAGCAGTAGGTCGAGAGTCCACAACTGGAACCTGAAAAGTCCCTTCGTGTCCGTTTTGGTCCCAATAACACTCAGACACACCGGCGAGAGGCTCTCAGTTCACACCGTTTATTGACCAATGTCACACACGTCAGAGGACAGAGGATATACTGCATGGAAAACATTCAAACAGCCAAATGATGATGATGATGGTGATGAAAGTAATAATAAAACATTTAGGAGTCAAAGTAACTTGGTAGAGGAGCCGTTAGTCCTTTGTGTTGCCCTAGTTGTAGAAAGCGAAAGGAAGTCTTGCAGCGCATTGACTGAGATTTGAACTGAAAGTTGTGTTATGGAAGGCCAGAGGGGTCAAAAACGCATAACCTTTCATGTGACTCATACGTTAAATATGTGTTGTTTGCGTGAAACAACGTGCTTGCACATTGTCTGTGTATTAAGCACACATCAACAACATTTGCCTTCAACCAACCAGTCAAGAAACATCATTGACTTTGGATAGACTTAAGAAACAAGGAAAATTCAGGAGCCCCAAACTTTTATTTTACTGAATTTCAAAAAACAATATGTTGTCATTTTGTTTTTTATAGATTATACATCAACCTATAAAATTGATTGATGTATAATATAATCATTATTCGTGTAGGAAATTATGACGCACCAACGTCATGGCCCCCATTGCTAATGTAATCTCAACTCCATGCATGTCAGACGTAACTAACTTGCTTTAATCACATCTCCACATCCATACCTGACATGCTGGATGAGTTAGGAACTTTTAAGAAATTTGTACAAAGATAATTTTTGGAGACTCTTGAAAGCTTAAAAACCTTGCAGGTGATGCACACCATTAATCTGTTGTTATTATGGTAGGGCACACCACATTTTCTGTAGTTTACACAACCTCTTAAATCCAGTAAATGACGTAGAAACATTGAAGACACATGAAAGTCACAAGTTTTTGGCCTGATAGCGTTCCACACAAAACGGGTGGCCAACAGTATCTAGTTACCCCTTCCTCCCGTGCTGTCCAGGGGTGTGTGGGTGTGTCCTTTGTAAACCTATTCTGAAGAAACCATAATTGAGACAACAGATTGAAAACATTTCATGAAAAAGAGTGGGATTTTGGGAAGCTTTACAAGGGTTATCTCCTCAGGTGGTGCCCAGGAAGAGAGGCACACCTCGGATCAACAGGAAGACTACAACATTCAAGAGGCTGGGTGTTGCATGGCATCAAGACACCCAAATAAGGAAGGATTAAAGCTGCAGCACAGGCTATTATTGTGACAGTCATAAGATAGCAACAGTGGTCAAAAAGATCTTCAACTTGTAACTGATTTTCCATACACAGCTTTACAAACATTAACAAACACTTCAAAATGATCCATGCTACTGGGAAAGCTGTAGAGTTTTCTAATCCACACAAAGGAGCGATTGCATCGAGGGAATCACCTTAACCTATTTGACTGCATTTATGTTAGATGTTGCTAGCGTGAATCTGTGTCACGACTAACTGCATGTTATTTCCTCACTTCCCTTTCTCTTTCCTGCACCTGCTAGACCTTTGCTTTCACATAGCCACAAACTGTCAGTTTTTCCCCTGTTGTTGGTTATTTGTGCGTCATTTATGTCAGACTGGCTGAAAAAGTTAGCAATCTCCCACATTCGCCTCCACAGGTCGGGGGTTGGCGTGGAGGCTGGGGTGCGTATTGCCGTAACATCTGAATGTTTTTCTGCATAACAAAGCTGATATAATATTGCTGTGATGTGTAACTTTAACTAACCGGACTGTGAATGATTATAACTTGTACATGGCTACAGCTCACATAACCCCAAAGCATAAGAGTGGTGTGTATATATGTTTGTGTATGTATGTTTGTATTTGTACTTGGTTGTGTAGCCTAATTAGGATCTTTTGGTACAATTAAACCTATGTCCCCATAAAACAAACATTTATGGGCACTAATGTCCCCATAAGTCTTTGTCAACATAAGTCCCCATAACTCCAAAAGAGATTAATGGGGACCAACATCCTCATGTATCCCCATAACTCCAAAACAAGATTCATGGGTGCCAAAGCCTCCATAACTCCAAAAAAGACTCAGGGGGACCAAAGTCTCTATAAGTCCCCATAACTCCTAAAGAGACTCAGGGGGAACAACATCCCCATGTGTCCCCATAACTCCAAAACAAGACTAAAGGGGACCAATGTCCCCATAAGTCCACATAACTCCAAAAAATACTCATGGGACCAATGTCCTCTCAAGCCCCCATAAGTCTTTGTTTCCATAAACCTAAAAAGGACTCAAGGGGACCAATGTTGCCAAAAGTCTTTGGGGAGTTACGTGTGGGGTGGGGCCCCATTTTTAGAGTTAGGAGTTAGGTTTAGAGGTATGGTGTGAATCCAGTTTTGGTTGGGTTTAGGGTTACAAATATACTGGTAATTGTCAGGGTAAGGGTTGTTGGTAAGGCTAGGCATAAATGTCATTATACTAAAATGAATGGAAGTCAATACAAAGTCCTAACATGTGAAAATGCAAACTTCTGTGTGTGTCTTTTAGAAAAGGACAGGGTGAGGGAGGGCAACAAAGTGCAGTCTTTGGAAAGCAAAGCCACTGAAACATTCAAGAACAAGGTGGTGATAGTTCAGCATGTCAACTATAAGTTTGCAAGAGTGTGTGCTATTAAGTGAGCTAAGGTATCAAGGCCCAAGTCTTCAGGAGCAATCGTGTCCAGGCTCGGGGGTCCTCTCGGCGGGTCATCACTGCTGGCTGACCCCCATCTGCTGGTGGTCAGACCCAGGCTCCCCCTCCATGTCTGCATGGTAGTGCTCAAAGCTGTCATCTTCAATGTCTGGAAGACCTAGCAGCTAAAAGACCAACGAGAGGGGCAGTAGAGTGTTAGCAGTAGGGATGAGCCAGTATGAGAAATTCATATAATTAACATAAATGATAAACAATGTTTGAATGTGCAGAAAGCTTGTCTTTTTTTTTACCAAGACTGTTTTTTGTTTTCCATATATTCCCTTCTTTGGAGCAGATAGCTTTGGCAGGACATTTGTTTTTAAGTCCACTTGTAGTAATGGTAGAGTATAAAGTTTGGCATTTGAAAATACCAATAGAGAGACAGGGTAAAAAAAATATTAACATTGATGTGTTTTTATATTGTAGTCAAAACTTAAGAATGGTGTGTGATATTGGATCTTTTGAATTTTGCCATTTTAGTCTCTTTTTGTACCTGAATTGTTTTTAATGTGAAAAACAGGCATCTTCAGTGGAATATTTTGTATTGACTATGCGTTCATACTTTGATTGGCAACTTCTCATGCACACACAAACATCTGATGTTTTCTAAAATCTAACTCTTGTGCTGTACTTACTGTATGAAAATGAGGTTATGTGACTTCAATAAATCATATCTACTGAAAGGAGGACAGTCATGATATCTCTTACTTTATAGGAGACAGTTTGTCCAAATCGCAAAAACAGCCGCAAACACTGGAAATACAACGTAATGCATTTAACTCTGGAGAAAATTATACACAATTCACTGTGAATATACTGGAGATTTCTACATTCTTATCATTTATCTCCATAATGTATGAAAATACAGACAAGTTTATAAAGGGGATGCAAATTAGAAATTTCAATTTTCTTTTTAAGAGCTTCAGCAACTTCACCAACATTCCAGAAACAATTTGGGTGGTGATAAAAGACAAGATAAGATCAGGTCAAATAAAATGTCTGTCAAAATATAATTGAGGTCATTTTTATTGTTTGATTCAAAAGCTTTATCCACAGATGGTAAATCTTTAACAAGAGAAAACAACACTTGAAGGCCTCATCTACTAATGTCCCAAATGCTCCGATGTCTCAGTTGTGGACAAGAATGTCAACAGTATCTCTCTTTCCAAATATATAGGCCCAAAATGTAAACATAGTTTAGCATCTGGTAAAAATATTAGCTTAGGTTAATTCCAGATAGGTAATTTAGAATGTAACTATCTTGTCTCTATGAAACAGTAATTATGAAGCTGTCAGACTGAGGATTAGCTTAGTTTAGCTTAACATCAAATTATAATGAGGTAAAAAGCTTTAGCTAGGCTTTTTAAAAAACTGTCTAAAATTCTCCTAAAGCCTCTCCAAAACCATTATTTTGCTTGTTGAACTAATTCTAAAACAGTTTTAAGAGACTTTACCCAAAACTCAGTGCAAGGACTGCTACTACCAACCCTAAAGGTTCATCTAAAGCGTCAACATCGGCAGACGTCTTCCCTATTGAAGAGTGTTGCTTTTTAAAAATATGTTATTCAGTCCAGTCTGGTATGTTTGCAGGTGTGGCTTACTAATGTCTTAAGATATTATGTATTTACCAGGTTTGAACGACATTGTGTTTTCTTGTAACCTCTAAATTGCAGGAAGTAATAAGGTTGTGGGTAATTATTGGATGGACTGAGATCATAACACATTCGGCAGAGTTTACCAGCTTAGTTTTATATTTACCCTGCACTTTCAAAACATTAAAAACCTAAGTTTTATTTTACCCTCTGCCACAGCAATGAACATCCCGACACACAGGTGTTGAAAACATTTGAAAAACGGTTCATTTAAAGCTACCAATAAATACCTGAAAGTGTTTCTTGAGTTTAGTTCAGCATGGTGTCTTTTATGGGCGGCAGAGAGGACAGAATGTATCAAGTCTGTAATCGACCTAGACTCAGCGAACAGAAGTTACTTTGCTGTGACAATGTGTTAGGAAGCAAACTGACACAGTGAGTTGCATGCTTTTAGTTTCCTTACAGGCCTGAAGGACGTGAAGACCTTCTCCAACACCTCCAGCAGAGTCTTTTTCCCGCAGGAGGAAATGTAGTCCTGTGCCAGCTGCAGAAACGGAAGGCAGTCCTCGCTCTCACTCCAAACATGCTGCACAAACACACCCCCACACATCCCCACACACACACACACACACATGCAAACTCTGGTTAACAACATATTTTCAACCAAGCGCTGGCAAAGGACACAGAAACTTTGAAGACACAATCATTCGTTCCAAAAGCAACAAAAACACTGGCACAAAAAATAAAAATATGACACTTAAGTGAAACAAAAACAAGGGATATTCAATGTTATTTAATAAAATACATTCTCAGGGTAAAACAATTAAGTAATCTTGTAAATCATAAATCTGTAATTACAGCACTTTTTGAAAAATTAGCAGCATCTGATGGTATTATGAAATACACCATTAACTCATAACAGCCCCCCCACCCCTTTGTTGATTTTATTCAAAAAGAAGGATCTGGTTTACTTTGTGGTTTAATTTAGTTTTTTCAGAATTAAAGCCAACTTTTATCATGCTAGAAATCTACAAGTTTTTTTTCCCCTAATCTATTTACAGTGGATTTTAAAAGCATTAAAACACCTTTAAAACATTTTGTCACGTAAACATCACAAACTTCAATATATTTTATTCAGATTTGATGCGTTTGAGCAACAAAGCTGTGCATAACGGTGAAGTGAAAAGTAAAGAATTCAAGGTTTCATTTTCCTTTTCAATAGTAAAAATCTAAGAAGTGTGACGAAAATGGTACTCTTCATGCAACTAAATAAAATCTAGCAAAGAATTGCCTCTGTCAAATACATTTATGTGTGTTACATTCTGTTTTGTGAAGAAATTTCAAACAGGGCTGGAAAAAATACGCTCTAATAAGTCTTGTTTCATGTTTGTTTCAAGTAGGGATCACAAGAAACATGTGGAGGAAGGAGCTCGGATCAGACGAAACCAAAATGTAACTTTTAGGCACGCATGGACTGGAAAGCAAGTCCGAGTTGATGGGAAGCTGAGTGAAGCATAGCATAGAGGGCAATCCTGGAAAGAAACTTGCAAAAGGCCGAAAAAGAGTTAAGATTGGGACGGAGGTTCACCTTCCAGAACATACAGCCAGAGCTGCAAAGGAAGACGTGAAAATGTCGTCCAACTCAAGATATTTTGCACCGGAAAAAAAAATTGCTTCTAGATGTGCTGCAATGGACGGCAACCGAGTCTGCTTATTGAGATATGTGACCTCTTTCAATACACACAATGAATCAGCACTGACTAGAGATAGGCTGATATCAGAGGCAAGACGTTCCTGAAGAAGTTGGTCAAGGATTTCATGGAAACAGCTGCGTGTGATAGACCACTGCAGCTATGATGCTTTGTGTACTTAACGTCCCTTCAATCAGAGTCTAAAGGTCACACTGTTAGGTTATGTATTAGTCATCGGCATTATTGGTGTCCAGTCAAGCTTGAGGTAGGAACTGTGCCGCAGGTTACACCATATTGAAAATTATGACGTCTGAAGTGTTATTTTAGGCTTATCTGATTTAGGTCAGTAGGGAGACCTGACATGTTCTTCTGGGAAATGTTTTTTAATCGTAGATTATTATTACAAACGATATATAAAAAAAACCCCAAATGCTTCAACTTGTATCTAACAACTATTATCATTTGTAAAATTAAAACAAAACATATTGTAATTTGTGACTGTGTATTACCTATTATCTGACTTTTTGGTAATGTTTATCTCTGATGATACAGCTCAATAATTAAACAAAATATCTATTAGAACGTATTAGGAGGAGGTTAAAGAGCTGGAGACAGCAGTTTGCTGTTATCATAATCCCTCTATAGGTCATCAAACTTTCCTTATATTTATGGATCACATAAATCCATAAATATATGGATTCATATATTTAAGAATAAGATCAAGACTAGGTCGGAGTTAGGTTTAGTTATCATTTGACAAAGTTTTTTAAGCAAACCTTATGAACCAGAAAAGAAGTTTGAATAATAAGACGGTGTTTATGGTGTAATATATATAGATAGTAATAAAAATAGCATTTGAAAATAATTTACAACCTTCTCAGTGATCAATAAGAAAAGAACTATTGACATTCTTGCTTGTGTCTACAAATATTTTTAAACATTCACCTCTTTTCATGAGCTCAAAGTTTCTAAGGTTGCCATCACTGTAATCTTGGGCTTCCTGCACAGATTCTCTACAGCAAATGTCTACAATTATGGCCCTCAAGAGCCACCGTCCTGCAACTTCCTGTTTCAGTCAAATGTATGGCTTTTTACCAGCTGCCTGCAGAATCAGATTTTGGCACACAAGGTTAAATAGTACTCTTAAGTTAATTAATAAACACAGTACAGGTTGTTGTAAATATTGTGGAGAGATGGAAACAATACAGCATGTATTTTTAGAATGCAATAAGTATGTAAGGGAGAGAGAGATGTTGGTTACTGAGTTGAATAATTGTAAATTAGATTTAGAAGAAATATTTCAGAAATCATCAGGAGATATAATATTTGAGAGTATTTTTAGATTTCTAAGAAGAACGGGTATCATGGGGAGGGTATAAGCGTGTGATCCATACTCCAACCTGGAAGGTGGCAGTAATGCACCTGTAAGTTGTTTGCCAACCGCCATAAAACAAGAAGAAGAAGAAGAAGCTGCCCGCAGAACGTGACGACATGTTGAGGAGGTAATTCAGCCAAGCAATGGCTCTTCACTTCAGCTGGGCCACTATCAACATGTTAGTACGTTCAGTCTATCATTATGTTTACCATTAGAAACATAATGGTAAAATTAAAATAAGTATTTAAATCTAAATCTGGCAGAGGTATGAAAACGTTTCAGTTTAACTGGCAATTCTAACATGTTCAAACACGAAAGGAGAAAACTTATCTTAAGTGCTAATAGCAAATATTTATACAACACAAATGTGGTTGCAGAGTCAGTAAATGCGCTACTACAAATGTATTTTTAATGGTTCTATTTTTAGTTGTTAACCATAATTTTCATAATGTAAGATTTACAATGCAAAAATATTCAAACATGAAAGACTAGGCTTGTAATGATGCTGTTGTCGGTCTGACGGACAACAGCTAACTGCATTAGCATTACAAAAACCCCACCACCATTTTAAATTGTTCATGTGGTTGAATGGTAGGTAGTCAGTAGAAAAAAGAAACAGTTACAAGCAACATAAAAAGATTACGAAGATGGAATTGCAGCTAGCTAACTGTTAGCGGCTAGTAATGCTACAGTTATCCCCTCAAAAAAAAATAACGTCCAATGAATGCTAAAGTAAAGGGCTGCTTCAGTGCTTTAATATTCTCTAGATCAAATTCAGAAATACGTGGGTTGGTCTAATCTGAACTGCATGCTTCTACCTTTAACACTTTTTTTTATTTTAAACTTTGATTTTTTGAATCTGTTATTGAAAATATAACAAGGCAGCATTTGCACTGGGTTTAGTGGAGGTTTGATGAGCGTCAATAAATGAAGTAGCGCTTTCTGAAAATGATGAAGTGGGCAGATGTCCAGGGCGGCTTCTCCTCTTGGGCGGCACGAGCTGCCAGACTAGTAAGCAGTTTTGCAGTTAGCCTATGTCTTGCTTGAAATGTAATTACTGCATGCAAGCTAGTATGTTAGGACTTTTTTTATAACAGTTGTGCAAATTAATTTGAGTTTCTTGAAGTGTAATTGTGTAAAATGTCTTATTTTAAAAATAATTAGACAATATTTGGCAGTTGTTTATGAATTTGAGTCTTGATCAAAATGCAATTCTACTACAGTACACACAATTACAGAAATGTTTGACTAATGGCGCACTCTATTTTAATTATATTTATTTTAACTCCGTGGCATATGGTGTGATTGTGAATATCTCCACATAAAATATTAAGAGAATTATGATTGCAGCCTGTAGTGTCGTTGCAGCGGGTTTGAGGCTGCGCAGCAGTGAACTCTGACTGTCTGACTGTGCATGTAGCCGGAGATGAGTACATGAGAGGACGCGCTGCAAAGACATCTGACATGGATTAGATTACAGAGCAGGAGGAAGCTGCGAGCAGGGAGGGAGAACATAAGGACTAGGGAGCAAACTGGTTCTGTTGAGAGACAACAGATCGCAGAAAGAATCCGCTGTTGTCTTGTTTGCTTGCTTTGATTAGAATCTGCTTCTTAAGGGAGAGCATGGCCACAGGCGCAGGACTAAATTTCATCAGCAGCTATCTAAACGCCCCACCGTGGCGCTGCTCCGACGTTCAGACGAGGCGTGCAAACACAACAGAGGCACGGTCCGTGTGACATAATGTGTTATTGACTGAACAGACGCCCCGGCTCCTGGGTCATCTCCATCTGCTCCCCCGCCCTATTGGCCCGTGTCACTGAGCGGTGGGGGGAGGAGGGGCGGGTCGGGCTTCTGGGACTTTTGGACTCATAACTCCAGCACTGCATCACATGGCCGCAGGACGTACAGTCAGCTCCGAGGAAACAGTTTGTGGCTGCGCTGCGTCCACCATTAGGATGCCTAGTTTGGTGCATCTGGCTGACCTGGCTGAATTTTGAAGGCCGATTTCACCATTAAGGCCTTTACATGTGTGCTATGGGAAAAACAAAAATTATAATAACAGTAGAAGGTAGAATAATTTGGTTGCAATTTGTAGATTAACAAATCTGCAGTTATTATGCCCACCACAATAAGACTTAGACTATTTATTATTATTATTATTATTATTATTATTATTATTATTATTATTATTATTATTATTATTATTATTATTATTATTATTCGGAACTATTAGAAATGTTTCTGTTGCAAACAGGAAGGGTGCAAACAGTGATAAAGCATTTGAAGATCAGTATTGATTTGAAGTGATGTTTGACATAGGCCAATTTAGAGTTTCGGCCAGTTATTATTATCACTCTTCACATCAAATTAACGCTAATCTGAATGACTCTGAAAGACAAGAAACATGATGGACGGACGGATTAATAATAAATATTAAACTGTGAATGAAATTCAAGTATTGTGTTACGTTAATACTTGTCTTATTGTCTAGAAATTAGCATAGACTAACAAAATCATCTTATACCAAATTGCAGTTTTCTGCACTGCAGTCACTGTGCTTTCAACTGCACACAGTTTTCTGGAGATTTTGATTTTAGCAGATACCGAAGTCAGTCCTGGAGGTAGATATTAGTGGATAAATTGGTCTCACATGTACTGTAAGTGTTGGGATGATCGCCGGTCATCCAAAATTAAGAAAATCGGGTCCAATCGATTGGTCGGCCGGTTGACTGATCCGTCTTCCCCAAACGAATGCTAAACTTAATCAAAATTTGCCATATTACAATAATTTGCAGCATCGTTAGAATGAACATTTTGGAATAACAAACAATTCCAGAATAGGATGCTAGCCAATATCAAACGATTCCTGACTACAGTTATGTGCGGCGGCTGAAAAATGCAAAAGCAAATACTAAAGTGCAGAGTAAATAAATTAAAGAATTGATACAATATACACTGCTCAAAAAAATAAAGGGAACACGTAAACAGGTGTTTAACACTTAAAGTGTTCCCTTTATTTTTTTGAGCAGTATATATATTTCACTGTATATATATATACATATATAAATGAGAGAATTTAAAACAAAAAACAGAGACCAATTAAATGAAATGAATTCACAATATATTTTTAGAAAATACAAAAAAACGTGATATAAAAGAGTTCACTCTTTTTGTTTACGATTTGAACAATTGAGATTTGATCAAACACTCTTAATATCAACCCATCAACTACAAATCCCTGTATGGTCAATGCATGGAAAATACTTAAACACTGATATGAATGAGTGGTGGAATATAGAGCCTCACACAAAGTAAATGTTTTGGGGTGCAAATTAATTCTTGCTGCATCCCAATAGGAATGCAATTGGGATACAATTGCATTCCTATTCAGAAGCTAACAGCATTTAGCTAGTTTTAAAACTAGCCCTCCGGTGTGTAGAGCAAGCTGCTGCTTTTCACTTTCAGCAAAGTTGTAAAAGTGTAGAAGGTTACTGTAACATACTTCTTGTGTTCATTTGTAGCAGATATGCTAAAGATGTCAAAAACCTTCTTTTTTTTATTGATAATGCTAATATTTAAATACTGAAGTAGCATCACATGCTACTTCTACTGTCCAGTACAGAACACAAGATGGTGACCTCTTCCTTTTAAAACAAGTAAAGAAAAATGTTAGCGCTCTAGCCACCCCCGAGGCGATGCCGCCCTGAATAGATAGCCATGCTGAAATAATTAATAGCAACAAAGAAAAATAAAACAAGAGGAGGGACAATATTAAACACATCTGAGAGAAGAGGTGTGAAGGCAGACTGAAATGACATCATGCTGCTCACCCTCCCCTCTTATCCCGCTTCCATCACCTCCTTTACCCAGCCCATATACTCCTACAAGCGCGTACACACACACACGCACACACACACACACACACACACACGCACACACATTAGCTAAGTTAAGGCCCTGCAGAAGCCCACTTACAAAGGTGTCGGTGCCGCCGGGACACAGCACATAGAAAGAGACACCGGGCTCTGCGTAGAAGTCCAGCCGCCGCTCGTCGTTTTCCTCGGCGAAGATCAAGTCGAACGGGTTCCCGGAGCACCACTTCTCCGCCGCCTCCACCAGATGCTTGAACTCCATCCTCTGCTGTCCTGTCTACCGTGTGTCCCTGGCTCCGGAGATCGATTTCCCCCCACCACCCCCCCGTGCCCACCCTCTGGCCGTCGCGTCGATGATGCTCAAGACGCAAAGATCAGCAGCATCAGCATCAGCAGCAGCCTCCGCTATAGCGCATCTCTTCTGCGCGGCACCGGCGGCGAACAGCAGCGGGGTGGAGACGGCGGCTGCAGCTGCTGCTGCTCTGCACGGTGAGCCGACCGATGGGGTTGATGTTCATCCGCCTCTCACAGCCCCATTCCTCTCTTCCTCCTCGCCGCGTTATGAAATCAGACCGTCCGTCGCATATATGCGTACGCAGCAGAGACGCTGGGATAAAAAAAAGAGAGAGAGAGAGAGAGAGAGAGGCGATGACGAACGGCTAAGCGGCCCAGCCGTCCACTGCAATCTGTCGGCTACATTAGTGAGTTAGACAGACATTTAACCTGCTGACGCCGTGTGAAACAAGGGATCATATATAAAAACATAAAAGATTACGTCACTGGATGTATCCTTCAGGATGAGCCCCCCCCCCCCCTTCTTTTTTCTCTTCTTTTTTTTTTTAGCAAAAGTCAGCTCTGCAAAATTGTTATGCATAATTTCATACGTTTTTTTTTCTCGACAAACAAATAATTACTTAAAGTTAAATAACAATTCAAGCATGACTGATGATACATTTGAATGCAACAAAACTAGGGGTGCACCGATTGATCGGCCATTGGCCGATACTTAAGTGACATCGATTTTATCCACCGATCTTATTTAACTCTGCAAATGTCTGAAAATCAGCCACTATCCTGTCGTGCTCTGCTGTGAAAAGGGGCTGACAGAGAGACCTGCCCACCGGGTCACGTTGATAATAGTCACCCGACTGTTTGCAAGGAACTTGTCGTTATATTTGACAACTTTTAAGACAAACTAAATCAATATTGGCCAAACTGGCTTTTGGTGCACCTTTACTGTTCGGTTAATTGAACCCTCTAAATTGTTCTTAATTGTTGCTAAGTTGGCAACTTTATCGCTATATGGACTCTGAAAGAAAAAAAAAGGGATTAGCCAAAATTGGCTTTTTAAAATGGGTGATCAGTTAGAAAACTTCAATTCGTGTGCCCCCATAGTTAAAACTTTTAGTGTATTGAAGAAAGCCTTTTCGTACCCCTTGAACGTTTTCACTTCTTTTTACGCCATAGCCTTTATTAGATGCATGCAATGGAGCAACAACCATTTCTGCATATAGCTGTAAAGGAAGAAAATAAAAATCCAATGTTCATGCAACCGCTTTTCATTTTAGTAGCTTTGAATCGAATCCAATGCAACTAGTCACATGTGTCCTATGGGTCTGAGAGTCATTTAAGTCCAGCTGATTGGGAACAGAGAGTTTTACTGGAGAACATTAGCGAATAAACAGCATCGCGGAACAACAACAACAACAACCTAATCAGCACATCCAAGGCACTGAGTTTGAGTTTGCTGCACTTCATGGGAGATAAATCACACATTACCCTGCGTACACTATCCCCACATTGAAACATAGTAGTGGAAGCATCATGCTGCGGGGATGTTTTTCTCCGACAGGGTCATGGATGAGAAGAGAACGGAGGTGAAACATGTCAAAGTTTGAGACTGAAGTGGAGTTTCACCTTTCAGCAGGAAATTGGTGCTAAACATACGTCTAGAGTTAAAATGCAAGGATTTAGACCAGGGGAGGCCAAACTGTGGCCCGTGGGTCATTTGTGGCTCTTGAAATGATTTTGTTCGGCCCCAGACCACAGGTGGAACCATAACTTTACCAACAAAATAGAAAACAATTGACGACCCAAAATATTTGGAAATGTGTGGAAATTCTTTTTTTTTAATGTTTTGGACCTATATTGAGTTATAGATTATGTTAATATTTTGTTTATTGCCAAGTAGTCAAAAATAAAAAACAAACAAAAAAAGTTTTTTTTTTATTGAAGGAATGTTGTGGCTTATGAATAGTTTAAAATCGCCCGTTTTGGACCTCAGGACACTGTTGGTTTAGAAGATCAAAACATATTCCAGTGTTAGAATGGCCCAGTCAAAGTACAGACCTAAATCGTCTGAGAATCCGTGGCAATAATTGAAATTTTTATGTTCGCAGATTCTTTCCATCCACTTTGACTTACGTTGGGCCACTTCACAATCATGCAGTACCTTGTGTTACAAAAGATTTTCTATGTGACTGGACAGGCTGCAGCCCGCCACTGGCAGTAAACAGTATTTCTCAGTTTCCTAGAAATAGACAGATGCAGACAAAAGCAGTTTAACGGGATCTAGCATGCTGGGAGCCACTGCTGGAGAAAAAGCTCTGTTTACAGGAATCCAGACACTTCCAGTCCCACCCCGGAGTCCTGGCCACCAGATGGCGGAGAGGAACAACCGAAAAGTCCGTATTGTTGCAGAGTTCCAACAAGCTGGACATATTTCAGTTCAAGTCTCATCACAATGCTTTTACCAAAGTAAAGGCTTAGTCATACTTGTTATTTTAGAGAACAAACC